>NC_055992.1:124232764-124883789 GCF_018446385.1 Zingiber officinale
TATGTGTCACTATTAGGTCCTGACCTGCATGTCCTCGTCCGAATCTAGGTTGTACTCGACTAGTGCCGTCAGATCCAGCTCTTCATCCGGCTCAAAGCCATCTACTCTTCCGGGTCATGACAACTAGAGCAATCTCCTGACCAGCTCACCGATCCACCAGAGGGCGCCCCCTGGGCCAAGGTATGTTACCGTGCTTATTTTACATTCATTTCATTATTCTACTATTAGTTTGCTCCTTACATATTTGTTGGATCTACCTCGAGCATCAGGGTACCAGGAACCGGGACAACCTGGTCGCTAAATGTAGGTAGCATTGACCAGAGGACTTTTGACGACTTGGTCAACATAGAAATCATCTCAGCATACCCCCCTTTGGGATACCACGATTCGGTCAACATTCCATCCACCTCACCCGACGGTCTGTCTGACTTAGTTTCTGGACATGATCAATTTGGCGCTGTCTGTGGGAATCTTCTCCACTTGTTCTGGAACGTAAAAATAGACTACGTTGGAAGGTTCTCTACCATTATCAAAGTTCCAGAGGATCATGATGATCATACTATCTTCTCCCCTCACTCCATGGGTATTCGGGAGTTAGAGGATTGACTTGGAGCTTCAGCTGGCCGATACGGCTCCACTTCCCCCTTTCGGGGTTGAACTATCGCCACTGGTCTCAGACCAGAGTATTGCCACCAGTTTCAGACCAGACTATCGCCAACGACCTCTTGGTCGGCATTCCAGACTCTCGCCCTAGTGCAAGTTATAAGCGAGCTTGCTCATGACCAACGACCTCCCGGTCAGCGTTCCAGACTCTCACTCTTGTTGGTGCAACCTTAGGTCAAGGTTGACCTGGTTGACTTGACTCGAGTTGACCTGACTCGAGTTGTATTTTGATGTTTGACGAGAATAGAAAAGTTCTATTATGATGTTTGACGAGAATAGAAAAGTTCTATTCTGATGTTTGAAGAATATAGAAAAGTTGTATTATGATGTTTGACAGAATACAAACTTGGGAGATTGCGGGTGGAAGTTTTGGTCAAGGTTGACCTGGTTGACCCGAGGTGAGTCAACCTGATTTGGGAAAATCCTGGTGAGTGAAGCCAGGTGAAAATCCTAGTGAGTGAAGCTAGGTGAAAGTGGAAGTCCTGGTGAGTGAAGCTAGGCAGTTTGGAAGTCCTGGTGAGTGAAGCCAGGCAAGGGAAATCCAGATGGGTCAAGGTTGACCAGATATCTGGTGAAAAGTCCAAGCAGGGAGCTTGGCACGGGAAAAGTCCAAGTATGGAGACTTGGCACGGAGAATACCAAGTTGGAGACTTGGCACGGGAAGTCGGAGAGGGCTCGGTAGCTCGTTCTCCGGACGAAGTCGGAGAGAGCTCGGTAGCTCGGTAGCTCGGTAGCTCGGTGGCTCGGTAGCTCGTTCTCCGGACGAAGTCGGAGAGAGCTCGGTAGCTCGGTAGCTCGGTGGCTCGTTCTCCGGACGAAGTCGGAGAGAGCTCGGTAGCTCGGTAGCTCGGTAGCTCGGGAGCTCGGTAGCTCGGTAGCTCGGGAGCTCGGGAGCTCGGGAGCTCGGGAGCTCGGTAGCTCGGTAGCTCGATAGCTCGGTAGCTCGGTAGCTCGGTAGCTCGGGAGCTCGGTAGCTCGGTAGCTCGGTAGCTCGTTCTCAGGACCAGGTAGGATTTAGGGATGGGAGCTCTAAACCTGGATCAGTCTGGAGACCGATCAGGAGAAAATGCCGCAGAAGCAAAAGGGTGATGGATCGGTCTATGGACCGATCCACATCCAATCTGATCGGTCGCCACGACCGATCAGACCATCCTCAGACCGATCAGGCTGTTGTCTGATCGGTCCAAGGATCTGCGATCGGTCTGCTGACCGATCCACAGTTAAGATCATTGTGCATGCACTTTCTCTGATATTTTCTGATTCGCACTTCTTTTTGCCCATATCTGTTTAACCTTCTGCTGTGAGTCTTTTGGAGATACAGGTTGCAGGTACCATACCAGTGCTTAGTTTCAAATTAAGCCTCATCAAAGGAATGAGACAAAGGATCTTTCCACTGCTTTCTCTGCGTCAAATACATTTGAAGCAGCAACGGCTACAGGTTGCGATTGGCTGTGTTTCTGACAGTGATCAGGCGGCGATTGGCTTAACTCCTGGTGATTGGTTCGAGCTCAGAGGCACCAGTGAAGACCGTGGTTCTATTGGTGTGAGCTCAGAGAATCAGAAGAGGAAGAGAAGCGATTGGCGAAGCCGTAGCTTGCAGCAGGGATTCGGTGCAGGTTGGCAGCGATCCGGTGCAGGCTGATCGAATGCAGAGACATAAGAAGCAGTGTATGCTGGAAAGAAAAAATAACAAGAAAAAAGCAAGAAGCAAGAAAAAAAAGGTGTGTGTGTTTCGGTTGAGAGCCTGCTGTGCTCTTGGACTCTGTCTTCATCATCTTCGTGGCTGTGAGCTTACTTCGATTTCCTTTGAGCCACTGTGATCTGTAAGTCTTGTGTGCTTCATTTTAAATCTGTTCAAGACTTTATGGAGAGGTTTCTCCACCGAGAAGGAGAGCTTCATTAGCCGGAGTCATCCGGGGTGTGATCTACCGAAGATCAAGCGCTCGTCCACCTTACGGACACGCCGAGGAGTAGGGGCAAGTTATCCCCGAACCTCGTATATCCGTGTGTTAGTGTGCTTGTTTCCTTCTTGTTTTAGTTTCCTAATTCCGCTGTGCTAACAAGTTTCTTTGTAGAAATTTGTGTTTAAGTTTTTAAGAGGCTATTCACCCCCCCCTCTAGCCATCTAAGATCCTAACAACTCTAGCGCGACCTATAAGCGAGTATGCTCTCGCGACTAACGACCTCTTGGTCGAGTTCCAGACTCTCGCCCCAATGAGAGTTATAAGCGAGCATACTCTCGCGACAAACGACCTCTCGGTCGGTGTTCCAGACTCTCACCACAACGCAAGTTATAAGTGAGCATGCTCTCCTGACTAATGACCTCTCGGTTGGGTTTCAGACTCCCGTCCCAGCGTTAGTTATAAGTGAACATGCTCTCGCAACCAACGACCTCTCGGTCGGCGTTCTAGACTCTCACCCCAGCGCGAGTTATAAGTGAGCATGCTCTCGTGACCAACGACCTCTCGGTCGGCCTTCCAGAGTCTCGCCCCAGCACGAGTTATAGGCGAGCCTGCTCTCGCGACCAATGACCTCTTGGTCGGTGTTCCAGACTTTCACTCCAGTGCGAGTTATAAGCGAGCCTAATCTCGTGACCAACGACCTATCGATCGACGTTCCAGACTTTCATCCAGTGTGAGTTATAAGCGAGCCTGCTCTCGCGACCAATGACCTCCTGGTCGGTGTTCCAGACTCTCGTCCTAGCGCGAGTTATAAGTGAGCATGCTCTCACGACTAATGACCTCTCGGTCGGGTTCGAGATTCTTACCCCAGTGCGAGTTATAAGCGAGCATGCTCTCGTGACCAATGACCTCTCGGTTGACATTCTAGACTCTCGCCCTAGCGCGATTTATAAGTGAGCGTGCTCTCGCGACCAACGACGTCTCAGTCGGTGTTCTAGACTATCACCCCAGCATAAGTTATAAGCGAGCATGCTCTCGCGACCAACGACCTCTTGGTCGGCGTTCTAGAATCTCGCCCCAGTGTGAGGTATAAGCAAACTTACTCTCACGACCAACGACCTCTCGGTCAGCGATCCAAACTCTCATCCCAGTGTGAGTTATAAGCGACCATGCTCTCGCGACCAACGACCTCTCAATCGGCGTTTCAGACTCTCGTCCCAGTGCTAGTTATAAGCGAGCATACTCTCGCGACCAATGATCTCCCGGTCGGCTCTCCAGACTCTAGCCCCAGTACAAGTTATAAGCAAGCATAGCTCTCGCGACTAACGACCTCTCGATTAGGTATAATGATTAGTCGGTCGAGTTTGTCTCCTCTGCCCGACACTAACCGTTCACGTTTCACTCGCTGCTTTGCTTGACACTTGTTGCTCAATTAGCACTCGTCCCACTCGCCGCTAGGCTCACGGGGTTCGCGCCCACTTGGCTCCCCGGCTTTGCCCCCTCTTGCATTCACCTTCAATCTCATGGGCTTCACGCCGAGTACACAGGCTTCACGCCTACTCGTCATCCTTACGTTCATTCGATCGCATTTTATGATTGCTCGGTCGGTATTATCTCGGTCACCGATTAGGCATTTTTCTGTCACTCGGTCGGCATCTTCGTAGCCGCTCAATCAGTATAGTTTGGTTGTTCGCTCAGCATTCTCTCGGACACTTGATCAACTTTTTCTCAGATGCCCGGTCGGCATTCGTTTTGGTCATCTGGTCAGTATCTTTGTAGCCGCCTGACTAGTATCGCCCGGTCGTTCGCTCGACTACTCGCTTTATTTCGGTTGGCCTATCGCTCAATGTTTCTCTCAGTTGCGATCTCGACACCGCTTGCCCATCGTCTTTCCACCCGCTCGGTGTTCTCCCGATTTCCCGGTTGGCATTTTCTCGGTCGCACGCTCGACACTGCTTGCCCATCATCTTTCCACCCACTTGGTGTTTGCCCGCTTGCCCAGTCAGCCCTTTCTCAGTCATGCACTAGACACCGCTCGCCCGTAGTCTCTCCACCTTCTCGTCATTCTCCCGCTTGCCCAGTCGACACTTTCTCGATCGCGTGCTAGACACAGCTCACCCGCCGTCTCTCCACCTGCTCGGCATTCTCCCTCTTGACCGGTCGATACTTTCTCTGTCTCACGCTAGACACAGCTCACCCGCCGTCTCTCCACCTGCTTGGCATTCTCTCGCTTGACCGGTCGATACTTTCTCGGTCGCGCACTAGACACAGCTCGCCCGTCGTCTCTCCACCCGCTCTGCGTTCTCCCGATTACCCGGTTGCCATTTTTCGGCTATCCGGCTGCAGTTCACTATCGCTCGATTGACATTTTCTTGGTCGCGCTCTTGACATCGCTCGCTCGTCACCTTTCCACTTGCCCGGTGTTCTCCTGAGAGTGCGATTGACATTTCTTCAATCTCCCGCTCGACCCTATTCAGTCTGTTGCTTTGTTCTGTTTTTACACACACTCGACATTCTTCTGTTCACTGGGCATCTGCTGGGTATCATTCGGCCGTTCGATCGAATTCTCTCGATCGACTTTTCGGACTCTCGCTCGAGAGCGAGTTATAAGTGAGCAGGGCTCTCGTGGCCAAGGATCTCTCGATCGGGCACAATGACTAGTCGACCGGGTTCTCTCCCTAATCAGGTGTTGGTCTCACTTCGACACTCATCGCTTGGTCAACATTCCTCTCATTCATCGCTCGCGTCTCACTCGTCGCTCTGCTTGGCACTAACCATTTATGTTTCACTCACCACTCTGCCTAGCACTCGTCTCTTGTGTCTCACTCGCTTCTTTGCGTGGCACTCGTCGCTCGTGTCTCACTCGTCACTCTACCCTGTATTCGCCGCTCGATTGACACCTGTTTTACTTCTTGCTTGCCATTTGCATAATCATCCAATCGCTCTGCTCAGCATCGCCCGACCATTTTCTCGATATCGCTTGGTCTCCCGCTCGACATCCGATCAATCGTTTGCTTGACATGTGCTCGGCACTATTTTTCATCGCTCGCTCGATATTATTTTAGTCACTTGCTCAGCATCGTCATAGTTACTCGTTCGACGTTATACGACAGGCACAACGATCTGACTCTACAATCAGGAGTGATTTCGCTTTACGTTAGTCTTGGTCTAGTCAGTCGGACTTGCACCTTTTTCGACTAGACTTGAAGGGGAGACTTGTGATAAGGATATAGGTGAAGAGCCCAGGAGAAATTAAGAGGGGAAGAAGGGGTAGCTTTATCTTTTCACTAGGTAGGGCTTTAAGGAGGAGGAGGAGGAACTGTTGAAGGGGGGGGGGGGGGGGGGGGGTTCTGCTTCATTTTCTTCAGTCCACTGCCACCACAAACACAGGGGGAAGGGGGAACACAACCTCCGTTGCTCACCTGACCGTCCACGCCATCGTCGATCTCCTTCTCCTTTGTCGCCAGCAAGCCACCACTCCCCCCTCTCACTCACTTTCACTCCATCCTCTTCGGTGTTTTTTGTCGTCGTCACCAAGGGATACACACCTCAGCGACCCTCCCCTCTCGTCGCCAGCGACGACCGCCTCCGAACCGCCTTCTTGATTCTCTTTCGTCGCCACCATGAGGAAAGCACACTTTAGCCACCTTGCCGCTTCCCCTCTCGTCGGCAGCATATATATGGTTGGTTGGTCTTAGGAATATCATACCGGTTTCCCTGTACAAAAATTTTGTACAAGTCCTGAACCTTTCCTAACAACCTATTGTGCTCTTTAGAAATTAAATTCAGAATCGCAAACAGAACTTAACATTATTGATTCCAAATTTAACTTATCTATTCTTAGAGGTTTAGACTTGGATCGCAAACGATACTTAACATTATAGATCCAAATCCACCTATGTTATAAATTCAATTAAATATTTATTTCGGAAATCGGCTCCCAGGTTAAACATGGCGAGACACTTGGCCTTCTTGGGTATAGGAACATCCACCACTGTCTCGACAAAGCCTCTTAACGAAATTCAATATTTAATTTCCTTATATAACTCTAGGATTAACCAAAAAGAATAATCGAATCACAAGATCGAAAAAATAAAAGAAACACAAATTCGAAAAAAATCCGAACATCTAGAATCTCTAGCCTCTTGTGTTTGATATTTATACAAAGAAAATTAGCATGATGCGGAATAGAATTACTAGTTATACCTTTCTTTGTAAACAACAACCTCTTGGTCTTTTATCGTATTCCTCTTCTTATCTCGGACGTCGTGTGGACGACGATCTACCGAGATGAGAACCACCCAAGCCCTTCTTCTTCCTTCTTCCAAGTTTCGGCCAAGCAACCTTCTCCAAGAGATTATAAGTCTCGACCACCAACCAAATTCCAAGGAAAAACTAGGAAACAAAACCTCCTCCTCCTTCTTCTTCTCCAAGCTAGATCTGGCCACCAAAACAAGCTCCTAGGGGTTGAAGATGTTCGGCCACTAAGGAGGAAGAAAAGGAGGAGATGATATGGCCGGCCACCACCAAGGAAGAGAGGAGAGGAAAATAGAAGAAAGTTCTTTTTCTGAAGGCACCCCCTCCCTCTCTTTTATAATCCTTGGTCTTGGCAAATAAGGAAAGTTTTAATAAAAATTTCCTTATTTTCTTTGCCATGAAAATGAAAATGAAAATTTAATTGATAAAAAAAACAATTTCCTTTTCTTTTATTAAAGTGGTCGACCACATCTAAATCTCCAAGCAAGGAAAATTTTAATCACAAGAATTAAAACTTCCTAATTTGTTTCTGGAAATTTTTAAAATAAAAATTGCTCTATTATTTTTTCCCTTCATGGTTGGTTATAAAAGGAAATTTTATAAATTAAAATCTCTCTATTAAAATATGTGGATGATTTCCAAAAAGAAAAGTTATCTTTAAAATTAAAATCTTCCTCTCAATCTACAAATAATGAAAGATATCAAATCTTTTCTTAATCTTTTGTAGAAACTACAATAGGAAAAATTTAATTTTAAAACTCTCTTTTAAAATCATGAACATGGTTTCATAAAAGGAAAGTTTTATCAAAAATTAAAATCTTCCTTTCAATCTACAAATAAGGAAAGATATCAAATCTTTTCTTAATCTTTTGTAGAAACTATAAAAGGAAAGATTTAATTTTAAAACTCTCTTTTAAAATCATGAGGATGGTTTCATAAAAGGAAAGTTTTATCAAAAATTAAAATCTTCCTTTTAACTACAAATAAGGAAAGATATCAAACCTTTCACTTAATCTTTTGTAGAAAGGTATAAAAGGAAAGATTTAAATTTTAAACTCTCTTTTAAAACCATGGTATCCACATAAGAAAGATTTTAAAAATAAAATCCTTTTTAATTTAATGTGGATGGCCACACCAAGCTTAGATTCAAGCTAGGGTCGACCACACAACTTGGCTCATCCTATTTGCTTGGCCGACCCAAGCTTGGGTTCCAAGCTTGCTTGACCGACCACCTTAAAGGTGGGTATAGGTGAGTATAATACTTTATTAATAAGATGTTACGATAGAGACCGAGAGGAGGAATTGGTTTTGGTCTCCCGATGAAATTAAGCTTCCCGTGTTCGCCCCGAACACCCAACTTAATTTCATCAATAATAATTCATTCCACTAAAGAATTATTATTGAACTACCGCACCAATCCCAAATTACATTTTGGGCTCCTTCTTATCATGAGTGTGTTAATCTCCCTGTGTTTAAGATGTCGGATGTCCACTAATTAATTGAGTTACTACAACTTACTTTAATTAATATCTTAGTTCAAGAGTAGTACCACTCAACCTTATTGTCGTGTCGGACTAAGTCCACCTGTAGGGTTTAACATGACAATCCTTATGAGCTCTTCTTGGGGACATTATCAACATAGATTACTAGGACACAGTTTCCTTCTATAATTATCAACATACACTATAAGTAATATCATTTCCAACTTATCTGGCCTATTGATTTATCGAGCTAAATCTCATCCTTTGATAAGTCAAAAAAATAAATACTAAATATATGTGCTTGTTATTATATTAGGATTAAGAGTACACACTTCCATAATAACTAAGGTCTTGTTCTTTTATTAAGTCAGTATAAAAAGAGCTTACCTTAAATGGTCCCGTTCAATACACTCAGAGTGTACTAGTGTAATTTATCAGTCAAGATAAACTAATACCTAATTACACTACGACTATTCCAATGGTTTGTTCCTTTCCATCTCAGTCGTACTACTGTTTATAATTTATAAGGAATTGATAACATTATCTTCTGTGTGTGACACCACACACTATGTTATCTATAATATAAATTAATTGAACAACTACATTTAGCTTATAAATGTAGATATTTGACCAATATGATTCCTTTTTCTAAGTAAATGTTTATACAAAAAGCTAGGCTTTTAGTATACATTCCAACAATCTCTCACTTATACTAAAAGACTATGCTGCCATATATCCTGTCATGCATCTGATTCTCATCCCTTCAACATGTCCATCAAAAGCTCTTGCCTTAAGGGCCTTAGTGAAAGGATCTCCCAAGTTATCACCTGATGCAATCTAGGCGGCAACAACTTCTCCTCGTTATACGATGTCTCGTATTGGGTGGTACTTGCGCTCTATTGTGTTTACTTGCCTTATGGACTTATGGTTTCTTCGAGTTTGCTACTGCATCACTATTATTACAATAAATTGTAATAATTTTTGGGCAACCCAGAAATCATGTCTAAGTCCATCATGAAGTTTCTGAGCCATTCAGCTTCTATGGTGGAATCCGAAAAGCACCTATGCTTAACACTCTTCCATTGTTATAGCTTCACTTCCTAAAGTAAACACAAAACCCCGAGGTCGACTTACTATTGTCCCTATCTGATTGGAAGTCAAAATCCGTGTAACCTTCAGGGAGCAAATTATCTGCTTGATAAACCTGTAGGATCGAAAAGAATTTAGATATCTCCACAATTGCATGATATTGTCCACTTTGGGCCTAAGCCCTCATGGTTTTGCTCTTGGGCTCTACCCAAAAGGCCTCATGCCAATGGAGATATCTTTTCTCTTATAAACCCATGATCTTTCCTATGTGTTTCCAATATGGGACTATGTTTGCAACCTTCCAACTCCAACAAAACCAGCATATAATCTCTAGTCATTCTCAGGTACTTTAATATATGCTTAACAGCAGTCCAATGTCCCTGTCCAGGGTTACTTTTGATATCTGCTAACCATGCCCACAGCAAAGCAGATATCCGGTCTCATGCATAACATACATTAGGCTTCCGATAGCCGAAGCATAAGGAATTGTCTTCATGTCCTCTATCTCCTTTGATGTCTTCGGAGACATCTCTTTAGATAAAGTTACTCCATGTCTAAAAGGTAGAAAACCTTTCTTGGAGTCTTGCATGCTAAAACGAGCTAGAATCGTATCGATATATGAAGCTTGGGATAATCATAATATTCTTTTCTTGCGATCCCTTATTACTTTGATCCCAAGAATATGTGCATTCTCCCAAGTCCTTCATATCGAATTGTTTGGACAACCATACCCTTACTTCCGACAACACTTTGATATTGTTTCCAACTACCAAATATGTCATCTACGTATAGTACAAGAAATACCACCACGTTTCCATCACACTTCTTGTATACACAAGACTCATCTGGACACTGAATAAATCTATAGATCTGGATTACTTCATTAAACTGGATGTTCCAAGACCTTGAAGCTTTGCTTTAGTCCATAAATAGACCGATTAAGCTTACATACTAGATACTCCTTGCCCTTCGCAATGAACCCCTCTTGTTGCTTCATATGGATGTTTTCTTCAAGACTTCCATTAAGGAAAGCTATCTTGACATCCATTTGCCAAATCTCATAATCCATATGAGTAGTAATAGATAAAAGAATCGGGATAGACTTAAGCATGGCTATTGTTGAAAAAGTTTCCTTTTTCAACAAGCCTTGCTTTGAAAGTTTCCACCTTCCCGTCTATCTCTCTTTTCCTATTGTAGACCTATTTACACACAATGACTTTTACACCATTTGGTGGTTCTACAAGCTCCCAGACTTTATTAGAATACGTAGATTCTATTTCAGTATTCATTGCTCTTTGCCAAGATGCTGCATCTTTATCTTGGAGCGCTTCGTCATATGTCCGGGGATCAGGTTCATGTTCACCAGGGATCAAGTCCAAAAACTCTCCCAAAACATGAATCTTTCAGGTTACCTAACAACCCTCCCACTACAACGAGACACTGTCTGTAATTGTGCATTATTTGTGACACATGTTGCAGTTTCTTATGGTATCTCATCTTGTACTGTTGGTACTAGATTAGACGTGCCCTTTATTATTTTCTTAAGAACAAATTCACTTATGAGCATGTGGTTCATTACATAGTCCTCTTCTAAAAATCAAGCATTTGCTAACAATGAATTTCTGATTTTTAGGACTATAAACCCCCTTTCGTTTTTCTAGAATAATCCATAAACAAGTGAATTCCTGTCCATCTTATCAATGTCTCCCTTCAGCACATGTGCTGGACTATCCCAAAACCGAATATGCTTCAAACTAGGCTTACGCTCATTCTACAATTCTATGGGAGTAGAGGGTTCTGACTTAGAAGGTACTATGTTCACTGCCGTTTCTAGAGTATATCCCCAAAATGAATTTGGTAATTCTAAATAACTCATCATTGATCTAACTATTTCCATAAGAATCTTATTCCTTCGTTCTACTACACCATTCTGTTGGGGTGTACCAGGTGTAGTCAGTTGGGATTGAATTCCGACTTCTGATAAGTAATCCCTGAACTTTCCTAAGAGGTACTCGCCACTACGATCTCACCGTAGTATCTTGATATTTTTACCTTGATGTTTCTCCACATCAGTCTTGTACTCTTTGAACTTATCAAAGCACTTAGACTTGTGGTGCATCAAGTAAATGTACCCATATCTCGAATAGTCGAAATATTTGAAACCACCTCTTGCCTAGATAGTCAAAGGTCCACACAAATCAGAATGAACCAATTCCAACACATCTTTGGCTATATACCCCTTAAAAAGCCTCTCGGTCATTTTTCCCTTCTAAGTAAGACTCGCAGGTTGGAAAGTTTTCCACCACCAATGAACCCAAAAGTTCATCGGCTATTATCCTTTGAATCCTACTTAAGTTAATATGACCTAGCCTTAGATGCCAAAGAGATGATTGGTTCATTTCCGAAGGTTGCTTTCTCTTATTAGAGTTAGAAGATGTGTTATTAATTACCATTTGTTGCATCGTGGGAGTTATTAGATTATAAATTGTCAACCAACGTAGCAGAACAGATAACTTCCCTATTTATCTTGATAACAACTTTGTTATCAAAACAGAATATCAAGTTCTTTGAATAGTTTAGAAACTGAAATATAGTTCTTTCTAAACATGGTAAGTAAAAATAATTTCTCAAAATCCATGTTTTATTCCTATCAGAGGATAAACATCTCCCACTGCAACAGCTACTACTTTTGCAGCAGTGCCTATGTAAACGGTGATTTTCCCTTCATATAGTTGTCGGGTTTCCTGGAACCTTTGCAATGAATTGCAGACATGATCAGTGGCTCTGTATCTACATACCAGGTACCGGTAGATAACACCACTAAACATGTTTCTACAACTAATGAATAAAATACACCTATATTGTTCTTAGTTCTGAGAGGACGGTCCACCTTAATGTCCAAGTTTTGTTTCTAATCATTATAATTGAGACTACTAAGTTTATTCTATAGTATAACAGCTAGGGGATTGACAAACATTTGATTTCTAAGAATCACAAAAATATTTTGTCAAGACCAACACCTCAAAATCCTTGTGCTTTATCCATTAATTTTATTATCTTGTCAACCTAACTTCATGACAAATAAAATTAATAGTTGATCTGTCTTTGATCAAATATTTGGTCAAAACTTTGAATTTAAAATAATATTGATTCCTCAAAACAATATCATTTAAATTCACCAACACCTCTAACATCGTGAATTTTGTATGCCACATTAGTGTGGATGTATACAAAATCAAACATTTGTAAAAGAATGGTCTTACCCATTAATTATCTTGTCAACTTTAAATTACCTCAAACATCATGAATTTTATATGCCACGTTGGTATGGACGTATACAAATTCATTTGTAAGAGGAGATTTTACCCATTTTATTTTGTTAACCCAACTTTATGACAAAATTACCTCAAACACCGTGAATTTTGTATGCCACGTTAGTGTGGACGTATACAAATTCAAACATTTGTAAGAGGGGGTTCACCTAGCTTCATGACAAATTAATAGTTGGTATTCCTTTTGTCATGCAAAACAATAGCAATGACTCCGTTGGGAAGGATACTATTGAATGCGTCTAAGTGTATACCATTACTTGATACTTAGTCCATTAAATAGGATTGTGCCCCTTCAGTTGGAGAAGATCACACACTCCTAAATAATTTCCTATAACCATCCATAAAGGAAGTTTGATCTAGTGATCCGCAATAAACCCATCCGTTGTGGAGGGAGGTACTCAGAGCCAACACACAAGTTTGTTGCATCACTTACAAACCAATAATGGAGACCATGAAATTTATTTAAAAATCCCTCTCCCACTTAGTTATTTAAGGTGAGGAATTTTAACCTAGCAAGTACACATCACACACATCACAGTAAATAAAAGTAATAAATATGGAAATTAATTTTCCAACTATTATGGCCTTTTCCATCCCTGTCCTTCGTGTGCTGCCAGCCCTAGGGTTCATGCCGTCGAGTCCATCGAGCTTCCTTTTCCGCTGTGCCTCTAATCCTCAAATAGCACCACGCCTCGCAAGGATACGATTCGCGACAGAAAAAAAATAAAATTTTTCATACATCAATCCTATATTCCACAAGGGAATGTACATCAAGTCTAGATCGAACATAAATGTAAAATCCTAGGGCTAATACAACTCCTGCTGTATTAGTTAAATACAATCATGCACACACAATAAAATTCCCTTGACATGTCCAAGGGTCCAATAACACACAATAACCATAAGCCATAATAGTTGGAGTCTGCAACCATAGAGTTAGCATATCCTACTATTATCCTGCCTAAATTATGTATGACATGTGCATAATTAAACTGAAAACCAAACACACAGAGGCAAACCCTAGCTCTGATACCAATTGTTGGTTGGTCCTAGGAATATCGTACTAGTTCCCTTGTATAAAAATTTTGTACAAGTCCTGAACCTTTCCTAACAACCTATTGTGCACTTTAGAAATTAAATTCAGAATTGCAAACGAAACTTAATATTATTGATTCCAAATTTAACTTATCTGTTCTTAGAGGTTTAGACTTGGATCGCAAACGATACTTAACATTATAGATCCAAATCCACCTATGTTACAAATTAAATTAAATATTTATTTCAGAAATCGGCTCCCAAGTCAAACATGGCGAGGCACTTGGCCTTCTTGGGTATGGGAACATCCACCACTGCCTCGACAAAGTCTCTTAATGAAATTTAATATTTAACTTACTTATATAACTCTAGGTTTAACTAAAAAAACAATCGAATCACAAGATCGAAAAAAATAAAAGAAACACAAATTCAAAACAAATCCGAACATCTAGAATCTCTAGCCTCTTGTGTTTGGTATTTATACAAAGAAAACTAGCATGATGCGGAATAGAATTACTAGTTATACCTTTTTTTGTAAGCAACAATCTCTTGGTCTTCTATCGTATTCCTCTTCTTATCTCGGACGTCATGTGACCGACGATCTACCAAGATGAGAACCACCCAAGCTCTTCTTCTTCCTTCTTCCAAGTTTCGGCCAAGCAACCTTCTCCAAGAGATTATAAGTCTTGGCCACCAACTAAGCTCCAAGGAAAAACTAGGAAACAAAACCTCCTCCTTCTTCTTCTTATCCAAGCTAGATCCGACCACCAAAAAAGCTCCTAGAGGTTGAAGAGGTTCGACCACTAAGGAGGAAGAAAAGGAGGAGATGAGGAGATGATATGACTGACCACCACCAAGGAAGAGAGGAGAGGAAAATAGAAGAAAGTTCTTTTTCTGAAGGCACCCCCTCCCTCTCTTTTATAATCCTTGGTCTTGGCAAATAAGAAAAGTTTTAATAAAAATTTTCTTATTTTCTTTGCCATGAAAAGGAAAATTTAATTGATAAAAAAATAACTTCCTTTTCTTTTATTAAAGTGGTCAGCCACCTCTAAATCTCCAAGCAAGGAAAGTTTTAATCACAAAAATTAAAACTTCCTAATTTGTTTTCAGAAATTTTTAAAATAAAAATTTCTCTATTAATTTTTCCCTTCATGGTTGGTTATAAAAGGAAATTTTATAAATTAAAATCTCTCTATTAAAACATGTGGATGGTTTCTAAAAAGAAAAGTTATCTTTAAAATTAAAATCTTCCTCTCAATCTACAAATAATGAAAGATATCAAATCTTTTCTTAATCTTTTGTAGAAACTACAATAGGAAAAATTTAATTTTAAAACTCTCTTTTAAAATCATGAACATGGTTTCATAAAAGGAAAGTTTTATCAAAAATTAAAATCTTCCTTTCAATCTACAAATAAGGAAAGATATCAAATCTTTTCTTAATCTTTTGTAGAAACTATAAAAGGAAAGATTTAATTTTAAAACTCTCTTTTAAAATCATGAAGATGGTTTCATAAAAGGAAAGTTTTATCAAAAATTAAAATCTTCCTTTTAACTACAAATAAGGAAAGATATCAAACCTTTCACTTAATCTTTTGTAGAAAGCTATAAAAGGAAATATTTAAATTTTAAACTCTTTTTTAAAACCATGGTATCCACATAAGAAAGATTTTAAAAATAAAATCCTTTTTAATTTAATGTGGCCGGCCACACCAAGATTGGCTCATCCTATTTGCTTGGCCGACCCAAGCTTGGGTTCCAAGCTTTCTTGGTCGGCCACCTTAGGATGGGTATAAAGGTGGGTATAGGTGGGTATAATACTTTATTAATAAGAGGTTGCGATAGGGACCGAGAGGAGAAATTGGTTTTGGTCTCCCGATGAAATTAAGCTTTCCGTGTTCGCCCCGAACACCCAACTTAATTTCATCAATAATAATTCATTCCACTAAAGAATTATTATTGAACTACCGCACCAATCCCAAATTATATTTTGGGCTCCTTCTTATCATGAGTGTGTTAATCTCCCTGTGTTTAAGATGTCGGATGTCCACTAATTAATTGAGTTACTAACAACTTACTTTAATTAATATCTTAGTCCAAGAGTAGTACCACTCAACCTTATTGTCGTGTCGGACTAAGTCCACTTGTAGGGTTTAACATGACAACCCTTATGAGCTTCTCTTGGGGACATTATCAACCTAGATTACTAGGACACAGCTTCCTTCTATAATCATCAACATACACTATAAGTAATATCATTTCCCAACTTATCGGGCCTATTGATTTATCGAGCTAAATCTCACCATTTGATAAGTCAAAGAAATAAATACTAAATATATGTGTTTGTTATTATATTAGGATTAAGAGTACACATTTCCATAATAACTAAGGGCTTGTTCTTTTATTAAGTTAGTATAAAAAGAACTTACCTTAAATGGTCCCGTTCAATATACTCAGAGTGTACTAGTGTAATTTATCAGTCAAGATAAACTAATACCTAATTACACTACGACTATTCCAATGGTTTGTTCCTTTCCATCTCAGTCGTGAGCTACTGTTTATAATTTATAAGGAATTGATAACATTATCTTCTGTGTGTGACCACACACTATGTTATCTACAATATAAATTAATTGAACAACTACATTTAGCTTATAAATGTAGATATTTAACTAATATGATTCCTTTTTCTAAGTAAATGTTTATACAAAAAAGTTAGGCTTTTAGTATACATTTCAACATATACCTGCTCCCCTCCCATCGACAGACCTTCGACGCCTCATTCCCCTCGTCGCCTCGCGCTTACGTTGACGTCGACGCTTCTCATTCCCTTACAGGGCCTCTCTCGAACAAGCTTCACCCCTTCTTTCTTCCTCCCAACGTCGTTGCCTCCCGGGAACAAGGGGGGCACAGTCTCCTTCAACGCGTGCAGCTAGATTGTCAACGTCATTAACAGCCCTAGCGAGCAGCCCATGAGCCGACATCCCCCTTTCCCTCTCCTCTCAATGCCAACCTGAATGAACTGACCAGCATCGACGTAGCCTCCAGCATTGAGGTCGTCATCGCCGCCTCCCTAGCGTCGGCATCCTCCTAGGCCACAACTCTTACATCGGCTCTACCGCCTTCTAGTCGCCAGTGGCAACCACCAGCTGACCCATGGCCTCGGCAGACCCACGGCCTCAACCAACCTCATAGTGTCACTGTCATTGCAAGCAGCCCCGTCTCCAGATCCGATCTCCTATCGTCCGGTACCCTTGTCCTTAGGCCTGACGCATATCCAGCCCTCGATCCGCGTCATCATGCGTTGTTGATGCGATCCAACCTCCTCGAGCTACAACCGTAGTACATCTTGCTATTCTGTTTCGGCCTTTGTGCCATTGTTGTATTTTGGCCTGTGTGTCGATGTCATACCCCGACTTACGTGCCAATGTCATACCTCGACCTACGTGTAGATGTCATACCCTGGCATGCATGCCGATGTCATACCCTGGTCTACGTGTCGATGTCATACCCTGATCTACGTGTCGTTGTTAAGTCCCGGCATGCATGTCATCGTTCGGATCTAAGTCGTGCTCAACTAGGTGCCATCAGATCCAGCTCTTCATTCTACTTAGAGTTATCTACTCTTCCGAGTCATGACAACTCGAACAGCCTCTCGACCAGCTCACCGATCCACCAGAGGGCGTCTCCTGGGCCAAGGTATGTTACCGTACTCATTTTACATTAATTTCATTATTCTACTATTAGTTTGTTCCTTATATATTCGTTGGATCTGCCTCGAGCATTGGGGTATCAGGGACCAGGGCAACTCGGTCGCTGGCTACAGGTAGCATTAACTAGAGGATTTCTGACGACTTAGTCAACATAGAAGCCATCTCAGCATACCCCCCTGGACATCGCAATTCGGTCAACATTCCATCTACCTTACCCAACGATCCGTCTGACTCAGTTTTCGGACAGGATCAGTTAATTCTGTATTGTAGCATCTGCGGAACTACAACTACTATAACATGATTATGATTTGTTCAATCACGTTGTAGCATATACGAGTTCATAGCTACTACAACGTTAAGTCTGTGTTGTAGCATATACGGAACTGTAACTGCTATAACATTGTAAAGATTTATTCAATCACATTGCAATAGTTATGAGTCCATTGCTGCTACAACATTAAATCTATCTTGATTAATTAAATTTAACCAAATCCACCCTTTCATTTAATGGGCTATAACTTTGGAAATGATATTTCAACTTCCTGAATTAAATTTCACCAATTTCTCTCTTGCATTTAATGGGATATAACTCTGGAATTGATGAAATTCACACTATTGTAAAGATGGCATCCTAGCGTATGTTGACCCTTCACTTTCAGATCATGGCGCAAAACTCTTCGCAAATAATGGCACATTTTGTCGTCTGAAACAAAGGCTTTCTTCTGGTTCCCTGATAGTGCTTGATGATTCGAGTTCTGACACTTCTATGGGGTCTTGGAACGACTCTTCCCCCTCTATGCCTCTGAATATCTTGGCAAGGTCTTCTACACCAATGGATCCTCAATGAGACAAGCGATAAGGGAGTTGAAGACTGCCTTTCAAACACTGGAAAAGACCCATGCCACACTTACCAAGCTGAATGAGCAAGTGATAGAGGTTAATGCAACTCTAAAAGAGTTCATCGATATGCTGGAAAGGTCCTAGGATCATTTTGTTGGTCTTCCTTTTGCTTTATGTTATAAAGACTATCTTCTTTCTTTTCTATGTCTTATAACTTTTACTTTTAATGTTGAACAGTGGGTTGATCTATCTTAGCCTTATACAAACACATTGTAGTAGTTACGGGTCCGCAGCTGCTACAACATAAGTTTAAGGTTGTAGCAGCTATGAAATCGTAGCTACTATAACGTAGTTCTTAGCCTTGTACAAACACATTGTAGAAGCCATGGATCCGTAGATGCTACAACACAAATTTGAGATTGTAGTAGTTATGAAACCATAGCTACTATAATGTGGTTCGCAACCTTGTACAAACATGTTATAGCGCTACGAACTCATAGCTACTACAACACAAGTTTGAGGTTGTAATAGCTACGGAATCGTAGCTGCCACAACGTAGTTCCCAGCCTTGTGCAAAATGAAAATATTTAAATAGTAAACCACAGAACAAATTGTTAGATTTTGAGGGATATCCTAAGGCAATCGCCTTACGATTTTTTACTAAATATAGATTCACTATTTGAGTGTATATTATATGTTTGATTGTCTTAAAGTTATATACTGAATGTTCGTAATACAACTCATAGCATAAGAGAAATTGTGATTGGATCACAACTAGTGGTTATCTCTATATGTGAAATTATGATCGTATTAGAATTTTCCTAGTTGTCGAATTGGTACATTTGGACATCATCAATTATGTAAGACTAGTACAAGTTATACTCCTTGGTTCACCAAGCAACTGTTTTCTTACTAGCTGGAGACATTGGGATGTTGAGAGTAAAATGTGGATGTTAGTTATGGTAACTAGTTCATTGGAGTGACTCGCTATAAGACTTCATATAGTTATCTATATATATGGATATGTTTGTAAAGCTTTTATTACAGCTTGAGTGTAAGTTTCCTTCGACTTGAGATATACAAGTCATCTTGGTCATAGAGACTTATACTTTGACATATTAAGCAAGCAGATCATTGAGGTGTAGACCCAGGAAGTTGAAATGCCCGAAGATGTTTGGATAGCCCATAGAGGATTCACTGCTTCTTGCGAGGATACGTATACCCTATGGTCACTCGTTAGAATTATTACTCAAAGTCTTTGGCCAAATCATCATATGTTAAGAGTGTGAGACTCTTAGACACATGTATGAGTAATTTGAATTTGCATAACGAGAAAATATTACTTGAGCTAGGTGTGATGTAGTCAATCTAGTAGGGATAGACACATAAATCATGTCCTGAACCAAGTGAGTATAAGACGAGTGAAAGGAACAAGGCACAACTGACTATAGTTGTTGAAGGGTTTAGAATTAATTCTAAGATCAACTATGATTTTCTACCTAATTGGAGATCATGATGTACTACTAGGTGACATTCATGATCATTCTATAATTAAGTATTTAATTTATATGGCCAAGATAAATCGGGAATCTATTGGGTCACACACACTAACGAGTCTCTAAAAGACGTAAAATAAGTTAAATAATAGGATTCTTAGATCAAGAGATAAATATTTGGTTGAATCATACATAAGATAAATATGAAAATATTTGTCATAATGGAAGCATGTATAAACTACATCTCTTATGGTAGAGTTGAACTATATTTAGTTTAATCATGAATTAGTCATGAACCAACTTGTTTAGTTGTAAACCAAACCAAGAGGTTAATAGACTAATTTTTGGTTAAGGGATAATGGGTTGAATTTGAGCTTTCTAATCCAACTCATTAAAGAGGATTATATATAGATGTAATTGGGAGAGAATTAGATACAAGTTTCATTATTTTGTTGATTGGCTTTTGGAAACCCAATCCTCCTCTCCCTTTCCTCTCTCTCTCTCTCCTGCCGCCAACAAGAGGGTGCTCCCTCTTGTTGTCATGACCGCCACAATGGAGAAAAACTCTCCCTTGTGTTATTCTCTTATTCTTCCTCTAGATCCCTCTTCTTTGCTCATGGCTAGTAACTTTCGAAGGAGAGGTTTGTATTCAAGGAGTTGTCTTAAGGAGCTTAGCATGGATACGACTAGTGGCAAGGTTCGACAACGTTGCTACGGTTGATGTCTTCTCGTTACAGGTCATTCGTAAGGTATATCTAGCATAAATTTACTTCCCATAAAATTTTAATTATGCGATCATGTTTGACATGTTGTATCCTTGTATGCGTATTGTGTGTGTGATGTAATAATTAAGAATTATTATTGTTTTATTTTTTGCTGCACATGTTTATGAAATGTGTTTTAGCATGCACCCGCATCGGGCATATCCCAACACCAATATTCAAAAGAACCATCGAGAACAAACAACGAAACAAATGACACTAATTGCATAAGAAAGTACATAAACAATTACCCAAACAACTTAGGCAATTGACATTAGGAACTAATTCCAACTTAGGCAAATGCCACTATAGTTAACTGAACATAACCACACTGGCCATAATACAATTACTCGGGGCATCTTCCCGGTAAATGTATAGACTCCAGTATAATAGAGTAATATGTGGGAACTCGACCAATACAACTCCATGAAGTCGTGGCTGTTTGCTAAACCTTCATGCATCAAAACACATGTTGTTAGAACCTGCAATAATAAAGACAATTAATAACTTCAATTCCTTATTCAGCCATTATAATTTAATAAAATAAAACTTTCATAGTACTAGCTATAGATGCTAAATCTTCTTCATATGTGTCGTCATCGCTGGTATAATAATTATCTATAGTTGATTTGGCAACCAACATATTGTCATATTTACAAAATTTAATAAAATTAATTGATTTGCAAACAAAATTATAATACAAATGCAGAATTAATCAACGTATATCTTTGTTATAAAATTGGGCAGTTGCATTTGTCATGTGATACACCTTGATGCTCATATCCACAACATAACCGAGACTTTAAGGTTGACTTTGTAGGTCCCAGTAGCCGGCTAGAGAGGGGTAAATTGTCTGCAATAGAAAGTTGCACCTTTCTTGATCTTTGGACTTTAGTTAGCACACACTTGTAAATTAAGATAAAATAAATGCATAAAAAGAAATACGAGACTACCGATCTACTTGGTTCATAATCGGCTAGGTTGTTAATCCAAGGTAGAAGTAAGCACTAGCAAGAATCTCCTTCTTCAACAAGGTCATAGGCGGAGAAGCCTCGTACAACGATTTATAGCTCAGAAAATAGCAAACCTAGAAATTGAATACAAGTGTTGTGTTTGAGCTAGAGGACATCCCCTCTTTTTATAGTGCTCAAAACACTTTTTACCTTTGATTAACGTGGCACGGGAGGCACCTCAATTGAGCTCAAGGCGCCTCTAAATCAGTAAAACTTATCCAATCAGATTTGATTTATCCTGTTGGTTGCTACTCGGAAAACCAAGAGGCTCCACTGTACAAAAATTTGTACAAAGGTCTGAACCTTTTCCTAGCTACCATGTGTTCTTTTAAATTAAATTTTGGATCGCCTGCGGAACTTAACACGTTTGATCCAAAACTTAATCTATTCGTTCTTTTAGGTTTTGACTTGGGTCTCCTGCGGAACTTAACACGTTCGACCCAAATCACCTTAAGTTATTAATTCCATTAAATATTAATTTCCATAATCGGTTCCCAGTACTGACGTGGCGAGGCACATGACCTTCTTGGATATGGGAGCAACCACCACCGACTAGATAAAACCTTTTATAGAAAGCTAATATTTAATTTCCTAAAATAACTTTAGGTTAACCGAAAAGAACAATCAAATCACAAGGAAAAGAAAAAACAAAAGAACACAACATCGAAAAACATATTCGAAATTCTAGAATCATAAGCCTCTTGTATTTGGTATTTTTCCAAAAATAACTAGTATGATGCGGAAAGAAAAATTACTAGTTATACCTTTTAGAAAGACCTCTTGATCTTCTACCGTATTCCTCTTCTAACCTTGGACGTTGTGTGGGCAACGATCTTCCGAGATGAAAAACCACCAACCACCTTCTTCTCCTCCTAGCTAGGTTCGGCCACAAAAAAGCTTTACCAAGGATGAAGAATAAAACACCAACCAAGCTCCAAGAGATGCAAGCTTTCTCTCCTTCTTCTTCTTCTTCTCCAAGTAGTATCCGGCCTCCACAAGAGCTCCAAGCAATAGAGAGTTTCGGCCACCACAAAGAGGAAGAGGAGAAGAGATGATGGCCGGCTACAACACCAAGGAAAAGAGGGAGAGAAAATAATAGAGGTTGTTCCATGAAGGCACCCTCACCCCTTCTTTTATATTCCTTGGCCTAGGCAAATTAGGAAATTTAATTACAATAAAATTTCCTCAATTTCCTTGACATGATTTAATTGAGAAAAATAAAATAAAATTTCCCCAATTGAAATCTTATGGCCGGCCACATCAATGAAAACAAATTGGACAAGTTTCAATCAACAATTAAAACTTCCTAATTTGTTTCCGGAAATTTTAAAAATAAAATTTCTCTTCAAAATCTCTTCATGGTTGATAAAAAGGAAATTTCTATAATTTTAATTTTACAACATGTGAATAATTTTTAAAGAGAAAATAAAATATCTCACCAATCTACAAATAAGGAAAGAGATTTAATATCTTTCTTTAATCTTTTGTAAATCTTTTACAAGAGAGATATTTTAATTTTAATTCTCTTTAATAAATTATATCTTCCACATAATAAAAATTAAAATTAAATTTATTTTTTAATTTAATTTGGCCGGCCCCCACTAGCTTGGGTTCAAGCTAGGTCTTATACCTAGGCCGGCCCTAGCTTGGTTCCCAAGCTAGCTTGGCCGACCCCCTATTGGTGGGTATAGAAGGTGGGTATAGGTGGGTATAGTACTCTATAAATAAGAGGCTACGATAGGGACCGAGAGGAAGAATTGGTTTTGGTCTCCCGATAAAATTAAGCATCCCGTGTTCGCCCCGAACACACAACTTAATTTTATCAATAATAATTCATTCCACTAGAGAACTATTATTGAACTACCGCACCAATCCCAAATTATATTTTTGGGCTCCTTCTTATTATGAGTGTGTTAGTCTCCCTGTGTTTAAGATATCGAATGTTCGCTAATTAAGTGAGTTACTGACAACTCATTTAATTAATATCTTAGTCCAAGAGTAGTACCACTCAACCTTATCATCATGTCGGACTAAGTCCACCTGCAGGGTTTAACATGACAATCCTTATGAGCTCCTCTTGAGGACATTATCAACCTAGTATCTCTAGGACACAGTTTCCTTCTATAATCAACAACACAAACTATAAGTGATATCATTTCCCAACTTATCAGGCTTATTGATTCATCGAAATAAATCTCACCCATTGATAAATTAAAGAAATAAATATCAAATATATGTGCTTGTTATTATATTAGGATTAAGAGCACACACTTCCATAATAACCGAGGTCTTTGTTTCTTTATAAAGTCAGTATAAAAGAAACGACCTCAAATGGTCCTACTCAATACACTCTAAGTGTACTAGTGTAATTATATAGTCAAGATAAACTAATTCCTAATTACACTACGACCTCCCAATGGTTTGTTCCTTTCCATTTTGGTCGTGAGCTACTGTTTATAATTTATAAGGTACCGATAACATCATCTTCTATATGTGACACCACATACTATGTTATCTACAATATAAATTAATTGAACAACTACAAACAAATGTAGATAAATTGACCAAATGTGATTCTTTATTTAACATAAATGTTTACAAAAGCTTAGGCTTTCAGTATACATTCCGACAATCTCCCACTTATACTAATGACTAAGTTGCCATATCTTCTACCATACATCTGATTCCCATTCCCTCCACATGCCGATCAAAAGCCTTCGCCGGAAGGGCCTTAGTGAAAGGATCTGTCAGGTTATCTGCTGATGCAATCTTGGCGATGACAACTTCTCCTCGCTTCACGATATCTCGTATCAGGTGGTACTTGCGCTCTATATGTTTACTTGCCTTATGAGCTCGTGGTTCCTTCGAGTTTGCAACTGCACCGCTATTATCACAATAAATTGTGATAATTTTGGGCAAACCAGGAATCACATCTAAGTCCATTAGAAAGTTCCTGAGCCATACTGCTTCTTTAGCTGTCTCAGAGGCTGCTACATACTCAGCTTCCGTGGTTGAGTTCGATACGCATTTCTGCTTAACACTCCTCCATGAAATGGCTCCACCTCCTAAAGTAAACACATAGCCTGATGTAGACTTACTATTGTCCCTATCTGATTGGAAATCTGAATCCGTGTAACCCACAGGGAGCAAATCGTCTGCTTGGTAAATTAGTATATAATCTCTAGTCCTTCTCAGGTACTTTAATATATGCTTTACTGCAGTCCAATGTCCTTGTCCAGGGTTACTCTGATATCTGCTGACCATGCCCACGGCAAAACAAATATCAGGTCTCGTACATAGCATTATATACATAAGGCTTCCTACAGCCGAGGCATAAGGAACTGCTTTCATGTCTTCTATCTCCTTTGATGTCTTAGGAGACATCTCTTTAGATAGAGCTATTCCATGCCTAAAAGGTAAGAAACCTTTCTTGGAATCCTGCATACTAAAACGAACAAGGATTGTATCTATATATGAAGCTTGGGACAGACACAATATTCTTTTCTTGCGATCCCTTATCACTTTGATTCCAAGAATGTGTGCACACTCTCCTAAGTCCTTCATATCAATTTGTTTGGACAACCATACCCTTACGTCTGATAATACCTTGACATTGTTGCCAATTAACAAAATATCATCTACGTATAGTACAAGAAATACCACCACGTTTCCGTTACACTTCTTGTATACACAAGACTCATCCGGACACTGAATAAATCCATACGACTGGATTACTTCATTAAACCGGATGTTCCAAGACCTTGAAGCTTGCTTTAGTCCATAAATGGACCGATTGAGCTTGCACACTAGATGCTCTTTGCCTTTTTCAATGAACCCTTCTGGTTGCTTCATATGGATGTTCTCTTCAAGACTTCCATTAAGGAAAGCTGTCTTGACATTCATTTGCCAAATCTCATAATCCATATGAGCAGCAATGGATAAGAGTATCCGGATGGACTTAAGCATGGCTACCGGTGAAAAGGTTTCCTTATAATCGATTCCCTCTTTCTGAGTGTACCCTTTCGCAACAAGCCTAGCCTTGAAGGTTTCTACCTTCCCGTCTATCCCTCTTTTCCTTTTGTAGATCCACTTGCATCCAACGGCTTTTACACCATCAGGTGGTTCTATAAGCTTCCAGACCTTATTAGAGTACATAGACTCTATTTCAGAATTCATTGCCTTTTGCCAAGATGCTGCATTTATATCTTGGAGTGCTTCGTCATATGTTCGTGGATCAGGTTCATGTTTACCCGAGATCAAGTCCGAAGACTCTCCCAAAAATATAAATCTTTCAGGCTGCCTTACAACCCTCCCACTACGACGAGGCACTGTCTGTGGTAGTGTATCATGTGTGACACGTGTTGCAGTCTCTTATGGTACTTTATCTTGTACTGTTGGTACTGAAGTAGACGTGTCCTCTCTAAGTTCTTCTAAAACAACTTTGCTACTGGGCTTGTGATCCATTATATAGTCTTCTTCTAAAAACTGGGCATTGGTGCTAACAATGACCTTCTGGACTTTAGGACTATAAAATAAACCACCTTTTGTTCCTTTGGGATATCCTACAAACACGCAAACTTCTGTACGGAATTCTAACTTATCAGCATCTGGTTTCAGCACATGTGCTGGACTACCCCAAATCCGAATATGTCTTAGACTGGGTTTTCGCTCATTCCACAATTCTATGGGAGTAGAAGAAACTAATTTAGAAGGTACTAAGTTCAGAACATACACTGCTGTTTCCAGAGCATATCCCCAAAACGAATTTGGTAATTCTGAATAACTCATCATCGATCTAACCATCTCCATAAGAGTCCTATTCCTTCGTTCTGCCACACCATTCTGTTGGGGTGTACCAGGTGCGGACAGTTGGGATTGAATCCCGGCCTCTGATAAGTAATTCCTAAACTCTCCTAAAAGGTATTCGCCACCACGATCTGACCGTAGTGTCTTGATACTTTTACCTAGTCGTTTCTCCACATCAGCCTTGTATTCTTTGAACTTATCAAAGCACTCGGACTTGCGGCGCATTAAGTAAATGTATCCATATCTTGAATAATCGTCTATGAAAGAGACAAAATATTCAAAACCTCCTCTTGCCTGGACAGACATAGGACCACACAAATCAGAGTGAACCAACTCTAACACTTCTTTGGCTCTATACCCCTTGGCCTTGAACGGCCTCTTGGTCATTTTACCTTCCAAGCAGGATTCACAAGTTGGAAAATTTTCCAACTCTAATGAACCCAAAAGTCCATTTGCTATAAGCCTCTGAATCCTACTTAAGTTAATATGACCAAGCCTTAGATGCCAAAGATATGCTTGGTTCATTTCTGAAGGTTCTTTTCTCTTATTAGAGTTAGAAGATGAGTTATAAATTTCCATGTTTTGCTTTGTGAAAGAAATTGGATTTAAAGTATACAAATTGTCAACTAATGCACCAGAACAGATAATCACTTTATTTCTTTTAATAACTATATCGTTACTGAAAGAAACTGAATATCCATCTAAAAACAGTTTAGAAACTGAAATTAAATTCTTTCTAAAACTGGGTACATAAAGACAATTTCTTAAAACCAAATTCCTATTTCTACTAAAAGATAAGTAGACGTCTCCCACTGCAACAGCTGCCACCTTAGTAGCATTGCCCATGTAGACGGTAATTTCTCCTTCAGATAGTCGTCGGGTTTCCTGGAACCCCTGCAAGGAATTGCAGACATGATCAGTGGCTCCTGTATCTACACACCAGGTGCTGGTAGATAACACCGCTAAACATGTTTCAACAACTAGAGCATGAGATATACCTTTGTTTTGGTTCCTACGAGGACAGTCCGCCTTCCAATGTCCTGCCTGTTTGCAGATGAAGCACTTGCCCTTTGGCTTCTTCACTCCAGCTTTAAATCCTGTACTCTGAGACTTATTCACTTTCTTTGCTGAACTAGCTTGTTTCTTCTTCTTCTTTCCTCTCGGTTTAGAAGTAGAACCATTTTCAGCATAGTGAATTTGAGCATTGTGACGAAATAATCATTCTGCTGCATGAAGTTCTGTCAGTAGTTCCGCCAATGAATATACCCTTTTGTTCATATTGTAATTCAGGCGGAATTGCTCAAAACTTTTAGGTAGTGTTTGGAGGATCATATCGATCTGGGTTTCCCCATCAATTTCTCCTCCAAGGATCTGTATCTCGTTCAGATAAGCCATCATCTTTAGGATATGATCCCTCACAGGAGTACCCTCTTGCATGGTGGCTGTCATTATCTTTCTCATGGCTTCTTGCCTAGAAGCCCTATCCTGATGACCAAAGAGTTCCTTGAGATTGTTCATAATATCATAGGCTGTTGGTAAATCTTGATGCTAATGTTGCAATACATTTGACATTGAAGCCAAAATGTAACACCACGCCATCTCATCTGCTTTTACCCATTTCTTATGATATTCAATCTCCTCTTGGGTAGATTCACCAGTAGGTGCTTCAGGGCACTGCTCAGTCAGTACAAATTTATAGCTTTCAGCAGTAAGAACAATGTCTAGGTTTCTTTTCCAATCTATGTAGTTTGGTCCAGTAAGTCTATTCTGTTGAAGTATGATGGACAGTGGGTTGAAAGTCATCCTAAGAATCACAAATAACTTTTGGTCAGAACTCTAAATTTAGAATAATATTGATTCCTCAAACAATACTATTTTAAATTAACCAACACCTCAAAACACCGTGAATTTTGTATGCCACGTTAGTGTGGACGTATACAAATTCAACATTTGTAAAAGGAGGGTTTCATCCCATTAATTTTATTATCTTGTCAACCTAACTTTTTGACAAATAAAATTAATAGTTGGTGTCTTTTGGTCACACAAATAATAGCAGTGACTCCGATGGGGAGGATACTATTAGATGTGTCTAAGTGTATACCATTACTTGACACTAAGTTCATTAATAAGATTATGCCCCTTCCGTTGGGGAAGATCACACGCTCTTAATTAACTTCCTATAGTCATCCAAAAATGGAAGTCTGTTCTAGTGATCCACAAACAAGCTCATCCGTTATGGAGAATGCACTTAGAGCCAACGCGCAAGCTTGTTTGCATCACTTACAAACCAGTAATGGAGACCATGGGATTTATTTAAAAATCCCTCTCCAACTTAGTTATTTATAAATGAGGAATTTTAACTATGCTAGCCTACTAAGCATGTAAACTAACACATACACAAAGCACAATATAAAAGCAATAAATAGAAAATCTAATTTTCAACTATTATGGCTTTTATCTCTAGTTGTCCTCTGTGTGTTGTCATGCCATATTTGGCCACCGCCACCGGGTCTAGCTGTCGCATCCATCTTGCTCCTAGTTCTGCTGCGCCTCTGGTCCTTAGAAGGTTCCACGCTTTGCAAGATTCGATCCGCGACATAAATAGAATTTTACATTTTTGATCCTATATTCCATAAAAGGAATGTACATGTATCTAGATCAAAAATAAAATCCTAATAAAACTAAATACAGCTCCTGCTGTATTTTAATACAATCATGCACACACATATAAATGCCCTTGACATGTCCAAGGGTCCAATCACACACATAATAACTAAAAGCCATAATAGTTGGATCCTGCATCCACAAAGTTAGCACATCCTACTATTAACCTGCCTAAATTATGTATGACATGTGCATAATTAAACTAATACCAAATACACAGAGGCAAAACCCTAGCTCTGATACCAATTGTTGGTTGCTACTCGGAAAACCTAGAGGCTCCACTGTACAAAAATTTGTACAAAGGCCTGAACCTTTTCCTAGCTACCATGTGTTCTTTTAAATTAAATTTTGGATCGCCTGCGGAACTTAACACGTTTGATCCAAAACTTAATCTATTCGTTCTTTTAGGTTTTGACTTGGGTCTCCTGCGGAACTTAACACGTTCGACCCAAATCACCTTAAGTTATTAATTCCATTAAATATTAATTTCCATAATCGGTTCCCAGTACTGACGTGGCGAGGCACATGACCTTCTTGGATATGGGAGCAACCACCACCGACTAGATAAAACCTTTTATAGAAAGCTAATATTTAATTTCCTAAAATAACTTTAGGTTAACCGAAAAGAACAATCAAATCACAAGGAAAAGAAAAAACAAAAGAACACAACATCGAAAAACATATTCGAAATTCTAGAATCATAAGCCTCTTGTATTTGGTATTTTTCCAAAAATAACTAGTATGATGCGGAAAGAAAAATTACTAGTTATACCTTTTAGAAAGACCTCTTGATCTTCTACCGTATTCCTCTTCTAACCTTGGACGTTGTGTGGGCAACGATCTTCCGAGATGAAAAACCACCAACCACCTTCTTCTCCTCCTAGCTAGGTTCGGCCACAAAAAAGCTTTACCAAGGATGAAGAATAAAACACCAACCAAGCTCCAAGAGATGCAAGCTTTCTCTCCTTCTTCTTCTTCTTCTCCAAGTAGTATCCGGCCTCCACAAGAGCTCCAAGCAATAGAGAGTTTCGGCCACCACAAAGAGGAAGAGGAGAAGAGATGATGGCCGGCCACAACACCAAGGAAAAGAGGGAGAGAAAATAATAGAGGTTGTTCCATGAAGGCACCCTCACCCCTTCTTTTATATTCCTTGGCCTAGGCAAATTAGGAAATTTAATTACAATAAAATTTTCTCAATTTCCTTGACATGATTTAATTGAGAAAAATAAAATAAAATTTCCCCAATTGAAATCTTATGGCCGGCCACATCAATGAAAACAAATTGGACAAGTTTCAATCAACAATTAAAACTTCCTAATTTGTTTCCGGAAATTTTAAAAAATAAAATTTCTCTTCAAAATATCTTCATGATTGATAAAAAGGAAATTTCTATAATTTTAATTTTACAACATGTGAATAATTTTTAAAGAGAAAATAAAATATCTCACCAATCTACAAATAAGGAAAGAGATCTAATATCTTTCTTTAATCTTTTGTAAATCTTTTACAAGAGAGATATTTTAATTTTAATTCTCTTTAATAAATTATATCTTCCATATAATAAAAATTAAAATTAAATTTATTTTTTAATTTAATTTGGCCGGCCCCCACTAGCTTGGGTTCAAGCTAGGGCCGGCCACCCAATCTTATACCTAGGCCGGCCCTAGCTTGGTTCCCAAGCTAGCTTGGCCGGCCCCCTATTGGTGGGTATAGAAGGTGGGTATAGGTGGGTATAGTACTCTATAAATAAGAGGCTACGATAGGGACCGAGAGGAAGAATTGGTTTTGGTCTCCCGATAAAATTAAGCATCCCGTGTTCGCCCCGAACACACAACTTAATTTTATCAATAATAATTCATTCCACTAGAGAACTATTATTGAACTACCGCACCAATCCCAAATTATATTTTTGGGCTCCTTCTTATTATGAGTGTGTTAGTCTCCCTGTGTTTAAGATATCGAATGTTCACTAATTAAGTGAGTTACTGACAACTCATTTAATTAATATCTTAGTCCAAGAGTAGTACCACTCAACCTTATCATCATGTCGGACTAAGTCCACCTGCAGGGTTTAACATGACAATCCTTATGAGCTCCTCTTGAGGACATTATCAACCTAGTATCTCTAGGACACAGTTTCCTTCTATAATCAACAACACACACTATAAGTGATATCATTTCCCAACTTATCAGGCTTATTGATTCATCGAACTAAATCTCACCCATTGATAAATTAAAGAAATAAATATCAAATATATGTGCTTGTTATTATATTAGGATTAAGAGCACACACTTCCATAATAACCGAGGTCTTTGTTTCTTTATAAAGTCAGTATAAAAGAAACGACCTCAAATGGTCCTACTCAATACACTCTAAGTGTATTAGTGTAATTATATAGTCAAGATAAACTAATTCCTAATTACACTATGACCTCCCAATGGTTTGTTCCTTTCCATTTTGGTCGTGAGCTACTATTTATAATTTATAAGGTACTGATAACATCATCTTCTATATGTGACACCACATACTATGTTATCTATAATATAAATTAATTGAACAACTACAAACAAATGTAGATAAATTGACCAAATGTGATTCTTTATTTAACATAAATGTTTACAAAAGCTTAGGCTTTCAGTATACACTCCAACATATCCAACGGCTTTAGACGCATGGAGGCGCTTCCATTCCATCTAAGGTGACACCAGTGAGTAGCCGTTACTATGGCTGAGTTTTGCGTGGAGGTGCCTCAGTTCAACCAAGGTACCTCCCTACCTTTATAGCTGAGTGCCTCCAGCCCGTAGAGGTGCCTCCGTGCCTGTCTGTGGCAAAGGAAAACCAGATCACCCAAGACACCTCCAGTCCAGCGAGGTGCCTCAAGTCTTCAAGGTAAAACCCTTCATTCCAAGGTCAACATTCGAGTTGACCTTTTCCAGACTTTTGCTCCTATGGGTGATGCTTTCGATCGTCAAGAGTTGAACTCACCTAAACCCAACTCTGGTCTTCTTCTCGAGCAGGCTTTCCCCCTGGATTCTCATCCCTAGGACTGCCATGTGAATCCTTTTCTCTCCACAAGTGTACTCTTCCGTAGCTTCTTGTCCCTCAAATGCATCGAGTCCGTCGACTTGCTTCCCTTGCCATCCTTCTCCTCCGCTACATTTTACACTTGACTTCTTATGTTCCTAAGCTCCTGCACACTTAGACACAAGACATCAAAAATAGACAAGACTCAACTTAACTTGGTTGATCACGTCATAATCAACCCATGGTACTTACAAACTTCTCCTTTGATAATTTCAATTTCTTCTCACATCCCTTTATCCTTACTTAAGAATGATTAAGAATAACAGGGGTTCCATCTATGGATTTCTTTTTTTGACTTTCATTGTCGCATTTTCTACTAATGTTTATCTTTGAATTTTATTGTAGATACAATCAAATTGTTCATCCAAGAAGTTTATCTCTTCATCAGTCAAAGATGTATTATCAATTAATACTGAAGCTTTATATGATAACCTCGAGTGTCTTGACATCAAAAATGTTTCTAGATCATTGATGAAATTTTACTCTCCCAAAGTATATATTACTCCAACCTTTGCATCTCGTGTTCATAGTTTGAGTATATACTTATCAGACAAATAAAACACTTAGTTGATATGAAAAAAACTAACATGTGCATAGAATACCATCGAACACAAATTTGCTATAGCTACAGGATATGTAGTCCCTTTGTTTGTCATGCGTGAGTACCCTTGGTTTGGAGGAAGAATAACTTTAAAAATTCATCACATGGTAAACCACTAAGTCAACTCCTGTAGATGTTTGTTATACATAATAGCCATGCCTCCCACTTATTTCACTTTGAAACTCCACCCTTTCTTTTTTGTGTACAGCTTAACTATTTGAGTTTCCATTGGTCAATTTGTCTTAATCCTGAGATGCTCATTCATATTAATATGATCGATCATCAATTAATTCATTGTGTTTTTGATGTCTTAGTGCCCTATTGAAATGGGTAATAAAATTCATCAATGAGTTCTTATTTGAGACATACCTCTTGAAAAATGAATATGAGCATTCATATCTCTAATTACCTGACCAACACAAAATACATGATTAAAATATGTTGGCACCCACTTGTGTCGCAATTCGTATATCAATGACAATCAATTATTTTGCTCCAAGTTAGCACACTTGATAGCCTCTTTCCATAAATTCTCAAATTCATCAGGTGTTGTAGACTTTCCAATGACATTCTTTATGCTTTGATAGTAATACAAAAAAATCAAAGGGTTCAATTTATCTAGGAATTTATTAAGTATGTACCATAAATAAAATATTGATGCATTGTTTGAAGGAAAACTTGGGCAATGACTTTCATCATAGCAGGATCCTGATTAGGGATAATCATGTTTAGTGCACCTTTAGGCATATCTTCTATGAACTTGTTAAACAGCCAAACAAAAGACTAAGTTTTCTCATTACTTATAAAGCTGTAATCAAAAATAATTGTCTGATCATGATGATTAACTTCTACAAATGGTGCAAAAATCAATCCATATTTGTTGGTGTTATAGGTCATATCAAATACAAATACATTACCAAATACATTATATGTCGTCCTTGATACATGTTCCACCCAAAACACTTACTAAATTTGTTATCTGAATCAGTCTGTAATCAAAGAAAAAAGTTGAATTCTTCTCTTTCTCAGATGCAAATAACTCGATCAGTGTTTTGGTATTGATATCTTTTTGTTCATCCCTTAGCTCTTTCTCAAAGTTTCTAATATCTCTTTCTATGCAACCTACCCATCTAGGCCCTTCATACTCTATCTCTAATGATAATATTTGTTGACAACTTGGCACATTGACCTCTAAAAATTGTTGAGTTAATGCTTTCTTTACTACCGAAATATTACGATGTGAGTGTAACAAATGCACTTTTGAAGGGGTTAAGAGTGAATGATTATGACTTTCCATAAAGTTATTGGCAACCCAATTAGGTCCAGTTTATTCCTTGATAAGTGAAATCTTTGACATACAACCAATTCTAACTTCACCATGTGCTCTAACACTTGTCCGTTAATCAAATTTTGCATGTTTATTCTACCGCATTTGATTTGTATGCTCTTTTTAAAGCATAAAAATATTTTCCAGACAACTTCATTTCTCATCTTATTTTTCTTGTTATTGTTTATCCTTGCGCTAAATCTGGCTTCTCGATTATAGAATGAAAATGCATCCTCTATTAATGGGGATTTCATCCCAATTTTTGACTTTCGATCATCTGTAACTTAGAGAATGTATAACTGACCCTCATCATCATTTTCTTTCATTGCTGGGGAATAACAAATTCTTCAATTATCTGAAATTTTCAACTAGGTCGTGTTGCAGCAAAGAGATTCAAACTTGTTAAGAAGAGTAGAGGTTTTGCTCTAGATTACCAATCTGCTTTAAGTATTACATGATAATAAGTAACTCAAACAATAATATATCTCATATATTGTGTAAGTTATTAGAAATTTAAGATATTGCTTAAGCATTGCAATTTAAAAAATTTAAAATATGATTCAATAATTCTTCCCAAAGTAATTTTCTCTAGGAGCATTGCAATGAATATACTAACTAGGACATTGCAACAACTATGGTATCATAACTGCGATAGCATGGTTAGAGCAGATACAACGTTGTAAGTAACCACGTTATAATATTTACGGTATGTCAGTACCGTAGCTTCTATAACGTGTTGGTCTAAGAATGTTGTAGCAGCTATGATTTAATTGTAGTTGCTACAACGTCATATGACCACAAATAAGAACGTTATAGTATTGTAACTGTTACGGTTCCATAGCTGCTACAACATTATATCTGCTACAAAACTGTAGCATTTGGATGAAGTAAATGTTTAAGGCACATACATGGGGAACATACTACAGATGAACGACGACAGGTAGATGAGGCGTGTGATGCGACACCGAGAGAGTTGATTTGTGAAGACAGTGAAGGGCGAAACATGGGAGTTTGAAGGAGGATTCAAAATGTTTGTATTGTTGAGAAAGAAAGGGCAAAGAAGGTTTAGAGTTTTTTTAAATTCTGACAAGACATTACTACAATAGAAAAATAAAAAAAATGTGATAGGCCATTATGAAAATCGTGCATAGTCACACAACAATAGTCGAGAACCTATCAGCTCTGTGTATATACTAAATCTCTTTTTGACCATTTCATCATATAGATTTAAACTTGGGCAAAAAAAATTAAAAGACATCCTAAATTATATAAAGTAAATTGCTTTTCTCACCCCTCTGACAACAACCCCCCTCCCCTTTTAAATGACTTTTTTACCCCCTCTTCTTTAAAATAATAAGTTATTTTATTTTAACTCCTTAACTTCTATTTTTAAAATTTTAATTTACTTTTTTCTTTAGTTTTATTTTTTAATCAAATTTTTAAAATTTTTACAAATAATAATTTTTAACATCTACTATTAAAAACAAAATATTACAAGAAATCGAATCCTCTATCTCCAATATCATCTATTCTTGTATCCCACTCGTCGTCCCAACCCACCGAAAGTGGTCACCGATTGGAGGCGACGAGTGGGACACGGAGACAGAAAAAATTAGGGGTAGAGAATCCGATTTTAATTGCTTCTCCCCCCGCCTGACAGTACCCCTCCTTTCAAATGACCTTTATATCTCTCTTTTTTTATTTTTTTAAACAATTTTATTTATGATTTTTATATGTATATAAATTTTTATTTTAAATTTAATCAATTTTGTTTTTATTTTGATTTAATTTTAAATTTATATTATTTTTATTAATTTCATATATATATATATATATATATATATAATCTACTATTAAAAAAATATAAATATATAATAAAAATATTTTAAAAAATAAAACTGATAAAAAAAAATAATCTTTTACTTTTTTTATTTTTTTAATGTAGCTGATAAAAAAACTAAAACTGATAAAAAGATATACGACAATTTACCAAAGGACGCATGTAGAGATCTGAATTTACCAAAAGGCGCACGTTACTTTAACATTTACCAAAACACGCACATTTTTAAGTACATTTCCTATTTTACCCTCATGATAATTTAACTTTTTCTACCGCTTTTTTCCACTATTTTTCTCTCTCTTTTCTCTCTTTGCTTTTTTGTATCGGCATACAGAAAAAAAAAAAAAATATGAATAACAATAGTCCCTGAATCTTTTAATAACATTTTAATATATTTGAAGAAGTCAAAAAAAATAATGGACACCATATTTGAAATCCTTGGAATATCAGAAATCCGTAGGAACTAAAATGGGTCCAATCGGAACTCTCTAGGTCCATCAGTGGGTTTCGGTCAAAACCCACTGATGGACCTAGAGAGCTCCGATTGGACCCATTTCAGTTCCTATGGATTTCTGATGTTGCAAGGATTTCAAATATGGTGTCTATTATTTTTTTTTTACTTTCCATAGATGTTAATATATAAAATCAAAGAATCGGCAAAAAAAGATCACTTTGGGCCTGATATGGAATGAGCTAATTGTTGGACAATTACTTCAGGCGTCTAAGAAAATAATGCAAAATGCAAAGAACATATATCCACACAACACACCAACCACAAAAGAAGTCTACTACTACATAATTATCTTTGAAAGGTTCTTCCCACAGGTATAGAATTGTACTACAAACCCAATTATGGACTCTCCTAACTATTGTCATGAGCATTGTCGAGATGTTGAATCCATTTATATGTGCAGAACTCTGCAAGGTTGACTGTGCCTGGGGGTCCTAGTGTGGATTGAGCAGAGTTAGCTCATTCCATATTAGGTCCAAAGTGGCCTTTTTTGCCGATTCTTTGATTTTATATATTAACATCTATGAAAAGTCAAAAAAAATAATGAACACCATATTTGAAATCCTTGCAACATTAGAAATCCATAGGAACTGAAATGGGTCCGATCGGAGCTCTCTAGGTCCATCAGTGGGTTATGACCAAAACCCACTGATGGACCTAGAGAGCTCCGATCGGACCCATTTCAGTTCCTATGGATTTCTAATGTTGCAAGGATTTCAAATATGGTGTTCATTATTTTTTTTTACTTTTCATAGATGTTAATTTATAAAATCAAAGAATCGGTAAAAAATATCACTTTGGGCCTGATATGGAATGAGCTAATTGTTGAAAAATTACTTCAGGTGTCTAAGAAAATAATGCAAAATGCAAAGAACATATATCCACACAACACACCAACCACAAAAGAAGCATACTACTACATAATTATCTTTGAAAGGTTCTTCCCACAGGTATAGAATTGTACCACAAACTCAATTATGGACTCTCCTAACTATTGTCATGAGCATTGTCGAGATGTTGAATCCATTTATATGTGCAGAACTCTGCAAGGTTGATTGTGCCTGGGGGTCCTAGTGTGGATTGAGCAGAGTTAGCTCATTCCATATCAGGCCCACGTTGGGCCTGATATGGAATCATATCAGGCCCAACATGGGCCTGATATGAGTCCATATCAGGCCCAAAGTGACCTTTTTTTTGTCAATTCTTTGATTTTATATATTAACATCTATGAAAAGTCAAAAAAAAATAATGAACACCATATTTGAAATTCTTGCAACATCAGAAATCCATAGGAACTGAAATGGGTCCAATCGGAGCTCTCTAGGTCCATCAGTGGGTTTTGGTCAAAACCCACTGATGGACCTAGAGAGCTCCGATTGGACCCATTTCAGTTCCTATGGATTTCTAATGTTGCAAGGATTTCAAATATGGTATTCATTATTTTTTTTTACTTTTCATAGATGTTAATTTATAAAATCAAAGATTCGGTAAAAAAGACCACTTTGGGCCTGATATGGAATGAGCTAATTATTGGAAAATTACTTCTGGTGTCTAAGAAAATGATGCAAAATGCAAAGAACATATATCCACACAACATACCAACCACAAAAGAAGCCTACTACTACATAATTATCTTTGAAAGGTTCTTCCCACAGGTATAGAATTGTACTACAAACCCAATTATGGACTCTCCTAACTATTGTCATGAGCATTGTCGAGATGTTGAATTCATTTATATGTGCAGAACTTTGCAAGGTTGACTGTGCCTAGGGTCCTAGTGTGGATTGAGCAGAGTTAGGTCATTCCATATCAGGCCCACGTTGGGCCTGATATGGAATTGGACTTGATATGATTCCATATCAGGCCCAAAGTGGCATTTTTTTTACCGATTCTTTGATTTTATATATTAACATTTATGAAAAGTCAAAAAAATAATGGAAATCATATTTGAAATCCTTGCAACATCAGAAATCCGTAGGAACTGAAATGGATCCAATCAGAGCTCTTTAGGTCCATCAGTGGGTTTCAGTCAAAATCCACTGATGGACCTAGAGAGTTCTGATTGGACCCATTTCAGTTCCTATTGATTTCTGATGTTGCAAGGATTTCAAATATGGTGTCCATTATTTTTTATTGCTTCTTCAAATATATTAAAATGTTATTAAAAGATTCGGGGACTAATGTTATTCATATTTTTTTCTGCAAGTCGATAAAAAAAGCGAAGAGAGAGAAAAAATAGTGGAGAAAAGCGGTAGAAAAAGTTAAATTATCATGAGGGTAAAATAGGAAATGCATTTAAAAAGGTGCGTGTTTTGGTAAATGTTAAAATAATGTGTGTTTTTTGGTAAATTCAAATTTTTACATGCGTCCTTTGGTAAATTGCCGAAAGATATAAGAATAAATTTTAAGGTGGGATTGGAGAAAGAAAAAAAAAAAGTGGAAAAACAGATCTCTTAAAGAACTAATTGAAAAATACTTAAAAAATTAAAAAAAACACCACCAGAGATATTTTATATTCAAAATATCTTTTATTTCAATATTATTATAGCAACTACTTAGTCAAAATTATCATTACTAATGATGTAAAATTGACTATTACTCTTTAATCAAAATTATTATATCAAAAATACACATTATCAACTAACTAAAATTACTTTAATTGGTTTAAAATCACTTGTTTTTACTGGATAGTTACAGCTATATCCGAAAATCTAAAACTTTAAACTTTAAATTTTAAATCTCTAAACACTATTATATTACAAGACTGTTTACTGATTTGATTAAAATTATTTAATCTTTATCAAAATTATTTTAATTGATCAAAATCATTTTAATAGTTGTAAAAATTACTAACTACTACTAAATAGTTAATAGTTGTAAAAATTACTAACTACTTCTAAATAATTAGTATAACACTACAACAATGCTATGTTAATTATTAAATGTAATAATTTATAGTAGCTGCTACACTTAATAATTAATCGTGAATGTCATATATTATGGGTTAATTATTAAATGTAACAGTTATATAGTAAGTAGCTGCTCCACTTAATAATTAATCGTGAATGTCATATATTATGGGTTAATTATTAAATGTAACAGTTATATAGTAAGTAGCTGCTCCACTTAATAATTAATCGTGAATGCCATATATTATTGTTCCCTCGGATGAGTCTAGTGACTAGCATATAAAGTGTTGTCACAATGAGGTCTGGGATTCGAATCTCGACAAAGCCGAGGTAAATACCTCTCTTATGTGCTAGTCACTATTCCAAAGGCTAGTAGTCGCCCGTGATTTACTTCCTCCGTGTTGACCTTATGACGGATTGGCGGGGGCGCTGGGGGCAAGCCTATTCGTCTTTTACCATAGTGAATGTCATACATTATAGATGAGGATCTTTTAATCCAGAATCCATAGATCAGTCCTAGTCCCTTGCTCATTCATTAGTTGGATGGACTAGATCCTACCTGTTTAACAAATGGAATCCAATTCACCCAATCAATAAATAAATAGAACCTCTTCTGATTCAAAAAATTTTGAATCAGATGATCTAACCTCATACATTATAATAACTAGTTGTCTTATAACAACTACTTTTGTAGCTATTACAAGTTGTAGCAAAATTACAACTGTTATAGCACCATTGAAAACAAAGTTATTTTCAAAATAAAACATTGATGAAGTGCTCTTTTCATCATTTGTATAATTTGAAACGGTTTTTTTATTTTTACTCTCTAAACTTTGCTCATTGAAAAGTCACCCAAATCCAATAAATCACTTTGGACATTGGAAAGATATCCACACATTGCTTATTGGATCAGACTACTCTTGATGACTAATATAATACTTCTAATACAAATAATTCAAAAAGAAAGTAAATATTGAAGGAAATTTACAACATACTTGTTTTCCTTAATTATTTAAGAAAAGAACAATAATTGTCGAAATTTAACAACAAAAGGTTTTCTAGTGTCTACTTACAGAGTTCTGATGCATTCACCCGCAGTTGAATTTAGTGCTTTGATCTGAATCAACTTGCTAATATTAAAAAGAAAATATCTACCTCTGTAATTACCACAGTATACGATATCCACTTAAACTGGTCATCAACTACAATTTCCATCAGACATACACATGACATAGGACCAGACACCATATGGCAGTACAGTGTCTTCCAGAGTAATAATTCATCAAGCTTGGCTCATTTACATACAGTTTAAGATGTCCATTCAACAATCCTATAAGACACTAAATCAGTTATCAATGTTCTTATTACAGTTTTGAGCTCGAACAAACCACAACCCAACCAGATGGCTTTCTCATTAACATAACATAGCGTACACAACTACCTTTTATTACAGCTTCCAATCCATGATGGCACAAAACCCTCCTACAAGGCAAACAAAGGGAGTAAAAATTCCCCAAAGAGCTCATGATGGTAGTCTCCAAGCGATCCAAAGCAATAGGCTAAATCACGTCGAGATGCTCAGCCAGCATTAGGAACTTGCTCCTGGTAGGTATATACGATGAATACTGTTCAGAGAAAGACTAAACCGGCAGGTTGGGCATCTATGATGCACCTGGATGGCATTGGTGATGCAACTGTTGCAAAAAATGTGGCCACAGGTAGTGGATGTCTCCTCCTTCATTGTGTCCATGCATATAGAACATCTCAACTTTACCTCGTCGTAACCATATGGGTGGTGGCTGCTAGATGCCTGTCATACCTAAACAATATCAGAACAGCTAACTGAATGGCTTGCTTTTACTTGATTACTCGGAAATGAAGCCACGAAGAGTAGGAAAGAAAGCATAGTGCATCATCAGTGTAAACCATGTAAAACTAGAGATGTCCGTCGTCCAGAAACACAGTTAAAACTGCATCCATAGCATAGATGGCTCAATTACTAACCATAGATCATACCCAACACAAAAGAGAATTCCTGGGTTCCAATATTCAACCAGAACCCAAAAGGGATCCTCGGTAAATGAGACTCAAATGGCAAACTTAAAAGCGAACTAAGCCCTTGGGTCTACTTGCAAACCTAGTCAACGAAGCAGCTGAGTAATTTAAGAGGCATACTTGAATATCAGCATAAGCACAACTATAACCAATTTAAGAGTTGGAATATTTTCTTTCAACTACTTTACTTTCATATAAATACACCTGGTTTAGCCTTCCTATGAAGTGTTAACTCTTAACGAAGTAGAATCATGATCGGACATATACCTTCCTGGACTTCTGCACATTTGGGTCTTGAATTTTGGCATCCTGTCTATTAGAGTTCAAATTCCTGGAAGCTGTTGGAAAATCACGAGACATGAAAATATACCACGTAAATCAGAATTAAGTTACAGAGAAAGAATGAGAGCAAAAGGCATGAACTCATGATTTGCCCTGCAAATGATAGAAGATTCATTTTATCAACATGCAGCTAGCTGGTGTGTGATATCTGGTGCTAATGTATAAATATCCCCTTCAACTAGGAACTAAAAATGAGTACCAGCATATCAATGTTTAGCAAGCTACATTGATGCACAACAAAAAGATAATCATCTTCCCTCTTTTATTTCAAGTTAATGTAAAATGTTGGGAGAATAACTTGGCCAAAACCCAAGATTGAATAGTATTACAAAAAAGTAAATTCAACAGAACCTGATCACATCAGCAAAATCTGACAGGTAGTGAGCTTAACTACTCGAAAAATAGAAATACACTACATGGAAACATCATCAAACACATGTAATTCTCCAAAACCTCCATATTTTGACTCTTCATCATTTATCATCACACTTAAAATTGTTTAGAAACTAGAGTATCAAATAGGATCGGAAAACGTGTGAATGCTCATATCCAAGTCCCAATTGCAAGTTGGCTAGCATTGATTACTAAAAAAATGACATTATTGGCAGAAGTATTAGCTCATACAAAATCTCCATTAATCAAAAAATAGAGCTCCATGAGGTTACTTGTTATAGTCTGGAGCAAGTGCCTCCAACCTCTCCAGTATGTCATATTCCAGTTCCCCCAAATTTAAGAAATTCCTTCTTCTCCGTTATGTTCTTTCTTTCCCTATAACAATTCTAAGAAGCTCTACATCTCCATTTCATTAATATGTTCAATTAGCGGAGCTAAAAAAAATTGCATCAATTATCCTTAGGAACTATTACAAGTTATTGTGATTTATATGTGATCAAATGTAGCATATATGCAAGCTATAATTGTAAGTGACAGAACTTGTCTTGGATTATTTAGAAAAATGCTATCAGACTCCTTCAATTATTTTTAGCATACACTTTCAAGTTTTAAGTGGGTATGCATTAAGCATCAACAAAACATAATGCACCAAACATGCAAATATATTCAAAGATCAACACTCACTATTCTGGATGAGAATGTCAGTGGATAACTAAACATGAAAAAAAAAAATCTAGTTGCCCAAAGAGTTTTTTTACTTACTTCTAACGCCAAGATGAAGCTCCAAATCCTCTTCATCAATTACAGATTCCCAATGACTTGAATATTGCGAGGGCCTGAATGACTGGAATAAAGACAATAAAGACATTCACACAATTTCAAGAAACCAGATGAAAATCCCTCATGCTCTAAAGAGTGATATCAATTAACAAAGCATGATAAACAAATTGTGGCCAATAGCCAGTACCTGATCTGGAGGTCCAGAAGTGTATATTTGCATGTCATCATCATCATTATCATCGTCCTCTATAAATATAATTTCAGGGCAACCCCTGTTAAAATTGGAAGCTAGCATTCCTCCTTTAAACACAGAAGAACCAAGTCTCAACTCAAGGTCTTGCAATGTTACACTGCTTGGTCTTGATCTGTTCATTATCGTTCCGGCTTCTGTTTTGCAGTATCCAAAGGGATCAGAGTTAGATGAGCTTGAAACACAAACCAAATAGGACTACACATGTATTATATTAATTTGCAGCAATCCTCAGCCAAACCCAACAGCTGCAAACACCAGTTTATGGACTGATGAATTTAAAGGGAGATGCGAGGAGGGATTTGGTGTCTTTGATTTGGAAATTTAGCTCAAGGAAAATGGAAATTTGGCTACTACATTTCTTCACAAATTTAATTCCTCATCCAAACAGCAACAGTTGCAAGCACTTGGAGCATAGATTTAAATCGGATAAGGGAAAAGGTTAATCAGAAAGCCATGACAGATTCGATGTGAACGACAACGGAAAGGGATCTATTCTACAAAGCCCTTTCGAGGATTTCAGACGGAAGCGAACACTAGTGGAAGGAAGAATAACTTTGTAGCGAAACAGTCTTACCAGAAGCGAATCAACGAACTCGAAGATCGATCGGTGAGGCGCAACAAATCTTGCAGTGCGACGATCGAGAGTCGAAGCGGAGCAAACAAGCGGAACGATATACGGAACCCTAACCCAAACCTAGAATGCTTAATTGGAAGAACATCCAGCGTCCAGAAGAGGGAGATTAAACAATTAAATAAACAAATTAGTAAAGTGACCAAAACAAATTTATTTACAAAATACAAATAAATATCCATATCAAAATTAAAATTTTAATTATTAAAAAAAAGACAAAAATCAAAAAGGCGTTTTCCCCCAACTCGTCAATAGATCGCCCACTTTATTTTTATTTTTTTAAAAAAAACTCCCTCCCCATCCCCATAAAATAATACAACTGGCTTCTACCGTATGGATCTCATTATTTTCCTCTTAAATCTTGAACTTAGTTCATTGTAATTGTTATTATCATGTGGCTACTATAATTAAAAGTCACAGGAGCTATGATTTTATAGTTGATATAATATGAGAAAAATAAAATTAAAATTTTTCGGAACTTTTGAATGAAACGTCATCGAACGAACCATTAATGAATTGGCTACTTGTTGTCAATCATCTATCGACAATGAAGATCAGTGCGAGGAGATCCACTGGAGCCTGATAATAAGAAAACCAAGAAGCAAAAGGATTAGAGTGACGGTTAGGGATTTCCTGACACAGTCACTCAAATGCTCTAGTCAATTTTTAGTAGCGGTGGAGGAAGAATAAAGAAGAGTAGTTCTAGGGTTATTAATGCATTTTTGCACATACCTCACCCCATAGGGGCAAGCTAACTTTTATAGAGCGATTATTGATTCCTTGCGATTTGATATTCGCTTCCTAAAATAGTCTAAAATCCCAAAATCCACACTATCGTTATCCTTCCTGAAATAGTCAAAAATCCCTATATTCATGCCAGCATTATTCTTTTCCTAAAATGATCCAAAATCCCTATATCCCACAAGCATAATTCTTTTCTTGAAATAGATCGAAATCCCGATTTGTGGCACCAAAGGAATGAGAGACAAGGAGATGGGGAGCACTACGGAGTCGGGACATCAAGGAGTCATGGTCAACTCGGTTTTCCCTTGACTTGAACCGCCACCTCCACAGGATAACTAATCTCCCTTATCCACGTGGCGTTATCTGATTACCCCTTGAGCACTATGTTTTTTTTGCTGAAACCGAGTTGTTACGAGTTTTAATTCATAATTAATTGTTCGATTTTATATATTATGTGTCACGTAGTTAAACCCAAATTAAAAGTTATAACATCTCAAATTTAGAATTTAACATTTACTAATAATAACTATGAAATCATAACTGCTACAACTATATAGCAGCTACAAGATCGTAGCTACTATAACACGCCTAAGATTTAGGATTTAGGCGGATGAAAAATATCAAAAGAGGGATAATAATGAAAATATTATGGTGATCTAGTGGAGGATAGTTGAATTATTTTACAAGGCTTATAGCTATAACTGTATAGCAACTAAGGGATCGTAGTTGCTATAACGACTACTATAACGCGCCCAAGATTCAGAATTTAGACCAAAAAAAAAAATCATTTTACACTGGGATGGAAAACTCTTTTGATTAGGTGCAATTCAGGATATATATATAAAAAGAGAATAATGAAAATATTAAGGTTAGTTAGATCATTTTACACTAGGATGGAAAGCTCTTTTGATAGAAAAATCAAAATAGGAGGTTACCTTAATAATTTCAAAAATAAAGGGTAGGGTGCCTTCTGATTTTGCCAAAACAAAAAACAAAAAAAAAATCTTCATTTTGGATCGGATAGTGGATTTTTAAGCTTTGATTATTTTTAATTTTTCATAATAGACATTCAGCTTTTTTCCCCCTGGTTCATCTATCTGATAAATTCCAAATATAACTTAAACACACTCACTTTAAGATTGATATCTTATAAAGCATGATGATCATAACCAACTGTTCTAGCATTCTGTATCAATGGTTACAAGATTCACAGATCCTTCTAAAGTTGGAAGGTGAGGAATGATGCTGTTGTGTGATCTAACATTATGTGACAATTTTATGAAATAAAGGATATTTCATGGTCGGCAAGCAACACAATCAGAAACTCGCATCATTTTCTCCAGGTAGAGGAACATCATGGTGGCTTGAAACCCTAAACTCTTTCATCACAAACACCTGCACTTCGGTTAAAATGGCCGGCCAGCCTCTTCCATCATCTTCTTCACTCTAGTCAGCTTTTGTATCCCTTTTAGAGTCTGGAAAGAAATATCCAATTGAGAATCGAGAGTTCCTTATATGAGACCATATATGTTGAACTTGTATTTACCTCCAAAGCCATATCCTCTGCGGTAACAGCTGTTAAATCTTCGTGCCCTAGTTGAGAAGCTACTTCTGTAAAGCTCGGGGAAATGGTAATGGTGTCAAAATTTAGTCACATATGAACCGAAAGCATGTCTATGATGATTTGCTTACTTAGAAGCGAAACAGTTGTATCTGCTATAGCAAAGCCTTCTTTCAACTTGTTATATTGCCGCAAAAGCACATTCATAACCTGTTTGTATCATTCCAGCAGATAACTTTAGTTAGGTTTCTCATACATCCAACTGCTTACATGAACATGTAGAACAAGCAATAAGCAGCATGGCAACTTTTCCAACTTGCATTTCGGGCAAACCATTCGAGCTGGACAGTCTATGTATATGATAATGGAATTTTATATTATAGTGTAATAATTCGTGCGAACAATAAACAGGTAAGAGATTTGAAAGTACAAAGGTGTGAGTGTGACGATATATTTGCCTTGCTACTGAATCATATTACAGAAAAAGATATCCCAGCAATCTTGATTAGTGTCTCAAAGGATGAAAAACTGACCTTTGTGAATTGATCTGTCTCTTGTGTGGTACTCATGATAGATGACGACGCCTCAGATACCATAAATTCATTTGCCAAGTAATCTAAAGGAACATCTACCCATATTGAGACGCCGTATCTTAAATAAGACCTTCAAGAAACAGGATACAGTTAAAGACCTAGAGAAACAAGCAAGCTTGTATATAGCAGAAACAGAAATCAATAATATGGTTCAAATTGATGGCATACAAGTTTGTTGCGGATTGCACTGCCCCATCCCCAGCACAAACCACTAGTCGTCCCATCGCTGACAACTGCTTGAGAACTTCAGTCTGAAGAGGTAGCAACACTAATTTGCTTAGTTTGATATCCTCCACAGAATAAAACAATCAAGTTGTGAGTTGACATAAACCTCTGCGCTTTGGAAACCCTTCTCATCTTCTTCTCTAAAAGTTTTAGCAGCAGAAGTGCCACCTGCTGCTTGCTGGATCAAACTATCACTGTCGACAATAAAACAAATGTGATTAAGATATTTAGCTTAAAATTGGTCAAGTGTCCATTAGACTTACCTGTCAAAGTAGTAATATCGCAACGAGTCAGCCAATATCTTCCCTAGGTCAGTTTTCATGGTGCAATTCATCCCTATTACGTCAAAACAAGACATACCATCAATGCACCTATACATTTACATGCTCACGTACTTCTTGCAAAGAAAGCTAGAAAGGGTTAAAGTAGCCATGATGATACTTGCCCACAAGAAATAGGGAGGTTCCTCTCAAATCATCAACGACTTCAACTGCTGTTCTCTGAATCCAAATTGATACTCAATATATTAATAAATAATAACTACGTTGACCATGGCTTCACATGCTAATCACTAACATTATAATACTCTGCTTAGTTGTTTATGAAAGAATCCCTCACCTTTATAAGTAATGATTCTGGCACTGCTACAGACATCTTGGCCCCTAAGAGAAAAAGTTAAGACCATAGAAAGTGTCGTCAACATTTTTATGGCACATAGAGATCTTGTGACTTTCTTGAGGAACAATTTTACTTTAATTCTAACAAAAACATCCATAAAACATAATATATATAACATTTGAATTTATTTATATGGTTATTCGTCACAAGACTCTTTTACAGGTTACGATATACATCCTTAAGCAGCATATTTGATCAGACTGACTTCTTTGATTTTGTGTCCACAATCTATATTAATTTAGAACATATATTTAGTCCTTGAAATAGATAGAGATCGTCTAGAAAATTTTCTCCTCCTCCCTACACAAAGCAATTCATGAATAGAGAATTCAAGTACCTCAATCTTAGCAATAAATTGACTATAATAGCCCTTCTCACTACTTAATCCAATCAGAAGATTGTCTCGTTAACTGGATAGACTTAAATCATTAACTGGAATGCCCCTTTTTAAGATGTAAACTAAATGGTGTAATAAGACTCATCTAGGCCTTATAAATTGCTTGACATCCACAATTCCAAAATATTACTAAATTTTCATATCACATTTTTAATATGTAAGATTGATGACTGTTAACAAAGAAATGAAAACTTACAGGACTTGCATCCATCTAATCAAGTACAAAATAGTAGATCCTGATTATATGTTGTTCATGAAAACCATTTAGATTTCAGATGGCACACCGAAATTAAATGACATTGCTACAACATCAAACCTGGCTCAATATACGACACTTTAGCATTAACACCTTTCCATGCCCTTTACATAACATCGGAAATCCAAAACAAACAAGATCACATAAGCTATTGAATAATTCTCTAACTACCAAAATCATTGTATTGGAAGCAGTCACATGGCAAAGAGAGTTCAAGAACATCTTAAATGTTCACTCCCAAAGTATGCCATTGCTACAACATCAACCCTGGCTGAATACATGGTATTTCAGCGATAGTACAAAACAAACAAGATCGCTTAAGCTATTGAACCATTCTCTTACTTCCAAAACCATTGTATTGGAAGCAAGCACATGCCAAAAGGTATTAAGAACATCTTAAACCTTCACTCCTAGAGTTAAAAGCAGTTGTAATGTAAAGAAGATTCCAACTTTTAACCAATAACGCTGCAATTTAACCTAAGCTTTCAGAAATCAAGCGAAAAAAAAGTTGGAAACTAGACTCCAAGACATATACTCCCTAGAGGGGAAAGATCATAAACCATGGGCGCGGGGAACCTCGCTATTTGGACTTCGGATTGCTCCAGTGCGTGCATGGAAAGCAACAGGTTTCGGCTGGGAGTGGGAGAGGGCTCCCGTGAAGCTGCAAGGGCGGGCATGGTTCCGGAGGGCAGGAAGGGGAAAGGGCATAGCTGCTGCTGCTGTGGCTCTCAGTCTTATCTCCATGGCCAACCCAAAAGGCATCACGCCCACGCCCCCCCGCTGCGTGCTCCTCTCGGGCGTCTATCTTCTAAGCCACTATCGAAACGGGTTGTGACACGAATCCAGACACGAACAGATACAGAGCTAGCCCAGATTTTGAGTTTATGAATTTGGTCACATTTTTAACGATCTGCGTCACATTTTTAACCCGAGTCCAGACACGAACAAACACGTTTACTGTTTGTGCCTAGTTTATACTGTTGCTAGTGCTATAAATGAACCAAACGTTCATGAATAAGTTTGACACGAACGTTTAGTGTTCGGATTGATAAAAGTTTATTTATGTTCGTTCAATATATATATAATTAATTAAATAAACAAGTTTAAACAATTCATTAAACTAAACAAATAAACTTGAACACATATATATTCAGCTCGTTAACGTTCGTGAACAATGTGTTAGAGTGTATACTAAAAACCTAGCCTTTTATAAACATTAATGATGAAATAAAGAATCACATTGGTCAAATGTCTACATTTGTATGCTAAGTGTAGTTGTTCAATTAATTTATATTATAGATAACATGGTGTGTGGTGTCACACACAGAAGATCATGTTATCAATTCCTTATAAATTATAAACAGTAACTTACGACTAAGATGGAAAGGAACAAACCGTTGGAATAATCGCAGTGTAATTTGGTATTAGTTTATCTTAACTATAAAATTATACTAGTACACTCTGAGTGTATTAAACAAGATCATTTAAGGTAAGTTCTTTTTATACTGATTGAATAAAAGAACAAGACTTTTGTTATTGTGGAAGTGTATGTTCTTAATCCGGATATAATAACAATCACATATATATAGTATTTATTTCTTTGACTTATCAATATGTGAGATTTAGTTCGATAAATCAAGAGGTCCGATAAGTTGGAAAATGATATTATTTATAGTGTGTATTGTTGATTATAGAAGGAAATTGTGTCCTAGTGATCTAGGTTGATAATGTCCCCAAAAGGAGCTCATAAGGATTGTCATGTAAACCCTGCAGGTGGACTTAGTCTGACATGACGATAAGGTTGAGTGGTACTACTCTTGGAGCTAGATATTAATTAAGTGAGTTGTCAATAACTCATTTAATTAGTGGGCATTCGATATCTTAAACATAGGGAGATTAACACACTCATGATAAGAAGGAGCCCAAAATGTAATTTGGGATTGGTGCGGTAGTTCAATAATAATTCTTTAGTGGTATGAATTATTATTGATGAAATTAAGTTGGGTGTTCGAGGCGAACATGGGAAGATTAATTTCATCGGGAGACCAAAACCAATTCCTCCTCTCGATCCCTATCGTAACCTCTTATTTATAAAGTATTATACATGTTGGTCCCTTTGGAGGCCGGCAAGAGGGGAGGGGTGAATTGCCCTATAAAAAATTAAAGCACAAACCTTTCTCGGATATTTAACTAATTTAAAAGAACTTGAAAAAAAATAAACAAAAGAGACTAATTAGAAACTAATTCAGACACAGAGGATTTACTTGGTTTGTAATCAGAGGATTGCTAATCCAAGGCAAAGATGGCGCACTATCTGATTCTCCTCTGGGCGGAGTAGCCTCTTACAGCGTTACATTAACTGTGCAGATCAGTGCTATATTTATAGTACTGGTCGGGGCGCCCCGAAAGGGTTCAAGGCGCCCTGGGGGGATAAAACTTTACCCCCCCAACATTCAGATCGCGTTAGAATCGATCTGGTCAAAAACTTCATCCCGGGCGCCTGGAAGGGTTCCGAGCGCCCCGGGCTGCTTCGGGCGCTCGGAATGGTTCCGGGCGCCCCGAGCCTTAAAGTCAACAAAAGTTGACTTCTTCATCTCCGGTTCAACTCGTCTCGGTCCGGGTCTTGTTCGCTCCGGCTCTGCTAGCTTGGGTGATCTCGGCCATCCAGAATAGGGCTCACCCGAACCCAAGTTCCGGGCTTCTCCTCAAGCAGCCTTCCTTCCCGATTTCTCGTCCCTCGAACGCCACGCACGTTCTTCTCGTCCACCGGTGTACTCTTCCGCGGTCACCTCGTCCCTCGGACGCACCGAGCTCGTCAGCTCTCTCCCCGTGTCGTCCTTCTCGCTAGCCGCGTCTTCCGCTCGACTTTCTGTGTTCCTAAGCTCCTGCACACTTAGACACAAGGGTTAGACAAAACATGACCTAACTTAACTTGTTTGATCACATCAAAACACCGTGAGGTTCCAACAATCTCCCACTTTTTGATGTGAGCAACCCAAGTTAAGCTAGGGTAAACAAATGCAATAAAAACAGTTAATTTGCAATTAATTTGCAAATAAGTCTAAAGATTTTTCAATTTAAAAATGTACCTCCCCTAGACTTAACATTCTTCTTCCCCTTTGATCACATAAAAAAATGGGGTTCATTTTAACAAGTCTAAGGTAAAAAAAAATTCTTCCAAAACACTCCTTTTAACTATGCAAATAAGTCCAGAATTCTTTTTATTAAGTTTGAAACTTATTTCAACATTTCCTTAAAAAAAAATTTCCATAAAAAAAAATTCTAAGGCAAATTTTGCTGAAAAATGCTAAGTTTAATTTAAAATTTTAAGTTAAACATGTTTTCAGAACCCAATAGAGGTTCCTACCTACAGGGTTAATTAAATATTTTCTAGGTACATAGGCTTTTGACATTTTTCTAATTTGATTTTGGTGAAACCTATAATACCAGTTTAGTCTTCTATAATTTTTAAAAGCAGAATCATTTGAACCGTTGGACTTTTTCAGCCTTACTATTTCTTCTTTTAGTTTTTCATTTTCAATTTCCAATTTTTTAAAATCCTCTATAAGACATGATTTTGCCAAAATTCTTTTTGTTTCTAAAATTTCATTTTCTAATTTGATATTTTTATTTTCTAATTTATACATGGATTTTGTCATTGCCTTAATACCAAAGTAAAGTTGATCAGGGGATAAGAGACATACCTCACTTACCATATCAGACTTGAAGCCTGAATCTCCCCCTGCTTCGCTACTTCAATCTGAGGTCGCTCCCCCTTCATTGATGCTGGGTTCTGATGTACTTTGCCCTTCGTAGCTTGCCATCAGTGCTATCCCGACATATTCTTGAATCTCGGACTCAGATGAAGAAGTGTCGTCCCAAGTAGCTTTTAGGTTCTTGTGCTTCTTGGGAATCTTACCTTTGTCTTTCTTTAGTTCTGGGCAATTTTCTTTTAGGTGTCCTTCCTTTTGACACTAGTAGTAACGCATCCTTCTTCTATTTCTTGGATTCTTTTTATTCTGCATTTCTTTAAATTTATTAGATCTAAAAATTTTTTTAAAGTTTCTTACCATGTATGCTTCCTGATCATCTTCTGAGTCTGACTCAGGTTCATCCCTTTTGGTTGCGTTTAGTGCGATCATCTGGCTTGATTCTTTTGTTCCTACACACCTGGTTTCATGCAATTCAAGAGTGGAGAACAGTTTTTCTAAAGTACTTACCTCCAGGTCTTTCGAAATGTAGTAGGCGTCGACGATTGATGTCTATTCTAAAGTTCTGGGAAACACGTTGAGTGCGTAGCGTATTGTGCCCCGATTTGTTACCGTTTCTCTGAGGTTCTCGAGACCAGTAATCAGTTCTTTTACCTTCACGTGTAAATTGGCTACCTTCTCACCTTTTTCCAGACGGATGTTCATCAGTTTGTTCCGGAGGATGTCTCTTCTAGCGAGTTTCGCTTCGGGCGTGCCTTCGTGGAGTTCCAGGAACTTCTCCCAGAGTTCTTTAGCAGATGAATAGCTTCCGATGCGGTTGACCTCTTGAGTCGGCAACACGCTCAGCAGGTGATATTCCGCACGGCTGTTCGCTACAGACTCATTCTGCTCCTTCTTTGTCCAATGACTCTCTTCTTTTTCTTCTCCATCTTGATTCATCGGAGCTACAAAACCATACTTCATAATAAACCGAATTTCGAAATCAGTTTTTAGGAATACCTCCATACAACGCTTCCAGTCTGCGAAGTCCCCCTCAAATTTTGGTGGAACGATGCTTGGTCCGGCCATCTCGTTGCTTCGATCGGCGGTTAGTCCTCCTGAAGCGCCTTGCTCTGATACCACTTGTTGGTCCCTTTGAAGGTCGGCAAGAAAGGAGGGGTGAATTGTCCTACAAAAATTAAACCACAAACCTTTCTCGGATATTTAACTAATTTAAAAGAACTTGAAAAAATAAACAAAAGAGACTAATTAGAAACTAATTCGGACACAGAGGGTTTACTTGGTTTGCAATCAGAGGATTGCTAATCCAAGGCAAAGATGGCGCACTATCTGATTCTCCTCTGGGCGGAGTAGTCTCTTACAGCGTTGAAAGCACAGACAAAAAAGTAAAGCACACAGAAGTTGATTACAAGTGAGTTATATTAACTGTGCAGATCAGTGCTATATTTATAGCACTGGTCGGGGAGCCCCGAAAGGGTTCCGAGCGCCCTGGGGGATAAAACTTTATCCCCCAACGTTCAGATCGCGTTAGAATCGATCTGGTCAAAAACTTCATCCCGGGCCCCCGGAAGGGTTCCGAGCGCCCCCGGCTGCTCCGAGCGCCCGGAATGGTTTCGGGCGCCCCGAGCCTTAAAGTCAACAGAAGTTGACTTTTTCGCCTCCGGTTCAGCTCGTCTCGGTTCGAGTCTTGTTCGCTCCTGCTCCTCTAGCTTGGGTGATCTCGGTCATCCAGAATAGGGCTCACCCGAACCCAAGTTCCGGCCTTCTCCTCGAGCAGCCTTCCTTCCCGGTTTCTCGTGCCTCGAACGCCGCACACGTTCTTCTCGTCCACCGGTGTACTCTTCCACGGTCACCTCGTCACTCGGACGCACCGAGCCCGTCGGCTCTCTCCCCGTGCCGTCCTTCTCGATAGCCGCGTCTTCCGCTCGACTTCCTGTGTTCCTAAGCTCCTGCACACTTAGACATAAGGGTTAGACAAAACATGACCTAACTTAACTTATTTGATCACATCAAAACACCTTGGGGTTCCAATAATACCCACCTATATCCACCTTCTTACCCACCTTAAGGTGGTCGGCCAAGCCTAGCTTGGAGCCCAAGCTAGGGCCGGCCAAACCAAGGTGAGTTGGTTTGCTTAGGTGGTCTGCCCAAGCTTGAACCCAAGCTAAGGTGGTGGTCGGCCACAATAAAAAATAAAAGGATTTTATTTTTAAAATATTTTCTTATGTGGAAGCATGTTTTAAAACAGAGTTTGAAATTTATATATTTCCTTTTATAGTTTTCTATAAAGGATTAAGAGAAAAATTTGATATCTTTCCTTATTTGTAGTTAAAAGAAAGATTTTAATTTTTTATACAACTTTCCTTTTTTAACCATGCTTATGATTTTAAAAAGGGTTTTAAAAATTATAAATCTTTCCTTTTATAGCTTTCTACAAAAGATTAAGAGAAAGATTTGATATCTTTCCTTATTTGTAAATTGAAAGAAAGATTTTAATTTTGGAGAAAACTGTAGGACCGTTGCGGCCGGCTGGAAGGAGATTGTTGGATAGTCCTGTAGAATAAAAACAAAAACAACCTTCCTCGAACTCTTTAAGCTAACACTTGTATATATAAAGTAAGCCGATAAATTAAAAGTATAAAAAAAAAGCGAGGCACAAGGATTTACTTGGTTACAACCAATGTGGTTGTTAATTCAAGGAAAATTAAGATCACTAAAAACTCCTTCAAGCGGAGAAGCCTCGTACAGCGTTGAAGCGCAGAAAACAGAAGCTCAACTCTAGACTAAAGCTTACAAGCGTTGGAATTACAATTCAGAGTTCGTTGAAAAGCTTCTGGACCAAGGCTATATTTATAGCCTTGGTCGGGGCGTCCCGAAGGGGTTCCGGGTGTCCTGGGGGGGGATAAACTTTATCTCCCAACGATCAGATCGAGTCAAATCTCGATCCTGGTCAAAAGTCTAGTACGAGCGCCCGGAAGGGTTCCGGGCGCCCCGGAGGGCTCCGGGCGCCCCAGACTGCTCCGGGTGCCCCAGAGCCCAAAGTCAACAAATGTTGACTTTCTCATCCGGGACCTCTTCTCTGGTTCAGTCCCGTCTCGGTCCGGTTCTTCTCCTTCGAATCCGCTCGCTTGGGTGATCTCTGCCATCCGGAAAAGGGCTCACCCGAACCCAAGTTCCGGTCTTCTCGAGCAGCCTTCCGCTCCGGCTTCTCGTCCCTCGGAATCGCCGCATGTTTCCTTCTCGTCCACCAGCGTATTCATCCGCTGTCTTCGTCCCTCGGTCGCACCCCGTGTCGACCTTCTCGGTAGCTGCGTCTCTTGCTCCCTGAGCAATCTTCTGCTCCGCCTTTCGTCCCTCGGAACCACCGCATGCTTCCTTCTCGTCCACCGGGGTACTCTTCCGCAGCATCTCGTCCCTCGGACGCACCGCGTGCCATCCTTCTCACTAGTTGTGTCTTCCGCTCGAGTACCTGTGCTCCTAAGCTCCTGCACACTTAGACACAAGGTTAAAACAACACAGGACCTAACTTGACTTGTTGATCACACCAAAACAACCTTAGGGTTCCAACAATCTCCCCCTTTTTGATGTGATCAACCCAAGTTAAGCTAGGGTCAAAAATAGATATGAAAATTAAACAATTTTCAATTTTCAATTTTTCAATAACGTGCAATAAGATAGAAACAATAAATTTCAAAATTTTTCTACCTCCCCCTAGACTTATACTTTTTCTTCTCCCCCTTTGATCACATAAAAAATGGGGTTCTAAGAAGAAAATCTAAGGGTAAAAACTTCGAAAATCTTGAGATCCTTAAAAAGTATTGCAATAAGTTTCACAAAAAAAAAAATTATACGTGAAATTATAAAAAGATTCTAACTTAGACTGCCTTGCACAAAAAAAAATTTAAGCAGAAATTAATTTCAGAACAACTTTTAACTTAGGCAAAAAATATCTTCTAAAAATTTTTCTAAGTAAGAATTTTTCTAAGTTAAACCTTTAAAAGGAATTTTCTAATCCGAAAAACTTTATGCAAGAATTTTTTTTTTAAAAAAAAATATTTGAGAAAAAAATTTCTTAGCATTTATTTATTATTATTATTATTATTTTAATTCTAAAACTTTTATTAGAAAGTTTTAAATTTTTATTTTAATTTATCATAACTTCTTAAATCACACTTTTTCAGATTTAAAGTAACCATGATTAAACATGCAAAGATTTGTATCATGTTAATCTCTATTTCACGATAATATTTTGATAATCTAAATTCTAACTTGATAAAGTTTTTTGACAACATTTCCAATTTGCAAGATTTGTTTGACAAAATATTTTGTAATTTGCAAAAATATTTTGACAACATAAATTTTAATTTGAACAAATCTGTTGATAATGGATTTTCTAATCTAAAAAACTCTTTCAATAATATCTCTAATTTACAAAATTCGTTCGAAAAAATATTTCATATTTTGCAAAATTTATTCAACAGAAGATTTTCTAATTCAAAAAATTCTTTCGACGATTCAATTTTTAATTCGCGAAATTCTTTCGGCGATATTTTGATTGATTTAACTAATTGTTCAGAAGTTGGAGTCCATACCTGACTTACCTTTTCGACCATTGGTTCTCTCCCTGTCGAGTTGTTTTCTTCCGACGTTACTCCCCCTTTATTGATGCTCTCGATGTTTATTGAGGATAAGCTGATTGCGTCTTCTAGTAGATGCTCGGTGGTGAGAGATGTTTCGACAATTTCCTTGATCTCTGACTCTTCTGTCGATAACTCGATGTCTATTAAGGTGTTGGCTTCGACTGCAGGTGGTTCTTCGTAAAGATTTAAGAACCTTTCCAAAGTTCTTTTGTGCTTTTGTATGTTCCGACTCTGTCGAGATCCTTAGCAGGTAACACGCTCAAAAGACTGGATTCAGCCTTACCGTTTGCCATGAATTTGTCGCGCTGCTCGTCAGTCCATTGATGCTCCTTAAGTTCTTCTCCTTCTTCGCTTTTGGACATTACAAAACCATACTTTATTATTAATAATATATTGAAATCAGTTTTAAAATAAACCTCCATTCGCCGCTTTCAGAATGTGAACTCCCCCTCGAATGTTGGTGGATAGATGTTAGCTCCGGCCATATCGTTGCTTCGATCGGCGGTTAGTCCTCCTGAAGCGCCTCAACTCTGATACCACTTGTAGGACCGTTGCGGCCAGCTGGAAGGGGGTTGTTGGATAGTCTTGTAGAATAAAAACAAAAACAATCTTCCTCGAACTCTTTAAGCTAACACTTGTATATATAAAGTAAGCCGATAAATTAAAAGCATAAAAAAAAAGTGAGGCACAAGGATTTACTTGGTTACAACCGATGTGGTTGTTAATCCAAGGAAGATTAAGCTCACTAAAAATTCCTTCAGGCGGAGAAGCCTCGTACAGCGTTAAAGTCAGAAAACAGAAGCTCAACTCTACACTAAAGCTTACAAGCTTTGGAATTACAATTAAGAGTTCGTTGAAAAGCTTCTGGACCAAGGCTATATTTATAGCCTTGGTCGGAGCACCCCGAAGAGGTTCCGAGCGCCCTGGGGGGATAAACTTTATCCCCCAACGATCAGATCGAGTCAAATCTCGATCCTAGTCAAAACTCTGGTCCGGGTGCCCGGAAGGGTTCCGGGCGCCCCGGAGGGCTCCGGGCGCCCCAGACTACTCCGGGCGCCCCAGAGCCCAAAGTCAACAGATGTTGACTTTTTCGTCCGGTACCTCTTCTCTGGTTCAGTCCCGCCTCGGTCCGGTTCTTCTCCTCCCGATCCGCTCGCTTGGGTGATCTCTGCCATCCGGAAAAAGGCTCACCCGAACCCAAGTTCCGGTCTTCTCGAGCAGCCTTCTGCTCCAGCTTCTCGTCTCTCAGAATCGCCACGTGTTTCCTTCTCGTCCACCAGCGTACTCATCCGCAGTCTTCGTCCCTCAGTCGCACCCCGTGCCGACCTTCTCGCTAGCTGCGTCTCTTACTCCTCGAGTAATCTTCCGCTCCGGCTTTCGTCCCTCGGAACCACCACACGCTTCCTTCTCGTCCACCGGGGGTACTCTTCCGCAGCACCTCGTCCCTCGGACGCACCGCGTGCCATCCTTCTCGCTAGCTGCGTCTTCCGCTCGAGTACCTGTGCTCCTAAGCTCTTGCACACTTAGACACAATGTTAAAACAACACAGGACCTAACTTGACTTGTTGATCACACCAAAACGACCTTGGGGTTCCAACAAAAACTTTCTTTTTTGTAATCATCTACATGTTTTAATAGAGAGATTTTAATTTATAAAAGTTTCCTTTTATAACCAATCATGAAGGGAATTTTTAAAAAGAAATTTTATTTTTGAAATATCCGAAAATAAATTAGGAAGTTTTAATTTTGTATTTAAAACTTTCCTGGTTTGGAGCTCAAGGTGGTGGCCGGCCATTGAAGTTTAAAAAGGAAATTGTTGTTTAAATTTTCCTTTTGTTGGCAAGGAGAATAAGGAAGTTTTTATTAAAACTTTCCTTATATGTCAAGACCAAGGAATATAAAAGAGAGGGTAGAGGTGCCTCACTTATAACCTAACATCTATTATTCCCTCTCTTCTCTTCCTTGGTGTGGTCGGCCCCTAGTCTCCTTTTCTCTTCTTCTTTAGTGGCCGGTGGCACCCTCTCTTTGAGCTCTTGTGGTGGTTGAATTTTGCTTGGAGAAGAAGGAGAGAAAGGAGGTTTTGTTCTAGCATCCCTTGGAGCTTGAAGGTTGGTGGCCGAAAGTTGCAAGGAGGAAGGTGGTGGTGGTTCTCATCTTGGTAGATCGTCGCCCACACGACGTCCAAGATAAGAAGAAGAATACGATAGAAGATCAAGAGGTTGTTGCTTACAAAGAAAAGTATAACTAGTAATTCTATTTCGTATCATACTAGTTTTCTTTGTATAGATTTTGAAATACCAAACACAAGAGGCATATGATTCTAGGTTTCAAATTTATGATTCGAGTTTGTGTTCTTTTGTTTTGTTTGTTTTCGATCTTATGATTCGATTGTTCCTTTTGGTTAAACCTAGGGTTACTATAAGGAAATTAAATATTAAATTTCATTGAAAGACTTTGTCTAGGAAGTGGTGGATGCTCCCATACCCAAGAAGGCCTAGTGTCTCGTCATGTTTAACCTGGAAGCCAATCTCTGAAATTAATATTTAATTGAATTTGTAACATGGGTGGATTTGGATCAATAATGTTAAGTATCGTTTGCGATCCAAGTCTAAACCTCTAAGAACAGATAAGTTAAATTTGGAATCAATAATGTTAAGTTCCGCTTGCGATTCCTAATTTAATTTCTAAAGAACACAATAGGTTGTTAGGAATGGTTCAAGACTTGTACAAAATTTTTGTATAGGGGAACCGGTACGATATTCTGAGTATCAACCAACACAATGTTCATGAACAACGATCATGAACAATGTTCACGAATCATATTCATTAATAAAACTCTTTTCAATATGCTAAATAAATAATAAAATAAATAAATAAATTTAAATTATCAAGATCAATAACCAATTAAACAACTAAAAGTTTCAAACAATCAAACAATCTTAAATTGAGAGCTTGATAACATCTAAACAAACCAAGCTCGAACCAAGCTCAAGCCAAGCTCGAACAAAGCTCAAGCCAAGCTCGAACCAAGCCAAGCCAAGATTGAATTGAGAGTTTGATAACATCTAAACAAACCAAGCTCAAGCTAAGCTTCAAACAAGCTCAAGTTTATAAAAAATAAATCAAGCAAAGCTTGAACACTTATTTCAAAAGCTTGGTTCATTTTAAGCTCGGCTCGGCTCGGCTTGGTTATCTTATCAAACAAGCTTGAACACCCCAAAACTCAGCTCGGCTCGGTTCGGTTTGTTTACAACTCTAACTGTTGCTCCACTTTCTTCCACTATTTCGGTAACTGACTTAAGCGTCGGAGGGCCAATGTCGGGAACCTCTTTCCTGGCTCGGCATTGATGTTACTTGTTTCACAGAGAGGAGCGAGATCTACAGCTAGTCAGTAGAGCCGTCACATCCCCAGTTTTCCACATTTCCGCTTTCAGACAGGATAATACGCTATAATTAGAGATGAGCTGTGGGTGTTTAAGAGATAACCTGAATATCTTATCGTGACACCATAGCTCGGGGATAATAATTTTAGAAGAATAATATTGTAGTAGCAAGTAGCTGTTACATAACTGTTGGTAGGAATGATAATTTCATCCGAATCTAATGGGTAATCCGACATCTGACTCGAATGGAGAAGAATATGGAGGAAATTTATATATCCGATTATAGTAAATGGGTATTTAAGTATAAGTATTTTGGATATGAATATGGAGACGTATATGATATATATATATATATATATATATAGAGAGAGAGAGAGTTTGTCTCTTTATCCGGTCATCAACACGTATCTCATCTTCTTTTCTATGAGAAATATTCGCCCGATCAAAGGAGTGCGAGACAAGGAAGATTTAGTTTCTCTCTTTATCCAGTCATCAACAAATATCTCATCTTTTTTCTATGGAAAATGTTCACCCGGTCAAAGGAGCGCGAGATGAGGAAAAGCTGATAAGTACATCGAAATAATTTTTTTAAAAAACGAGAATGGTAAGGAGTAATAAGATGATGGGTAGGATATGGATACCCGAAACTTCGACGGATATGAAGATGAGTATAAAAGTTAAATATCCGATATGTATGGAAATAGGTATAAATATAGATATAATAAATAAGAATAAGCACGGAAGATATAAAATTCTACTTAAATCTTACCCATGGGTTGGTAGTTCTATTGACAACCTTTTAAATTTTTTTTTTTTTTTTGAAAAAGGTAATTCTTTTATGATTTATATAATTTAGAACGTGCTTTTCATTTTTTATCCTAATTTAATCACATTCATGCTCCATAAGATTTCTATTTACTTAATTGTAATGTTTGTAATATTTAAATTTATTTATTTATCTATCAAACATTTATTTAGAATTTTATCAAGTATACGCTCCTTCGACCTCTGTGTTATCTTCCCTTCGCTTTTCTCGAGAGCCATACATATATATAAATACCGGATACGAGAGGCCATGGCCACCTCCACCACCATTTCGCTCCTCTTCCCCTTCCTCCTCCCCTCATCTCCCGTTGGATGAGTTGGGCGGAATCGGCGGGCGGAAGAAAAAGCAAGCTTTGAAGCCGAGGATTCCAGTGCTTCTTGTTGCTGAATCCTACCATCTCTTCTAGCCTTTTCGCCTGATGCGCCAGCTTCAGATCGGTGAGTTGTGAATTATTTCTTCTTCCCTTTCGTTTTTTGTTTTAGTCGATTTCGTTTGTGTGGTTCGGATTCTGATTTATCTGTGTTGCTGGGTTCGATTTGGTAGAGGATCGGTCTCGAGCTTCTTCGATGGATTTATTTTTGTCAGATCTACGTCATGACTGGTGTTTTCTACTTTACTTCTCGCCCAAGCTACCAAATTTGTCCGGAAATTGGGGAGGAAGTCTTGGACTGTTATTCGAGATTTGATTAGATCCAATTCGTATGGATGGCATACTTCAAACTGAAATTTTTCTACGTTTCGTGATTTTTTTTATGTGAATTAGAGAGCTTTATCTCGACTTTTTGCGTGTATGTTCGTAATTGATGAAATTGAACCTCATCCATAGAGATTGCCACAGTCGAAGATTAAAGACGTCTAATTTGCAGAAAAGAGAATGCAGCAGTCAGATCCTGGGAAGCTGTTCATCGGCGGGATTTCTTGGAACACCAACGAGGGCAGTCTCGTGGAGTATTTCAAAAATTATGGCGAGGTGGTGGAGGTTGCGATCATGAAGGACAGGAACACTGGCCGTGCTCGTGGTTTTGGGTTCATTGTGTTCTCAGACCCAGCCGTAGCGGAGCGAGTTGTCATGGGAAAACACATGATCGATGGAAGAATGGTAACTTTCTACCCTTCGCTGACTCATTCTTATGCACTAGTATGTATATAAGTGGCTGAGTGTTCTAGCCTACTTAATCCCATCTCAATAAGTTCAAGGATCTGTTAAGTGTATAGCCTGTCTACTACCCAATTCCGTTTGGGGTGAATTGGGATGATCCTGGCTTCTTTGTCTAAACTCGACCACATCAAGGATATTTGTACTTTGTGTACAACGTGTCTCCTAGATGCCCAGGCCTCAACATAAGCATCCATGTAATCGATAATACTTTACACAAATGTGTATACTATTTGTTGCTTTCAGCTTCAGAGAATCCTTGTTAAATCAGCAAGCTATTAATGAGCTAGCTATGATGACGACTAGGTTGATCAATTTGTCAGGTTGAGGCAAAGAAAGCTGTTCCAAAGGATGATCAACAGATACTTAGTAGATACACTACTAGTGCCCATGGTTCTCCAGGTCCTGGGCGTACCAAGAAAATATTTGTTGGTGGTCTACCATCTACTATAGCAGAGAGTGAATTCAAGAAATACTTCGATCAGTTTGGAACTATTACTGATGTTGTCGTGATGTATGATCACAACACCCAAAGGTCTCGTGGATTTGGTTTCATCGCCTATGACTCAGTGAATGCTGTGGATAAGGTGCTTTTTAAAACTTTTCATGAGCTGAATGGTAAGACTGTTGAGGTCAAGAGAGCTGTCCCCAAAGAACTATCCACAGGACCAAAAATGCGCTCTCCTATCCAGGGATATAACTATGGCCTGAATAGAACAAACAACTTTGCTAATGGATTTACACAGAGATATAATCCAAGCTTGTTTGGTGGCTATGGGATGAGAATGGATAGTAGACTGGGTCTTCCTAGTAGTGCAAGGAATGGCTTCCCTTCGTGCAATCTTAATTTTGGTATGGGTATGAATTTGGAGCCAGATATGATGTCAAGCGTCGGAGGGAATTCCAGTTTTGGCAACAATATTGGGTATGGGCATGGTCTGGGCCCTTATTACAGTGGGAATTCCACTAGGTTCAACAGTTCTATTATTTTTAATGGGGGTAATGTGAACACCAGTTTTGTTTTTAGCTCAATGCCTCGTAATGCATGGGATAGTGGAAGTCGTACTTATACTTTAGACTCTGCAAGGTCCAATGCCTGTATGCCTCTTGGCAATGGGAATCTTAGCGGATTGAGCAGCAACAATCTGATAAATTGGGGTGGTATTGCTCCTATCTCATCTCAGGTTGGGGGGAACATGTCAAGTTATGCTGATGGGAATCTCAGTCATAGAGGCACAAACAACAATTTTGATATAGGTGGTGGAGGGATTGGAAGGAACAATATTTCCAATGCTTTGAAAATTTCCCACACTGCATCAAGTGGTGGATTTGAAGAAACCTATCCAGAACTCTATGATGAAAATTCACTTTATGGAGATCCAACTTGGCGATCATCATCTTCTGATCTTGAAGGTGTTAGTTCATTTGAACATGCACTTGATAATGTGCCTTCGGATATCATAGCTAAGGGCTCCGGAGGTTACATGGGTAATTATAACATCACCAATAGACAACCAAATAGAGGTTAGTGGTTTCTTTAACTTCAACCATTTTACTTAGTTAAGCATTAGGTCCTCAAAAGAATAAGAAAAACCTTGAGCATGAGGAATTATGAGATTTCAGCTGCTAAAGACACACTTATTAATCAATTGATTGTTCCAAGACCCCTACTATGTTTTGAGTTTTTAGCCTTTAGGTTTATGTATTTTGTTATTTCATAAGTGGAAATACATAATCTTCCTTTTGTTTTGACGTTTGCAATAAATGCTGATAAGTATCTTCTTGAGGAAATGTGTACATAATGAAATGTGCTTATATGTGGTGATAAGCAAAATCTCTAATTGCCGAACCTTCGCTATTTATTTTGTATTAGTAACCAATCCTTTGCAACAATGAGGTATAAAGGATTGCTTATGTGGTGGTGTAGTCATTATTGGGCCTCACGTACTGCCAATTAGGGAGTATGTTGGGCTATGAATTGAGAGTTTGGGTCTTGACGGGGACTGAGCATTAAGTAGGGAGATTATAATACTCTAATTTAGTCTCGCATGGTGACTTGTGGGTTAATAGAAGAGCTTTATAAGCTTAGATGAGTGAACTACTTATTAACTAGATGACACATAACTCATACCATGTAAAAAGAAGGATGTACCTTTTGCTCACTACACTCGCCTGTGAAATGCCCAAGCTTAGCACATATGTAGCATCGAACATTACTCTTATCAAGTTCCTTCTTCTGGTATTTCTGTCCTTACTCGTCGGTCTTCATAAATGGTTTACTCTTGCCATGGACTTTGACCACCTTCTCATGCTTGCGCAACTTAAGCTTTGTACCTTAGGAATCCTTGCTCGACTCCGCAATGTAAGCATAACCGAAAGTAGACCTGGTCATTTCCTAGCGCTCCTCCCGAGCTCACAATGCCTACTCACATCCATGAAAGATGAAAGTACTGATACTCTCAGTGTGTGTGAGATAGGTCTTAATAATATCCTTGGAGTCAGACAATGACTGAATTACACCAGTACCTGAAGTTCATTAGACATAGGCTCCTCCAAATTTTTCAGAGAATCAATCATACTTAGCATATACATTAAATGCTACTTCATAGTATGATCGTGCCTCTTATTGTTTATAATGAACTTATAGGTCAGCATTTGCTCTTTGAGAGCATGTCATACCGACTTAGCAGTGGGATACTGTTCATATATTGGGATCGGTTCATCGTGCATCTTGTTAAGAAGAATCACCCTAGCTTAGCTATCTTTCTTTTTCTAAGTACGGTATACCTCCTGATCCCGTCTCACTTGTGACGTGATACCCTATCCGGGGTCCACCATCTCGTGCATAAGAACCTCCCAACGTTCTTGTTCCTCGAAGACAAACTGAATCTTTCGAAGCCAAATATTGTAGTTGTCACCGTTCAACTTGTCTCCCTTGACGAAATCCATTATAACATACTTTGTTGCAGTCATATTTCTGTCACACATAAAAGAGAGATATTAGTGACAATTAATACCTAATTACATAATTTTGTATAACTTAAGAATCATCAAGACTCAAATGGCTCGAGTACAAACTCCAAAACGAGCATATGAATCAACGGACACCAGACACCACAATATGAAATTGCATCTGACCATTTGAACTTAGATTCACTACATATTAGTCACCTTTAAGTCAAACTAGCCAGTCTGGTTCAATTACCTAGCCTGGGTCAACTCAAACTAACCAGTCTAGTTCAGTGAACCAGATCAATTTTTTGTTTTTTAATTAAGAAAATTCAAACTTTTTCTCATCTTCTCCGCCCCAATGAACCATCAGCAACAATCGTAGTCACCGGCCACGACCGCCATTCGTTAGTGTCTCGATGCAATCGCCGACCACAGAAGTCGATCGTGTTGGGGCTCGCAATGTGCGGAAATCGCGAGATGCAGTTTAATTTTTATTTTTTGCCACGAGAATCTTTGCCACGACGAACACGGTTGTCGAGCATCGGCCTTTTGATGCGGTCGTTGGCATTCACCGGCCATGAATGTCGATCGCTAACCTCATGAGGTCGCCAGCGCCCATGATTCGCGCTTCTGCTGCTATAGTTTTTGTCGCGACAAACACTGTTCACCGGCAAGCAACTCGGCGCCAGCGCACGACGCGGTCTGCATCCACTCCCCTTTCAAAGTCAATTGTAGAACTCTTAACCGAGGAGGACATCATCGAGCTCGACGACAACGAACCGTTCCTTCTCGACGAGATTAGCGACAACACCATCGACTCCAATGGTCTCCCGCATAGGAAGCTTCCAATGTCAAAATTTGTTCCGACATAATAGAAGCATATAAGGGATTACATATACGAAATGAGTTGAGTTCTTGATATACCTCAATCGATGTTGTTGTACACTTCGAAAACTACGAACAACTTGTAGTCGGGATAATAATCACGTATATTGAACTATTATCACTTCTTCACAACATGTCAGCCATCTAATGACGAAAAAGATATTTGTCATGTTTGGATTGCAATACAAATCATTTTTATCATTATTTCTATATTTATTATTACCATATTTATGATAATATATGATCATATTCATGATAATATATTACCATATTTATGATAATATATTTCCATATTTTATCATTATATTTTCTATATATTATCTTGATAATATTTATAAATAGACTAAGTTAGCTTATAATTATCAATTAATAATAAAAAAATAATTTTCTTCTCTTTCTTTATCTATCTATTCATTTCTTTCTCGTTTCTATTTATAAAATCTGCAGACGCACCAGATTTCTTCTCAACATCTTAATTTTCACATGCAACTCCTTGTTTCTTTTTCTCCCTTTTGCAGCAAGGATATTTCACTGTCGTACGCCGATCTTCTCTTCTTCGTATATTCTTTCTCTTTCCTTATCACATTTTCTCATTAAATCGAAAATCAAAATCTTATTAAAAAAAATCAAAATCTTTCCTTATCTTCTATTTCCCTTTTCTCCGCTCTCTTCTAGGTTCGCCGACGCCGCTACCGGGTATTCGCCGACGCCGCTGCCTCCTCTCTGTCGTCGAAAAGCTGCTGCAGTCGGCACCTCCAAGGGACAACTCCTGTCGTGTCCCTTCTTATGCCGTCGACCATCCACTTTATTGCAAGCAAAGCTCCAGCCAACCACCCCTTTTACTGCCGCCAACCAGATCTCCTCCATCCTCGTCCAAGTGCTGCTAGCTTCTCCACCCAACGCCTTCTCTTTCTCCCTTATACGGTTTTTTCTTTATCCGTTAAACTTGATCGGGATAATTATTTGCTTTAGAAATTCCCATTTCTTCCTTTGCTTTGTGTTAATGACTTACTTGGTCATATTGATGATATTTTATTCCAACCTCAAAAAGATGATCCACTCGTGGGGTTTAACACCTCTTATCAAGTTTGAAAAGCTCTGGAACAATCTTTTGCATCCGACTCTTAAGCACGAGTTTTTCAACCTCATCTACAATTACTGTTTGTACAACGAGGAGATATCTCTATTAATTATTATATGCAATTAGTCAAGACCATTGCTAACAAGTTAGTTGCAATTGAGCATCCGATCTCTGATCCAGAACTATTAATACATGTTCTTGCAAGTTTAGACCCTCAATATGATAATTTTGTTCATAGTGTCACGACTCATATAGATCAAGTGTCGCTTGAAACACTTCATGGTGTATTATTCTCTCATGAAAAACTTCTACATATACAATCTAAGAGAATGTCAGATTCTCTTTCATTGTTGGCACACATGACTAGCAAATCTCCATAATTTGATCATCACAATCAGTCTCATCTGCAACATGATTATCAAAATCATAATGCGGGAGGTAGAGGTTGGGGTCGAGGCCGAAGTAGAGGACGCTGCTAAATTTGTTTCAACTACGGTTATTATGCTCAAAAGTGTTATAAAGATTTGATTCAAATTTTCCAAGAGGTCCTACATCAAATCAATCTTCACCCTCCTCTTGACAATCTACATCCCAATCATCTCAATCAGGAACATTCTCTCTTTTTGTTCCCCCTAATACAGTTTCATCTATTCTTGGAACCCCATGATGGCACCCAGACTCTAGAGTGATTGATCATATTCCACTAGAGTATGATATTCACACGAAAGATTCATCATATCCTAATATGGTGCAAAAAGACAATAGCTCAGGATTCTGTTATACTCTGAGTAAATATTAAAGTCAGGTCCTTCTTATCTTTTTGTTTGTTTTCTCCCCATTCCAAAAAAAAAAACACTCCACCATTCTATCTTTTATTTTTACTAGAATCTTCTACTAGAAAATTTCTTCTTAATATCTTTCTCTCAAAATTAGCAACAAGTTTTTCATCTCTTTCTTATCTTCTCCTCTCCTCTTTATCTCCCTTTCTTCTCCCTCTCTTTCTTTTCCTCTCCTCTTTTGCAACAACAGGTTCATTATGGCTGCCTTTACTGGATCACTATTTTTTTAGCCCTCTTTTGACAGTCAAATAGCAAGCTTTTTCTAGGATTTGCTCACCACTGTTTTGCTCAGCACATAATTACAGATTTTCTTCCTCTGCTCCAGCATATTTAGCTACCAAAATGGAACCTTCTCTTTGTGCTGCTCTTATTTCAATGACAGATCATATTCTAGCCTTCAAACAATAACTCCTCATCTCTTTCTAATTGTTGTCTTTTTTCATCAAAGGCAAAGTTCAACAAATCTGTCGTTTCATTGATCGTATTGGTGGACTTTGCTCTAAATGATACGATTGGTTATTAGCAACTAAACTCAACGTCTAAAAATCGCCCGTTGAGTTTGTCGGGGGTAATAACAACAAAGATAGCAATTTAAGATATTAAAAATTGATTTAAATTATTGATGATTTATCATGTTTGGATTGCAATCCAAACTATATTTATTATTATTTCTATATTTATTATTATCATATTTACAATAATATATTACCATATTCATGATAATATGTTATCATATTTATGATAATATATTTCTATGTTTATCATTAAATTTTTCATATATTATCTTGGCAATATGTATAAATAGGTGAATTAACCTATGACAATTATCAATAAATAATAAAGAAGTAATTATCTTCTCTTTCTTTGTCTCTATGTTCTTTTCTATGTCTATGTACTTTCGTATTATGTATTCCAACACCCTCGATCCGGTGATCTTCGATTGTGAATGGTTTACTTCTCCGCAAGCAATCAATAACAGTCTCGCGATCAACAACAACCTCCCTTCATCCACTTTTCCACACCTCTTTTATGCTTTGTTTACTTTGGAGAACGGAAAATAAAATTAAGAGGAAAAGTTTCCGTCGTTTTCTTCATTGAAATTTTTAGATGGAAGAGAAATGTAGTCCATCCACGGATGATTTTGAAGCCAAAATCGATCACCTCAAAATTGGACGGAAAGCAGCGGATGAAAAAAAATGACGCATGTACCTCTTTTCATTCACAAAATTACATCATATACCAAAAAATAATGACGCATGTACCTTTTTTAACTTACAAAATTATACCATGTACCAAAAAAATGACGCATGCACCCTTTTTTGTTTATAAAATTACATCGCATGTATCCAACTTCCTCAATGAAGATAAACAAAAATACAAAGGAAGAGATTTCTTTACCCTTTCTCTTTTCTTCCTCCTAGAATAATTTTTCACCATAAATTTCTTTCCTTTCTTTATCCGCGCTTGAGAGTAACCATAACATTAATGTCGCAAGGCCCTTTATATACTTACTGCATATCAAAGGGATAATGTGGAGGGGGAGGTTACAGATAATGGGTTATGATCCCAAGATTCACCTTTCTATGTTAATATATCCCAACGTGGGCCAACAGTTTATTTCTACATCACATATTGAGGCTTCTAATAATATACATGCATACGAATATAAGTGCTTTGGCATTTTGGATTCGATCGGGCTCCCTCTTGACCTTAAGCAAACTTAAGATGCTCCTGTTAATTACATGTTTTACCACAGTGTTGAGTTTGCCTCCTGGTGCGTAGTGTTTCCACTTAATGAAGTTATTAAACGAGTCTGAATTTTCTTTATGCCTTTGCACACTAAGAACACTTTCCTCGTAAAGATTTTGTTTTTCTAACATTCTACTTTTTCTAATGGTTCAGGAATTGATATGCTAAGATTTAAGACCATCAATAGACGAACAACTCTGTAGTGATGAGAAGCATGTCTTTGGAAGATCAGGAAAGTGTTTGGAAAGAAGGGGAAAAAAATTTTACGAAATTCAAAATAAATGCCATTGCCCCAAGGTTTGGAATTAGAGTTTCTTCCTTCCGCATGTCAATCAGGTTTTGGTTCTTCATGTTTGATTGAGATGCAATCTTGTTGCTGGATGCATGTAGATTTTTTCAGATCTATGCAACTGATGTTGCAAATAGACACCCAGACGGAGTATTAGTTTTAAAGAAAAAAGAAAAAAGAAAAAACAAGAAACTAATTTTCAGGTATTTCAATCTTCTTTAGCTTACTTTCTCGTTAATTATGGTTTATTCACATGTACCACAAATTTGTTATTTTGTTAGCTGGGATCTTGACGAATCTTTCATAAAATATTCGTCTATATTTTACATTAACGTTGATAAACAACCTAATATAACCCTCAATCTTTTTCATCCGGATTCTAGACCACGATTTTATTTAAGAACAATAATAAAAAAAAGGGTCCTTATTTTTTGGAATCATTAAAAGGGCTTCTCTTTTTTAATCCCACCCCACTAGTTCTTGTAAAGTTGTCCTCGAGTATACTGTTCGATATTCATATCTCTTGTCACAAGTACATCATGAATTGATCGAGCGAGTTATAGCAACTACGATTTTATAATTGTTACACATATTGTAACAATTACGATTTCATAACTACTACAATATGAATATTAGGTGAGCAGGTAGAATCCATATTATAGCAGTTGCAATTTTGTAGTTATTGTAATGTGGATTCCAAGCGTGTTATAGCAGCTACTATTTTATAATTATTGCACATATTGTAGCAACTACGATTTCATAATTGCTATAATGTATGCTTAACGTATTTAAAAATATTCACATTGTAGCAACTACAGTGATTCAACTCTATTCACTTACCATTCCCGTTGTAGCAACTATGAAATTATAACTGCTACAACGTGAATATTAGGTGAGCAGGTCGAATCCATATTATAGCAGTTGCAGTTTCGTAGTTACTGTAATGTGGATTCTAAGCGTGTTATAGCAACTACGATTTTATAATTGTTGCACATATTGTAGCAATTACGATTTCATAACTGTTATTATGTATGCTTAACGTATTTAAAAATATTCACATTGTAGCAACTACAATGATTCAACTCTAGTCACTTACCATTCATGTTGTAGCAACTATGAAATTATAACTGTTACAACGTGAATATTAGATGAGCAGGTCAAATCCATATTATAGCAGTTGCAGTTTCGTAGTTACTGTAAGGTGGATTCAATCTGCTCATTTAATATTTATGTTATAATAATTATAGTTTTGTAACTACTATAACATAAATAGGGGGTGGTGGGGGATGACACGTTCTTTTGATTAAAATAAAAAATAAAAAATAAAAAGGGTAAATCTGATTCTTAAAAATATATATATAGAGAGAGATGTATTTTGATTTTTGCTTTTATTTAAATAAGTAAATTAGTCTAGAAAGAGAGGAAAAAAAAAGATAAACAAGAACTAATTAGCATTGATAAAAAAAATTATAAAACTTATTTATATATAGATGATAGTATAATAGAGTCTAGTAATCCTGCACAAGTGATTCCTCTTATAAAAAATTAATTTAATATTATAATTTATCTTAGTTAAAAAATTAAGAAAAATATATTTTCTAATGTTATCTATTCAAGGTATTTATAAAAGTCAATTCTAAGATGTAAGATTAAAGATATTCTAGATTCCTAATTGGTTAATGAAAAAAATTCTTAATAATATGTCATAGTTGAGTCTGGAACTCTAGATCCCTGATTAATTAATGAGAAAAATTTCTAATAATACATAGCAGCTGAGTTTCGAACTATAGTCGTAGCTGAGTCTCGAACTATAGTCGTAGCTGAGTCTGGAACTATAGATCCTTGGTTGATGATCCGACAGTAAGAATGGGGAACCCACTTCCTGAAGGGTCTCAGCTTGAGAACCGATGAAGGGCTGACTAAGCGGTTAATGGCCGAGCCGATCATCCGGGTATGTCCGAGCGGAGTTAGATAACCCATCCATGGGTTTGGGTTTCCGACGCCAAGGAAGGAGGATCGAAGGGCCGACCGGGAGCCCGAACGTCAGGGGCCAAAGAGCCGAGCGGGCAACCCGCCCGGACAAAATAAGGGCGAGGGGAGAAGAAGGTGGCCGAGCGGCCTATGCGCTCGGCTCGGGATATGGAATATCGGCAGAAGCATGTCTGATGATTAGGCCGTACATAAGATCGCACGATGGAGGATCTTGTCGTCACATCATGGAAAGGTTGATACAGTAGCAGTATGGCCTCATGGACGCCTTTTCTGACGGGTCCATATCTGGGCATGGCCCTTCTGACAGACCCATACCTGGGCATGGTCAAATGCAGGTGGCTGCTTTGATTGGCGCGCCCAGGCTTCTTCGAGGGGTCTATATAAGGCCTCTATTTCTTCACCGGAGGTATGCACGTCTTCATCTTGAGGCTACCTTCTTGTCATTCCTCGCCTGACTTGAGCGTCGGAGGACCGTCGCCGGGATACCCCTCCCGGCTCGGTTTTGTTGCAGGTTCGCCGGAGTACTCGAGGATCCAGCAGAGAGCGCCACGTGCCCAGCGTCCGCTGACTCTTGGTTCGGACAGGATCAAATTGGCGCCGTCTGTGGGAAAGCTCCTGCATCCGATCGGAGACAATGGACGAGGCTGGACGACAACACACGGTGACGCTTTCAACAGAGGAACTCGACGCCCTGGTCGAGATAAGGGCCGCCAAACTCATGGAGCAAAAACAAAAAGCATCCGCCGAGCGGGCGGAGCAGCAAGCAACATCTGCGTCTCATGGCCGAGCGGAAGCACCTCCAACCACCGTCGCATTCCATCGGGCCTTGTTTCGCACCCCTGAAGCCATACCAGCCCGAAGAGATAGAGGACCTTCCTCAGATGAAATGCCAAGGCGGGATGACAGGAAGGGAAAAGCTCCCCGAGCGGACTCCTCCCCCGAGCGGATCAATCGTCAATTTTCGGAGGTTATCCTACGAGACCCTCTGCCCAAGCACTACGTGCCTCCGACGATCGGCGAATACAATGGAACAACAGACCCGGATGATCATCTGGGTAAGTTCGATAATACAGCCACGCTCCATCAGTACACAGATGGAGTAAAGTGTAGGGTTTTCCTTACCACCCTCTCGGGATCGGCTCAACGGTGGTTTCGAAGGTTGCCGGACGGATCCATCACGAGCTTCAAGGAATTCCGAACGGCCTTCCTCCACCACTTCGCCAGCAGTCGGCGTTACCAGAAGACAAGTGTCAGCTTGTTTGCCATCAAGCAAGAGCCGAGAGAATCGCTTCGAGCTTACATTCAGCGGTTCAACCAAGTGGCGATGGATATCCCAACGGCCACATCGGAGACAATGATGAATGCCTTCACGCAAGGCCTTGTGGACGGGGACTTCTTCCGATCGCTCATCCGAAAGCCGCCCCGAGATTATGATCACATGCTGCATCGGGCCAACGAATACATAAATGTGGAAGAAGCGCAAGCCGCTCGGAAAAAGGAAGCTCCAGCCGAGCGGGCACCTATTCATGCCGAGCGGAAACAGCAAGCCGCTCAGCAGCCGCCTAGAGGACCGAGGGCCGAAGCAATCCGATCCCCACACACCAGATCTCACGTACAAGAGGTGGCTGCCACTCGGCCCAAGCCAAAGAAGAGGTGGACCCCTATGTTCTGCTCCTACCACCAGACGGATACGCATAACACGAGGGATTGCCGAAGCCTTCCCTTTGTGTCCAATCCTGTTCCCAGGAAAGCCGAGCGACGGTCTCCTCCCACCGACAGGAGACTTAGGACTCATGAAGCTGACCGAACCCGCACCGAGAGGCGACATCAGTAGACACCCGATCGGCACCGATCCCCGAGGCAGGAGAATCGCCGGGCGTCCAGAGAACGGTCACGACCGTCCGCTCGGGAGGAGGAAAATAGGAGCAATACTTCCCGGGGCGAGATCAACGTTATTGCTGGCGGGCCGACCGGAGGAGACTCCAATCGAGCCAGAAAGGCGGGCGTCCGGCAACTTCAGATCCACGCGGTCGGTTGCAGCCAGGAGCGGGCGAGTGGATCGGAAATCACTTTCGGACCCGAGGACTTAGAAGGAGTAGAAGTGCCCCACGACGACGCGCTGCTCATTAAAGCGGTAATAGCAAATTACACCATTCACCGCGTATTTGTTGACACAGGAAGTTCGGTCAACATCATATTCAAGAAGGCGTTCGATCAGTTACAAATTGATCGAGCCGAGCTGCTGCCCATGACAACCCCGCTCTACGGGTTTACGGGTAACGAAGTTCAGCCGGTCGGACAAATCCGGCTGGCCACCTCGCTGGGAGAAGAGCCGCTCAGGAGGACCAGGACAGTTAACTTCGTGGTGGTCGACTCTCCCTCATCCTACAACGTCATTTTGGGACGACCGGCGCTCGGCGAATTCCGAGCAGTTGTCTCAACCTTCCATCAGAAGATAAAGTTCCCCGTGGAGGACAAAGTAGGAGAAGTGCGGGGAGATCAGCTAGCAGCTCGGCGGTGCTATATAGAGATGATCCGAGCAGAGGCTTGTTCCGCTCGGAAGGCTCCCCGAATTGAGGTACATGCCATAACCGAGAAACCTCCTGCTTTAATTTATGATGAAAAGGAGGAAGTCCAGATCCATCCGACCCGATCGGAGGCCACGACTTTTATCGCCTCTGATCTGGCGGAAGAACAGAAGGAGAAGCTGATCCAATGCCTCCAACGAAATCATGATGTCTTCGTCTGGTCGACACATGAGTTACCTGGGATTTCGCCGAGCCTAGCGCAACATGAATTGCATGTCCGACCGGACGCTCGGCCAGTGAAGCAGAGAAAAAGGGACTTCAGCGCCGAGCAGAATGCCATCATCCGGACGGAAGTAGAAACTTCTGAAGGCCGGTCACATACGCGAGGTGCAGTTCCCGAGCTGGCTGGCCAACGTAGTCTTGGTCTCCAAGCCGGGCGGCAAGTGGAGGGTCTGCATCGACTTTCGAGATTTAAACAAGGCATGCCCCAAGGATTTTTATCCTCTGCCCCGGATAGATCAGTTGGTGGACTCCACAGCCGGCTGCGAACTAATTTGCATGCTTGATGCTTACCAAGGATATCATCAAGTACCGCTCGCCCGGGAAGACCAAGAAAAAGTAAGCTTCGTAACGGCTGACGGCACATATTGTTACAATGTGATGCCGTTCGGATTGAAGAATGCCGGAGCCACCTATCAACGCTTGATGAACAAGGTTTTCAAGGAGCAGATCGGGCGGAATCTGGAAGTTTATGTTGACGACATTCTTATCAAATCCGTCCGAGCGGCCGATCTTTTCAAGGATATGGAAGAAACCTTCCGAACACTGCGCAAATATGGAGTCAAGCTAAATCCACAGAAGTGCCTGTTCGGAGCTAAAGGAGGGCGTTTCTTGGGGTACATAGTGACCGAGCGGGGAATAGAAGCAAATCCCAGCAAGGTGAAAGCACTGCAAGACATGCCGTCCCCTAGAAATACTAGAGAAGTGCAGAGGTTGACCGGTCGGATAACTGCTTTATCCAGATTCATCTCCAGAACCGCCGACCGGAGCCTTCCATTCTTCAAGGTTCTGCGCAAGGCTGCTAAGTTCCAGTGGGATGAAGAATGTGACCGAGCATTTGAAGAGTTGAAGATATATCTTAATTCTCTGCCAGTGTTAGCCAAGCCGATCGGGGGTGAGTCACTTTATATGTATCTGTCGTCAACTGAGCATGCTGTGGGCTCAGCACTTGTGAGGGCGAACGGCGAAGAGCAGCCGGTGTATTTTCTAAGCCATATTTTAAAAGACGCTGAATCTCGTTACACCGGGCTCGAGAAGTTGGCTTTCGCTTTGGTTCTTGCCGCTCGGCGCCTGCGACCGTATTTCTTGGCCCATACCATTATTGTCCGGACGAACAGTCCACTTGGAAGAGTGCTGTTGAATCCGGAAGCGTCTGGACGGCTTATCAAGTGGACGACAGAATTGAGTGAATTTGACATCCAATATCAGCCCCGCTCGGCGATTAAAGCCCAATCCTTGGCTGATTTTGTGACCGAAGTGCAAAGGCCAGAGCCTGAAGCTATGTGGAGAATATATGTGGATGGATCCTCCACTCGGCTTGGAAGTGGGATCGGAATATTACTACTCTCACCTCAGGAAGAAAAGATGCACCTATCCGTCCGGCTAGATTACAAAGCTACTAACAACGAAGCAGAGTATGAGGCCCTCATAGCCGGATTGCAGGCAGCACGGCATGTGGGAGCAGCTCGGGTGACACTCTATTCTGATTCACAGTTGGCCGCTCAGCAACTTTCCGGCACCTTTGAAATCAACTGTGTTCGGCTCAAACTCTACGCTGAGGCCTTTGAAAAACTCAAAGCTACTTTCCAAGAGGTGCTTATTCAGAAGATCCCCCGAACGGAGAACCAGGCAGCCGATGAGTTAGCCAAACTAGCGAGCTCAATAACGCCGGTCGCCGTTCAGCAACCAATTGAAAAAACGCTACTGGTGGCGCATGTCGATCGGATGCAAGGCCTCACATTTCCAAGTGACTGGAGGACACCCATTATAGAATTCCTCCGTTCGGGCACCACACCATCCGATGAATATGCAGCCCGGCTCCTCAGAAGAAGAGCCGGTCGGTTCACACTCATCGGAGATCAGCTTTACAAGAAAGCTTTCTCGCGCCCTTTGCTGAAATGTGTAAGCTCGGAGGACTCAGCTTACATCCTCCAGGAAGTACATCAAGGATCATGCGGGGGTCATCCGGGCGGACGCTCATTGGCCAAGAAGATCCTCTTGGCCGGATACTTTTGGCCAACTTTACAAACAGATGCCGCTCAGACAGTATCTACATGCCTTTCATGCCAGAAGTATCACAACTTCTCCCACCGACCGGCAGAGGAGATGAAGGCATCAACCATCTCATGTCCGTTCGATCAATGGGGAATGGATATTGTGGGTCCATTTCCGATGGCGACCGGACAGAGGAAATTTTTACTAATGGCGGTAGATTATTTCTCCAAGTGGGTGGAGGCCGAGCCGCTGGCAAAGATCACTGAACATATGGTTAAAAAATTCATTTGGCAACACATCATTTGTCGGTTCGGCATCCCTCGCCGACTAGTGTCCGACAACGGGCGGCAGTTTACAGGGAAGATGTTAGAGGATTGGTGCAAAAGCTACGACATTGAGCAACATTTCACGTCCGTAGCCTATCCTTAGAGCAACGGTCAAGCTGAAGTCGCCAACCGAGAGATTCTTCGTGTTCTGCGCGCTCGGCTCGACCATTTGGGAGGGAGTTGGCCGGATGAAGTGCCGAGCGTCTTGTGGGCTATCCGAACGACGCCAAAAGAAGGGACGGGAGTCACACCGTTCCATTTGGTATATGGCGGTGAGGCTGTCATACCGGTCGAAGTCGGCGTTGAGTCAGCCAGGATCCAGAGCTATGATGATGACAACACCGAACGAAGAAACATGGAGCTGGACTTGGTAGAAGAGGAGAGGGCAAAGGCGTCCGTTCGGCTGATGGCATACCGTCAGCGGATGAAGCAAAACTACAACCGGCGCGTAATTCCCAGATCGTTCCAAGTCGGCGATCTTGTCTGGAAGAAAGTCAAGCCGGTCGGCGACGTCGGCAAGCTTGAAGCGCCATGGGCAGGCCCTTTCAAAATCATCGAAAAGCTCCGCTCGGGCGCGTATTATCTGGAGGATGAGGACGGACGACAGCTAGATAGGCCGTGGAGCGCGAACCACCTCCAGCCTTACCGGGCGGGGTGAAAGGTGTATCACTGTAAATCACCCTGTGTATTTCATTTTTCGACTAAATACTTGAAATGCAGAGATGAAAAGTCAAAGGAGCGAATATAAGGCATTATCATCGTAGCGCGAAGGCCCCCGAGCCGATCGGCCGGGAGGTTTATATGGTTAAGACTTGTAAGCAAATAACCCGTGCCATTCGGCCGGAAGTAAATTGGTCTAGCCAAGCGCTCGAGGAACGAAGGCCCCGCGCCGTTCGGCTGGAGGTAAATGGGTCGAGCCAAGCGCTCGAGGATCGAAGGCCCCGTACCATTCGGACGGAGGTATATTATCCGAGCCAAAATACTCGACGAAGTAGATCCTGAGCCGTTCGGCCAGGAGGGCATTATCCAAGCTGGGTGAAAGGTAACGAGCTACGCCGAACGGAAGTGTCAAAATTAGCCTTAACGGCCGTCTAGCCCAGACGTTAAACCGTAGAGCCGCGCCAACCGGCTATAAATATCCGCGCCGACGAGCACCGTCGTTAAAGATCGAGAGCCGCGCCGACCGGCTATAAATATCCGCGCCGACGAGCACCGTCGTTAAAGATCGAGAGCCGCGCCGACCGGCTATAAATATCCGCGCCGACGAGCACCGTCGTCAAAGATCGAGAGCCGCGCCGACCGGCTATAAATATCCGCGCCGACGATCACCGTCGTCAAAGATCGAGAGCCGCGCCGACCGGCTATAAATATCCGCGCCGACGAGCTCCGTCGTTAAAGATCAAGAGACGAGCCGGCGTCTATAAACCCTCCGAGCGGAAGACCGACGAGCACCGTCGTTAAAGATCGAGAGCCGCGCCGACCGGCTATAAATATCCGCGCCGACGAGCACCGTCGTTAAAGATCGAGAGCCGCGCCGACCGGCTATAAATATCCGCGCCGACGAGCTCCGTCGTTAAAGATCAAGAGACGAGCCGGCGTCTATAAACCCTCCGAGCGGAAGACCGACGAGCACCGTCGTTAAAGATCGAGAGCCGCGCCGACCGGCTATAAATATCCGCGCCGACGAGCACCGTCGTTAAAGATCGAGAGCCGCGCCGACCGGCTATAAATATCCGCACCGACGAGCACCGTCGTTAAAGATCGAGAGCCGCGCCGACCGGCTATAAATATCCGCGCCGACGAGCACCGTCGTTAAAGATCGAGAGCCGCGCCGACCGGCTATAAATATCCGCGCCGACGAGCACCGTCGTTAAAGATCGAGAGCCGCGCCGACCGGCTGTAAATATCCGCGCCGACGAGCACCGTCGTTAAAGATCGAGAGCCGCGCCGACCGGCTATAAATGTCCGCGCCGAAGAGCACCGTCGTTAAAAATCGAGAGCCGTGCCGATCGGCTATAAACATCCCGAGCGGAATAACGAATGCCAGAGTAAGAAATCGTGGAAACTACAAATATTAAAACGTTCAGGCCCGATTGGGAGTTAGTCCTTCGATACTCGGCGTTTGTGGACTTCACAAAGGCAGGATACATGCAAAGAGAGTAGGCCACCTCGCTCGGGCTCTATGCAATATGCCAAGCCGATCGGACGCGTGAAGGAGAACTCTTACGAGCAGGACTGACTCTAAGTATCAACGATAAGTAAACCAAAGAACATCAGGGACGATTAGTAGGAAAACAAGCAAAGGAACAGTTTCATTAGAAGAATTATGCCGAACGGCAGGTACAAAAATTTTACATCCGCCGAGCGGATGAAATACAGAAGGTACTTGAAATAACCCGCCTCACTCAGGGTCTTCAAAGTTGAAGAAGGCGTCCGGAATATCATCAATCATGGCCGCCAGGTCGGAGGCGGGAATATGCATTCCCTCGGGAAGGTGGCCCCCTTTCTTCAAGTATGTCATCGTGACTTTGACCGCTTCGGCGAAGGTGGAAGAGACGTTGTCACCGAATTTTACGCCGAACCTCTCCGAGTGGAGGTATTCTTGGCGCGCTGCAGCTAGGCGACTCGGCTCTCCCTCTTTATATTTTCTGAGGGCCGCTCGGGAAGCGGTTAAGGTGTCTTGTACAGCCTTCAAGTCCACCTCGGCCTTTGTGCGCTCTGCCGAACGGATCTCCCGCTCGGCATTCAGCTCGGCCTCTAGTTTCTTAGATTGCTGATCTAGGGCCCGGACTTCGACTTTCATTTTATCCAGATCAGCAATCGCTCGCCTCTTCCGGCCACTGGCGCGCTTCACGTCCCCGTCCCGTTTCTTCACCAAGTCTTCGAGTCGGGCCACCTCCGCAGCCAGATCGGCAGCCTTCTGCTGTTCGGCCTCGAGGGTTTGTTTCCCCCGCTCGGCCGACGGACCCCCCGACAATTGAAGTTTTTCCAGGAGACCCTCCAGCTCGGCTAGCCGACGGCTAGTGGCGATTTGCTCAGCCCAGCGCTGTAAAGGAAATAACGAAATCAGGAATCAAATAGTGGCATGGAACAGGAAGAAAAATGAATACCTGAGTGGCCTGCTGCATGTTGTTGTCGCCGAGCTGCTTGGGCGTCATGAGGGCCGCTTGAATCTGCGCGTCCTCAAAAAGCTTGGCAAGCGGACCCGTCAAGGTTATTTCGTGAACGGGGCTTGAGGGCCGATCGGCGGACAGTAAATATTCCTCCGATGGGAATCGGAGGGTGGTCTTGATGGTTGGGTGGCCGGCCGGCGCTTCTTCAGCTGCAGTCGCCTGGCCAGAGGACTCCCCTATGGTGGAAGTTTCGCCCAACCGATGTAAGCGGCGACGAGTCCGGGGAGGAGAGTCGGTGGGCTGCGCAGGAGGCGATGTCACAGGAGTCCCGATCTGCGACGGCGTGCGATCGGACGAAGTAACGCCGATCGGCTCGTGTGGTTCCCCCTCTTGGGGTGGCGGAGGACCGGAGTCTCTTCGACGTTTTCGCCGAAGTTCTAGCGGTGGATCCCCGGACGGGGGAATTCCCAGCTCGGCGGGAGCCGAGGAAACAGGATCCGCCTCAACCTCCGTTGAAGCGGATGGGGCAGCATCTGTTTCAGGGGCGGACTGCGCCCCCCCCTCTCCCGCATCTGCCGGGCGGCTGGGGATGAGACCCCGCTCGGCGAGCTCCTTTTTGGTGGCCGCCTCGATCTCCACGGCCTTCAGTTTCAGATGAGCGGTAGCTTTGGAGCGCCACATGACTTCAACTGCAATAGGAGAAATTAAAATCAATTAGATAAAAAAGGTAAAGGGAGTAAAGAGTCTCTTACCCATACGGTAGGGAAGATTGGCCCGAACGGGAGATAACCCAAAAATATATAACACCCCCTTGAGCAGCAACTGGTCGATCTTGTATCGCTGACCAGACAACCAATTCGCTGCATGAAGAGAGGCTGGATTGCTTCTAAACTTGCCGAGCTCCGGCTGAGTCGGCACAGCGGTCTGCCATTTGGTTCGAAATGCCGGCCGCTCGGGAAGTCGGATGTAGAAGAAAAATTCCTTCCAGTGCTTGTTGGAGGTCGGCATATTATCAAAAAATTTAAAGCCTATTCTACTCTGGAAAATGAAAGTGCCCAACTCGGATTGTTTGGGGTAGAAGAAGAAGTGGAATATTTTGGGGTCAAGTGGGATACTATGCAGCTTAAAGAGGACAACCACCCCGCTCAACAACCTAAAGGAGTTCGGTACAAGCTGGCCGAGCGGGATGCGGAAATAATTACAAACTTCCAAAATGAATGGGTGGGTAGGAAATCTAAGGCCGCCCTGGAATTGGTCTAGAAAAAAGCAAATGGTGCCGATCGGCGGGTTATGGGGCCGATCGGACGGGCTGGCTATAATTATTTCGTGGTCATCAGGGATCCCATACGTCCGAACGAGGCGCCGGGCACCCTCCTCATCAAACCGACTCTCCATGGTCATATACCAGGGACCGTGAACGTGAGTGACGGGTTCAGAGGAACTTGCCATCTCGGAGAGGCAAGAGAATAGCAAGAAATCAAAGGCAGGGAAACGAAAGGGGCGAAATGAGCAGAGAAGACCTAGTAAGTGAAGGAAGAAGACTCACTGGGAAGGAAACGGGTGAAAAGAATCACCGATGAGGTGATCGCCGCCTAAAAACAGACGCTAGATCGCCGGAGGCCGCAGCAACAGAACGAAGCAGAAGGCAACGCGCAAGCAAGCATGCGGCGAAGGGAGGAGAAGAAGATTTTATACTGCCGAGGCTGGTCGGCCTCCGCCGTCGGATGCAGGTCACGAAAGGCGAGGCCAACATCCGCCCGTCCATTTCAAAGCAATCGCGTCCCATCGTACTAAGCATCGCCGCCACGTGGGAAGAGCCACGTGGCGCCTTGCCACTAGGCGCAATTAATGCGCGTCATACCGCGCGTGTTGCGACTTAATGGGAAGGATTTGCGCAATTTTCGAGAAGATTTAGACAAGCAAGCATCCACATTGACCGACGAGGCATTCAAAACGAAGAGCCGAGCGGCTGAATCCGCCATAAGGGCCGAACGGCTCAAAGAATATTATAGGCGACGGTAAGGCGATGACCGCCCGCTCGGACACATATAGTCCAGTCAGTCGGACTCACGGCCTCCTTCGACTAGACTTGAAGGGAAGGCAAGTGATCCGGCAGTAAGAATGGGGAACCCACTTCCTGAAGGGTCTCAGCTTGAGAACCGATGAAGGGCTGACTAAGCGGTTAATGGCCGAGCCGATCATCCGGGTATGTCCGAGCGGAGTTAGATAACCCATCCATGGGTTTGGGTTTCCGACGCCAAGGCAGGAGGATCGAAGGGCCGACCGGGAGCCCGAACGTCAGGGGCCAAAGAGCCGAGCGGGCAACCCGCCCGGACAAAATAAGGGCGAGGGGAGAAGAAGGTGGCCGAGCGGCCTATGCGCTCGGCTCGGGATATGGAATATCGGCAGAAGCATGTCTGATGATTAGGCCGTACATAAGATCGCACGATGGAGGATCTTGCCGTCACATCATGGAAAGGTTGATACAGTAACAGTATGGCCTCATGGACGCCTTTTCTGACGGGTCCATATCTGGGCATGGCCCTTCTGACAGACCCATGCCTGGGCATGGTCAAATGCAGGTGGCTGCTTTGATTGGCGCGTCCAGGCTTCTTCGAGGGGTCTATATAAGGCCTCCATTTCTTCACCGGAGGTATGCACGTCTTCATCTTGAGGCTACCTTCTTGTCATTCCTCGCCTGACTTGAGCGTCGGAGGACCGTCGCCGGGACACCCCTCCCGGCTCGGCTTTGTTGCAGGTTCACCGGAGTACTCGAGGATCCAGCAGAGAGCGCCACGTGCCCAGCGTCCGCTGACTCTTGGTTCGGACAGGATCAGTTGATTAATGAGAAAATTTTTTAATAATACACCGTAGTTGAGTTTTATGGTCAGTTTACTTGGGAGAGCAAAAACCAAAACTAAGGAAAAGTTTCCGCAGTAGAAAAGTTTCCGTCATTTACTTTATTAAAATTTTCAGAAGGAAGAGAAACGCAATCCATCAACGGATAGTTTTAGAGTCAAAATCGGACGGAAAGCAGCCAATGGAAAAAATGACGCATGTACCCCTTTTTATTCATAAAATTACACCATATACCAAAAAAAATAATGCATATACAATTTTTAACTTATAAAATTACACCATATACCTAAAAAAAATAACGCATGTACCATTTTTTATTTACAAAATTATATTACATGTATCCACCTTCCTCTATCAATATAAACAAATATGTAAAGGAAGGAATTTTTTCACCCTTTCTCTTTTCTTCCTTCGAGTATAATTTTTCACTAATTCCTTTCACTTCCTCATCCATGTTTTAGAGTAAACAGAGTATTAAATTCTAAATCTCTGATTAATGCGTCTGTGATAATTCCTAATAAACTTTAAAATTATTTTTTTTATGAAAGGTAAAAATAACATTAATGTAATTTAATTTTGAGTATGAAAAGTTAGTAAAAGGTTCATATTCTTAATAAAATAGTAAGATAAAGTCGAATGACAATTATAATAATAAGTGATTATGGTCATTTTGTGTTACTCATAGTCCGTTAGATTATGTGACAGGAGGTAAATTACGAAAGCTCGTCTATATTCAACCATCAAATGATTAAGGGGTCAAAAAAGTATTTTTTCGAAGACATATGTTCATCAAAAATGGATCGCTATCTTATTATAACAAATCTATCACCTTCTAACTTATATGACATTATTATTATTATTAGTAGTAGTAGTAATAGTAGTTGAATTTAAGTGGTATCTCTAACATATCTCATCCTTTTAGAACACAACATTATTATTATTATTATTATTATTATTTTCTCTTTCAAGAGAGAACTAATTGTCATGTAAACAAAGAATAATCCTTCCAAGTGAACCGTCTTTTCATCTCCCGTTACTTTTCCGTCCAACGAAACACCTACCGAGACTAAGGATTTAACAACACGGCCCAGTTAGAACGGTGCCCTACGAACCAAACCAAGAAGTAGCTGGCGCGCCCGGCGATCGCCGTCGAGGCCAGGCGCAGTGTGCATCGGAATACTAGGGCGACTTACGGAGGCCTCTCCGATTCCGAGGAGAGAAACCTGAAACTAGGCAGATGCGGAGGAATCATTTCGGCAAGTTTCTCGCGCTCTGCTTCTCCAAGCGATGCAACTCATCCCCCATTGCCTCCTCCCCTTTCCATGGCTGCTCCATTCCTCACTCCTACCGAGCTTCTCCTTTCCCGCGTTCGCCGCGTCCCGACGCCGACCCGCCGATCGCTTCCGCCTTCGCCCCTGGCGGCCTCCGTCGTTTCTCGCAGCCACCGAAGGCGGTCCCTTTCTATGCGTCGACTCCCGTTGGCCTCAAGGGTCTCGTCGTAGAGGGTGCCTGCGCGCTCAAGATCTCCTTCCAGAGGCGGTCCGGGTTTGATCCCAAGCGGCTCCTCTCCTTGCCGCAGCAGTTTCTCTGGTAAGCTATGTCATTCTTCGCCTGAATAGTGAAATTTTGATCGGTATCTTTTTGTTCCAATGACGCTGCTCCCCTTTGAGAATCTAGTTTGTCACTGTCAAAATCAGAAGTCGAGCAGATCAAGCAAAATAATTCCTTTCCTAACAGTCACGCTGCTTGAATGATTCGAAATGTCATTGAGTTTGTGCTGTCAATGTGTTCAAGATATCTGAGTTTTCCTTTTGAACAAGCTTCCGCAATTTTTTCTGAAAAAAAAATTGTGCTTTTTAAAATAACAGGAAAAGATTTATGCCTGTTGGCCATGGAGACGAAGTTGTTTATGGCCTTCTTGGAGCTAATGTTGCTGTTTTTTTGTTATGGAGGATTGTTGATCCTTCATTCATGGGGAAGCATTTTATGGTATCTACTTTGCTTATTCATGAGGGTTGCTGTTTTTCTATTCACACATTTGCAGCTCACATTTGTGGTAGCGCTTTCATTCTTCCTGTGAATGAAATGGAAATTTGATCTTTTCACTCTTACATTCATTGAGCAGATTTCTCTTGATAACTTCAAAAGCGGGCGTTTGCACACTTTGATTACTAGTGCATTCAGTCATTCTGATTTCCACCACCTCCTGACTAATATGATTGGTCTTTACTTCTTTGGCCCAAGTGTAAGTCCTTAATGCACAAAGGCTATATTAATGTTAAGATTTTTCTGGTTTCTCAATGATGTTGTTTAATTGTGTTAATAATGTTCCTTGAGCATTTATTTAATGATTAAACCAAACTGAAACTTATTTGAATGTTCTTTCTAATCTTTTGTTGATGATTGATTTTTTTTTCTTCATTCAATATTAAAATATTAATTCTATGCTTGGTGAAGATTTTGATGGATAAGTATAATATATACTTACACTTGGAATTTAGAGTCTAACTTTAGTTTCATAACTTGCTCAAAATTCTTGATCAATTCAAAGTACTTTTCTCTAGCATTGCCTACAAGAATTTACATCATTACTAGTTTGTCTCCTAATGCAGATCTCTTGAAGTGAAAATTGGAACCATCAATTTATGAGAACATAGCAAAAAATTTGTTTTCATTGATGAAAGTCTGAAATGGCTAGGGTTCATTGATTTGGATAACCAGAATTGTTGACATTCAAACCATAAATCTATAAAAGATAGAATGTGATTTTTGGAAAGGTTACCCACTTGTATAAAACAAACTTACAAGTAAGGTTGCTTGAGAATACAGGGAAGATAGCACATCTTTTGTGCAGATGATTTTAGGCTTTTGCGTTGATAACAATAGCCATTAGATTAAGCCCACCAATAAACTTTATGTTTGCTAATATTTTTCTGATGGATTTTGGAAGATAAAATGTCGTGTATTTTAATTCAACTGTAAAAGTAAGTTTTTTGTTACTGGCTAGTTTTGTATTTTTTAGGTCTTTTTGACTGGTATATTGCAACTCTATTGTAATATCTACTAATCACTGATGCACTAATGTCTACTGAACAGATTGTCAGCCTATTTGGTCCTGAATTTTTGCTGAAGTTATACTTAGGAGGTGCATTAGGTGGATCAGTTTTTTACTTAGCGCACAAGGCATTCATGGTGCCATCTTCGAAGGTAACATGCATTGCTGCTATTATGACTCATATATACCAACATGACCTCAGATGCTTCCGTTGATTTCACTTGTTTTTAACCTATAGTCTTCTTATTAAATCAATAACCTTGTAAAAGTTTTTGTGTTGATACATTCAGGGTTATCGAGGATGGGATGAATCAAGAATTCCAGGACTGGTATGTGTCAACTCTAGTCAAAACATACAAAATATGTTGCATATACATTTAGCTTAATGCTGGATGTATATCTTCAGTGTTTTTATGCATCTATGGGAGCCTACCATTTTCTGAACTAGTGTTGTAAAACCCTTCCATCATAGCTAGAAGCTTCATCTTAACCAAAATAATGGAAAAATTCTTGGATTTTTCATCATTGAATAGAAAGAAATAGGAGAAGTTGTCAATAAACTACAAAAATATTCAGTTATTCATGACATTTATTCCCTAGTTGTCCAGGTGCAGCTATATAGTGGAAATTGCTATATCTGTGTTTCCTGTTGCATAACTATATCATCACTTAGTATAAGTGTTGCAAGCAAATTTTTAAACTGTTAATTTCATTTTAATACAAGCAACTAATATCTCAGTTTTTTCCTCTCAAATTTGTCTTACTTTGTCATGCAGGGTGCAAGTGCTGCTGTAAATGCTATAATTCTTCTTCATGTGTTTCTCTTCCCTAAAAATATTTATTATGTAAATCTCATTATACCTGTTCCTGCAGCACTGTTGGTAAGTCCATACTATTTGCTTTCATGATACGAATGTTCATTGCAAAAAAAAAGGCCTAATGATGTGTGATCACAGGGAGCATTCTTGATTGGAAGCGACCTATGGAGGATCAAGAAGGTATGTGAAAAGTGAGAATAATATATTAGACATAGCATGTAGAATCAAACCTATGAATTAAACCGCCATATGAATTACAGAGGCTGTGAAGGTCCTCTTTCACGTTGACAAGGCATATTAGTAAATTGAGCTGACTCAAAACATATAGAATAATAAAATAGATATGATTCTCAAATAGAAGTGGTAGTTGTATTGCATAAAGTATTTTATGCAGAATTAAACAATCATTTAAAGAAGCATGAGCGATGGACTTAAACACTCCATGGAATGTTCTTTATCATTAATTTCCTTCTATTAATCTGGGAAGGCGCATTAGTTCCTTTTTTCCATTCATATATAACTGCGAATTTCTTCTCTTTGAATTATATATATATATATATATAATCGTCAACCAGCTAAGCTCAAGTATAATATTGAGTAGAACATTCTTTCAAGTTCAACTAAGAGACAACTACCCATTGACCTCCACCTCATTTTTTAGGCCATTTACCATGTATTATTTCCTTGTTTTGTCAATTCGCAGGGAGAGGAACACATTTCAGGTGCTGCTCATTTGGGGGGTGCCGTGGTGGCTGCGTTGGTATTTGCTAGAATTAAGCGCTGGATTTGATCAGGAGAATGCCCTTCAAAATCCTCTCTCTTGTTTTTAGTTTTTATGCATTTTAAAATTCTGATGCATGTGTATAGGTAGTGCATGACACTGCCAGTAACTATAATGCTCATCCATTTGTTTTCATGGGATTAAATAGCAAGAACACATCTGATATTGTTTATGCAAGGAATTCTCAGGGAATAGAATGGAGGACTAGAATAAAAATACTTTTTATTTGGTTATTTTGTCTAAGTTTAAAATATGTATGGTTTGTCCATTTCACTTTGTTTATTCAAAATATACTTTCTTTGATGAACTAAGTAATATTCTTTGAAGAGTGTACGGTTATTTATCTAACAGTGTAGGTAAAATTTTGAAATTATTAAATTGCGCAGGTTGTTTTAAAATTATTAAATTATATATCCATTTTTCTATTATTCCTATTGGTTGATTATGTTTTTATCAATCAAATCGATATTACATGTTGGAAGATCGTAATTTTGAGTAAATTAGTTGATTAATTTACTTTTTTTTACCGTTTCTTTTAAAATTAAAGTTAACTTTAAGTAAACTTAGTTGATGGATGAAACAATTATGTGGATATCTCTATTGATTATATTTATGTTCTTAAACGTAAATTTGATTTAATATATTAAAGATAGTAATTTTTTTAACACATATGTTTGAAAATTTTAATTCATATTTAAAAAATTATTATTTTTAATATATTAGATCAAATTAATATTTGAAAATATGGATATAATCAGGAGAGATAGATAAATACAAAAATTAGTTTCATATCAAGTCGAGATCTATCAATTGATTTTATTCAAACACATTTATTTTTAAAAATCATTGCTTTTAATATATTAAGTCAAATTAGTATTTAAGAATGATCCTGTCCGGAAGTCGAGAAGACGGATGCTGGGGACGTGGCGCTCTTGCTGACCTCTGATGGACTTCGCTCCCACCTGTAACACAAACAACGTTAGTGCCGAGCTAGGGAAGAGGTCCTCGGCGATGGTCCTCCGACGCTCAAGACAGCCTCTGGTGAGGCAATAAGCAAAGAACTATAGCGCAACAGTAGAAATCACGAGAAAAGCATACCTTCGTCGATGTCTGTACCCTCTTTATATAGGGCTCCTGTAACGTGTGTGCACGCTTCCTAAAGTGGGTACACTTTCTCTGAAGAGATATGTCAGTAAAGTATCCCTGCCACAGTACCTTAACGGGCCGAGCATATCTCTGAGGTAACAGTGGAAGCTTCCGCGGTATGATCCTCTGTCTAACTATGCCGCCCGTCGACGACACTAACTCCCAAAAGGATGTCGAAGGATATCCTGCTCCGTCTGTTGTTCCGCCGAACAGACTGGCTGCTCGGCTGAAAGTCCCCTGTCCAAGTGTTGTCCTTTGCTGGGCCAAGCGAGATGGTCGCTCGGCCGGAAGCCCATTGTCACATTGAGCAGTAGAATTGCTCGGCTGATCGGCCTTGGTCCATGTCGTCCGTCGTCCGCCGAGCGGAAGAGACGCTTAGCTCAGCTTCTACGCGTCCCTTGAGCATCGATTTGATTACTTTATGTCAGAAATGGTGGGTCAATGTTTAACCCCCGGTCGGGCTATGTCCCACCCGACTGGCGAAGATCCTCCGTTCGTCGACCGTCTTGACTCTGACCTTCGTTGACTTCCATCGTGGCAGCGGGGCGAGGCCCCTCCTTATCACTGCATCACAAGTCTCCCTTTCAAGTCTAGTCGAAGGAGGCTGTAGTCCGACTGACTGAACCATCATGTGGGCAGATTTCCCCCCCCCCCCCCCCCCCGATCGACCTCTATCCCTGTATGGACTCTGATCAGGATGGACCCGATCCTCGCCGATTGGCCTTCTGAAGCTCACCGCTCGGTTATAAGCACGTTCCCTTGATCCGATCAGGTGGACAAAGACTTGTACTTGTAGAACTTTTCCTTCGGGTCGTCTCGAGGGAGTGTAGGCTAAGCCGACGTCACCATGATTTCTTGGGAAGCATGCAAATCCCCTCTTATTAATGTAGAATAGATTCCCATGCCTGTCTTAATTGCCGACCCATGATAGCACGCCATGTGTCACGCCTACAGCCGCCGCACGCTTGACGTGACAGACATTTATTGTGACGTTTGGCGGTTTGAATTCAACGGCAAGATCTAGTCCTAGGTTTTCACGACCAAGATCGGACGGCTCCGGTCGACCCAGCCTGGGGTATATGAGCCCACTGCGTCACCGCCTTCTCCACTCTTTTGCTGTCGTGCTCCCGACATTTGTGCTTCTGCGCCCTGTGCTCTCCGACAATTCTGTGTGTATTGTCCTCCGGTGATCCTCCGTCTCTCCTTTTTTCCAGTAAGCTCTCCTCTCGTCACCTTTTCTTTTGGTCCTTCTATTTCTTGCTGGTTTGGTGATCTTCCGATGACCCTTTTCTTTCGGTCCATCTATTTTTTGTTGGTCCGGTGATCTTCCGATGACCCTTTTCTTTCGGTCATTTTATTTTTTGCTGGTCCGGTGATCCGTTTCGATCGCCTTTCCTCCATTTTGCGTTTGTCTTAGTGATGGCTAGCTCTTCGCAGCCGTGGCCCCCGTCCCCGGATCCTGGTATACCACCATGGAGTCTAGGTTTGACGAGAGCGACGCTGAGGGCCTTAGGAATGCCTTCGAAATCCCGTATGACTATGAAATTATTCTGCCTTCCTCATCCGATCAGCCAAATACCCCGCTGATTAGATGCATCTGTCTGTTCAGGGATTATTTCTCGGCCGGTCTGCGGTTCTCTATCCATTCCTTCATCATCGCAGTCTGCAAATACTTCCGCATCTCCCTCCCTCAACTCGTACAGAACTCCTTCCGCCTTCTGTGCGGCATAGTCATCTTATTCAGGCTGCACGACATCCCTCTTGTCCCTCGAATCTTCCACTATTTTTATTACCTAAAGATGTCCGAGCCGGGGACCTTCCTTTTCCAGTCTAGGGTTGGCTTAGTGTTCTTTGATAAAATGTCAACCTCCAATAAACATTGGAGGGAATACTTCTTTTTCCTACGTCTTCCCGAACGACCGGAATTTTTGACTCGTTGGCAGCTCGAAGTGGCTCCTCAGCCCCTACTGAAGAGTTACAAAAGCCGCTCAGACTATTTGGATGCTACAACAATGCTGGCTGGTCAGAAGTATGACATCCACAAGTTGTTACTTGAGGGTGTCCTCTACATCTTCGGCCTGAGTTTGATCTACACCTGGCTGTCGACCAGCCTAGGTAAGATACTACTTTACATATTCCTTTAATGCTAACTGATTTTTCCTTTATCCTGCAGCCGAAATCATGATGCGTGCGTGGATGGCTGGCAAGGAGAAACTCTCGGACAACATGATCGAGGCGACGACTGCCGAGGAATTGGCGAGCCGAGGTGTGCAACCTGTCGGCTCTCACGAAGATCCACTCGGGTTAAGCGAGGAGACGCCCGTGGAAGTGGGCAAAGGCGTAGCCAGCCATGCGCCGAGTGGAGGGGTCATCCCGAGCTCACAGCCTCAAACGGAGTGGCGCCCCATCATCCCTGTCAAGGAACCCTCAGACTCTACCTCCTCCGACGTGCCACTGACCAGGCGCAAGAGACGGCGAGCGGAGCCGTCTTCGCGCTCCGCTACCTCGGGCGTGCAACCGGTTGAGAGGGTCGAAACTTCAACTCCAACCCCATTCCCAGCAACTGTGGAGGTGTCATTGTCCGATCGGACGCCCTCCCTGACCGAGCTACCGGAAGGGGTCGTGGCCTTCCTGCCGCCACCACCAAAGCCTATGGCAGTCAAACGGTCTGGCATCTCATCGGCCTCCGGTCGGGAGGCCTCATCCCACTCGGCCCCGAGCGGTCGATGATCTGTTACGGCGATCCTCCATCTGCCAACGGAGGACTATAATGAGCCGAGCGCCCAGTCCCGGATCCCTGAGCACCAAATCCTCATCCGGGGGCCGCTTGCCGAAGTTTGAGAGGACGCTCAGGCTCGTGCGGTGATGCTACCTCAGGGCGCCCTGACCAACAGTCACACCCAAATAGCCACCTGGGTAAGTTCGTTAATGTAAACTCATGACTTACCTCCGTTCAGCTACAACATTTTTCTCTTTTCCAATACTGGGTAGAGAGCCTGGCCATGTGCCACAGGCTCGCATTCTTGGAGGACGAGTTCAAGAAACTCAAGGTCTCGAGCGGCGCCTCCTCCTCCCAAGGGCCATCGCTCTCTAAGGTCGAGAAACTGAGAGCCGACCTGGCGAAGAGCAATAAGCTTCTGGAGGCCGAGCGGAAAAAATCTGCAGATCAAGAGGTGATGCTAGCCCGACTCAACAAGTAGGTCACCACCTTCGACAAGAAGATCGAGTCGGCCACTGTCAGGAAGCAACGGGCCATTGACGACCTCAAACTAAAGAACAAAGAGGCCAGGAATCTCTCTCAGAAGCTGAAGGAGCTTGAAGACTTCTTGGTTGCCGAGCGGAGCAGCAGCTCGGTCGAAGAAAAGTCCTTCTGCAACTAGATTGCCTCTAGGGATGTAAATGAACCAAATGGTTCGCGAGTTATTCGGAGCTCAGTTCGATAAAAAGCTCGTTCGAGTTTGTTCATTTATTTTATTGAGCCGAGCTCGAGCTCGATTTCGAGCTCGACAGTTTTATCGAGCCGAGCTCGAGCTTAAGGATATTCGGCTCGTGAGCTCACCAACATGTTCGTTTGTAGGCTCACGAGCCAAAAAACGAGTCTTAAAACGAGCCTTAAATCGAGCCAAAAAACAAGCTCTAAAACGAGCCAAAAAATGAGTTCTAAAATGAACCTTAAAACGAGCTTTAAAATGAGTCAAAAAAATGAGCTCTAAAATTAGCCTGAAAACGAGCCCGAGCTCGCTTAACGAATTAAGCTCGTTAACTATGATAATCGAACTATTAACGAGCCGAGCTCGAACTGTTCGCGAGCTTGATAATTCCAAAACGAGCCAAGTTTGAGCCTTGTAATAAAAGTTTGATTCGAGCTCGAGCCGAGCTCGAGCCTGAATATAACTTAAACGAGCCGAGCTCGAGCCTAATATTGTTCGGCTCGGTTCGACTCGTTTACATCCCTAATTGCCTCCAAGGATGCTACGCTAGCCGCCGCCAAGGACGAGCTGGAGGGCTCCTGCGTAGCGCTGCGGATCTACCTCCGTTCGGACGTGTTCTGCAACAGGTTCACCGATCGAGCCCTTCGACTGTTCGACTTGGCTATTGAAGGGATGATCGGTCAGCATTGCGAAGGGGGCCACCTGCCGACCATTGTGACTAGTAAGGTCATAAGCTGGGACAAGTTGACCGCCACTCTGCTAGATGACGTGCTAGATTACTTAAAGTGAGGCTGAGGGCTCGATTTTTTGTAATCCCCCCTTTTTATAAACCTTTTTTAAAGTATTAATGCCTGTCAGGTCGTTCGGCCAAGCTTTTCCTTTTTTCGGTTTGTTGTCTGGTCTTCTCTCCCTGGTATTGCAATCTTATGGTTTTTTCGATCAGCAGTAGCTTGTGTGTATGTCTACTCTATTCACTTTTCTTTCCAAAGTTGCGGAGCTTAAGTATTTTAACACACTCTACTGAACGGGCAGTTCATCTGCAAATTCGGGAGCTTGGGCAACCCTTATCCACAACCAACCATTCGACAACCCATGTAGACTCGGGTCCATTGTTGCTACTTGGCTATTTGATAAAGCCCCGGGTTTAACGTCGTCGCTTGACGATTTGAAGTAGGCTTGCGTTTAACGTCGTCGCTCGACGATTTGGTGAAGACTCGAGTTTAGCGTCGCCGCTCGATGATTCGATGAAGACTCGAGTTTAACGTCGCCGCTCGACGATTGTCGAAGACTTGTGTTTAAGGTTGCCGCTCGACCGTTGATGGAGACACGCGTTTAAGGTCGCCACTCGACCGTTGATGGGGACAAAGGTTTAAGGTCATCGCTCGATCGTTGATGTAGACAAGGGTTTAAGGTCGTCGCTCGATCGTCGATGGAGACACGTGTTAACATCGCCACTCAACGATTTGGTGTAGACATGCGTTTAACGTCGCCGCTCGATAGTTTGGAGTAGACACACGTTTAACGTCGCCGCTCGACGGTTTGGAGTAGACACGCGTTTAATGTCGTCGCTCGACGATTAATATATACTCGCACCCAGGTTTAGGGTCACTGCTCGACCGTTGATAGAGATGCACTTGAAACGTTTTTATTTAAACTTTTCCCTGCACTTAGAAAACACACAACAGCTACGAAATACAAGATTCACTTGCGCACCTCTTATCCAGCCCTGTAGGGTTGAAGATGGTTCACGCTCCAGGGTCTCTCAAGATGCCTCCCTCCTTCGTCCTCCAAATAGTAAGCGTCCGAACGGAGCTTCCGCACAACCTTGAACGAGGGCCCGCCCATGGTGCCTCGAGCTTGGTAACGTCACCGACCGGCTTCACTTTCTTCCATACGAGGTGGCCGACCTAGAAGGACCTCGAGATTACTCGTTGATTGTAATTCTGCTTTATACACTACCGGTAAGCCGTTATCCGAGCGGTGGCATTTTCCCTCGCTTCGTCCACCAGGTCGAGCTCCATTAACCTCCGTTCAGCATTCACTTCGTCGTAGTGGTGCACCCGATCGAACTCTACTCCGACCTCTATGGGAACAACCGCTTCTCCACCGTATACCAACTGAAATGGGATTATGTTGGTCGCCTCTTTCGGAGTTGTGCGGAGATAACATAGCACACTTGGAAGCTCGTCGACACAGCTGCCTCCCATGTGGTCGAGCCGAGCGCGCAAGACCGTGAGGATCTCCCGATTGGTAACTTCCGCTTGTCCATTGCCTTGGGGGTAGGCCACCGAGGTGAAGGATTGTTGGATACCATATCCTTCACACCATTCTTTGAGCTCTCGACCGACGAACTGCCTCCCATTGTCAAACACGAGTCGACGTGGGATCCCGAACCGGCAGATAATGTTCTGCCAAATAAATTTGGTAACCATCCGCTTGGTAATTCTTACAAGCGGCTTGGCCTTTATCCATTTTGAGAAGTAGTCCACCACCACCAGCAAAAACTTTCGCTGACTGGTTGCCATAGGAAAAGGCCCCACGATGTCCATGCCCCATTAGTCGAACGGGCACGATATCGTGAACGCTTTCATTTAATTTTCTCGGTTGGTCGGTGCAGCATGTTATGATACTTCTGACAAGATAGGCAAGTTGCCACCGTTCGAGCGGCATCCTCTTGGAGGGTCGGCCGGAAGTATCCAGCCAGAAGTATTTTTCGAGCTAACGTGCGGCCGCCCGGATGACCCCCGCAAGAGTCTTGGTGTACCTCCTTTAGGATGTAATCAACGTCTTCCTGTCCGACGCATTTGAGTAGGGGTCGAGCGAAGGCCATCTTAAAGAGTTGGTCGCCGATCAATGTGAACCAACAGGCTCTCTTTTTTATCAGGCGAGCATCCTCCGGATCGGCAAGTATAATGTTGGTGCGGTCAGCACTAACGGTCTAACTCAGGTTTTGATGAATGACAAATCAGGTTAAGTTAGGTTTGTCATTATCTAACACTCTGAACGAGTGTGCAGGCTAAGTCCAGACAGGTCGACGGGCTGACCGGATGTTTGGCACGAAGTCCAAGCGGGTCGACGGGCTGACCGGACGCTTGGCGAGAAGTCCAAATGGGTCGACGAGCTGACCGGACATTTGGCACAAAGTCCAAGCGGGTCGACGGGCTGACCGGACGCTTGGCGAGAAGTCCAGCTAGGTCGACGGGCTGACCGGATAGCTGGCGAGAAGTCCAGACGGGTCGAAGGGCTGACCGGACGTCTGGCAGGTAAGTAAAGGTAAGTCACTGGAGGAGAGTGACTGTGAGGACGCGTTCCCGGGAAGGGAACATTAGGCGTCGATCCGGCTTAGATCCATTTCGGATATCTAAGTCGAAATCGTGACTAGATTCCGGTCTCGGAAAGACGGAATCTAAGTCATACTCTTGATATTGAATTTATAAACTGTGCTAACACTTTGTTTTGCAGGAAACATATTATATACTTGCCTCGGACTAACCTTGTCATGCAGGAGAAGGAATCTCTGGAGAAAGGAGGTCCGGGCGCCCGGGAGGCAATATTTATCCTGATCGCGTCGTCGCCACGTGGAGCTCGCTGGTTGGACCTGCCACGTCTCGCCAGGGCGCTCGGAAGGGATCCGGGGCGCCCCGATCCTCATATAAAAGAAGGGTCAGAGGTGGAGCCAAAATCAACAACTGACAAGAAGATCATCTACTGCTTGCTCTGCGCTCCTGCGACGCTAACAAAGCTTTGACAACGCACTTTAAAAATCTTTAAAAACTATTTTAAAAATTACTTTAAAAACTATTTTAAAAATTCTTTTAAAAAAATACTTTAAAAACTATTTTAAAAATTCATATAAAATTTATTTAAAAATTCATTTAAAAAATCATTTTAAATTCCTTTTAAACACTGTTTTAGAAATCCCTTTAAAAAAAATTAAATAAATAATAATAATAATAATAATAATAATAATAATAATAATAAAATCTCTTAAATTCATTTAAAATTTAGACACCTATCTTAAAAACTTAAAATCCATTAACTTAAACTTTAAACCTAATTATGTATAACTTAATTGTTTAAGTCTCACTTTAGTTGAGAACTAAAGTTGACTTGAATTAAACCTCACTTAACAATGTTTAATAACTTTATGCTAAACTAAATTAATCCTACTTAAAAGGAAGTAAATAAAAAAAAAATAATTATAACTAACACTTTCATTGACCCACTCAATCAATTAATACGAAATTTAAATTATTTCACTAAGTATTAAATTATTAAATCAAGTAAAAACTAATTAATAAATTATTGATAATGGTTAACTGTTATTGAATTAATAAAATCTTATCTTATTTAACCTTAAACTAAAGTTAAGCGCCTAAATCTAAAATTAATTATTGATTAATTAAACTCAAATAAACAATTATACCAAGGATACAGAGATAATTATGTGTTACTAAATCCCTTAGAACACTTAGGTAGAAAAATGTGTTAGGGCATTAAAATTTAACACACCCAAACCTTAGCATTATATTAAGGGGGATAATTAAATAAGGAAGATTAATTAAGGGAGAGTAATAAATTAAAGGAGCATCAAATTCAGGGGGAGGTTTATTTTTTTTAATCTCTTAAGTGTCATTTTTTTAAAATCTCTTTAGAAAATTCTACCTCAATTTATTTGAAAAAAATAATGACTTTGAAAATCTTATATTAAATATTCTTAGCAAATATTTTCAAAAGCTTTATTTTAAATGTCAGGTTAAGGGGGAGGATTAAATCAACCCATTTTCATACTTAGTACCGGATCCTTGGAAATCTAATAAACTCTATTTTTAAAAACTAGCTTTTACAAAACTAAGGGTTTAAATTGGATCTTATAAACTAAGATTTTGAAAATTTAAAACTCAGTTTTAATTAGTTTTGAAAAGTAAATATTTTTTAAACTCAGTTTTGCAAACTTAGTTTGACAAGTGTTTCAAAATTGAAACTTAGTTTGAAAATTTAAACCTTGATATTAAATTTTGATTTTGAAAACTCATGTTTGTAAAATGCTTCAAAGTTTGAAATTTATTTTGAAAAGTTAAAAAACTTTTGAAATTTGGAACTTAAACACTTATATTTGAAAATTAATCTGTCTAAAACTTAGCTTTCCTAAACTTATACTTGAAAATTAGCTTTTAAATTTTTTTTGGAAAATTCTTTTTGAGTTTGCAAATTCACTTAATTTTGTAAAAAATATCTTTAAAAATTACTCAAATACCAAGTTATGTTGCTAAACTAGTTATTTCTCAAAACTCAGTTATTTTACAAAAGTTAAGAAATAAAAGCTAAATTACTATGTGTTAAAATTCAAACTCTCCCAAGTTTACTTGACATCATTTCTTACAAGTGTTACTTTGATTGTATTCTATATTATTGATTACTTGACTTATATCCTTATTTGATGAATGCCAAAGGGGGAGGGTTAGGTGGTTAAATTAGCTAAACCAAAATTGAAAATACAAACTAACTTAAAAACCCTTTAAATGCTTGTTTTTACTTGCATATTCTTTCACTAACTTAACCAGGTTATCATTCCATCAAAAAGGAGGAGATTATTGGTGCAGTCTGTACTAACGGTCTAACTCAGATTTTGATGAATGATAAATCAGGTTAAGTTAGGTTTGTCGTTATCTAACACTCTGAACGAGTGTGCAGGCTAAGTCCAGACAGGTCGACGGGCTGACCGGATGTCTAGCACGAAGTCCAAGCGGGTCGACGGGCTGACCGGACGCTTGGCGAGAAGTCCAAATGGGTCGACGGGCTGACCAGACATTTGGCACGAAGTCCAAGAGGGTCGACGGGCTGACCGGACTCTTGGTAAGAAGTCCAGCTAGGTCGACGGGCTGATCGGATAGCTGGCGAGAAGTTCAGACGGGTCGAAGGGCTGACCGGACGTCTGGCAGGTAAGTAAAGGTAAGTCACTGGAGGAGAGTAACTGTGAGGACGTGTTCTCGAGAAGGGAACATTAGGCGTCAATCCGGCTTAGATCCATTTCGGATATCTAAGTCGAAATCGTAACTAGATTTCGGTCTCGGAAAGACGAAATCTAAGTCATACTCTTGATATTGAATTTATAAACTGTGCTAACACTTTGTTTTGCAGGAGACATATTATATACTTGCCTCGAACTAACATTGTCTTGCAGGAGAAGGAATCTCTGGAGAAAGGTGGTCCAGGCGCCCGGAGGCAATTTTTATCCTGATCGCGTCGTCGCCACGTGAAGCTCGCTGGTTAGACCTACCACATCTCACCAGGACGCTTGGAAGGGATCCAGGGCGCCCCGATCCTCATATAAAAGAAGGGTCAGAGGTGGAGCCAAAATCAACAACTGACAAGAAGATCTTCTACTGCTTGCTCTGCTGCTCTGCGCTCATGCGACGCTAACAAAGCTTCGACAACACACTTTAAAAATCTTTTAAAACTATTTTAAAAATTACTTTAAAAACTATTTTAAAAATTCTTTAAAAAAATACTTTAAAAACTATTTTAAAAATTCTTATAAAATTCATTTAAAAATTCGTTTAAAAAATCATTTTAAATTCCTTTTAAACACTATTTTAGAAATCCCATTAGAAATCCCTTTAAAAAAAATTAAATAAATAATAATAATAATAATAAAATCTCTTAAATTCATTTAAAACTTAGACACCTATCTTAAAAACTTAAAATCCATTAACTTAAACTTTAAACCTAATTATGTATAACTTAATTGTTTAAGTCTCACTTTAGTTGAGAACTAAAATTGACTTGAATTAAACCTCACTTAACTGTGTTTAATAACTTTATGCTAAACTAAATTAATCCTACTTAAAAGGAAGTAAATAAAAAAAAATAATTATAACTAACAGTTTCATTGATCAACTCAATCAATTAATACGAAATTTAAATTATTTCACTAAGTATTAAATTATTAAATCAAGTAAAAACTAATTAATAAATTATTAATAATGGTTAACTGTTATTGAATTAATAAAATCTTATCTTATTTAACCTTAAACTAAAGTTAAGCGCCTGAATCTAAAATTAATTATTGATTAATCAAACTCAAATAAACAATTATACCAAGGATACAGAGATAATTATATGTTACTAAATCCCTTAGAACACTTAGGTAGAAAAATGTGTTAGGGCTTTAAAATTTAACACACCCAAACCTTAGCATTATATTAAGGGAGATAATTAAATAAGGAAGATTAATTAAGGGAGAGTAATAAATTAAAAGAGCATCAAATTCAGGGGGAGGTTTATTTTTTTTAATCTCCTTAAGTGTCATTTTTTTAAAATCTCTTTAGAAAATTCTACCTCAATTTATTTGAAAAAAATAATTACTTTGAAAATCTTATATTAAATATTCTTAGCAAATATTTTCAAAAGTTTTATTTTAAATGTCAGGTTAAGGGGGAGGATTAAATCAACCCATTTTCATACTTAGTACCTGATCCTTGGAAATCTAATAAACTCTATTTTTAAAAACTAGCTTTTACAAAACTAAGGGTTTAAATTGGATCTTATAAACTAAGATTTTGAAAATTGAAAACTCAGTTTTAATTAATTTTGAAAAGTAAATATTTTTTGAACTCAGTTTTGCAAACTTAGTTTGCCAACTTAATTTGAAAAGTTAAAAATCTTTTGAAATTTGGAACTTAAACACTTATATTTGAAAATTAATCTATCTAAAACTTAGCTTTCCTAAACTTATACTTGAAAATTAACTTTTAAATTTTTTTGGAAAATTCTTTTTGAGTTTGCAAATTCACTTAATTTTACAAAAATTATCTTTAAAAATTACTCGAATACCAAGTTATGTTGCTAAACTAGTTATTTCTCAAAACTCAGTTATTTTACAAAAGTTAAGAAATAAAAGCTAAATTACTATGTGTTAAAGTTCAAACTCCCCCAAGTTTACTTGACATCATTTCTTACAAGTATTATTGATTACTTGACTTATATCCTTATTTGATGAATGCCAAACGGGGAGGGTTAGGTGGTTAAGTTAGCTAAACAAAAATTGAAAATACAAACTAACTTAAAAATCCTTTAAATGCTTGTTTTTACTTGCATATTCTTTTACTAACTTAACCAGGTTGTCATTCCATCAAAAAGGGGGAGATTGTTGGTGCGGTCAGCACTAACGGTCTAACTCAGGTTTTGATGAATGACAAATTAGGTTAAGTTATTTTTGTCGTTATCTAACACTCTGAACGAGTGTGCAGGCTAAGTCCAGACAGGTAGACGGGCTGACCGGATGTCTGACACAAAGTCCAAGCGGGTCGACGGGCTGACCGTACGCTTGGCGAGAAGTCCAAATGGGTCGACGGGCTGACCAGACATTTGGCACAAAGTCCAAGTGGGTCGACAGGCTGACCAGACGCTTGACGAGAAGTCCAGCTAGGTCGACGGGCTGATCGGATTACTGGCGAGAAGTCCAGACGGGTCGAAGGGCTGACCGAGCGTCTGGCAGGTAAGTAAAGGTAAGTCACTGGAGGAGAGTGACTGTAAGGATGCGTTCCCGGGAAGGGAACATTAGGCATCGATCCAGCTTATATCCATTTCGGATATCTATGTCGAGATCGTGACTAGATTCCGGTCTCGGAAAGACGGAATCTAAGTCATACCATTGATATTGAATTTATAAACTGTGCTAACACTTTGTTTTGCAGGAAACATATTATATACTTGTCTCGGACTAACATTGTCTTGCAGGAGAAGGAATCTCTAGAGAAAGGTGGTCCGGATGCCCGGGAGGCAATTTTTATCCTGATCGCGTCGTCGCCACATGGAGCTCGCTGGTTGGACCTGCCACGTCTCACCAGGGCGCCCGGAAGGGATCCGGGGCGCCCCGAGCCTCATATAAAAGAAGGGTCAGAGGTGGAGCCAAAATCAACAACTGACAAGAAGATCTTCTACTGCTTGCTCTGCTGCTCTGCGCTCCTGCGACGCTGACAAACCTCCGACAACACACTTTTTCCTTTTCACTTTATTCCTTTGTCGGTATTGCTTTTATTTTCATTAGCATTTTCTATACTTAGTTTGAAATAATTTTCGAACTACTAGTGATTGCCCACCGAAAGCACTCAACGAGTGCGGGCCTTGGAGTAGTAGTCGACACAGGCTCCGAACCAAGTAAAATTGGTCTGTGTTAGCATTGCTTACTTTTTCCGCTGCACTTGACTCTTTTCAAAAGAATTTTTCGTAATCGATATTCACCCCCCCCTCTATCGAAACATCACGATCCAACATATAGTTCTTGAACGCAAGAACTCTGTTAGGGCCATCCTCCAGTCATTCGGTAAGATGATTCCCTCCATACGGTCGATGTGGGCCACCAGTGAAACTTGCTCGGTCTGCTGACTTATAACGATCGACGCTAATGAACTGGCCAGCTTTGCAAGCTCATCCGTCGCTTGATTCTCCGATCGGAGGATCTTCTGTATCACCACTTCTTAGAAGCTAGCCTTCAGCTTTTCAAAAGCCTCTGCATAGAGCCTTAACCGTGAGCTACTTATTTTAAAGGCCTTGGATAGTTGCTGGGTGGCGAGCTGGGAATCCGAGTGAATGATGACTTTATCCGCTCCCACGTGCCGAGTGTTGGAGTGTATACTAAAAGCCTAGCTTTTGTAAACATTTATTTTTGAAATAAAAGAATCACATTGGTCAATATCTGCATTTATTTGTTACATGTAATTGTTCAATTAATTTATATAGTAGATAACATGGAGTGTGGTGTCACACTCAGAAGATCATATTGTCGGTTCTCTATAAATTATAAACAATTGCTCACAACTAAAATGGAAAGGAACAAACCATCATAATAGTCATAGTGTAATTAAGTATTAGTTTATCTTAACTAATAAATTACACTGATACACTTTAATTGTATTGAGTAGGACCATTTAGGTAAGTTCTTTTTGTACTGACTTAGTAAAAGAACTAGACCTTAGTTATTATGGAAGTGTGTGCTCTTAATCCTAATATAATAACAAGCACATATATTTAATATTTATTTCTTTAACTTATCAAAGGGTGAGGTTTAGCTCGATAAATCAATATGCCCGCATAAGTTGAGAAATGATATTACTTATAGTGTGTGTTGTTGATTATAGAAGGAATCTGTGTCCTAGTTATCTAGGTTGAGAATGTCCCCAAGAGGAGCTTATAAGGATTGCCATGTTAAACCCTGCAGGTGGACCTAGTCTGACATGACAATGAAGTTGAGTGGTACTACTCTTGGAGCTAGATATTAATTGAGTTGTCAGTAACTTACTTAATTAGTGGACATTCATAATCTTAAACATAGGGAGACTAATACACTCATGATAAGAAGGAGCTCATAATGTAATTTGGGATTGGTGCGGTAGTGCGGTAGTGCGGTAATAACTCTCTAGTGGAATGAGTTATTATCGATGAACTTGAGTTGTGTGTTTGGGGCGAACATGGGATACTCAAGCTCATCAGAAGGCCAAAACTAATTTCTCCTCTAGGTCCCTGTCGTAGCCTCATTAAAGCCTCAAGTCCATCCAAAGAAAGACCCGTCTTGGTGTCCAAGAAAGGGGCCGGCCCATTGCTTGGTGACCAAGCAATGGCCGACCACATCTCCTTTTAATAGGGTCGACCCTATTGCTTGGTGACCAAGCATATAGGGGCCGACCACAATTATTTCAAATAGGAGGGGTGTTTTAAATTTTTAAAATCTTCTCTTTGTAGAAAACTATAAGTTTTAAAAGAGATATTTTAATTTTTAAAATTTTTCTTATTTGAATTAGGCCACATGTTTTAATAGAGAGTTTTAAAAGTTTTAAAACTTTCCTTTTTTAACCATCCTCATGGTTTAAGAAAAAAAGGGAGATAAGTTTTAAAATTAAAATTTTCTATCATCATGTTAAAAAAGAAAATTTTGTTAGAGAAGTTTTAAATTTTAAAACATGGTTTTAATTTTTAAAACTTTCATTTTTTAACTCCTACTTTAGGAAAGAGAGCTTATAAATTTTATAAGAAGATTTCTTCTTGTAAAATTTTTAAAAAATTATATTTCCTTTATTCCCTTGATGAGGTGGCCGACCACCTTGCTTAGTGCCCAAGCAAGGGGTCGGCCATAATAAAATAAATTAAAATCATCATAAAATCAAATTTGGTGATAGATTCAATCAAGAGGAAAGAAAAGGAAAAATTAAAAGGGAAAAAGAAAAACTCTTGGATGATTTTGTTTTTTGTAAAAAGTTTTTCCTTATTTACCTTGGGCAAGTAATATAAAAGAAGGGGTGAGGGGGCTTCATGGGACACAACTCTTATTCTCTTGCTTGGAGATCTCTTGATGGCCGACCCTCTCCCTTCTCCCTTTCCCTTTGCTCTCTTCTCCTTGGTGGTGGTGGTGGCCGGATTTTAGAAGAAGAGGAGGAAGCTTTTGGGTGGTGTTCATCTTGGAGGATCGTCGCCCACATGACGTCCAAGGCGAGGCGAGGAATATGGCAGAAGATCTTGAGGTCATTAGCTTACAAAGAGAAGGTATAACTAGTATTTTTCTTCCACATCATACTAGTTATTTTTCTTTGTATGAATTCTAAATACAAGAGGCAATTAGATCTAGTTTATCAAATTTATTTTTCGAGTTTGTGTTTTCTTCTTTTTCGAATTTGTGATTCGATTGTTCTTTTTGGTTAACCTAGAGTTATTTAAGGAAATAAATATTAGCTTTCCTTAAAATGCTTTACCTAGGCGGTGGTGGTTGCTCCCATATCCAAGAAGGTCATGTGCCTCGCCATGCAGTCCTGGAAGTCAATTTTGGAAATTAATATTTATGGAATTAATAACTTAGGTAGATTTGAATCAATAGTGTTAAGTTTCGCTTGTAATTCAAATCTAAACCATTAAGAACAGATAAGTTAAATTTGGAATCAATGATGTTATGTTCCGTCTATGATTCCTAATTTAACTTCTAAAGAACACAATAGGTTATTTAAGGAAAGGTTCGACACTTGTACAAAAATTTTTGTACAGTGGAACCGGTACGTTTTCCTAGGACTAACCAACAATTGGTATCAGAGCTAGGGTTTGCCTCTGTGTATTTAGAATTCAAATAGGTTATGCATATGTCATACATAATTTAGGCAGGAAAATAGTAGGATGTGCTAACTCTTTGGATGCAGGCTCCAACTATTATGACTTATTGATATTGTGTGTGATTGGACCCTTGGACATGTCAAGGACATTATTTGTGTGCATGATTGTATGTATAAAATACAGCAGGAGCTGTATTATTTTTAGAATTTTATTTTTTTTATTCGATCTAGAATACATGTACATTCCCTCGTGGAATATAGGATCGATATATGTAAAATTCTATTTTTGTCGCGGATCGGGTTCTTACGAGGCGTGGTACTTTTGGAGCACCAGAGGCGCAGCGGAATAAGAAGCAAGATGGATGCGACGACTAGACCCGATGGCGGTGACTAAAGATGGCAACAGCTAGGGTTGGAGCACATGGAGGGCAGTAACAGAAAAATGCCATAATAGTTGGAAAATAATTTCCATATTTATTGCTTTTATTTACTATGATGTGTGTGTATGCATTTGATGTATGTTATGATAGTTTAAAATTCCTACTTTAAATAACTAAGTGGGAGAGGGATTTATTTTAATAAATTCCACGGTCTCCATTACTGGTTTGTAAGTGATGCAAACAAACTTGCGCGTTGGCTCTGAGTGCCTTCCTCCATATCGGATGAGTTTGTTTACGGATCACTAGATCAAATTTCCATTTTGGATGGCTATAGGAAATTAATTAAGAGAGTGTGATCTTCCCCATCGGAAGGGACACAATCTTATTAATGGACTTACTGTCAAGTAATGGTATACACTTAGGCACGTCTAATAGTATCCTCCCCCTCGGAGTCACTGCTATTATTTGTGTGACCGAAGGAAACCAACTATTAATTTTATTTGTAAAAAAGTTAGGTTGACAAGATAATAAAATTAATGGGTTACACCCTCCTTTTACAAATGTTGAATTTTTATACGTCCACACTATCGTGGCATACAAAATTCACGGTGTTTTGAGGTGTTGGTTAATTTAAAATAGTATTGTTTGAGGAATCAATATTATTCTAAATTTAGAGTCCTGACCAAAGTTATTTTATGATCCTTAGGATGACTTTCAACCTACTGGCCATTATACTGAAAGAAAACAAACTTACTGAACCCAACTACATAGATTGGAAAAGAAACCTGGGCATCGTCCTTACTGCTGAAAGCTATAAGTTTGTTCTGACTAAGGCCTGCCCTGATGCACCTGACGGTGACTCTACCCCAGAGGAGATTGAGTATCATAAGAAATGGGTAAAAGCTGATGAGATGGCGCGGTGTTACATTTTGGCATCAATGTCAAATGTATTGCAACATCAGCATCAAGATTTACCAACAACTTATGATATAATGAATAATCTCAAAGAACTCTTTGGGCACCAGAGTCGGACCGCTAGACAAGAGGCAATGAGAAAGATGATGACAACCACCATGTCTGAGGGGACACCCGTAAGGGATCATATCCTCAAAATGATGGCTTATCTGAATGAAATACAAGTCCTTGGAGGAGAAATTGATGAGGAAACCCAGGTCGATATAATTCTCCAAACGCTACCTAGAAGTTTTGAGCAGTTCTGCCTGAACTATAACATGAACAAGAGAGAGTATACGTTGGCGGAACTTCTGACAGAACTACAGGCAGCAGAAGGAATATTTTGTCACAGTTCTCAGATTCACTATGCTGAAAATGGTTCTACTTCTAAGTTGAAAGGCAAGAAGAAGAAGAAACAGGTCTTTTCAGCAAAGAAGGTGAATAAACCTCAAGGTACAGGATAGAAAGCTGGAATGAAGAAGCCGAAGGGCAAGTGCTTCATCTGCAAGCAGTCTAGACATTGGAAAGCGGACTGTCCTCATAGGAACCAGAACAATAAAGGTATATCTCATGCTCTAGTAGTTGAAACATGTTTAGCGGTGTTATCTACCAGCACCTGGTGTTTAGATACGGGAGCCACTGATCATGTCTGTAATTCTTTGCAGGGGTTCCAGGAAACCCGGCGACTATTTGATGGAGAGATAATGTCTACATGGGCAATGCTACTAAGGTGGCGGCTGTTGCAGTGGGAGACGTCTACTTATCATTTGATAGGAATAGGAAATTGGTTTTAAGAAATTGTCTTTATGTACCCAGTTTTAGAAAGAATTTAATTTCAGTTTCTAAATTATATTTGGATGGATATTCAGTTTCCTTTAGTAACGATGTGGTTATTAAGAGAAATAAAGTGATTATCTGTTCTGGTACATTGGTTGGCAATTTATATACTTTAAATCCAATTTCTCCCACAAAGTAAAATATAGAAATTAATAACACATCTTCTAACTCTAATAAGAGAAAAGAACCTTCGGAAATGAACCAAACGCATCTTTGGCATCTAAGGCTTGGTCATATTAACTTAAGTAGGATTCAAAGGCTTGTAGCCGATGGACTCTTGGGTCCATTAGAGTTGGAAAACTTTCCAACATGTGAATCCTGCTTGGAAGGTAAAATGACCAAGAGACCTTTTAAGGCCAAGGGGTATAGAGCCAAAGAAGCATTAGAATTAGTTCATTCTGATTTGTGTGGTCCTATGTCTATCCAGGCTAGAGGTGGTTTTGAATATTTTGTCTATTTTATAGATGATTATTCAAGATATTGATACATTTACCTGATGCGTCGCAAGTCTGAGTGCTTTGATAAGTTTAAAGAGTACAAGGTTGATGTGGAGAAACGTCTAGGTAAAAGTATCAAGACACTGCGGTCTGATCGTGGTAGTGAATACCTCTTAGGAGAGTTTAGGAGTTACTTATCAGAGGCCGGGATTCAATCTCAATTGTCCGCACCTGGTACACCCCAACAGAATGGTGTGGCAGAACGAAGGAATAGGACTCTTGTGGAGATGGTTAGATCGATGATGATGTTAGAGTGTATACTGAAAGCCTAAGCTTTTGTAAACATTTATTTTGAATAAAGAATCACATTTGGTCAAATTGTCTACATTTAGTTGTAGTTGTTCAATTAATTTATATTGTAGATAGCATAGTATGTGGTGCCACATACAGAAGATGATGTTATCAGTACCTTATAAATTATAAACAGTAGCTCACGACCAAAATGGAAAGGAACAAATCATTGGAAGGTCGTAGTGTAATTAGGAATTAGTTTATCTTGACTATATAATTACACTAGTACACTTAGAGTGTATTGAGTAGGACCATTAGAGATCGTTTCTTTTATACTGACGTTATAAAGGAGCAAAGACCTCAATTATTATGGAAGTGTGTGCTCTTAATCATAATATAATAACAAGCACATATATTTGATATTTATTTCTTTAATTTATCAATGGGTGAGATTTAGTTCGATAAATTAATAAGCCCGATAAGTTGGGAAATGATATCACTTATAGTGTATGTTGTTGATTATAGAAGGAAACTGTGTCCTACAAATCTAGGTTGATAATGTCCCCAAGATGAGCTCATAAGGATTGTCATGTTAAACCCTGCAGGTGGACTCAGTCCGACATGACGATAAGGTTGAGTGGTACTATTCTTGGATTAAGATAATAATTAAATGAGTTGTCAGTAACTCACTTAATTAGTGGACATTCGACATCTTAAACACAGGGAGACTAACACACTCATAATAAGAAGGAGCCCAAAAATGTAATTTGGGATTGGTGCGGTAGTTCAATAATAATTCTCTAGTAGAATGAATTATTATTGATAAAATTAAGTTGTGTGTTCGGGACGAACACGGGATGCTTAATTTTATCGGGAGACCAAAACCAATTCCTCCTCTCGGTCCCTATTGTAGCCTCTTATTTATAGAGTACTATACCCACATATACCCACCTTCGTACCCATGATGTAGGGGCCGGCCAAGCTAGCTTGTGGTTCAAGCTAGCGCCGGCCACCGGCCCTAGCTTGAACCCAAGCTTAGGTGGTCGGCCCCCATTAAATTAAAAAGAATTTTAATTTTAATTTTTTCTTATGTGAAAGATATAATTTATTGAAGAGATTAAAAATTAAAATATATCTTTTAAAAGGATCTACAAAAGATTAAAGAAAGAGATTAGATCTCTTTCCTTATTTGTAGATTGGAAAGATATTTTATTTTTCTTCTTTATAAATTATTCACATGTTGAAAAATCAAAATTATAGAAATTTCTTTTTATCAACCATGAAGGGATTTTAAAGGAAAATTTTATTTTTTAAAATTTCCGAAGACAAATAAGGAATTTTTAATTGTTGATTGAAAATTGTCTTGTTTGCTCTCCATGAGGTGGCCGGCCATTACATGTTTGATTGGGAAATTTTATTTTATTTTTCTTAATTAATTCATGTCAAGGAAAGGTAAGGAAATTTTATTGTAATTAAATTTCCTTATTTACCAAAGCTAAGTGATCCGGCGGTAAGAATGGGGGACCCACTTCCTGAAGGGTCCCAGCCTGAGGACGGATGTAGGGCTGACTAAGCGGGTAATGGCCGCGTCAAGCAGTTGAGCAGGTCCGAGCGGAGCCAGAGATAACCCAGCCATAGGCTTGGGTTTCCGACGCCAAGGCGGGAGGACTGAATGGCCGAGCGGGTGTCTGCCCAGCTGGAACCGAAGGGCCGAGCGGGTGGTCCGTTCGGCCAGGATAAGGGCGAGGATACAAAGGTTAGCCGAGCGGCCTATTCGTTCGGCTCGGGATATGGGATGTCAGCAAAGACATGTCTGATGATTATGCCGTACACAAGATTTCACGATAAAGGGTCTTGCCGTCACATCATGGAGAGGTTGACCGTCACATCATGGAGAGGTTGATACAGTAGCGGTATGACCTTATGGATGCCCTTCTGACAGACCCATACCTGGGCATGGTCGAAAGCAGGTGATTGCTTTGATAGGCGTGCCCAGGCTCCTTCGAGAGGTCTATATAAGGTCTTCATTTCTTCACCGGAGGTACACAAGTCTGAATCTCTAAAGCCACCTCTTTGTTATTCCTCGCCTGACTTGAGCGTCGGAGGGCCGTCGCCGGGACACCCCTCCCGGCTCGGTTTTGTTGTAGGTTCGCCGGAGCACTCAAGGATCCAGCAGGGAGCGCCACATCCCCAGCGTCCGTTGACTCCTGGTTCGGACAGGATCAATTTGGCGCCGTCTGTGGGAACGCACCTGCATCCGAGCAGAGGCAATGGACGAGGCTGGAAGACTACATACCGTGGTACTCTCACAAGAAGAGTTGGACGCTATAGTCGAGGCGAGGGCAGCCAAGATAGTGGCGCAGCAAAAGGAGAAAGCACAAGCTGAGCGAGCGCAACAGCAAACAACCTCGGCTTCAGCAGGCCGGGCGGCGCAAGCAGACCGCCCGGAATATGTTTCAACAGGAGGGTTCCCTCAGGCACTCTTCCGTACTCCCCCAGAAATCGCGCCCGCTCACGGGGAGCAAGGATCTTCATCTGATGAGCCTCCCGTTCGGGATCATAGGAAGGGCAAAGCTCCCCAAGCGAACGCACCGCCCGAGCAGGTTCACCGACAGTTCTCTGAAGCCATACATCGGGATCCGTTACCAAAATACTACACACCACCGCCGATCGGAGCTTACAATGGGACGACCGACCCCGATGATCATTTGGGGAAGTTCGACAGCATCGCCACCTTGCATCAGTACTCCGACGGCGTAAAGTGCCGGGTATTTCTCACCACTCTATCGGAATCTGCACATAGGTGGTTTCGGAGGTTGCCGGACGGCTCTATCACTAGTTTCCAGGAGTTCCGAACGGCATTTCTTCATCACTTTGCGAGCAGCCGACATTATCAAAGGACAAGCGTCAGCCTGTTCACCATCAAACAAGAACCAAGAGAATCTCTCCGGGCGTATATACAGCGATTTAATCAGGTAGCGGTGGACATCCCCACAGCCACCTCGGAGACAATGGTAAACGCCTTCACGCAAGGCCTCGTGGAAGGGGACTTCTTCCGCGCGCTCATTCGCAAACCGCCCAGAGACTACGACCACATGCTACACCGGGTGAATGAGTATATAAACGTGGAAGAGGCGGAGGCTGCCCGACGGAAGGGAATTCATGCCGAACGTCCGGCCCATGCCGAACGGAAGCAGTCCGCTGCCCATCAGCCACCAAGAGGACCAAGAGTTGAGGCATCCCGAGCACATCATGCGAAGTCCCCGGTGGTCCAAGAGGTAGCGGCCGAGCGGTCAAAGATGAAGAAAAAGAGGGTATGGACCCCAATGTTTTGCTCTTTCCATAATACTGACTCCCACAACACCCGCGACTGTCGGGGCCTGCCTTCAATCACCCATCCCGTACGACGGGGTGGCCCGCGTCGACCGCCTTCGCCCGACCGCCGGCAGCGGCATCAAGAGTCCGGTCGGCGAACATATAGGAGATCTCCCGAACAGCGCTTCCCTCCAAGGCATGAAGATCGTTCTCGGTCCAATGAGCGACCTAGGCAGTCCGTTCGGGAAGAGGAGAACAGAAACAACACCTCCCGGGGAGAAATCAATATTATTGTGGGTGGGCCGACCGGAGGAGATTCACACAGGGCAAGAAAGGCAAGCGCCCGGCAGCTCAGAATCCATGAGGTGGGTTGCAGCCAAGAAAAGGCGAGCGGGCCCGAGATCAGTTTCGGGCCCAAGGATCTTGAGGGAGTTGAAGTGCCGCATGATGATGCCCTTATCATCAAAGCGGTGATAGCCAACTACACCATCCATCGTATCTTCATTGATACTGGCAGCTCGTTCAACATCATCTTCAGGAAGGCCTTTGATCAACTACAAATCGATCAAGCCGAGCTGCTGCCCATGACAACCCCCCTCTACGGGTTTACGGGCAACGAGGTTCTCCCGGTCGGACAGGTAAGACTGGCTATCTCCTTAGGGGAAGAACCGCTCCGGAGAACAAGGACAACAAACTTTGTGCTTCATCCTACAACGTGATACTGGGACGACCGGCGTTAAGCGAATTCTGAGCTGTTGTGTCGACGTTCTACCAGAAGATCAAATTCCCGGTCGAGGACAAGATCGGTGAAGTACGAGGAGATCAGTTGGCCGCTCGGAAATGCTATGTGGAAATGGTTCGAGCCGAATCCAGCGCAGCGCGAAAGGCTCAACGGATCGAGGTACATGCCATAACCGAGAAACCTCCTGCTTTAATTTATGATGAAAAAGAGGAGGTTCAGATCCATCCGAGCCGATCGGAGGCTACAACATTTATTGCCGCCGACCTGGAGGACGAACAGAAAGAAGAAGTGGTCAAATGCCTCCGGATGAATCATGACGTCTTCGCCTGGTCGACGCATGAGCTGCCCGGTGTCTCCCCCAGCATAGCCCAACATAAGCTTCACGTCCGGCCGGACGCTCGGCCAGTAAAACAAAGGAGAAGAGATTTCAGCGCCGAGCAGAATATTATAAGCGGAGGTAGAAAGACTCTTAAAGGCCAGCCACATACGGAGGTTCAATTCCCAAGTTGGTTAGCAAATGTGGTGCTTCTTCTCAAGCAGGACAACAAATGAGAGGTGTGTATCGACTTTCGGAGACTGAACAAAGCTTGCCCGAAGGATTTTCTACCCTCCCTTGAATTGACCAGCTCGTAGATTCTACATTCGTATGCGAGCTTATATGTATGTTGGACGCCTACCAAGGCTATCATCAAGTCCCTCGCCCGGAGGATCGGGAAAAGTTAATTTCATCACCGGACACGGACGTATTGCTATACGGTGATGCCGTTCGGGTTGAAGAATGCCGGAGCAACATATCAAAGATTGATGAATAAGGTCTTCCGCGAGCAAATCGGATATAACCTGGAGGTCTATGTAGATGACATCCTCATCAAATCCTTTCGAGCGGCCACTTTATGCAAAGACATGGAAGAAACCTTCCGTACACTCAGAAAATATGGGGTCAAGCTAAATCCTCATAAGTGTTTGTTCAGCGCAAAAGGAGGGCGTTTCCTGGGCTATATTGTGACCGAACGGGGTATTGAAGCTAATCCTAGCAAGGTGAAGGCTCTTCAGGACATGCTACCGCCCAGAAACATAAGGGAAGTACAGAGGCTGACCGGTCGGATTACAGCGCTATCACGCTTCATCTCCAAGACTGCCGATCGGAGCCTTCCGTTCTTCAAAATCCTCCGCAAAGCTACAAAGTTCCAATGGAATGAAGACTGCGATCGAGCTTTTGAAGAATTGAAGACGTACTTAAACTCCCTACCTGTGCTGGCCAAGCCAGCTATCGGCGAACCGTTGTACATTTATTTATCCTCAACCGAGCAGGCAGTGGGATCAGCGTTAGTCCGGTCGGGAAGTGAGGAGCAACCTGTATATTTCCTTAGTCATATCTTGAAAGATGTTGAAACCCGCTACACCGGACTCGAGAAGTTGGCCTTTGCTCTGATCCTAGCCGCTCGGAGACTTCGTCCTTATTTTCTGGCGCACACGATTATCGTCAAGACCAATAGCCCGTTGGGACGAGTGCTTTTAAATCCAGAAGCTTCCGGACGGCTCATCAAATGGACAACCGAGCTAAGCGAATTTGATATCCAATATCAGCCCCGCTCGGCTATCAAGGCACAAGCCTTAGCCGATTTTGTGACGAAGGTGCAGGACCTGGAACCCGAAGCTGTGTGGAAAGTGTTCGTGGATGGATCATCCACTAAACACGGGAGCGGAATTGGCATAGTTTTGCTGTCCCCACAAGGAGAGCGGATGCAGCTCTCCGTCCGGCTAGATTACCGAGCGACCAACAACGAAGCAGAATATGAAGCCCTTATTGCTGGATTGCAGGCCGCTCGGCATGTTGGAGCCATCCGAGTCATCCTCTATTCAAATTCCCAGTTGGCTGCTCAACAAATCTCGGGGATTTTCGAGATAAATAGTACAAGGCTCAAGCTCTACGTGGAGGCTATTGAAAAACTTAAGCTCAACTTTAGGGAGGTGATTATTCAGAAGATCCCCCGGGCGGAGAATCAAGTGGCGGATGAATTGGCCAAGCTGGCAAGCGCGTTATCCTCGGTCGGCTATCAGAAGCCGATCGAGCAAGTATCTTTAGTAGCACATGTCGATCGGATGGAGGGCATCACATACCCGAGCGACTGGAGGACAACTATTGTGGAGTTTTTGCGCTCGGGAGCTACCCCCTCCGACCGGGAAGAAGCTCATTTGCTGAAGAGAAGGGCTAGTCGGTTCACCCTCGTAGGAGATCAACTCTACAAGAAAGCCTTCTCCCGTCCGCTCCTAAAATGCGTCACTGGGAAGATGCCGAGTACATCCTTCGAGAAGTGCACCAAGGTTCGTGCGGTGGGCATCCAGGCGGACGGTCGTTAACCAGGAAGATTTTGCTAGCCGGGTATTTTTGGCCAACCCTTCAAAAGGATGCTGCCCGGACCGTTGCAAATTGTCTATCCTGTCAGAAGTATCACAGCATGTCCCACCGACCGGCAGATGAGATGAAAGCATCAACTGTGGCCTGCCCGTTCGACCAATGGGGGATGGACATCGTGGGACCCTTCCCCATGGCTACCGGGCAGCGGAAGTTCTTATTGGTGGCGGTCGACTACTTCTCAAAATGGGTAGAAGCTGAGCCACTTGCAAAAATATCCGAGCAGATGGTTAAAAAGTTCATATGGCAAAATATCATCTGCCGGTTTGGCATCCCAAGACGACTCGTCTCCGACAACGGACGTCAATTCACTGGGAAGCTGCTCGGGAAGTGGTGCGAAAGTTATGGCATCGAGCAGCATTTCACATCGGTGGCATACCCCCAGAGTAACGGTCAAGCCGAGGTAACCAACCGGGAGATTCTCAGAATTTTACGGGCTTGGCTCGACCATGAAGGAGGCAGCTGGGTAGACGAGCTGCCGGGCGTCTTATGGGCTCTCCGCACGACACTAAAGGAGGCAATGGGCGTCACTCCATTTCACTTGGTATATGGAGGCGAAGCAGTCATCCCGATTGAAGTTGGGGTGGAGTCCGTTCGGGTACAAAATTATGATGAAAATAACGCCGAACGGAGGAACATGGAGCTAGACTTCATCGAAGAGGAAAGAGCTAAAGCGTCCGTCCGGCTGATGGCGTACCGGCAACGTATGAAACAGAACTACAACCGGCGCGTGATCCCCAGAGCCTTTCAAGTAGGTGACCTAGTTTGGAAGAAAGTCAAGCCAGTCGGAGATGTCGGCAAGTTGGAAGCTCCCTGGGCAGGACCCTTTGAAGTGGTTGAGAAGCTCCGTTCGGGCGCTTATTACCTCAAGGATGCGGAAGGTCGGATGCTGGATCGGCCATGGAGTGCAAATCACCTTCAGCCATATAGAGCTGGGTGAGAGGTGCACTTTTGCTCTATTTTGTGTAAATTCAAAATAGTTGTACTCCTTTTATCGCAGGAAACAAATTATTCCCAAGGCATTCTGTGTTCATAGCCGAACGGTTAGTTCTTGAAGGCCCGTGCGCTCGTAGGAGGTAAATTATCGAGCCAAGCACTCGGCGAAAGCCCGAGCTCGCCAAGGTATATTGTATCGATCAAAGGCTCGATTCAAGACCACGTGTTCGCTCGCCGTAAACGTTGTCCATATTAGGCTTAAAAGCCCTCCGAGCTCCGACGTTAAAGATCGAGAGCCGCTGACCGGCTATAAATATCCGACGAGCTCCGTCGTTAAAGATCGAGAGCCGCCGACCGGCTATCCGCGCTGACGAGCTCCGTCGTTAAAGATCGAGAGCCGCGCCGACCGCTATAAATATCCGCCGACGAGCTCCGTCGTTAAGATCGAGAGCCGCGCCGACCGCTATAAATATCCGCTCGAGCTCCGACATTAAAGATCGAGAGCCGCGCATAAACCTCCGAGCGGAAGACCGGCGAGCTCCGTCGTTAAAGATCGAGCGCCGCGCTAAATATCCGCGCCGACGAGCTCCGTCGTTAAAGATCGAGAGCCGCGACCGGCTATAAATATCCGCTACCGACGAGCTCCGTCGTTAAAGATCGAGAGCCGCTCCGGCTATAAATATCCGCACCGACGAGCTCCGTCATTAAAGATCGAGAGTCGCGCCGACCGCTATAAATATCCGCGCCGTCGAGCTCCGACGTTAAAGATCGAGGGCAGAGCCGTCAAATCCGAGCAGAAGACCGACGAGCTCCGTCGTTAAAGATCAAGAGCCGCGCCGGCTATAAATATTCGCGCCGTCGAGCTCCGGCGTTAAAGATAGAGGCGAGCCGGCGTCTATAAATCCCGAGCGGAAGATCGACGAGCTCCGTCGTTAAAGATCGAGAGCCGCCCGGCTATAAATATCCGCGCCGAGCTCCGTCGTTAAAGATCGAGAGCCGCGCCGACCGCTATAAATATCCGCGCATGAGCTCCGGCGTTAAAGATTGAGAGACGAGCCGGCCTATATCCCCGAGAGAAGACCGACGAGCTCCGTCGTTAAAGATCGAGAGCCGCCCGACCGGCTATAAATATCCGCGACGAGCTCCGTCGTTAAAGATCGAGAGCCGCGCCGACCGCTATAAATATCCGCGCCGACGAGCTCCGTCGTTAAAGATCGAGTCGACCGCGCCAAATATCCGCGCCGAGCTCCGTCGTTAAAAATCGAGAGACGAGCCGGCGTCTATAAATCCCCGAGCAGAAGACCGACGAGCTCCGTCGTTAAAGATCGAGAGCCGCGCCGACCGGCTATAAATATCCGCGCCGTCGAGCTCCGACGTTAAAGATCGAGAGACGAGCCGGCGTCTATAAACCCTCCGAGCGGAAGATCGACGAGCTCCGTCGTTAAAGATCGAGAGCCGCGCCGACCGGCTATAAATATCCGCGCCGACGAGCTCCGTCGTTAAAGATCGAGAGCCGCGCCGACCGGCTATAAATATCCGCGCCGACGAGCTCCGTCGTTAAAGATCGAGAGCCGCGCCTAAATATCCGAGCGGAAGACCGACGAGCTCCGTCGTTAAAGATCGAGAGCCGCCCGGCTATAAATATCCGCCCGACGAGCTCCGTCGTTAAAGATCGAGCCGCGCCTACCGGCTATAAATATCCGCTACCGACGAGCTCCGTCGTTAAAGATCGAGGGCGCGACCGACTATAAATATCCGCGCCGACGAGCTCCGTCGTTAAAGATCGAGAGCCGGGCCGACCGGCTATAAATATCCGCGCCGACGAGCTCCGTCGTTAAAGATCGAGAGCCGCGCCGACCGGCTATAAATATCCGCGCCGATGAGCTCCGTCGTTAAAGATCGAGAGCCGCGCCGACCGACTATAAATATCCGCGCCGACGAGCTCCGTCGTTAAAGATCGAGAGCCGGGCCGACCGGCTATAAATATCCGCGCCGTCGAGTTCCGACGTTAAAGATCGAGAGCCGCGCCGACCGGCTATAAATATCCACGCCGTCGAGCTTCGACGTTAAAGATCGAGAGACGAGCCGACGTCTATAAATCCCCGAGCAGAAAACCGACGAGCTCCGTCGTTAAAGATCGAAAGTCGAACCCGCGACTGTGAGCTTACTGGACGAAACTAAGGACGCCAAATAACGAGCGTTCGCAAGTACTAAATTGATTAAGTCTGATCGGCCATCAGTTTGCCAATACTTCGCATTCACTGAATGCAAACAGCATAGCCAAGCGCTAAACGATTTCGAGGAAAACAAGTCAACTGATTGACCCAATCGGTCGCCTAGTGGGGAACACGTGGAGCTTAACTGACTCTACGGATAAGCACCGAACAGAAAAAAAAGGGGCAATGAAGGGCAAACAAAATACAAGCAAAGGAAAACAAGTCAACTATGCCGAACGGCGCGTACAAAAATTTTACATCCGCAAAGCGGATGAAATACAGAAAGTACTTGGAAGAACTCGCCTCACTCCGGGTCCTCAAAATTAAAAAAGGCGTCCGGGATATCGTCAATCATAGCCGCCAGATCTGAAGAGGGAATGCTCAGGTCAGCAGGAAGGTGCCCTCCCTTCTTCCAGTACGCCGTGGTGACCTTGACCGCCTCGGCGAAAGTTGAGGAGACGTTGCCACCAAATTTTGCGCCGAACCGCTCCGAGCGGAGGTATTCTTGGCGCACTGCTGCTAGGCGACTCGGCTCTCCCTCCTTGTACTTTCTAAGTGCCGCTCGGGAGGCAATTAGTGAATCTTGGAGAACTTTCTGGTCCACCTCCGCTTTAGTGCGTTCAGCTGAGCGCCCATCCCGTTCGGCGGTTAATTGGGCTTCCAGGTTCTTAGATTGCTGATCTAGGGCTCGGACTTCGACTTTCATCTTGTCCAGATCAGCGATCGCCCGCTTCTTCCGGCTACTGGCGCGCTTCACGTCTGCGTCGCATTTCTTCACCAGGCCTTCAAGTCGAGCCACCTCTGTAGCCAGGTCGGCGGCCTTCTTCTGTTCGGCCTCGCGGGCTTGTTTCTCCCACTCGGCCGATGAACCCCCCGAGACTTGGAGTTTTTCCATGAGGTCCTCCAGCTCGGCCAGCCGATGGCTAGTGGCGATTTGCTCCGCCCAATGCTGTAAGTAAAATAATAAAATCAGAAACCAAACAGTAGCATGGCGCAAGAAGAAAAATGAACCTACCTGAGTGGCCTGCTGCATATGGTTATCGCCGAGCTGCTTGGGCATCATGAGGGCCACCCGAATCTGGGCGTCCTCGAAAAGTTTGGCGAGCGGACCCGTCAAGGTTATTTCATGAACGAGGCTTGATGGTCGATCGGCAGACAATAAATATTCCTCCGATGGGAATCGAAGGGTAGTCTTGATGGTCGGGTGGCCGGCCGGCACTTCCTCAGCCGCAGTCGCCTGGCCCGAGGACTCCCCTATGGTTGAAGTCTCACCCAACCGTCGTAAGCGACGACGAGTCAGTGGAGGAGAGCCAGAGGGCTGTGCGGTGGGCGAGGCCACGGGGGTCCTGATCTGCGACGGCGTGCGATGCGGCGCGATCTCGATCGGCGCTGTGGTTCGCCTCGGGGTCGGCGGGCGGAGTCCCGACGTTTGCCGAACTTCGGTGGTGAATCCCGGCACTGGGACTCCACTCTGGGCGGAGGAAGCAGGATCTGCCTCAACTCCGTTGAAGCGGCTGGGGTAACCATTTCAGGGGCGGCTGCGCCCCCCCCCCCCCCAGACCCGCTCGTGAGTTCTTTTTGGTAGCCGCCTCAATTTCCACGGCTTTCAATTTCGGATGATCAGTAGCCTTGGAGCGCCACATGACATCACTGCAGTGAAAAAAAAAATCGGTTAGACAAAAAAGGCGAAGTGAGTAAAGAGTCCTTACCCATGCGGTAGGGAAGATTGGCCCGAACGGAGATAATCCAAAATGTACAACACCCCCTTGAGAAGCAACTGGTCGATTTTGTACCGCTGACCGGACAACCAGTTTGCGCATGAAGGTAGGCTCCGACTGGGTCGGCACAGCGGTCTGCCATTTGGTTCTGAATGCTGGCCGCTCGGGAAGTCGTATATAGAAGAAGAACTCCTTCCAGTGCTTGTTGGAGGTCGGCATATTGTCAAAAAATTTGAAGCCTATTCTACTTTGGAAAATAAAAGTACCCAACTCAGATTGTTTGGGGTAGAAGAAGTAGTGGAATATTTTGGGGTCGAGTGGGATACTGTGCAGCTTAAAGAGGACGACCACCCCGCTCAGCAGCCTAAAGGAATTCAGCACAAGTTGGCCGAGCGGGATGCGGAAATAATTACAAACTTCCAAAATAAATGGATGGGTAGGAAATCTAAGGCCGCCCTGAAATTGGTCCAAAAAAAACAAATAGTACCGATCGGCGGGTTATGGGGCCGGTCGGTCGGGTCGGCTACAACTATTTCATGGTCATCCGGGATCCCGTACGTCCGAACAAGACGCCGAGCGCCCTCTTCATCAAATTTACTCTCCATGGTCATATACCAGGGACCATGAACATCAACAGCGGGTACGGAAGTGCTCACCATGACTAAAGTACCAAGAAAAAGAAAGAAGGAAGCCGAAAGAAACTCGGAAACGGAGGACAGATAAAAGTTCGTAAGCAAGGGGACGAAAGGAGTTCCCCGCGAAAGGGAAAGGCCGAACGAAAGGAAGGGAGAAGCTTACTGAGGGAAGATGAACGGAGAGGATCACCAGAAAGCCGAAAACCACCAAGAGGCAAGAACTAGGACAGCCGGAACGATGCAGCAGCGGGCACCTTCGATGGAGAACGCGCAATGAGACAGGGAATGCGGCGTAAGGGCGAAGACGAAGGCGTTATGCGAACGAGGCTGGTCGGCCTCGTCCGTCAGATGCAGGTCACGAGAGACGAGGTCATCATCTAACCGTCCATTTCAAAACAATCGGCGTCCCATCGTACGGATCATCACTGCCACGCGAGAAGAGCCACGTGGCGCTCTGTCACCAGGCGCAATTAATGCGCCCATACCGCGCATGCTTCGACTTAATGAAAAGGATTTGCGTGATTTTCGAGAAGATTTAGACAAACAAACATCCACGTTGAGCGCCAAGACATCCAAAATGAAGAGCCGAGCGGCTGAATTCGGCATAAGGGCCGAACGGCTCAAGGGATATTATAAGCGACGGTAAGGCGACGACCGCCCGCTCGGACACATAGTCCAGTCAGTCGGACTCACTGCCTCCTTCGACTATACTTGAAGGGGAGGCAAGTGATCCGGCGGTAAGAATGGGGGACCCACTTCCTGAAGGGTCCCAGCCTGAGGACGGATGTAGGGCTGACTAAGCGGGTAATGACCGCGTCAAGCAGTTGAGCAGGTCCGAGCGGAACCAGAGATAACCCAGCCATAGGCTTGGGTTTCCAACGCCAAGGCGGGAGGACTGAATGGCCGAGCGGGTGTCTGCCCGGCTGGAACCGAAGGGCCGAGCGGGTGGTCCGTTCGGCCAGGATAAGGGCGAGGATACAAAGGTTAGCCGAGCGGCCTATTTGTTCGGCTCGGGATATGGGATGTCAGCAAAGGCATGTCTGATGATTATGCCGTACACAAGATTTCACGATAGAGGGTCTTGTCGTCACATCATGGAGAGGTTGACCGTCACATCATGGAGAGGTTGATACAGTAGCGGTATGGCATTATGGATGTGTTGGTGCGGGTAGCACTAACGGTCTAACCCAGGTTTTGATGAATGACAAATAGGTTAAGTTAGTTGTGTTGTTGTCTGACACTTTGATCAAGTGTGCAGGAAAAGTCCAGACAGGTCGACGGGCTGACCGGATGTCTGGCACGAAGTCCAGCTAGGTCGACGGGCTGACCGGATAGCTGGCAAGAAGTCCAAGCGGGTCGACGGGCTGACCGGACGCTTGGCGAGAAGTCCAGCTAGGTCGACGGGCTGACTGGATAGCTGGCGAGAAGTCCAAGCGGGTCGACGGGCTGACCGGACGCTTGGCGAGAAGTCCAGCTAGGTCGACGGGCTGACCGGATAGCTGGCTAGAAGTCTGGACGGGTCGAAGGGCTGACCGGACGTCTGGCAGGTAAGTAAGGTAAGTCACTGGAGGGGAGTGACTGCGAGGACGCGTTCCCGGGAAGGGAACATTAGGCGTTGATCCGGCTTAGATCCATTTCGGATATCTAAGTCGAGATCGTGACTAGATTCCGGTCTCGGAAAGACGGAATCTAAGTCATACTCTTTGCTATTACTTTGTTGAACTTTAATTGTGCTAACAATCTGTTTTACAGGATATATATTTGCCTCCGGACTAACGTTTGTCTTGCAAGACGGATTCTGCGGGAAAACAGGGTCCGGGCGCCGGAAGGATCCGGCACCGGAGGCAAACTTTATCCCGATTGTGCGTCGTCACGTGGAGCTCACCGGTTGGACCCACGTCCGGGCGCCGGAAGGGATCCGGGGCGCCCTGAGCTTCATATAAAAGAAGGGGCAAGGGTGGAGCTTTATATCAACTAAGAATCCAAGATCTGCTGCTCTGTGCTCTTGCGACGCTACGAAAAGCTCTCCGACTCAGTGCTGGTTTTGTTTCAATTCTATTGTTGGTATTTTCTTTATCTGTCAATTCTTGTACTTAACTCTGTAATATTCGAATTGATAGTGATTGCCCAACGAAAGTGGTCAAGGACCATGGGCCTTCGAGTAGGAGTCGTCACAGGCTCCGAACGAAGTAAAAAACAACTGTGTTCGTTTACTTTTCCGTTGCGTTTAAACTCTTGTTTTTTCGAATCGATATTCACCCCCCCCTCTATCGAATCTAACGGTCCTACAAGTGGTATCAGAGCAGGTACCACTCTGATTTGGTGCAACCAGTAATCAGGCAAAGGGGGGACTTTTTGAAAGAAAAATTAAATATCGTTTGTCTTTAAAATAAAACCTTACGCCTTTCGTTTTTGTCCCTCCAAAACTGGTTTTGAAAAATACATCGTCATCTTTTCACTATTATTTAGTATCGACAAAATATTACATTTTCAAAAATTTGAGATAATATTTTTTATTAATATTTTAATAATATTTTATTATTTTTTTAAAAAAAATTAGTGAAATATTATTTTTTCCAGCACTGCTAATCCAAGACCAAGTCTTGGGATTTTGTCTTTGTTTCATTGTGTGCAAGAACAATGTCTTTTCAAGAAGGATGGAACCCCAATGAACCACCACCGTACGATGAAGATTTCAACTACTGGAGGCGAAGAATGGAATGCTTCTTAGGAAGCGTAGATATCGATTATATGCTAATATTGAAAAAACCTTCTCAGAACTCGGAACTGAATAAAAACGTAAGTAAAATTATTTGTAATATTTTACCTAACAATATCATATGCAGACTAGAAAAATACAAGAATGCATAATCAAGCTTCACGAGACGCCAATGGAGCTAGAAGATCAAGTTAAAGTCGAATCCGGACTCGAGTCAGATCCAACGGAGAAGCCTGCTGAATTAGGGGTTGCGCTCAAGGTTGGTAATATTTACCAAAACACCCTTGCTAGTAGTAGTTTAAAATATGTGCATGTTAATTTGGATATATCTGAAAGTATATGTGAAAATAGTGTACATGACAATACTTGCGAAAATACTCCTAGGACATTTTCTGATAAAACAAATATAATTAATTCAGAAAATACAGAAAATACTCCTAGGATATTTTCTGATAAAACAAATATAATTAATTTAGAAAATACAGAAAATCTGAAAATAATTAATAAATCTAAAAATTCGAATTTAAACCTAAACAAATTTGAAAATTCAAACAAAAAGGATGACAAGGTCAATATCAATCTAGACACAATTAATAAATTGTTTAATAATCTAGACAATATCAATCTAGAAAATTCTATCCAAACCCAAGATAATTTAATTAACAAAAAATTAAATTTTAATGATAAGACTTATTTAATAAATTCCACTAATTATATCAACTTAAAAGGTAAAGAAAATATAAGGATAAAATCAAACACTTTGATAAAATCAAAACGGAAGTTAACAAACTTAAAATTAAATGTTAAAGATAACATATTAAACAAAAATAATCTAGAAAATTCAAAATTAACAATTAATAAAAAGTTAAAAGATAAACCCTTAAAGAAATATAATTCAAACAATTTAATTAACTCAAAATTAAATAAAAACCTAAACTTTAAAAATAAGCTACTAAAGAAAGATAAGTCAATTAACCCAATAAAATTAAAATTGAAAGAAAATTTAAATATTAAATATACTCTTTTAAAGAAAGATAATTTGACCAATTTAATTAATTCAAAATTAAAAACTTAAATTTAAATTACAAATTAAACATTAAAACTTAACTAAAACTAACTCTAATTATACAAGAAATCTTAAAAATAAAAATCAATAATTTAGGGGGAGGCTCCAGAATAGCTGGCACCTCCAAAAATAATTTACCCGACAGGGTAACCGAAACAAACTTACCCGGTAGGTTACCCAAAAACCAACCTACCTGGCAGGGTAGTTAGGAATAGAATAAACAGAGACAAAAAGTTTAACTTGACAAGTAGTACTGGTGAAGTTTTGGATGATAGTACGTTGGGGAAGCTTGGGTATCGCATGTCTAGAAAGATATGGCTTCGATCTGGTGCATTTGGCCAAGTGGAACTGACCGAAGCTACCCCTTACGGATCCTAACTAGGTAGACCAAGGTTTGGTACTAAGCTCCGTGGATAGGACTATTCGGAAAACCTCGAAGGGTTGGTTACTTCTAATGATGTCCAGGTGACTCACCAAGCTTAGAAGTTTATCCGAAGAATGCCTATTTGTTGAGACCAAAGCTAAACCTGAATCTAACACAAGTTAAACCAAACTCTATAATTAAATCTAATTCATCTCACAAAATTATAGGATTCCCTGATTGATAATCTAGATCGGGTGAGATGAATAAGGATTAAATTAAATAATTTTCAAATTAAAATTAATTATCAAATTTCAAATTAAATTAAAATTAATTAAAATTAAATTTCAAATTTCAAATTAAATTAAAATTAATTTACAAATTTCAAATTAAATTAAAATTAATTAAAATTAAATTTCGAATTTCAAATTCAAATTATAATAACTTTAAAAACCATTTTAAAAATTCTTTAAAAACTATTTTAAAAATTCTTTAAAAACTATTTTAAAAATTCTTTAAAATCTATTTTAAAAATTCTTTAAAAACTATTTTTAAAAATTCTTTAAAAACTATTTTAAAAATTCTTTAAAATCTATTTTAAAAATTCTTTAAAAACTATTTTAAAAATTCTTTAAAAACTATTTTTAAAAATTCTTTAAAAAACTATTTTAAAAAAATTCTTTAAAAACTATTTTAAAAATTCTTTAAAATCTATTTTAAAAATTCTTTAAAAAACTATTTTAAAAATTCTTTAAAAACTATTTTAAAAATTCTTTAAAATCTATTTTAAAAATTCTTTAAAAAACTATTTTAAAAATTCTTTACAAACTATATCTAAAAATTATTTCAAAATTCTTTAAAATCTATTTTAAAAATTAAAACTATTTTAAAAATTCTTTAAAATCTATTTTAAAAATTCTTTAAAAACTATTTTAAAAATTCTTTAAAAACTATTTTAAAATTCTTTAAAAACTATTTTAAAATTCTTTAAAAATATTTTTAAAATTCTTTAAAAACTATTTTTAAAATTCTTTAAGAATTATTTGAGAAATTCTTTAAAAAACTATTTGTAAAATTCTTTAAAAACTATTTTTAAAATTCTTTAAAAACTATTTTTAAATTTCTTTAAAAAACTATTTTTAAAATTCTTTAAAAACTATTTTTTTAAATTCTTTAAAAAACTTTTTAAAAATTCTTTAAAAACTCTTTAAAAAATTCTTTTAAAAATTATTTTAAAAACTCTTTTAAAAATCATTTTAAACTTTAAAAAATTATTTTAAAAATTATTTTAAAACATTTTAAAAACTATATTAAAAATCATTTTAAACTTTAAAAAATTCTTTTAAAAAATTATTTTAAAACATTTTAAAAATTATTTTAAAAACTCTTTTAAAAAATCATTTAAAAAAAAAAATTTTTTTAAATTATTTTAAAACATTTTTAAAAATTATTTTAAAAATTCTTTTAAAAATCATTTAAAAAAAAAAAACTTTAAAAATTCTTTTAAAAAATTCTTTTAAAACCTTTTAAAAATTATTGTTATTTTAAAAATTATTTTAACTTAAAAATTATTTTAACTTAAAAATTATTTTAACTTAAAAATTATTTTAACTTAAAAATTATTTCAAAAATTATTTTTAAAAAAAAACTTTTAAAAATCATTTAAAATATATTTTAAAAATCATTTTAAAACTATCTAAAAATTTTGTATCATTTTGAATGAAATTTTGTTAACTTAAAAATAGTAATAATAAATTATTTCTATAGATTATTTTCACTTTAAAAATTATTATTTTGACTTTAAACTCATTTTTAATCTTAAACATCATTTTAACCTTAAAATTAATTTTTAATTTGACTTAACTAAAAATTAAATCTTAAATTAAAACTTAATATTGAAATTAAAATTAAAATTAAAATTTTTAACTTAGAACTTGAAATTAAACTTAAACTTAAATTAACCACTAATATTAATTTAAATCTAAAATCAAAACTGAATCAAACATATGTTAATTGACATAAAACATATTATAAAAATCATTTTAAATTCCTTTTAAATGCTGTTTTAGTAATCCCTTTAAATTTTTTTTTAATAATCATAATTATAACTAACACTTTCATTGACCAGCTCAATCAAGTAATATGAAATTTAAATTATTTCACTAAGTATTAAATTATTAAATCAAGTGAAAACTAATCAATAAATTATTGATAATGCTTAACTGTTATTGAATTAATAAAATCTTATCTTATTTAACCTTAAACTAAAGTTAAGCACCTGAATCTAAAATTAATTAATAATTGATTAATCAAATTCAAATAAACAGTTATACCAAGGATACAGAGATAATAATATATGTATTACTAAATTAGACAAATGTGTTAGGGCTTTGAAATTTAACACAACCAAACCTTAGTATTAAAGGGGAGATATTAAATTAAGGGGAGTAACCAATTCAGGGGAGGTTCAATTTCTTTTAAATCCCCTAGAAAAATTAATAAATAAGGAGGATTAATAAATTAAAGGAATATCAAATTAAAGGAATATCAAATTCAGGGGGAGGTTTATTTTTTAATTATCTCCTTAAGCGTTATTTTTTTAATCTTCTCTTTAAAATCTCTCTAGAAAATTCTACCTCATTTAAAAAAAAAAAATTACTTTGAATATTTTTAGCAAATATTTTCAAACTTTTAAGTATCAAGTTCAGGGGGAGAAATTAATTAAAATTTTGTGTGTTTGAAAAATACTTTTTTACATCTATTTTAAAACTAACTTATTTTTAAAACACCAGTTTTCAAAAAGTTAAATTTAACTAAGTTTAATCCCACCTAATTTTCAAACCTGATTTGAAAAATTAACTATTTCCAAAATTAGCCTTAAAAATTAATTTTGGCAAAAATTTTATTTCTTGAAAAGTTTAATTTTTGCTTTGTTTGAAAAATCGAAGTTGAAAAATTTACCTTTTTAAAAATTAAATGTTACTTAAACATAAAAAGTAAATTTGAAAAACCTGTCTTGAAAATTTCTACACGCTTGAAAAGTTAAACTTGATTAACTTTAACTTTTCAAAACTCAACTTGTCTACCCCAAGTCAACTTGACTATTTTTTTAACTTGGTGTTAAAAATTGCACTTTTATCTTTCAAATTTTGAACCAAACTTAGTTATCTTTCAAAATTTGATTACCTGTTACAGTAAGTCTTCCCTATGATTATTTACCTTTGTTTTTTTTGATGAATGCCAAAGGGGAGGAGGGTTAGGTGGTTAAGTTAGCTAAACCAATTTGAAAATACAAACTAACAAACTTTAAAACCACATAAATGCATGTTGTTTCTTGCATATGTTTTCACTAACTTAACCAGGTTGTCATTCTATCAAAAAGGGGGAGATTGTTGGTGCGGGTAGCACTAACGGTCTAACCCAGGTTTTGATGAATGACAAATAGGTTAAGTTAGTTGTGTTGTTGTCGACACTTTGATCAAGTGTGCGGAAAAGTCGAACAGTCGACGGTGGCCGGATGTCCGCAAGTTCGCCTAGGTCGACGGTGGGGATAGTGGCAAGAAGTCAGCGGATCGACGGTGGCCGGACGCTTGCGAGAAGTCGATTAGGTCGACGGTGTGGATAGGTGGCGAGAGTCAAGCGGGTCGACGGGACCGGACGCTGGCGAGAAGTCCAGCTAGGTCGGGCTGGCCGGATAGGTGGCGAGAAGTCCAGCAGGTCGAAGGGCTGACCGGACGTCTGGCGGGTAAGTAAGGTAAGTCACTGGGATGTGAGGACGCGTTCCCGGGAAGGAACATTAGGCGTCGATCCGGCTTAGATCCATTTCGGATATCTAAGTCGAGATCGTGACTAGATTCCTGTAAAAGACGGAATCTAAGTCATACTCTTTGCTATTACTTTGTTGAACTTTAATTGTGCTAACAATCTGTTTTACAGGATATATATTTGCCTCCGGACTAACGTTTGTCTTGCAGGACTGATTATGCGGGAAAACAGGGCCCGGGCGCTCGGAAGGAATCCAGGCGCCCGGAAGGGATCCGGGCGCCCGGGAGGCAAACTTTTGGACCTGCCACGTCTCACCAGGGCGCCTGGAAGGGATCCGGGGCGCCCTGAGCTTCATATAAAAGAAGGGGCAAGGGTGGAGCTTTATATCAACTAAGAATCCAAGATCTGCTGCTCTGTGATCTTGCGACGCTACGAAAAGCTCTCCGACTCAGTGCTGGTTTTGTTTCAATTCTATTGTCGGTATTTTCTTTATCTGTCAATTCTTGTACTTAACTCTGTAATATTCGAATTGATAGTGATTGCCCAACGAAAGTGGTCAAGGACCACGGGCCTTCGAGTAGGAGTCGTCACAGGCTCCGAACGAAGTAAAAAATAACTGTGTTCGTTTACTTTTCCGCTGCGTTTAAACTCTTGTTTTTTCGAATCGATATTCACCCCCCCTCTATCGAATCTAACGGTCCTACAGGATGCCCTTCTGACAGGCCCATACCTGGGCATGGTCGAAAGCAGGTGATTGCTTTGATAGGCGCGCCCAGGCTCCTTCGAGAGGTCTATATAAGGTCTCCATTTCTTCACCGGAGGTACACAAGTCAGAATCTCTGAAGCCACCTCTTTGTTATTCCTCGCCTGACTTGAGCGTCGGAGGGCCGTCGCCGAGACACCCCTCCTGGCTCGGTTTTGTTGCAGGTTCGCCGGAGCACTCGAGGATCCAGCAGGGAGCGCCACATCCCCAGCGTCCGTTGACTCCTGGTTCGGACAGGATCACTAAGGAATATAAAAGAGGGGGTTGGGGTGCCTTCATGAGACACAACCTCTATTATTCTCTCCCTCTTTTTCCTTGGTGTTGTGGCCGGCCATCCTCTCTCCCTCTCTTCCTCTTTGTGGTGGCCGAAACCTTATTTTGCTTGGAGCTCTTGTGGTGGCCGGATACTACTTGGAGAAGAAGAAGAAGAAGGAGAGAAAGCTTGCATCCCTTGGAGCTTAGTTGGTGGAAAAAGTTCTTCATCCTTGGATTTTGGTGCTTGGCCGAAACTTGAAGGAAGAAGAAGAAGGTGCTAGGTGGTCCTCATCTTGGAAGATCATTGCCCACACAACGTCCGAGGTTAGAAGAGGAATACGGTAGAAAATCAAGAGGTCTTTCTGAAAGGTATAACTAGTATTTTTCCTTTCCGCATCATACTAGTTATTTTTGGAAATAATACCAAATACAAGAGGCATGCGATTCTAGTATTTCGAATTTATTTTCGATGTTGTGTTCTTTTGTTTTTCTTTTTCCTTGTGATTTAATTGTTCTTTTCGGTTGACCTAAAGTTATTTAAGGAAATTAAATATTAGCTTTCCTTAAAAGGCTTTGTCTAGTCGGTGGTGGTTGCTCCCATATCCAAGAAGGTCATGTGCCTCGCCACGTCAGAACTGGAAGCCAATTTTGGAAATTAATATTTAATATAATTAATAACCTAGGTGATTTAGATCGAAAGTGTTAAGTTCCGCAGGAGATCCAAGTCTAAACCTAAAAGAACAAATAGATTAAACTTTGGATCAAACGTATTAAGTTCCGCAGGCGATCCAAGTTTAATTTAAAAGAACACATGGTAGCTAGGAAAAGGTTCAGACCTTTATATAAATTTTTTGTACAGTGGAACCATTAGGTTTTTCGAGTAGCAACCAACAGATGAGTTATTCAGAATTACCAAATTCGTTTTGGGGATACGCTCTGGAAACGGCAGCGCACATTCTGAACTTAGTACCTTCTAAATCAATATCTTCTACTCCCACAGAATTATGGAATGGGCGAAAGTCTAGTCTAAGACATATTTAGATTTGGGGTAGTCGAGCACATGTGCTGAAACCAGACGCTGATAAGTTAGAATCTCGTACAGAAGTTCGTGTGTTTGTAGGTTATCCCAAAGAAACGAAAGGTGGTTTATTTTATAGTCCTAAAGACCAGAATGTCATTGTTAGCACCAATGCCCAGTTTTTAGAAGAAAACTATATAATGAATCACATGCCCAATAGCAAAATTGTTCTAAAAGAACTTAGAGAGGACACGTCTACTTCAGTACCAACAGTACAAGATGAAGTACCACAAGAGACTGCAACACGTGTCACACAAAATACACAACCACAGATGGTGCCTCGTCGTAGTGAGAGGGTTGTAAGGCAGCCTGAGAGATTCATGTTTTTGGGAGAGTCTTCGGACTTGATCCCGGGTAAACATGAACCTGATCCCCAGACATATGATGAAGCACTCCAAGATATAAATGCAGTATCTTGGCAAAAAGCAATGAATTCCGAAATAGAATCTATGTATTCTAATAAGGTCTGGGAGCTTGTAGAACCACCTGATGGTGTAAAAGCCATTGGATGCAAGTGGATCTATAAAAGGAAAAGAGGGACAGATGGAAAGGTAGAAACCTTCAAAACAAGGCTTGTTGTGAAAGGATACACTCAGAAAGAGGGAATCGATTATGAGGAGACCTTTTCGTCGGTAGCTATGCTTAAGTCTATCCGGATACTCTTATCCATTGCCGCTCATATGGATTATGAGATTTGACAAATGGATGTCAAGATAGCTTTCCTTAACGGAAGTCTTGAAGAAAACATCCATATGAAGCAACCAGAATGGTTTATTGAAAAGGGCAAAGAGCATCTAGTGTGTAAGCTCAATCAGTCCATTTATGGACTGAAGCAAGCTTCAAGATCTTGGAACATCCGGTTTAATAAAATAATCCAGTCATATGGATTTATTCAGTGTCCGGATGAGTCTTGTGTATATAAGAAGTGTAACGGAAACGTGGTGGTATTTCTTGTACTATACGTAAATGATATTTTGTTAATTGGCAAAAATGTCAAGGTATTATCGGACGTAAGAGTATGGTTGTCCAAACAATTTGATATGAAGGACTCAGGAGAATGTGCACACATTCTTGGGATCAAAGTTATAAGGGATCGCAAGAAAAGAATGTTGTGCCTATCCCAAGCTTTATATAGATACAATCCTTGCTCGTTTTAGCATGCAGGATTCCAAGAAAGATTTCTTACCTTTTAGGCATGGAGTAGCCTTATTTAAAGAGATATCCCCGAAGACATCAAAGGAGATTGAAGACATGAAGGCAGTTCCTTATGCTTCGGCTGTAGGAAGCCTTATGTATGCAATGCTGTGTATGAGACCTGATATTTGTTTTGCCATGGGCATGGTTAGCAGATATCAGAGTAACCCTGGACAAGGACATTGGACTGCTATGAAGCATATTTTAAAGTACCTGAGAAGGACTAGAGATTATATGCTAGTCTACCAAGCAGACAATTTGCTCCCTGTGGGTTACACGGATTCGGGCCAGGTGCGTTCCCACAGACGGCGCCAATTTGATCCTGTTGGGAAGCTGAGAAGATGGACCTGCCGGCGTGACGTGTCCGGAAGGTTGACCACATCCCCATGACCCAGTGGTGATCAGTCGTCTATGTTGACCAAGTCGTCAGATGTCCTCCGGTCGGCAGTACCTGTATCCAGCGACCGGGTCTCCCCGGCCTTTGGTACCTCGGTGCTCGAGGCGAATCCCACCAATATATAAGCAGCAAAATACTAATAACAGAATAGTGAAATAAATGCAGGAAAGGTACGGTAACGTACCCTGGCCCCGGGGGGGCTCCCTCAGATGAAGCGGTGAGCTGGTTCCGGTAAGGTGGATGAATGCAAGTCGGTCGGGGAGCCGAATCCGAGGGCGGTAACTCGGAATCCAGTGCGGCATGGATCCAAAAGATGGCACGTAGGCCGGGATACCACAACGGTTCGCAGGCCGGAACACGGCACGCAAGCCATCGAGCGGCGACGTTAAAGTGTAGAGTCGAACCGGCGACTATAAAAACCCCGGCTTGATGACCGTCGAGTGGCGACGTTAAACTCTAGAGTCGAACCGGCGACTATAAAAACCCCGGCTTGAAGACCGTCGAGCGGCGACGTTAAACTCTAGAGTCGAACCAGCGACTATAAACACCCGACTTGCCTGTCTGATATTCTTTCTCCCCCGTTCGGGGTCGAGCTTATTATATATTTTATCTCCGCCGTTCAGGGTCGAGTGACTGTCACTGGTCTCGGACCAGCTTATCCGTTATTTCAACTCCCCTGTTCGGGGTTAAGCGATCATTACTAGCCTCAGTCCAGCTTATCAGTTATGTCATCTCTCCCGTTCGGGGTTGAGCAATTATTACTAGCCTCAGACCAGCTTATCAGTTATGTCATCTCCCCCGTTCGGGGTTGAGCGATTATTACTAGCCTCAGACCAGCTTATCAGTTATGTTATCTCCCCCGTTCGGGGTTGAGCATGCTTCACGAGCATCTATCTCCCCCGTTTGGGGTTGAGCGATTATTACTAGCCTCAGACCAGCTTATCAGTTATGTTATCTCCCCCGTTCTGGGTTGAGCATGCTTCACGAGCATCTATCTCCCCCGTTCGGGGTTAAGCATGCTTCACGAGCATCTATCTCCCCCGTTCGGTGTCGAGCAGTCTTCGCCAGCATCTAGCTCCCCCGTTCAGGGTCGAGCAGTCTTCGCCAGCATCTCTCTCCCCCGTTCGGGGTCGAGCAGCTTATCAGAGCATCTCTATTTCATCTCCCCCGTTCGGGGTCGAGCTATCTCCGATGATCGTGGACAATAGTATCTCCACTGGTTTCAGACCAGAATCTCTCATAGGCTATGCGCCTGTTCGACTCACGACTTTCGTCTCCGTTCGCATTCGATTTCACGGGCTATGCTCCTGCTCAATTTTCAGGCTCCACGCCTGCCCAATGCTGCTTTGCCTCTCGCTCGGTCTCTCGATCGCATTTCACGGCAATCCGATCGACGGTTTAGGATCGCCCATTCGACATGCTGCGGGCTGCTCCGTCAGTACTTTCGCAGTCATCCGACCAGTATCGCTTGACCGTCCGTTCGGCCACACACTTGAGCTAGGTTGCGCGCTCGGCATCGTCCGCCCGACATCTATCCACCCGATCGACATCCTTCCGATCCCTCATTCGGCATCTTCGCGGTCGCATGCTAGGCATCGCTCGTCCGTCCAGCATGTCGCTCGGTCTGCTATCCTTACACTCGTCACTCGACTGTTGTTTTGCCACTCGTTTGATGTTTTGTTGTTCGCTCAGCATCAGGCCGGTTATCGACTTGATCCACTCAGCGTTGTTGCTATCTCATGCGATACCGTTATTATAGCAACTGCTCGCGTAACATTGTATAATGGGCTCAGCGATTTGACTTTGGTATCGAGAGCGGTTCAGCCCTTTGCGATGGACTATCCAGTCAGTCGGACTTACGCCTCCTTCGACTAAACTTGAAGGGGAGGCTTGTGATCCGGATATAGTTTGGGGCAAGAGAGGGATTAAGGAGAGGGATAAGGGCATTTTTGTCTTTGGGCGTACATAGAGTTTTGAGTGCTTTTAAGCACTGTTCACAGGTCGTGGAAGGTGAGGGGGGAGGCCGCTGCCAACATGAAGGAAGGGAGGTCCTTTTCCTCCCCATCTCGCGCTGTTCGCCGGGGCCATCGTCGGCCGCCGCCACCTCACCTCTTCTCCTCCTCCTCATCGCGTGGAGGAGCCTCGTTGAGTTCGGCTCGCCGTCAGGGAACATCACGAGGAAGGCTCCACTGCAGTCTGTTCCTTGCCGGCGTCAGTGGTCGTTATCCTTCTCTCCTTCTCCTTCCCTCATCGCGGTCTGCTCCACCGCGGCCACAGTAGCCGCCGGCAGCCACCGCTGCCTTCTCCCGCGACCATGGCCGCCGCCGGCAGCCATCGCTGCCTTCTCCTGCGGCCACAGCTGCCGCCGGCAGCCACCGCTGCCTTCCCCCACAGCCACCGCTGCCTTCTCCCACAGCCACAGCCGCCGCCGGCAGCCATCGCTGCCTTTTCCTGCAGCCACAGCCATCACCGATAGCTGCAGCCGCCCCCTCCCACGTCTACTGCCGCTGTCTTTAGTGGATATCGTCACCTTCCAGGTAGCCGCAGCCTGGTACTACTTGGGTAATTCCTGCCATCGCGCCGAGGTATTTTACTCTTTGCATCGTTATCATCATTGTGGGTTATTGGGTTTATCCGGCCTACGAGCCATTGTGGTATCCCAGCCTACGTGCCATCTTTTGGATCCATGCCTCACTGGATTCTGAGTTACCGCCCGCGGATTCGGCTCCCCGACCGACTTGCATTCATCCACCTTGCCGGAACCAGCTCACCGCTCCATCTGAGGGCGCCCCCCCCCCCCCGGGCCAGGGTACGTTACCGTACCTTTCCTGTATTTATTTCACTATTCTGTTATTAGTATTCTGCTGCTTATATATTGGTGGGATTCGCCTCGAGCACCGAGGTACCAGAGGCCGGGGTGACTCGGTCGCTGGATACAGGTACTGTCTACCGGAGGACATCTGACGACTTGGTCAACATAGACGACTGATCACCACCGGGTCATGGGGATGTGGTCAACCTTCCGGACACGTCACGCCGGCAGGTCCATCTTCTCAGCTTCCCGACAGGATCAAGATGTATGACAACAGATATGGCAGCTTAGTCTTTTAGTATAAGTGGAAGATTGTTAGAGTGTATACTAAAAGCCTAGCTTTTGTAAACATTTATTTGAAATAAAAGAATCACATTGGTCAATATCTGTATTTATTTGTTAAATGTAATTGTTCAATTAATTTATATAGTAGACAACATAGAGTGTGGTATCACACTCAGAAGATCATGTTGTCGGTTCTCTATAAATTATAAACAAGTTGCTCACGACTAAAATGGAAAGGAACAAACCATCAGAATAGTCGTAGTGTAATTAAGTATTAGTTTATCTTGACTAATAAATTACACTGATACACTTTAAGTGTATTGAGTAGGACCATTTAGGTAAGTTCTTTTTGTACTGACTTAGTAAAAGAACTAGACTTTAGTTATTATAGAAGTGTGTGCTCTTAATCCTAATATAATAACAAGCACATATATTTAATATTTATTTCTTTGACTTATCAAAGGGTGAGGTTTAGCTCGATAAATCAATATGCCCGATAAGTTGGGAAATGATATTACTTATAGTGTATGTTGTTGATTATAGAAGGAATCTGTGTCCTAGTTATCTAGGTTGAGAATGTCCCCAAGAGGAGCTCATAAGAATTGTCATGTTAAACCCTATAGGTGGACTTAGTCCGACATGACAATGAAGTTGAGTGGTACTACTCTTAGAGCTAGATATTAATTAAGTGAGTTGTCAGTAACGTATTTAATTAGTGGACATTCGTAATCTTAAACACAGGGAGACTAACACACTCATGATAAGAAGGAGCCCATAATGTAATTTGGGATTGGTGCGGTAGTGCGGTAATAACTCTCTAGTGGAATGAGTTATTATCGATGAACTTGAGTTGTGTGTTTGGGGCGAGCACGGGATACTTAAGCTCATCGGAAGGCCAAAACCAATTTCTCCTCTAGGTCCCTGTCATAGCCTCGATATAGCCTCAAGTCCATCCAAATATAAGGCTCTTCTTGGTGTCCAAGAAGTAGGCCGGTCCAATGCTTGGTGACCAAGCAAGGGCCGGCCACATCCTCTCCTATAGGGGCCGGCCTTTGCTTGGTGACCAAGCATGAAGGAGCCGACCACAATATTCAAACAAGGAGGGTTGTTTTTGAATTTTAAAATCTTCTCTTTGTAGAAAACTATAAGTTTTAAAAGAGAGATTTTAATTTTTAAAACTTTCCTTATTTGAATTAGGCCACATGTTTTAATAGAGAGTTTTAAAAGTTTTAAAACTTTTCCTTTTTAACCATTCTCATGGTTTAAGAAAAAAAAAAAGAAGATAAGTTTTAAAATTAAAATTTTCTATCATCATTTTAAAAATGGAAATTTTGTAAGAGAAGTTTTAAAATTTAAAACATGGTTTTAATTTTTAGAACTTTCCTTTTTTAACTCCTACTTTAGGAAAGAGAGCTTGTAAAATTTTATAAGAGTTTTTCTTGTAAAATTTTATAAAAATAAAATTCCTTTTTCCCCTTGATGAGGTGGCCAACCACCTTGCTTGGTGCCCAAGCAAATGGCCGGCCATATTAATTTAATTAAAATCATCACAAAATTAAAATTAGTGATTGATTCAATCAAGAGGAAAGAAAAGGAAAAATTAAAAGGGAAAAGGAAAAACTCTTGGATGATTTTATTTTTTAAAAAGTTTTTCCTTAGTTGCCTTGGGCAAGTAATATAAAAGAAGGGGTGAGGGGGCTTCATGAGACACAACTCTTATTCTCTTACTTAGAGATCTCTTGGTGGCCGGCCCTCTCCCTTCTCTCTTTCCCTTTGCTCTCTTCTCCTTGGTGGTGGTGGTGGCTGGATTTTAGAAGAAGAGGAGGAAGCTTTTGGGTAGTGTTCATCTTGGAGGATCGTCACCCACACGACGTCCAAGGTGAGGCGAGGAATACGACAGAAGATCTTGAGGTCATTAGCTTACAAAGAGAAAGTATAACTAGTATTTTTCTTCCGCATCATACTAGTTATTTTTCTTTGTATGAATTCTAAATACAAGAGGCAATTAGATCTAGTTTATCGAATTTATTTTTCGAGTTTGTGTTTTCTTCTTTTTCGAATTTGTGATTCGATTGTTCTTTTTGGTTAACCTAGAGTTATTTAAGGAAATAAATATTAGCTTTCCTTAAAAGGCTTTGCCTAGGCGGTAGTGGTTGCTCCCATATCCAAGAAGGCCATGTGCCTTGCCATGCAGTCCTGGAAGCTAATTTTGGAAATTAATATTTATGGAATTAATAACTTAGGTAGATTGGAATCAATAGTGTTAAGTTTCGCTTGCGATTCAAATCTAAACCATTAAGAACAGATAAGTTAAATTTGGAATCAATGATGTTAAGTTCCGTCTGTGATTCCTAATTTAACTTCTAAAGAACACAATAGGTTATTTAAGGAAAGGTTCGACACTTGTATAAAAAATTTTATACAGTGTAACCGGTACATTTTCCTAGGACTAACCAACAATACTGCTTGTAGGTCGGCTGTCAATGCCTCATACTCTGCTTCATTGTTGGTAGCTCGGTAGTCTAGTCGTACGGACAGCTGCATCCGATCCTCTCAAGGTGAGATGAGAATTAAGCCGATCTCGCTGCCCTGCAGAGTGGACAAACCATCCATATATATTTTCCATATTACCGGCAGTTCATTACTCTGGACTTCTATAACAAAATCCGCTAAGGCTTGAGCCTTGATCGTCGTGCGGGGTTGATATTGTAGGACCGTTGGGCCGGCTAGGAGGGGGTTGTTGGATATCCTGCTAACACAAAAAAGAAAACAAACCCTCCTCGAACTCTTTAGGCTAGCACTTGCATAATTAAGTTAAGCAGATAAATTAAAAGCATAAAGAAAAGCAAGGCACAAAAGATTTACTTGGTTACAACCGATGTGGTTGTTAATCCAAGGAAGATTAAGCTCAATAAAACTCCTTCGGGCGGAGAAGCCTCGTACAACGTTGAAGTGCAGAAAACAGAAGCTTAGACTAAAAGAGAGTGTGCAAGCACTGGATTTACAATCAGTGAGTTCTGTCTAAGCTTTTGGACCAAGGCTATATTTATAGTCTTGGTCCGGGCGCCTGGAAGAGTTCCGGGCACCCTGGGGGGGATAAATTTTATCCCCCAACGGTCGGATCGAGTCAAAACTCGATCCTGTTGAAAAGTCGATTCCGGGCGCCCGGAAGGGTTCCGGGCGCCCCGGTCGGTTCTGGGCGCCCGGAATGGTTCTGGGCGCCCGGAGCCCTAAGGTCAACATAAGTTGACTTTTCGACTCCGGTTCAGCTCGTCTCGATCCAGCTCATCTCGATCCGGGCCTGTTCGCTCCGGCTCCGTTTGCTTGGGTGATCTCGGCCTTCCGGAATAGGGCTCACGTTTCGGCCTTCTCGAGCGTGCTTCCCTCCGGCTTCTCGTCCCTCGGAATTGCCGCGTGTTCCTTCTCGTCTACCAGCGTACTCATCCGCAGTCTTCGTCCCTCAGTTGCACCCCGTGCCGACCTTCGCGCTAGTTGCGTCTCTTGCTCCCCGAGTAATCTTCCGCTCCGGCTTTCGTCCCTCGGAACCACCGCGCGCGCTTCCTTCTCGTCCACCAGTGTACTCTTCCGCAGCACCTCGTCCCTCGGACGCACTGCGTGCCGTCCTTCTCGCTAGTTGCATCTTCCTCTCGAGTACCTGTGCTCCTAAGCTCCTGCACACTTAGACACAAGGTTAAATACAACGCAGGACCTAACTTGACTTGTTGATCACACCAAAACAACCTTGGGGTTCCAACAATCTCCCCCTTTTTGGTGTGATCAACCCAAGTTAAGCTAGGGACAAAAATAGATATGAAATTAAACAGTTTATTGCAATAACATACAACATGATAGATAAAATTAAATTTTAACAGAATTTAACAGAAAATTTCAATTTTCTCTACCTCCCCCTAGACTTATACTTTCTCTTCTCCCCCTTTGATCACAATAAAAATGGGGTTTCAAGAAAAATAATCTAAGGGTTAAAGACTTAGAAAAAAATACCTCTAAACAAAAGAATTTCTAAGTCATTAAGATCCTTTTAGAGCAATTTCGAGAACTTTGAAAATTTTGCAATAATTTTCACCAAAAAAAAAAATCATTCTAAGAAAATTTAGCAAAATTGATAACGTAAAAAAAATTTTCTTTGCATTTATTTAATTGTTGTTCTAATGCTCTTTATCAACAGAATTTAAATTTCCATTTTAATTTATCAAAACTTCTTAAATCACACTGTTTCAAATTTAAAGCCACAAATATTAAACATGCAACAATTTGTATCATGTTAATTTCTATTATTTTTTGAATTTCAACTTCACAAAAATATTCAAATAGCATAAATTCTAACTTGATAAAATTCCTCAATAATATAAAAAAATCTTTCGGCAATGTGCAAAATTCGTTTGAAAGAATATTTTGTAATTTGTCAGAATTTTTTAACAATAAGAATTTGCAGGAATCTATTAATAATAGGTTTCTTAATCCGAAAATATTTTTCGATGAATCAATTTCTAATTCATAAAACTTTTTCAATAAAGTAATTTGTAATTCCAAATTTTTAGGACCAGAAAAAGTTTTCGATAATATTTCTAAGTTGCATAATTCTTTCGAAAAACTTCTTTGTGATTCACAAAAGTTTTTTAGCAAAGTTTCCAACTTGCAAACTTCTTTTGTTAAGATATTTTGAAATTCGAAGAACTCTTTCGATAATATTTCAAATTTGCAGGATAAGTTTGACAATTGATTTTCTAATATAAAAAACTCTTTCGATGATTCGCAAAAATTTCCAGGCAATTCTTCGATTGAATCATTCAATTGATCAGAGGTTCGAGTCCATACCTGACTTACCTTGTTAGTAATTGATTCTCCCCCTATCGAGTTGCTTTCTTCCGAAAATTCTCCCCCTTTATCAATCTCGGGATGTACTTCGGCTGTTGTAGTACTTACCTCGATTTCGGACTCTTCTTTCGGTGGCTCGGTGTCTATTGAGGTGTCAGCTTCTGAAGGTTCTTCGTAGAGCTGCAAGAACTTTTCCCAAAGTTCTTTTGCGCTTTCATAATCTGCGACCTTTTTGAAATCTTCCTTTGGTATTACATTCAGAAGATAATATTTTGCCCGCCCATTTGCCATAGACTCCTCACGTTGCTTTTCGTTCCAGAGGCGTAGATCGAGTCCTTCTCCGTTCGTGTTTTTTGGTTCTTCATAACCAAATTTCATTATTAAAGAAATATCAGAATCTGAGTTAAGGTATACCTCCATGTTTTGTTTCCAGATGGAAAACTCCCCCTCGAATGCAGGTGGGTAGTCGCTAGCTCCGGCTATCGTTTTTGTTGCGTCAGACGGCGGTTAGTCCTTCTGAGGCGTACTCGGCTCTGATACCACTTGTAGGACCGTTGGGCCGGCTAGGAGGGGGTTGTTGGATATCCTGCTAACACAAAAAAAAAAAAACAAACCCTCCTCGAACTCTTTAGGCTAGCACTTGCATAATTAAGTTAAGCAGATAAATTAAAAGCATAAAGAAAAGCGAGGCACAAAAGATTTACTTGGTTACAACCGATGTGGTTGTTAATCCAAGGAAGATTAAGCTCAATAAAACTCCTTCGGGCGGAGAAGCCTCGTACAGCGTTGAAGTGCAAAAAACAGAAGCTTAGACTAAAAGAGAGTGTGCAAGTACTGGATTTACAATCAGTGAGTTCTGTCTAAGCTTTTGGACCAAGGCTATATTTATAGTCTTGGTCCGGGCTCCTGGAAGAGTTCCGGGCGCCCTGGGGGGGATAAATTTTATCCCCCAATGGTCGGATCAAGTCAAAACTCGATCCTGTTGAAAAGTCGATTCCGGGCGCCCGGAAGGGTTCCGGGCGCCCCGGTTGGTTCCGGGGGCCCCGGTCGGTTCTGGGCGCCCGGAAGGGTTCCGGGCGCCCCGGTCAGTTCCGGGCGCCCGGAATGGTTCCGGGCGCCCGGAGCCCTATGGTCAACATAAGTTGACTTTTCAACTCCGGTTCAGCTCGTCTCGATCCAGCTCATCTCGGTCCGGGTCTGTTCGCTCCGGCTCCATTTGCTTGGGTGATCTCGGCCTTCCGGAATAGGGCTCACCCGAACCCATGTTCTCGAGCGTGCTTCCCTCCGGCTTCTCGTCCCTCGGAATTGCCGCGTGTTCCTTCTCGTCCACCAGCGTACTCATCCGCAGTCTTCGTCCCTCAGTCGCACCCCGTGCCGACCTTCGCGCTAGCTGCGTCTCTTGCTCCCCGAGCAATCTTCTGCTCCGGCTTTCATCCCTCGGAACCACCGCACGCGCTTCCTTCTCGTCCGCCGGTGTACTCTTCCGCAGCACCTCGTCCCTCGGACGCACCGCGTGCCGTCCTTCTCGCTAGCTGCGTCTTCCGCTCGAGTACCTGTGCTCCTAAGCTCCTGCACACTTAGACACAAGGTTAAATACAACGCAGGACCTAACCTGACTTGTTGATCACACCAAAACAACCTTAGGGTTCCAACAGATATTAGATGCCGAACTCACTAAGTTCGGTCATCCCCTTGATTAGCCGCCCAGACACCTCTGGATTTAGTAGGACTCTTCCCAGAGCGTTGTTAATCATCACTATGATTGAGTGCGCTAGGAAGTATGGGCGGAGCCTCCGTGCTGCGAGTACCAGTGCATAGGCCAAATTTTTGAGATCGGTGTAGCAGGATTTAGTATCTTTCAATATATGACTCAGAATATATACAGGTTGTTGATCCTGGCCGTTCAACGGCATGTTCGTTGGACGACAAATATATCCAGAGCGGCTCACCCGCGACTGGCTTGGCTAACATAGGTAGTGAGCTCGGATACGCCTTCAGCTCCTCCAACACTTGGTCACACTTGGCATCCTATTGGAATTTTGTGGCTTGGCATAGTATCTTGAAAAATGGCAGGCTCCGATCAGATGACTTGGATATGAACCGGGACAATACCGTGATCCGACCGGTCAGCCTCTGAACTTCCTTCAAATTTTGAGGTGGAGGCATGTTCTGCAAAGCGTGGACCTTGCTAGGGTTGGCTTCAATGCCCCGCTCGGTGATAATGTAGCTTAGGAAGTGACCACTCTTTGCGCTGAACAGACACTTACTCGGGTTCAGCTTTATCCTGTTCCATATGCTCTTAACATCCGACAAGTTTCGTTGATATCTACTCATAGGTCAGTCACTCAGAGGGATTTGATGAGTATGTCATCGATATATACCTCCATATTATGGTGGATCTGCCGTCAAAACACTTTATTCATTAGTCTTTGGTAAGTGGCACTAGCGTTCTTCAGTCTGAACGTTATGACGTTATAGCAGTATGTTCCATCTGCCTTGATAAAGCTGACCCTCTCTTGGTCCTCGCAGGTGAGTGGCACCTGATGATATCCTTGATACACGTCGAGCATACAGATCAGCTCGCAGCCCGCCGTCGAGTCCACCAGTTGATTTATCCTGGGCAACAGATAGAAATCCTTCGGGCATGCCTTGTTTAAGTCACGGAAGTCGATGCAGACCTGCCATTTGTTGTCTGGCTTGAAGACTAGTATCACATTGGCCAGCCAGCTTGGGAATTGGACTTCCCTGATGTGGCCAGCCTCCAATATCTTTTCTATCTCCGCCTGGATGATAACGTTCTGCTCCGTACTGAAATTCCTTTTTCTTTGTTTGACCGGCTGAGCGTCCGGTCGGACGTGTAGCTCGTGCTGGGCCATTCTTCGGGAGATGTCGGGCAGCTCATGTGTCGACCACGCAAACACGTCATGATTCTTCTTGAGGCAGACAATCAATTCCGCCTTCTACTTCTCCTCCGATCGGCTTGGGTGGATCTGCACCTCTTTCTTTTCTTCATATACCAAGGTGGGAGGTTTCTCGGTAATAGTGTTTACCTCTAGCCGTGGAGCCTTCCGTGTTGCTTTGGCCTTGCCCTTGACCATCTCCATGTAGCATCGTCAAGCGGTCAGTTGGTCGCCCTTGACCTTGCCCACCTGGTCGTCTACTGGGAACTTTATCTTTTGGCAGTAGGTGGATACTACCACCTGGAATTCGTTGAGGGCCGGTAGGCCCAAAATGACGTTGTAGGCCAATGGTGCGTCCACAACTATGAAGTTGGTGGTCTGGATCCTCCTCAACGGCTCTACTCCCAGCGAGAAGGCCAGTCTTGGTTGGCTGATCGGCAAGACTTCATTGCCCGTGAACCCGTAGAGTGGGGTCACCATGGGCAGCAGTTTGCTGCGTTCGATTTGCAGCTGATCAAATGCCTTCTTAAAAATGATGTTCACCGAACTCCCCGTGTCATCGAAGGTCCGATGAACGGTGTAGTTGGCGATCACCACTCGGATGATCAAAGCATTATCATGAGGGATTTCGACCCCTTCTAGATCGCTGGGGCTGAAGCTGATCTGAGGCTCTTCGGCCTTCTCCTTGTTGCATCCGATGACATGGATCTCCAACCACCGGGCATACGACTTCCTAGCCCAATTGGAGTCTCCGTCGGTCGACCCTTCGACAATCATGCCTATCTCCTCCCGAGAAGTGTTGTTCCTGTTTTCTTCTTCCCGGGCAGACGACCTATTTCACTCGGACGGGATCCTGGAGGGATTGGTTTCCTCCCTCCGCTGATGAGGGTGGCACTCGGGGTCCCGTCTCTCTTCTCATCGTTCAGTCGAGCGGTGACGATCTCGTCAGTCAGGGGATGGGGAGCGATGGTGATATCGCCTGGGGGCTGATCGGTTGATGATCGATGTCAGTCCTCAGTAGTCCCGTGTGTTGTGCGTCGCCGACTAGTGGAACGAGCAAAACATACGCATCCATACCTTGCCCTTGGATGCCTTGGGCTGACTAGACGCCACGTGTTGTATGACGGCAACATATGGCTACTAGTCGGTTAACGCTCGGTCGACGCTAAATGCTCGGTCGATGCCTCCTTCCTTCTAGTTGTTTGGGTGTCTTCCACGTTGATATATTTGTTGACCTTTTTCAACATGTGGTCGAAGTCCCAGGGTGGCTTCCGGATGAGCGACCGAAAGAAGTCCCCTTCGGTGAGCCCCTGGGTGAAGGCATTCATCATGGTCTCGGATGAGACCGAGGGGATATCCATGACCACCTGATTGAAGCACTGGATGTATGCTCGGAGCGCTTCCTTGCGCCCTTGTTTAAGGGCAAAGAGGCTGACGCTCATCTTCTGGTAGCGTCGGCTGCTGGCGAAGTGGCACTAGAAGACGGCTCGAAGTCTTTGAAACTTCGTATCGAGCCGCTTGGCAACCTTCTGAACCAACGCTGCGTCGATCCGGAGAGTGTCGTGAGGAAGACTCTGCATTTTACTTCGTCCGTGTACTGGTGCAGCATAGCCTCGTTGTCGAATTCATTCAGATGATCATCTGGGTCGGTCGCCCGGTTATACGTCCCGATCACCAACAGGGTGTAGTGTGTTAGAATGTATACTAAAAGCCTAGCTTTTGGTATAAACATTTATCTAAAAATAAGAATCACATTGGTCAAATGTCTACATTTATGATAAATGTAGTTGTTCAATTAATTTATATTGTAGATAACATGGTGTGTGGTGTCATACACAGAGGATCATGTTATCAGTACCTTATAAATTATAAACAGTAGCTCACGACCATGATGGAAAGGAACAAATCATTGGAAGGTCGTAGTGTAATTAGGTATTAGTTTATCTTAACTATATAATTACACTAGTACACTTAGAGTGTATTGAGTAGGACCATTAGAGGTCGTTTCTTTTATACTGACTTTATAAAGGAACAAAGACCTCAGTTATTATGGAAGTGTGTGCTCTTAATCCTAATATAATAACAAGCATATATATTTGATATTTATTTCTTTAATTTATCAATGGGTGAGATTTAGTTCGATAAATCAATAAGCCCGATAAGTTGGGAAATGATATCACTTATAGTGTGTGTTGTTGATTATAAAAGAAAACTGTGTCCTAGTAATCTAGGTTGAGAATGTCCCCAAGAGGAGCTCATAAGGATTGTCATGTTAAACCCTGTAGGTGGACTTAGTCCGACATGACGATGAAGTTGAGTGGTACTACTTTTGGAGTTAGATATTAATTAAGTGAGTTATCAGTAACTTACTTAATTAGTGGACATTTGTTATCTTAAACACAGGGAGACCGAAAGAAGTCCCCTTCGGTGAGCCCCTGGGTGAAGGCATTCATCATGGTCTCGGATGAGACCGAGGGGATATCCATGACCACCTGATTGAAGCACTGGATGTATGCTCGGAGCGCTTCCTTGCGCCCTTGTTTCAGGGCAAAGAGGCTGACGCTCATCTTCTGGTAGCGTCGGCTGCTGGCGAAGTGGCACTAGAAGACGACTCGAAGTCTTTGAAACTTCGTATCGAGCCGCTTGGCAACCTTCTGAACCAACGCTGCGTCGATCCGGAGAGTGTCGTGAGGAAGACTCTGCATTTTACTTCGTCCGTCTACTGGTGCAGCGTAGCCTCGTTGTCAAATTCATTCAGATGATCATCTGGTTCGGTCGCCACGTTATACATCCCAATCACCAACAGAGTGTAGTGTCGAGGTGGAGGGTCTTGTAAGATCTCCTCTAAGAACTGTCTGTTGATCCGTTCGGGGGATGCGGCACTTCGGGGTGCTTTTCCTTTCCTTGCGTCCCGCACGAGCGCCTTGTCAGAAGTTGGCCCCCACTCCTGATGCACTTGGGCTATCTCCGAGGGGATTTGGAATAGAGCCCGATGGAAGGGGGTCGGCGCGGGAGGCGCTTCCTCTTAAGTGCCGGTCGGCCTACGGTTCTGCCCCCATACGGAGAGTTGCTCTGCTCGCCTATCGGCCGCCTAGATTGCCGGTTGCGGTGCTGATTGATTGACTATCACTTGTTGTTGTTGCTTCTCCATCATTTTTGCTGCTTGTGCTTGCACAAGCATCTCCAACTCCTCTTGCGTAAGCGTCACGGTGGTTAGCCGTCCAACGTCTTCTATTTTCTCGGCTCGGATTCAGGTGATGTACCCATAGACAGCTCCAAATATGATCCTGTCCGGAAGTCGAGAAGACGGATGCTAGGGACGTGGCGTTCCTGCTGACCTTCGATGGACTTCGCTCCCACCTGCAACACAAGCAGCATTAGTGTCGAGTTGCTTGCCACCATCATCGACCAGCGTCGCCCCCTCTTTCTGGGTCGTTGGTCTCTGACTAGAGCGTGGCCTCCCCTCTCCTCTCCTGTTGTCACCCACAGTGCCCCACAACGCACGTCGCCCTCTCCTGCCGAGATTGGAGATGCCTCCTCCATTCAACGTTGTCTTCGACGTCCAATGCTTACTGTCACTTACGGTCGACCCTCATCGTTGTGGTCGGCTTCTAATCCACCCTGTGGTACGCATCCGAAGTTGATCCGACATCAATACACACTATCATACACTTCCAACGTCGGTCCGATATCTGATCTACTATTGTCGTATGATTTCAATGTTGATCGGGCCTTCGAGCCCTCGCTGTCATTGTGTTTTGACCTGACTTGTGTGATGTTTTATGTCCCGGCCTTCGTGCCATTTTGCATCATGACTTGCGTACTGATATCTTATCTCGACCTACGTGCCGATGTCTTATCCTGACCTGCGTGTCGATGTCTTATGTCTTATCCCGGCCTGTGCGCCGGTGTCTTATCCCGGCCTACGTGTCGGTGTCTTATCCCGGCCTACGTGCCGCTATTATCTCCCAACCTACATGTCATTATTATCTCTCAATCTACGTGTCATCTTTCGGATCCAGGTCGCATTCGACTCCGTGTTGCTAGACACAGCTCCATATCCGACTCCATTTAACCTGCACTTCCGGGTCATTTCCAGGTCATGACAACTCTAGCAGCGTCCCATCCGAGGGCGCCCCCCTGGGCCAGGATACGCTCTCCATTCATATGCATTTCATTATTATATGTTTTAGTCTGTCACTTATATATTCATTGGATCTACCTCGAGTATCGGGGTACCAGGGACCGGGACAACCTAGTCGTTGGCTGCAGGTAGTATTGACCAAAGGACTTATGACAATTTGGTCAACATAGAAGTCATCTCAGCATACCCCCTCTGGGACATTGCGACTCAATCAACATTCCATCCACCTCATCCGGCGGTCCGTTTGACTCATATTTTGGACAAGATCAATTTGGTGTCGTCTGTGGGAATCTTCTCCACTTGTTCTGGAACGTGAAGATGGACGACGTCGGGAAGGTCTCCGCCATTATCATAGTCCCAGAGTATCCTGACGAACATATTATCTTCTACCCTCACTCCACGGGTATTCGGGAGTCGAGGGATTGAGTTGGAGCTTCAGTTGGCCAACAGGTTAGTTTTTCCATTACATTTTTTCTTGACTCCACTGGTATTCGGGAGTCAAAGGACCAAGACAAACCCTCAATCGGTTGGCACGACTTCTCAATCAGGTACATTACAAACTCTGCTTCCTTTTTACAATTATAGGATTTGTTATAGTTCTCTGATAAAAGAGTAAGATCCTAGTCCCTTGATAAAAAACTAGGGCCCTAAATCTTTGATCATACACTAGGGGCATAGCCCCCCGATCAGACATTAGGGCACAACTCTCCAATCAGACACTAGGGACACATCCTCCCGATAAGTGATTCACAATACAGCTTCCCAATCAGGATCTAGGGATCTCGCTCTTTGATTATAGGCTAGGGGCCTTACTCTTCGATCAGGGACTAGGGGCCCAGCTTCCTAATCAGGTGTGCTATAGGCTCTGCACCCTTCACCATGGGGCTCTGCATCCTCTTACTGCTACAGGCTCTGCACCCTTCACCACGGGGCTATGCATCCTCTTACTGCTACAGGCTTTGCACCTTTCACCATGAGACTCTACATCCTCTTACTGCTATAGGCGTTGCATTCTATTACTACTATATGCTTTGCATCCTACACCTGTTTTGCATCCTCTTACGTCTACAGGCTCTACTCCCTTTACCGATGGTGCTCTGCTTCCTTCTACTGATATGGACTCTACTCCCTTATATTGTCATGGGCTTCGCTCCCTTTGACGATCAGGGCTCAGATTATTATCTTCTCCCCTCACTCCACAGGTATTCGGGAGTTGAGGGACCGAGACAGATCCTCGGCCGGTCGACATCACTTTGCAATCAAGTATAACAAAGGCTCTGCTCCCTCATATTGCTATAGGCTCTGCTTCTATGGACTTCAGGGTTTAACCTCCCCCGTTCAGGGTCGAGCGATCTTCACTGGTCTCAGACCAGCCTATCGAATCTCTTATCTCCCCCGTTCGGGGTCAAGCGGTCTTCACTGGTTTCAGACCAGCCTATCGGATCCCTTATCTCTCCCGTTCAGGGTCGAGCGGTCTTCACTGGTCTCAGACCAGCCTATCGGATCCCTTATCCCCCCCGTTCGAGGTCTAGTGGTCTTCACTGGTCTCAGACCAGAATATTGGGTCCCTTATCCCCCCCCCCCCCCCCCCGGTTAGAGGTCTAGCGGTCTTCACTGGTCTCAGACCAGAATATTGGATCTCTTATCTCCCCCGTTTAGGGTTGAGCTATCGCCACAGGTCTTAGACCAGAGTTTTGCCACTAGTCTCATACTAGAGTATCGCTATCGGTCTCGAACCTGAGTATCGCCACTGGTCTCGGACCAGAATATCACCACCGGTCTCGGACTGGAGTATCGCCACTAGTCTCGGACCAGAGTATCACCACTGGTCTCGGACCAGAGTATCGCCACTGGTCTCGGCCCAAAGTATCGCCACCAGTCTTGGACCGGAGTATCGCCACCGATCTCAAACCAGAGTATCGCCACGGATCTCGGACCAGAGTATCACCACTAGTCTCAGACCGGAGTATCATTCACCGATCTCAAACCGGAGTATCGCCACTGGTCTCGGACCAGAGTATCGCCACCGGTCTCAAACTGAAGTATCACCACCGCTCTTGGACAAGAATATCGCCATCGGTCTCGGACCGGAATATCGTCACTGGTCTCGGACCATAATATTGCCACCGGTCTTGGACCGGAGCATCGCCATTGGTCTCAGACCAGAGTATCGCCACTGGTCTCAGACCAGAGTATCGCCACCGGTCTCGGACTGGAGTATCGCCAACGATTTCTCGATCAGGCTCTAAACTCTTGCCCCAACGCGAGTTATAAACGAGCATGCTCTCGTGATCAACGACCTCCTGGTCGGGCTCCAGACTCTCGCCCCAGCACGAATTATAAGTGAGCATGCTCTCACGCCTCCATACTCTCGCCCCAGTGCGAGTTATAAGTGAGCATGCTCTCACGTCTCCAGACTCTCACCTCAGCGCGAGTTATAAGTGATCATGCTCTCATGCGCCCCAGTGCAAGTTATAAGTGAGTATGCTCTCACGCCTCCAGACTCTCGCCCTAGTGCTAGTTATAAGCGATCATGCTCTCGCGACCAATGACCTCCCGGTCGGGCTCCAAACTCTCACCTCAGTGTGAGCTATAAGTGAGTATGCTCTCACGACCAACGTCCTCCCGGTCATACTCTCACGATCAATTACTAGTCAGACGGGTTACTCCCTAGTCAGGGACTCGCCTTACTCGTCGCTTTACCCGGCTCTCATGCTCTCGCCTTACTCGCCACTCTGCCTGACTCTCACTGCTCTCGCCTTACTCGCCGCTCTGCCTGGCTCTTACTGCTCTTGCCTTACACGCTGCTCTGCCCGGCACTCATCACACTTGTTTCGCCCGTCGCTCTGTCCGACACTCACCATTCGCGTTTTGCACATCGTTGTTGCCCGATCATGAGTTATTATCGCTCGGTCGACATTTTCTCGGTCGCGCTGCCCACTCTGCTCATCCATCATCCTCTCTATTGCTAAGTCACAATATACTATCGTTTGGCTAGCATTTTTCTCGGTCGCGCTCCTGGCTTTGCTCATCTATTGTTCTCCCTATTGCTTAGTCGCATTCTCTGATCACTCGGACAACATTTTTCGCTCGTCCAGTCGCGGTTTATTGTCACTCGGTTGGCATTTTTCGATTGACAGTCGCAAGTTACTATCGCTCGGTCGATATTTTCTCGGTCGCGTGCTTGACACCGCTCACCCATCGTCTTTTGACCCGCTTGGCATTCTCCCTATTGCTAGGTCGGCATTTTTGGGTCGCTTGGTTGCATTCTTTCGATCACTCGGTAGACCATCTCTTAGTCAGCCGATCAGTATCACTTGGCTGTTCGCTCGGTCAATTCGCTTTGACCCACTCGACTTTCTCCCTATTGCCCAGTCGACATTGTTCAATTACCCAGGTACAATTTATTGTTGCTTGGTCGATATTTTCTTAGTCACGCAGTCCATACCTTGCGCCCATCGTCTTTCCACTCGCTCGACATTCTCCCGAGTGCTCGATCAGCATTTCTTCGATCTCTCACTAGGCACTACTTGGTCTTTCGCTTTGTTCCGTTTATACACATGCTCGACATCCTTCCGCTCGTTGGGCATTCGCTGGGTACCATTTAGACGTTCGATCAAATTCTCTCGGTCGGCTTGCAAGACTCGCCCGAGAGTGAGTTATAAGCGAGTAGGGTTCTCATGGCCAACGGCCTCTTTGTCGGGCACAACGACCAGCCGACCGGGTTCTCTCCTTGATCAGATGCTAGTCTTAGTTGCCGCTCTATTCGATACTCGTCGCCTGATCGATATTCATCTCACTCATCCCGCGCGCCTCATTCCTCGCTCTGCCCGACACTCATCGTTCGTGTCTCAATTGTCATTCTGTTTGGTACTCACCGTTTACTTGTCACTCTGCCCCCGCATTCACTGCTGGTCAGCATCTATTTTTATTGGGCATTTGCATAATCGCCCGATCGCTCTGCTCAGCATCACTCGGTCGTCTTCTCGATATCGCTCGGTTTCCCACGGCATTTGATCGATCTCTTACTTGGCATTCGTTTTATACTATTTCTTATGTCACTCAGCTCAACATTCCGTACAACATTCAGCTTGACACACTTTTATTTGATTGATCGCCCCTTAAGCGTTCGCTCAGTCGCTCGCTCAGCTTTCTATCCCCTGTTCAGCTCGGCATAGCCACAACTACTCATTCGACGTTATATGACAAGTCTCGCAATATAACTCTACATTCAGTAGTGATTCTGGTTTTTGTTTGGCTAGGTCTAGTCAGTTGGACTTGCGCCTCTTTCGACTAGACTTGAAGGGGAGACTTATAATGTGGATATATTGGATGGCGGAGGAGGAATTAGGAGGGAGAAGGAGGACATTTTGGTCATTCGACTGTAGCCCTTTTAGGGCACTGTTCATGCGAAAATGAGGGGCTGCGTTTTTTCCTTCTTCATGAAATTTCTCCGCCGCCAACAGCAACAAAGAGGGGAGCTTCTTCTCCCTCTCTCATCGCCACCCTCGAGCGAGGATCGCCGGTGACGACCGCCTCCTTCCTTTCCCACGCCAACGATGCCGGTGGCCACCTCCTCCCTCCTACACACCGACGCCATCCCTCTCCTCCTCCTCCTCTCTTCCCGTGACTAGCACTGCTGCCGGTCATCTGTCAGCTCCTCTCATCGCACAAACACAAGCTGCCTCATCATCCTTGCCCCCTCATCTTCTCCCTCTCTCAAGTCCTCACTGTCGACGACCACGTCGCCGCCCAGGGGAGGATGCTGCCGCCTCCCTCTCCCACCTCACCGTCGGCCTTCCCTTCTCTCCACCTCATGCGTTGCCGCTGCCTCACGGGCGCATGTCGCAGCCGCCACATGAGAGCATGCTGCCGCAGTGAGGGATCGACACCAACATCCACAGTGCTGCTCTCCAACACCGCCCCCACTTTCTTCCTCGTCGCAGTGACCATCCATCACCGCCGCGATCACTGCCTGCCCCTCTCCAGCGTTAAGGGCACAACTCTTCGTTGACCAGCCCCTTGCCACCATCATCGACCAACGTCGCCCCCTCCTTCCGCATCGTTGGTCTCCGACTGGAGCGTGGCCTCCCCTCTCCTCTCCCGTTGTCGCCCACAGCACCCCACAACGCACGTCGCCCTCCTACCGAGATTGGCGGCGCCTCCTCCATTCAGCGTTGTCTCCGACGTCCTATGCTTACTGTCACTTGCGGTCGACCCTCATCGTTGCGATCGGCTTCTAATCCATCCTGTGGTACACATCAGAAGTCAATCCGAAATCCGATACACACTATCGTACACTTCCAACGTCGGTCCGATATCTGATCTGCTATTGTCGTATGATTTCGATGTTGATCGGGCCTTCGAGCCCTCGTTGTCATTATGTTTTGACTTGACTTGTGTGATGTTTTATGTCCCAGCCTTCGTGCCATTTTGCATCCCGACTTGCATACTGATATCTTATCTCGGCCTACGTGTCGGTGTCTTATCTCGACTTGCGTACTAGTGTTTTATCCCGACCTACGTGCCGGTGTTTTATCTCGGCCCGCGTGCCGCTATTGTCTCCCGGCCTGCATGTCGTTATTATGTCTCAGTCTGCGTGTCGTCTTCTGAATCCAAGTCACATTCGGCTCCGTGTTACCAAACATAGCTCCACATCCGACTCCCGTTAACCTGCTCTTTCGGGTCATTTCCGGGTCATAATAACTCTAGTAGCATCTCATTCGAGGGCGCTCCCTTGGGCCAGGATACGCTCTCCATTCATACGCATTTCATTATTATACGTTTTAGTTTGTTACTTATATATTCGTTGGACCTGGCTCGAGTATCGGGATACCAGGGACCGGGGTAATCTGGTCGTTGGCTGCAGGTAGCATTGATCAAAGGACTTCTGACGACTTGGTCAATATAGAAATTATCTCAGCACATCACAACTCGATCAATATTCTATCTATCTTATTCAGTGATCCGTCTGACTCATATTTCGGACATGATGAAATAATAATCATTATGAGTATTTTAGTATTTGTAACTCTAGAAATAAAATAAGGATAAATTTTGTTAAATATGTGACAGATTATTAATTTTAGAGTGTTCATTAAAATAAATAAAGTTTATGATAAATATGATAATTTGTAATAATGTATATAAACGTGTCGGGTTGATTTCGCTACTTAAGTCGCGACTCAGAGCAACCGACGTGGCCGCACGATAGAGTACGGTCGCGACGTTGGAAGCGGATTTGGTTTCTTGGCGAAGGGGAAAGCCGCGGAAGGGGGGAGCGATCGAGAGATTTCCATGGACGATTGGCTCCGAAGGGTTTATCGAGGGGATCCCGGCGTTCCCCACACCAATCCCGACAGCTACGTGCACGCCTGGATGGGTTCCTTCGCCATCGCCGCCGTCTCTTGTTGCACCTCCGCCTCTTCCGGCCTCCGGAAACACATCAAGTCAGCCGTCCTCTCCTTTCCTCTCTCTATCTTCCATATATTTATTTTCATTTCACTTTGTTTTGTTGTTTCCGTTCGCTGGTCTGATTCCGCTTGTCCATGTTTATTGTGGCGTTAATTGGTACCTCCGATGGATGGTAATTAGGAAACCTAAAACGGAATCCTTTTTGCCTTTTGTAACATCATCATACCACCTAAACCCTAAAACGGTAATGTACGTGCTGCCCTGTCAAGGTAGAAGAACCAATTTACAAATAATTTCTTGTTGGACATGCACTAGGTTCTGTTGAGTGACAAGATAATGGGAAATATGGATTTTTAATGAAGTAGAGCATTCCATTTTATACAAAGATAACAATAAGAAACATGATGACTCAGTGAGTTTGCCTCAGAATTTGTTGTTTTGGTATCCATGTGCTATATCTAAGAGCTGTTTGTTAACCTACCTTCTTCAGCAGTTGGAATGGAAGTTAGGTCCTGGATTCAATTCTATGATACAGAATTATATATGTATTTATGTTGTCTAGATCATAATTTGCATGACAGTGGTATTATGACTGGTTAGTCCCAGATGAAGTAGGAATTTGTAGTAAATTGGTGAGAATTCATTGGTCGTTGCTAAGATTTGTGCTTTATTTTTTTTTATTTTTCTTAGTTTTTCATCCCTTGTAATGAAGAACATATCTTCTGATCCGTATAGTAGCATTCTGTGGGAAAATCTCTGTATTCAAAGTGATTTAGACTGTATCTCCTGAATTGGGAGGGATTAATATATGATGGTTCCTCGTTCTCAAGAAATTTCACTTTGTGACAAATGACACCCTGATGCGGTAGCTATATCCTTGTTATTACTTATCAACATCACTATTGGTTATAACATGGGGTTAATTGTTAAATCTATTATGTGCTTTGCAACTTGTTATAAATCTATTCTATATTTTCACAATAATTAATCTATCATGTACTTTATAATTTTTAATGAATCTATCATGTACTTATGAAATAACTTCATTTACTACATAAAATCATGATATGTCATCAACGATCTCATATCTCTATTAGAGTGTGTTTGGTTCATGTTATAACTAAGGTTACGGGGAACAAGACATAATCTAATGTTGTCTGGTTCAACTTTTGGAATACTCATTTTGGGGGGAAAAAATGGGGGGAAAAAAAGGTGTTAACCCCAAAATTACAAAAATCTCACACTTCAAGGTAATCACATTCCAGGTTATATCCTCCATTTGCAGACGTGGCGGGTACGTTCTGTTATTTGGGAATCACTCATTACTTGAACCAAACGAGATTAAATAATATAACGTAGATAACCAAGATTATCAACAATAATCTTTAACCAAACATGCTTTCTCTGCACAATCGATTTGCCGTTCTTATCATAGCTTTCTCTGCACAATAGATTTGCCGTTCTTATCATAACTTAGCTCATTCTTACTTAGCTCATTTTTATCATGGCTTTCCAAGTGAACCTTGTTCTTTTTTTTCCTTCTGCAGCTTGGATGACAAGGCCATGTTAATGGATCAAAACTTTTGGAAGAAGGTCATGGAGAAGAAGAAGAAGAAACAAGATCATAATACATCAGTAATTCTCTTGGAGTTTGACTTGCAAATTGTTCATCATTCTGATTGCATCTGGTTTATCATTTCCTCTTTTTCTCCATCTTAGTGCAATACTAAGGACTTTGGAGCAAGCCGTGGCGGTCGCTGATCTCAGTTACTCCTGCTAAATGATCATTGATTTCCTGGTGCGTTAAAGTTGGCCAAGCGTAACTAAAGCAAGATCAGCAATGTAACTGAGGGGATTTTCTCGATGAAGCTGGAAAGTTAGCATTTTGAATGACTTTTTCACTTGGCCACAAAATTTTCCATTTATTTGGTGGACAAGGTATTGTTTTGTTTCTCAATGACTCGGTCTCTCGCCCTTTTATAAGCTCTCGAAGTAAATGGTGTTCAAAGCCAACTACTATATGTCAGATTAACCATTATAAGCCTCAGTTCTAACTCTGTTCCACACAATGACTTCTTCAAGACTGGTATTAGTGTTTAGAACACTGAAATAGATATTCCCTCATTGGTTTACTTTCATCGAGCATGCTGATTGAACCGAGTCAGAACAAGACTAAACTGAATTGAGAGTTGGGCAATTCAACTATATGGTGTTGTATAAACAAATAAAAGTTTCATCGATGGAACTTTGCCCAGGCATACTCATCGACCTTTGAGTGAGTCAGCGATGGCCTGAGAGCGTCTCTTGCGATTTGGAAATGCGGGTCGCTGACAAATTCGGTAGATTTATCTTCTCTGAGTGCTGCGATGCCTGCCTCTCTACATAAGTCTTTCAAGACCTGTACCGGTGAAAAGATGAGTGCATTCAGTAATCTTTGGAGATCGACATCTTCCCCTAGCTTCATCTGTTTTGCGTGGATTCGTAATATTTCATGCCGGCCTTCGGCATCAGGTGGCGGTACATACAGCACTTAGAGTACAAACAAAATCATTACATCAGCAATAAGAGATGCCACATGATGTCGCGGGATCGAATCATAAGGCTATCGGGACGTAAATCTCCGGACTCTGTGCAACTCATCCCATCACCACTTGTCCTCTCGGCTGTCATGATTTATCTCCTTCCTGATGGTCTGGGGTCGGGTGCGGTGAGGGCGCTGGGAGCGAGCGACATGATGGTAAGTTGTGGCATGCTTGCCACATGAGGTCGCGGAGTCGAACCGCAGGGCAGTTGGGGCGTAAATTTCCGGACCCTATACAACTCACCCCACCACCACTTGCCCTCTCGACTGCCGTGATTTACCTCGTGCTAGCTTGGGGTTAGGTGGGACGGGGAAGCTGAGGGCGAGTGATTTCGTCTTTTTTGCCATATGATGAATACTAGTCTTGGGGCAACCGACACAGAAATTCAGTATTACCTAGTTTATTTTCCTCCATTCTCGGAAGTTTCATCTCGAGGGGAAATTTCAGAATTCTTTTCAAAGGAATGTGAGATCATTTTATAAAGCATTATATAAAAGGTGTTGAAGGCGCCTCCAATGGGATAGAATTTATCTCGATATCACTGTATCTTATCTATAAACCGATCAAATTTTATCCATGAAAGGCACCTTCCATGAATAGTATCGAGGCGTCTTCCATACCCATTGAAGGCGTCTTCGGGTATTATTCACCTGAAGACAGCTTTGCTTCTTTGCTTTTTTTTTTTTTGCACTGCAACAAATGTGTTAGTCCAAAACATCCTGCAAGACAAGTGTTATTACAATATAAAAAATAAAATAATTAGTTTTTATCCTCCCAAGATCAGGAACTAATCAAGGTCTCAGTTTAGGGATCTCAAATGGACCTAAACTAGACCGACGCCTACTGTCCCTCAATTGGGACGCGTCCTCACAGTCACTCTCCTCCAGTGACTTATCTTTACTTACCTTTTGTCAAACAACCGGTCAGCCCGTTGACCAGTCTGGACTTCGTGCCAGCTATTCGGTCGACTCGTTGACCTATCTGGACTTTGTGCCAGCTATTCGATCAGCCCGTCGACCTAGCTGGGCTTCGTGCCAGATATTCGATAAGTCCATCGACCTATCTAGACTTCGTGCCAGTTATCCGGTCCGTCCGTCGACCAAGCGGGATTTCTCTTGCACATTTAGTCAAAGTGTTAGATCATAACAAAATTAACTTAACCTACTTTGTCATTCATCAAAACCTGCGTTAAACTGTTAGTGCTAATAACACCAACAATAAAGCCAAGTTCCGCCTTTTGAGTGTTCTTCCTGCTCAAGAACTTGACAAAATCAGCAACTACTAATGTGCAAAAGAACTTTAGGAAAAGTTCTTGGAGCTCTACAAACAATCAATAGAAGAAGAATGACTCCTCGATGGACCCGAATCGTCATCAGAGAATTCGAGACCGAGGAAATTAAGGAAACAACACTTATAGCCGAATACCTACCTGAAGACAAAGAAAGCTCGTCCGAGATGAGCATCGATGAAGGGGGAGAGTCTTCATAAGAAAGTTGTGACAAAAGGGGAGCATCGGAAAATGAAATAATAACGGTAAGTAAAATATGTTCCCGATCCCCTGAAGAACTATTTGAGTTCATTAAAATGCTTTATAAAAGTATAGTTAATTTAGAAAAACAAATTGCAAAGTTAAAATTAACTTAAGTAAATGCATGCAGACCAGAAGATTTTGATAATTTAAAAATAAAAAATTGATAGCACAAATAGACAAGTTGAAAAATGACTATGCATGTTAGACTATTTCTTGAAATTCTATATGCTCTAATTTTTCTGCTTCAAATTATAGGAACTATAAAGGACTAAATTGGTACATACGATATCATCATGGCCAAGTTGAAAAATTGTCACCAAAATATATCCCAAAAAAATTTTAATTAATCCAGTTGGAAAGAACCTATATTAGGTTACAAAATCATGCCTTAATTAAATTTTTATGCATGTCATATTTTTAATTGATTTAATTTTTATTACTTGCTTAGAATTATCAAATAAATTGTGTTACATAGTTTCTGTTAGAAATTAATTGATTCAAATTTTTATGAGAAAGAAGGTTTTACTACTTATCTATAGAAAAGATTTCAATTTTTTTTACTGTTGTATTATTTTTTTATATTTTTTTTTAAATTTATATTTTTCAATTTAAAATTATTTTGTAGAGTTATTCTTACAAAATTTATTTTTCTATAAAATTTTATCATATTCGCTATCTAATAAAATATTTTTAAAATTTTTTAATGGTGGATAAATTTTCTATAAATTATTTATCCAAATATAAATTTTTAATATTAAAAATTCTCAAAAAATTATTTTTTAAATTTATTTTTTCTGCAAAGCTACTTTCTATAAGACATACTCAAAAAAAAAATTTAAATTTTTTTAGCTTAAAAACTATTTTTATTTTTTTTCAAAAAAAAATACATCCTTGTGTAGAAAATATTTTATTTTAAATTAATTTAATAATTTAGTAAAAAAATTTGTAGCCTTGGTTATGTCTGTTTTACCGTATAAAAATTTTCAAAATTTTTCTACAATTAATAATATTTTTTAAAATTATTCTTTCCAAAAATGGTTTATAATTATAAAAATCTAAATTTTTAAAATTTAAACTTAATAATTTCTTTCTGGATGATAATCAGATTAGTTTTTATCCCTTAGACTTTGTTTTAATTTTTTTTTTAAAGTTAGTTTTATGAGATACCTCATTTTTAATGTGATCAAAGGAAAAGATTTAGAAATTAACTCTAGGGAAGGATATATTTTTTAAAAAAATCATGTACTTCCTATTTTTTTTGTTAATTGGTTATGGTTTACCCTAACTTAACTTGGGATTGCTCACATTAAAAAGGGAGAGATTGTAAATATTCCATAGTAGTTTTCATATGATTAACTAAGTTAAGTTAGGTCCTGTTATGCTTTGATATCCTGTGTCTAAGTGTGCAAGAACTCAGGAGCACAGGAGGTCGAGCGAAAGATGCAGCTAGCAAGAAGGACGACACGAGAGAGAGTCGACAGACTTGGTGCGTCTGAGAGACGAGGCGCTGCGGAAGAGTATGCTGGCGGACGAAAAGAAAGCGCACGACGTTTCCGAGGGACAAGAAGCCGGAGCAGAAGGTTGCTCGAGAATGCCAGAAAATGGATTCGAGTGAGCCCTATTCTGGATGACCGAAATCACACAAGCGAGCGGAGCCGAAGTGAAAGACCCAGACGAAAAGTCAACTTCAGGTTGACTAGAGTCCAAGCGCCCGGACTGGCTTGGTCCAGCTGGGGCGCCTTGGTCTGTGCGAAAGCGGTCCAGGCGCCTGGAACCCTTCCAGGCGCTCGGACTAGAGACTTTATCCAGATCCATTGTGACGAGATCTGTTGTAATGTGGATAAAGTTTTATCCACGTCCAGGCACCTCAGACTCTTCCAGGCGCCCCGATCAGGACTATAAATACAACCTTAATCCTATTAGCTAAACACAACAATTATAAACGTTCTACTTTCAGTTTAACTTTGTAATTCAGTGCTTTAACTATTGCAAGAGGCTTCTCCGCCCAAAAAATACTTTAGTGGGCTTTCAACTTCTTGGATTAGCAATCTTCTGAATACAAATCAAGTAAAATCTCTGTGCATCTTTCTCTTGTTAATTTTCTTGTCATTTCCTTTTTTATATAAGTGTTTATGTTGATAAAGTTATAAGTCGAGAAAGATGTTTGTATTTTTTATTTCAGACTATTCACCCCCTCTAGCCGATCACAAGGGACTAACAAGTGGTATTAGAGTTCAACTGTTTCAGAAGGATTAACCGTCGACTGAAGCACAAGAAATGTCCGGTGTTAGCATCTATCCACTAACATTCGAGGGGGAGTTCGCATTCTGAAAATGAAGAATGGAGGTATTTTTCCGAACTGACTTTGGTATAATGTTTTCTATGAAATTTGGTTTTGAATTCTCCAAAAACAAAGATGGAAAATAACTCAAAGAGCATCTTTGGACTCAGAAGCAGCGTGACAAATTTATAGCAAATGGTAAGGTCGAGTTCCACCTTCTGAGTGTTCTTCCTACTCAAGAACTCGACAAAATTGACAACTACCTATGTGCAAAAGAACTTTAGGAAAAGTTCTTGGAGCTCTACGAGCAATCAACGGAAGAAGAATCTGACTCCTCGATGGACACCGAATCGTTATCAGAAAAATTCGAGACCGAGGAAATTAAGGAAACAACACTTATAGTCAAATACTTACCTGAAGACAAAGAAAGCTCGTCCGAGATGAGCATCGATGAAGGGGAGAGTCGTCAGAAGAAAGCTGCGACGAAGAGGGAACATCGGAAAATGAAATAATAATGGTAAGTAAAGTATGTTCCTGATCCCCTGAAGAACTATTTGAGTTCATTAACAAATACCTACCTGAAGACAAAGAAAGCTCGTCCGAGATGAGCATCGATGAAGGGGAGAGTCGTCAGAAGAAAGCTGCGACGAAGGGGGAACATCGGAAAATGAAATAATAATGGTAAGTAAAGTATGTTCCTGATCCTCTGAAGAACTATTTGAGTTCATTAAAATGCTTTCTAAAAGTATAGTTAATTTATAAAAATAAATTGCAAATTTAAAATTAACTTTAGCAAATGCATACAAATTAGAAGATTTTGATAATTTAAAAATAAAAAATTGATAACACAAATAGACAAATTGAAAAATGACTATGCATGTTCAAATATTCCTCGAAATTCTGCATGTTCTAATTTTTCTGCTTCAAATTATAGGAACTATAAAGGACTAAATTGGTACTTACGATATTATTAGGGCTATGTTAGAAAATTGTCACCAAAATATTTCTTAAAAAAAATTTAATTAATCCAATTGGAAAGAACTTATATTGGGTTTGATCCAGTGGTAAAGGGTGGGGCCCGTCTGGTAGAAGGTCATCGCCACATGGAGGATAATCAAAGTGGTCAACGTCCTGAGCAAGCATTCGATCGGACGAACCACCTCCCCGATCGGCATGAAGAATAACCGATCCAACACTTCGACAGCTCGGTCAAATACTGAGCTTCCGACGCTCATAAAGCTCAAGCAGGGAAGGACAAGGGTCGAGCGGTCATCTTGCTCGATTAAACAGTGGATGCAGCCTCGACCAGATAGACAGGGCTCCCTCACTCGACAAGACGGAGCCAGATAGCATATCATTGGCCGAGCGGACGCTCTGCCCGACCATGGTATCACTCGGACGACAGACTGGATGAGCGGCTCTCCCGCTCGGCCCAATAACGAACAAAAGGAGCAGTTAGCGATATCTTTCTAGGGACCAGTGTCACCGACAGACGGCATGGTTAACGGCATGGCCGGACGGAGAATCGTACAATGGACGCTTCTACTGTCACGTCAGGGATATGCTCGGGCTGTTAAGGTACTGCGTCAAGCACCCTTTTCTGACACGTCCTTTCCAGGTATGCTTCGAGAAGCATGCATGTCCGGGGAAGCGTGCACGTGCCTCCCAAGAGTCCTATATAAGGACCCCCAGGCTTCGACGAAGGTATGTTCAAGACTACTATAGCTACAATTACACTGTTGCTCTTTTCTCTTCTCTACTTCATTCGCTTGTCGTCGGTGACTCACTTGAGCGTCGGAGGGCCATCACGGGAACCCTTCCCCGGCTCGACACTAATGACTTGTGGGTGCAAGTTTAGCTTGTCGAGGGCCCACGTCATCTTCCATCTACATCTAGCCAACGTGAGCACCACCTCCTCAACGTCCGTCGACTCGGCTATCGGACAGGATCAGGGTTCTAAAATCATGCCTTAATTAAATTTTTATTACTTAGAATTATCAAATAAATTGTGATGTATAATTTCTATAAGAAATTAATTGATTCAAATTTTTCCAAGAAAGAATGTTTCACTACTCATAAATAGAAAAAATTTTAAATTTTTTTTACCGTTGTATTATTTTTTGTATATATTTTTTAAAATTTATATTTTTCAATTTAAAATTATTTTGTAGAGTTATTCATACAAAATTTATTTTTCTGTTAAACTTTGTCATGTTCTCTATCTAATAAAATATTTTTAAAATTTTTAAACCATTGGTGAATTTTCTATAAATTATTTATCTAAATGTAAATTTTTAATATTAAAAATTCTCAAAAAATTATTTTTTTTTAAATTTATTTTTTCTGCAAAGCTACTTACTATAATACTTACTCAAAAAAAATTTAAGATTTTTTTAGCTTAAAAATTATTTTTAAGAACTTTTTTAAAAATATATCCTTACATAGAAAATATTTTATTTCTGCTTAAATTAATTTAATAATTTAGTAAAAAAAATTTACTGCCTTGATTATGTCTGTTTTACCGTATATAAATTTTCAAAATTTTTCTACAATTAAAAATATTTTTTAAAATTATTCTTTCCAAAAATGGTTTATAAATTATAAAAATCTAAATTTTTAAAAATTTAAACTTTGTAATTTCTTTTCTGGATGATAATCACCTTAGTTTTTATCCCTTAGACTCTATTTTTTTAAAAAAAATTCAAGTTAATTTCATGGCATACCTTATTTTTAATGTGATCAAGGGGAAAGATTTAGAGGTTAAGTATAGGGGAGGGTACATTTTTTTAAAATCATGAACTTGCTTTTTTTTTTTTGTTAATTGATTTTGGCTTACCCTAACTTAACTTGGGATTGCTCATATTAAAAAGGAGGGAGATTGTAAGTACTCTGTATTAGTTTTCATATGATTAACCAAGTTAAGTTAGTCCTGTTATGCTTTGATGTCCTGTGTCTGAGTGTACAAGAACTTAGAAGCACAAGAGGTCAAGCGAAACACGCAACTAACGAGAAGAACGACACGAGAGAGAGTCAACGGGCTTGGTGCGTCTGATGGACGAGGCGCTGTGAAAGAGTATACTAGCGGATGAGAAGAAAGCGTGTGACGTTTCCGAGAGACGAGAAGCCGGAGCGAAAGGTTGCTCGAGAAGGTCAGAAAATGAGTTCGGGTGAGACCTATTCTGGATGACCGAAATCACCCAAGCGAGCGAAGCCGGAGCGGAATACCCAGACTGAAAGTCAACTTTAGGTTGATTGATGTCCGAGCGCCCGGACCAACTTGGTCCAACCGGGGCGCCTTGGCGATGCACCCATGTGTGAAAGCGATTCGAGCGCCCAAAACCCTTCTAAGAGCCCCGATCACGACTATAAGTACAACTCTGATCCTAGTAGCTAAACACAATACTTGTAAACGTTCTACTTTTAATTTAGCTTTGTAATTGAATGCTTTAACTGTTGTAAGAGGCTTCTCCGTCCGAAGGAGACTTTAGTGGGCTTTTAACGTCTTGGATTAATAATCTTCTGATTGCAAACCAGTAAAATCTCTGTACCTCTTTCTCTTGTTAATTTATTTGTCATTTCCTTTTTTGTACAAGTGTTTATGTTGATAAAGCTATAAGTCGAATAAGACGTTTGTATTTTTTATTTCAAGCTATTCAACCCCTCCCTCCCCCCCCCCCCCCCCTCTCTAGCAGGTCGCAAGGGATCAATACTTTCAGTTTCTTATATCTCTACAGAAGATCAAATTACCGATATATTTACCAAATCATTATCTAGACAACGTTTCAACATGCTAGTACTCAAATTTAACGTTCAAATACTTCTATTGAGTTTATCGAGGATAATGATAATAATATAAAATAATCTCGATTTGTTTTCAATCAATCAAAATTTGTTATATTTGGCATCATAATCAAAATTGACATGAATCAATATCAAAAATAATATTCTTCAAATTTATTATATTATTATAATTATTATGATTGTATGTCATATTTAATTTTTTTATTATTATTTAGACAACTTGTATAAATAAGTCTATTGACTTTAATAATAATATGATATAAGAATTATATCTATTCTATTTTTTCCTTTGTCTATGACTTCTATACATACTGCATCGTTCAGGAGTCAAGAAGTCCGAGATGTCAAGAGTCTAAAAAAAGAGGCATTTAGAAGTCAAGAGGTATTTAGAAGTCAAGAGGTTAAGAAATAGAGAGACATTTAGTGGTCGAGAGGTGAAGAAGCCGAAGGCCTTTAGAGGTCGGGAGGGCATGGAGCTAAGAAATCGAGTCAGGCGGTTAAAGAGTCAGGCCGGATAACCCAAGTAGTTAGATATTAATTTGACCCTCCGTTGGAACTACCAAATATGCCCCAGGTCAATGGACCGGGGCTCCCTAGATTTGTAACGTTTTTATATGGTACAAGACAAAGTTGTTTCTCAAAACACTTGATTGCATTCTAAAAGTTACAAAGTTCACAATAGACATTATTTTTGAAATTACGCGATCGATTTAGATTTAGTAATTATCCTAATATTCCATGCGTCCAACTGATCCTTGTTCTTTTTTTTTTCCCCCTTCTGCAGCTTGGATGACAATGCCATGTCAATGGATCAAAACTGTTGGAGGAAGGTCATGGAGAAGAAGAAACAAGATCATAATTCATCAATTATTCTCTTGGATTTGGACTTGTAAATTATTCATCATTCTGATTGCATCTAGTTTATCAATTCTTGTTTTTTTCCCTCTCCATCTTAGTCCAATAGTAAGGACTTTGGAGCAGGCTGCGGCCGCTGCTGATCTTGCCGACTCAACTGAATTGAGAGTTGGGCGACTTAACTATATGCTGTCGGATAAACAAATAAAAGTTTCATCTATGGAACTTTGCCCTGGCATATTCATCGACCTTTGATTGAGTCAGGGAAGGCCTGAGAGCATCTCTTGCGATTTGGAAATGCCGGTCACTGACAAATTCGGTAGATTTATCTTCTCTGAGTGCCGCGATGCCTGCCTCTCTACACAGTCCTTCAAGATCTGCCCCAGTGAAAAGATCAGTACATTCTGCAATCTTTTGGAGATCGACATCTTCCCCTAGCTTCATCTGCTTTGTGTGGATGCGTAATATTTCATGCCGGCCTTCAGCATCAGGTGGCGGTACATACAGCACCTAGAGCACAAACAAAATCATTACATCGGAAATAAGAGATGCCGCCAACTATAAAACCATGATGAAGAAAAAGGGAAAACGATGTATGGGTTATGCGGGGATACTGAATCAAAACGACCAGGACGCAAAAGAGCAGCATCTATCGCATCGGGTCGATTTGTTGCAGCTAAGACGACAATTCCCTGAGAGTGGCAGGACACAAACCGAACAAATCAGCTATAGTTGAGCACCATTAACTGAGGATGGTATGGACTTACCGTAGCTTCCTCTAAACCATCCATTTCAGTCAGTAAGGTAGTCAGTAGTCTTTCTCCAACGTTGACGTTACTGCCTGAGTTTTCACCATGGCCGCTACCGAAACATTAACCAAACTCGAACATAAATTAGTGATCTAAAAGCAGAGCAACCATGCGCATATATTTCAAGAATCCTTGTGAGCAGCAAAAGATGCTACCGAAAACTTCATATTACGATTAAACCTAGATTATGTGCATGCATGAGAGAAAGGATATGAAGATGGGACCGGAATGCACCTAGAGGGGAAAATTTCTGAATTCTTTTCAAAGGGATGTGAGATCATCAAGTCATTGTATCCTAAATGGTTTAGATTATCGAAATGTATGTTTACCGTTTTGGAGCAATTGAATCGACCTCATCAAAGAAAATGATGCTAGGCGCAGCAAGACGCGCCTTCTGAAATATTCTCCGCAACAATGCTTCCCCTTCTCCGACATACTTAGAATACAGCTCTGCACCGCTGCGCAATAACTAAAATTTATCCAAGATATAAAGTAAAAGACCAAAGAGAAAAGGAAATAGAGAAAAGGAACCAGCTGAATCAGACAAAATGAAATTCATCCATTCCATTAAACAGAAATAAGCAAGTCTATTTCTCTTGGTTAATACCATCTAAATAAGATAGCTAAATAAAATATAGAGTGGACATATGAACTCGGTTCCCATAGACTTCATTGCAATGCAACCACAAGCACTGGCCTTCCAAATCCCTGCAAGAGAAATATCGAAAAAAAAATCTAGGTTTGACTATATGGACAGTAATCCAATTGAGAAAAGAGGTTTTAATCCAGACGAATATAGGAAGATTCCAGGGGAAAAGACTTTGGCAAGTAAAAAATATTCTATAGATGCAGTAAACATTTTTCAAGTTGATTACTGTTTTGATTGCTTTGCCATAACAGATTTGCGGCACTGAAATTTAAGTGTATCAGTCAAAAAATGGATTCATTGAGATGTAAAAGGTAACCTCAAGGAAAAGAATGAGGCTTGGGAAGCAGTAGCGGCAGCCTTAGCAAGGGTGGTCTTTGAGCACCCCGGTGGCCCATGTAACAGAACTCCTCGAACTGGTGATATTCCTAGTCTTGCAAATGCATCAGCATGCTTAATAGGCCATTCAACTGCCTGTTTATGTTTTTTCTGTTTCAGACAACAAGACCGTTTGCCAACCTAGTTAGATAATGATGCTCGGTAAATATTTGATAGATTGAATAAACAATGTACTTAACCTTCAAATCTTTTAATCCTCCAATATCATCCCATGACACTTTTGTGACCTCCTCAGTGATACCTTTTGTTACACTTGGACAAACCTCAGATCTAGCAGACTCCCAATCTTCCATCTTTATGACAATTGTAGCTCCATCTCCACCAGGAATTGTTCCTGACAATCTGCGATGTGCAAACCTAGAAGCCTCTCGGACAAGGGCCTCTAAATCAGCACCAACGTAGCCATTACAGGAGGTGGCAATTGCTTGCAGATCAACATTGTCATCCAGTTGAAAATTCTTGGAGTAGAGCTGAATAAAATTATGACAATAACTTGCAAAGATAAGGCTAACACATCTTTCAATTTACAAAAAAAATGTCAGGACAAATCTAGCAAGATATCAAAGAAGAGTTTTGTCAGGAAATATATAATCAAACCATACCTCAAGAATCTGAAGGCGTTCTTCCATTGTCGGAAGTGTAACTTCAATCTCCGAATCAAAGCGCCCAGGCCTGCGCAATGCTGGATCGATTCCATCCACTCTATTGAGACACGATTAAGCAAGCAACTAACACTTAGCTTCATAAAACAAGGCAATTTGCACAGATGCAGAAGTACACAAAAATAGTTGTATCTAATATTCCCTGCTTAACACTAACCGGTTAGTGGATGCTACAACAACTATGTGAGGGAGAGATTTGGATCGAGACTTATTTCCATCCATCAAAGTAAGAAGCTGACCTACTATTCGAGTTTCTTGCTCTCTCCTGCCCAAACAAAGGTCAATCCACAGACAGAAAAAAAAAAAAGTACTTCAGACACAAGAGATACCTAGAACTGCGATGGGGACAAATGGCATCAATTTCATCAATGAAAATGACAGATGGCTTCCCTGATGACGCATATGAATAAGCTTTAGTAAATGATTCTCTTAAGAACTTTTCACTTTCTCCAGCATATGATTTATGAACAGAATATGGACTGCAGAGAATACACACATGAGAACGAAAGAACAACATACATATAAGGCGAGAGTATATGATAAGCCTCGTTTCTTTAAAGACTCTTCTACATTACCTGATCATTGTCAAATGTCCATCACATTCGTGAACAATAGCTTTCACCAGACTAGTCTGAGACATGGAAAATATCAAATTAGTAAAGTGAAACTACATCCCAATAGCTTTGACATAGGAAGATCATGGTCAAGTGTTCAATTGCACTACTGAGCTACAAACACTAAATCAACCCCAGCATATTGCACTATGGTCAGTTTGAAATAAACATTAAAAAGTAATTTTTTTTACCATGCTATATCAGAAGTTTCATGATAAATCAACCTACACTAACACCACCACAAACTTTTTCACCATAGTAATTGCATTCTATTAGGCCAAAATGATAGAGAAAATTCATAACCCCAAAAACTATCATCTGTTTTTTGTTTAACTGAAAATGAAACAATGTTAAAAATGCCACAGGCAATAATTATATAGGTAAAAGGACTACTTTGAGTAGAAGAGGTGATTGGTTACCTTTCCTGTGCCTGGCGGACCATAAAGAAGCAACCCTCTTGGCCACTACAAGATGTTGCAAAATAAGCTACGAAAGGAAGAAGATACAGTTTACTGAAAATGAAACTAGTGATCTCCCAAAGGTCAACTTGAACTGTATTTGATACAGACTGGTTACATGATTTATAGACATAATATAAAAACCTAAATATGAATAGTTTTATTTAAATAATTAATTTCATCTAAATATATTCATAAGAAAGGTATGATTTAGAATAGGCTATATTTTATTTTATATATTGCTCGTCCTCGAGCTAAAGCATAGATACTATGTCTATCCTATTACAAAATTAGAAAAAAATATCCTAAAGAAACCATGATCCTTGAAAGTTCCATCAACATCGACACTAGGTGAGTGGCAGTGAAAGCATTTCAGTCATTCTCCGCCTCAATATGTGATAAAGGGGCAGTAGCGAGAGGCACTTTAGACGACGATATCGGTCAATTTCTCCACTTGAGTAAAAAATAGGTGATGGATTAAAGTGATTGAGTTGAAAGATATAATCTTTGTCATCATTGGTGGCTAAAGGTCATACATTGACTTCAGGCACCCCCACACGATTGGTCCCACAGTCATTTATAGAGAGTTAAATCACGGGTGGCTTTGCCCTTGAACAGTGACCATTGCATGGAGGAGGGCAGGAATCTGGCAAGCATTTCGCTGCCGGAATTGACCTCCAAACCTCTTGGTGGCAACGCCCCATGCAATGATCATCTGCCCGTCTCTCGTGGGGACATAATCTTTGTCATCATTGTTACTATGCATGTAGTGCAATAGTGTAAAGGAAGTAACACATCGTGTGCAAGGCATGCATTAGTCACACCAATGTTCTGCTATACTTCAAGCAATTCTTACACTTGGTTTATTACAAAGAAAGAAAAATAACGAAGATGAGTGGGTGATGGAGGAAGGTGTCTAACTCAGTCTCTTTTTTCCCTACTCATTCTTGATGTGTGTCTCATAGACATATTTTTTTTCATATGCATCCTAATCACACACGCTAACACTACAGGCCATATTGCTTTCTTTATGTTTTGTTGCACTTCATGCAAGACAACAACGATGACAAAAATTGTATATCCTTCTCAATCTCTTCTCATGCCTCATTTGCTCTAATGCTAGAGGTTTCATCACCTACTTTCCTCTCAAGCGAAAAAATCAATCAATAACAGATCATCTAGTGTCTCTCGTTGTTGCCCTGTCATCACTTAGCTAGAATAATAACCACTATCGAGTCGTTTAAAGTGTTTTCATTGCCGGCTACCTTCTGTTCACATCGACAAAATTTTCAAATATTATACTTCTGCACATTGCTTTTATAGTCTATGTAACAAGCTAGACATATGTAAAATTTGTTTCTAGCATAAGGGGCAATTTTAGATTCTATATATAATACAAAAAAATATTCTTACAAGACACAACAAAAGATGGGGAAAGAAGCAACCTTGAGCCCAAGATCGCGCGCTTCCTCGGCATAGATAAAAGGATAAATTATAAGCTCTCGAAGGGCTTGAATGGCCCTGCTATTACCAGCAATTTCATCCTCAGCTCTCCAAACTCCCTCCTTTCTGCTACCGTTTCCCTCCATCAAAGAAGGGGAGGTAGTTCGCTAGCGAAGGAGAGCAAGAGTGGAAAGCAAGCTACGGGACGGAATCAGCCAAGGGATGGAAGGGAGGAGGAGGAGAGCGGCGCGGGGGTGAAAAGGCGGCCGATGGCGGCGGCTCCGTCGGCTTGCTCCCGTCCGCTCGATGTTTTGTAACCCAGCGAGCGGTTCGGATTTTGCTATAAAGCAATTCGAGAAAGGTCGTGGATCCGTTTAGTTATTGCAACGGATTTTTAATAAACGGGTGCTTGTGGCCGCTTTTGATCCCTACAATTCTCGTGTAGCCAATCGCTTCGTCCGGCGAAGAAAAGGTATAGTCACGTCGACGAACCCGAGCGCCGCCGCTGCTCGCGGCGAAGCTTCGCATTCTCCATGTCCGTACTCTCCCTCCGCCCGCCGCAGTGGACTTCTCACCGCCGCCTCCTCGAACAGAAGCTCGTCGACCTCCACCGCTGCTCCGACTACGACCACCTGCGCCAAATCCAGGCACAGATCCTCAAGGCGGACCTCCACCGCGACCTCTTCGTCGCCCCTAAGCTCATCTCCGCCTACTCTCTCTGCCGCCAGGTCCTCCCCGCCGTCGCCGTCTTTCGCCAGGTCCCCTTCCCCAATGCCCACCTCTACAACGTACTCATCCGCGCATTCGCCGACAACTCCCAGCCTTCCTTGGCCTTCTCCACATTCTGTCAGATGCAGAAAGATGGCATTTTTCCTGACAAATTCACCTACTCGTGCTTACTTCGTGGCTGCTCCGGGACCTCCTCGTTCTCCCGCGTCCTAATGATCCACGCTCATGTTCTAAAGTTTGGGTTTTTATCGGACATCTTTGTTCCCAACGCTCTCATTGACTCATACTCCAAGACTAGCGCTGCAGGCTTCGCGGAAGCTAAAAAGGTATTCGATGGAATGCCCGAAAAGGATGTTGTATCGTGGAATTCAATCCTTGCCGGAGCAGTTAGAGCTGGAGAGGTCGCCGAGGCCCGACAGCTGTTCGATGAAATGCCAGAGAGGGATATCATCAGCTGGAACACTTTGTTGGATGGACTTGCTAAAGCCGGTGAGATGGAGAGTGTTTTCGACTTGTTTGGTAGAATGCCTGAGAGGAATGTGGTGTCATGGTCGACGATATTGTCAGGATATTGCAAGTCAGGGGACCTGGAAATGGCGAGGGATCTGTTCGATAAAATGCCTGTTAAAAACTTGGTCACTTGGACCATCATCATAACTGGATATGCTGAGAAAGGGCAAGCAAAGGAAGCCTCTCGCTTGTTGGATCAGATGGAGGAGGCAAGCCTTGAATTCGATGTTGCCGCTACTGTAAGCATATTGGCTGCTTGTGCTGAATCTGGCTTGCTTTCCCTTGGCAAAAGAATTCATTCCTATGTGAAAAGAAGTAAACTGAGATTGTCTACTCATGTATCAAATGCGCTGATCGATATGTACTCCAAGTGTGGCTGTATCGACAAAGCTTGGAGTGTATTCAAAGAATTGGTTGACAGAGATTTAGTGTCCTGGAATTGTGTGATCCAAGGGCTAGCCGTGCATGGGCATGGAAAGAGAGCTCTGTCTCTGTTTGCCCGGATGAAGATGGAAGGCATCAGGCCTAATGCTGTGACATTCATCGGCGTTCTTTGTGCTTGCACACACATGGGACTCGTCGAAGATGCTCGCTCTTTCTTTTACAGCATGGAAACAGACTATGGCATTGTGCCTCAGATTGAGCACTATGGTTGTATGATTGACGTTTTAGGACGCGTTGGGTTTCTTCATGAGGCGTTCCACCTCGCAAAGACAATGCCTTCTGAGCCCAATGCAATCATATGGTGCAGCCTTTTGAATGCTTGCAGGCTCCATAACAATGTTGGTCTTGCAGAGGAGGCAGTTAATCAGTTGGTAAAATTTGAACCTTCTGATGCTGGGAATTATGCAATATTGTCAAATATTTATGCAGCTGCAAAACAATGGGAAGGAGTGGCAAAGGCAAGGACCAAGATGAAAGGTATAGGAAGGCCAAAGCCAGCAGGCTCGAGTTGGATCGAGCTCGGTGATACAGTGCATGAGTTCACTGCAGGGGATAGAAAACATCCACAAACAACTAGAATTTTTAAGATGCTTGATAAGTTGAGCCATCACATTGTGCAAGTTGGCCATGCTCCAAAGGAAATGGCAATGTTACCGCAATAAAGATGGTGATTTCTGCTATCAATGTGGAGAAGAACAAAAAAAAAAAGAATTTATTTCTAAGAAGTTCACAGCATTGTGGGCATAGAAGATTCAGCAATCTCTCAGCGATTTCTTTTCTTTGAACATAAATCATCATGCTATTAATTAATGGCATCAACATACAAGAATACATTTTCTCATATTCACACAGGATTGAGCTTGATGTGAGGTTACCCATCTATAATACCCTTGAAAAGGGATTCCCTCTACAAACAAAACTGCAATCAAAAAAGGCCGATGGCTCATCTGGGAAACAACCAGATTAAGACATAAATAGCAACAATATCACTCGGAGCAATCATTTCAAGCTCTCTGCTTCACTCAATCACAGGGAAGTGGCAATGTTGCTGAGAACTGGAAACAGTATTACATTTCTCAGAGACATTATTCCTTGGGCTCCTCAAAGTAGATTGCAGGCACATCAGCAGAAGGAACCAATGAAGACACACACTTGAACTGAAAAATAACACAAGTTAAAACATAAGGCTTATGGTAACCACAACAGCTGCATTGATACACTTTTGCCTCATTAGATAAACTTACTCTGTGTTGATTGTATTTATCTCTGATAGCAACCAAGCCAGGAGCTTTGTTTTTCAGTTGCAGATCAAGTAGAGCATGGACACAATCTTTCAGTTCAACTCCATTATAGCCAGTGCACTCAATTAATTTCTTGCTCTGCAAATTAAAAAGAATTTAGTTATTGACAAAATTTAGTTATAACATAGATCTAGCTCAAAGTAATTGTCTTACCCAAGGATGTCTTTCTACATCAATAGTGTATCTAGAAACAAAGACAACTGAAGCAGCAACTAGAGATGGCAAAAATTGGAGGCATCCATAATCCAACAAACTCAATTCAGCAAGGAAACAACTCAAGAACTCTAGCTTCAGAGGTGGATACTGCAAAAGTTTGAAGAACCATCAGCAAATTGTATAGCACAGTACTGTAACAACTAATTTTTCAAAAGATACTCACTTTTTCATCTTCCCGACCAGCCTGAGAAAATATCCTAGAACAAGGAATCAATGGATTTGATTAGATGCATACACACTGACAACAGGGTAGAAGTTAAAATAGACAAAACCAATACCTCAAGAAAGTGTTGATGGTAGGATTTCCCAACTCAAACTTGAGAAAATTTAGAATGTCGCTCTCCAGTTTCACAACTTGTTCCGACGTGTAAGCATTATCCGTGATGTAACAAAACTCTTCGACAGTGGGCTGATCGACCTCTTCATACTTCCTGCAATTTTTTCTCTTTTTATCAGTAAATCAGAAATGGATAGCAGCTGAACGGCAGTCAGTTAAGAGAGGCTGTTGGAACTTACGAGGCAATGAGCATGGAGGTCACGCCAAGGAGCTGCAGATTCGGCTTTTTGATGGCGTTGAAAGAGAGGAATCGATCAATGTACGAGACAGAGAGGTAAACGGTTTCAGATAGCAGCTTGTATTCCTCTGCTACTTCAACGAGCCAATCCACCAGAACCGCCCTCATATTGACGTCGATGTCCTTCTGAACTGTCGCCATGTAGTTTGCCACTGGCCTGTTCTTGGCATCGACCTGGGAATTCAACGAAGGCAGCGACATTTAGTATCGATTTTACCTTTGATCTAAGCAAAAAAAAATGTTGCCATGAACCTAACCTCCTTAGATCTGAGGTAGCGATAGATGTCCGAAGCATAAGGCTCATCGATTCTGGAACCCGGTTCTGACGAGTATGAATTAACCGTCGGAGCGATAACAGAGCCCTGCGCCTCCCTACTCCGATGCTGCAAATTGGGCCTGTGAAGCGGCGGGGTGGGAGGACTGGGTATAAGGAGAGGGGCGGCGTTGGAGAGGAAGGGAAGATCGACCAGCTCGACGCGTATCTTTTTGGTTGCGCGGTGAGGATCGGCATCATAGGCGAAGGCGGCGACTCTCTTGGAGGCGGCGGTGAAGGAGGTGAGGTGAGGGGCGCAGTTCTCCTTGTCCGCCATGGATGTTGTGGAGGGGGATGAGGGGGATTTGTATAGAGAGAAAACCGCGCGGGGAAAACGAAGTGCGCCTTTTTTTTTTACGAGCGATTAGAAATCGGGAGGGCGGTTAGGGGATCGATGGAAGTGGAGGAGTTCGAAATCAAATTTGGAGGTGGAAAATCTCAGGATTTGGGGTAAAATAAAGGTTTGCGGATTCAAGTCGTCGCGCGCGGCGGCGAGTGGCGGGAGGGAATGAAATTTCGAGGAGGAGAAAAAATCGAAACAGTTTGGATCGATTAGATTTGGGTTTCACGCGCCGCCAACCCCGCGGTTCATGGAGCGACGCCACCCGGTTCGGTTCGCTGGATTGCGGGTGAATCTGCGTTAGATTGTGTCCGATTGACGTGGCAAATTGATACGCGCCGAATGGGGAATTAGATTGTGATGATGCTAATAATTCTAAACATAAACAATTTTCATAGGAACGGAAACTTTTTACAATATATATATATATATATATATATATATATATATATATATATATATATGATAAAAAAAACTCCAGAAGATTTCTGGCTTGGTTTCCAGAATTTTTTTTCAAAATTTTCTCTTATAAATTCGTAAAAAAATAATCTAGTAGATTCATGTATTTCTTCTAATTATATTAGAATTAATAGTTTGTATAAAATAATATAATAATATTTTGCTCTCACTCTGCGTTTCTTGCAAAGAGAAAATTAAAAAAAAACAAATTTATCAAAATTGATCTACACTTCGAAGTTTGATCTGACATTTCGGTAACAAAACAAAAAATATTATAGGATGTTCCACTTCCAATATCAATAAAACCTTGAATGGCATTTTAAAAAAATATTAATCTCAAATTTATAAAAAATGAATTATAAAAAAGAGACCAAAGTAAACGGCTAAAAAAGCAGAGTTAGCAGTTTGGGGCTTTACAGTGTTAAGTTATTCAACGGCAAGTTTAATGATTGAAAGCCACAAATGAAGATATCATACTTGCAAAATTAGCCAGCCAACAATGGACATGAGAATCTAAAGGTAGATAAGATAGAGGATCAGGATTAGCCATACAACTAAGTCCATAAGATAGAACTGTATTTTAGTCATTAGCATAGGAAAATAAGACCAAAAAAAAAAAAACAGAACAAATAACTTGTTGGTCCATGGATAAGTTATGACAAGAACTTATAGTCATCCATACACCAAAAACTAGCTAATGTCATAGTACTTTTTCACTTTGCAAAGTGAGGGGTAATCAACCCTGCTATTTCCAGAAACCCGACTCGATCTTTCCCACCGAAAATAGCTTTTAGTTTCTCATCGCATATGATTACCTTCTTGTCATTTGGATCCTGCGAAACAAGCCTTGCATTATAGAACAATCTAATAGAAAATTAATATCAGCTAGAAGCTTGGCAGAATCTACTTAAACCACCAGGAGATTAATGGCAAATGCATTAGAGAGAGAGAGAGAGCATAGTAAAAATCACCTATACTATAATATTTATGAAGATCTATTGTAGTAAACAAGGATCAATCCTAATTCTACAAGACGTTGCAAATGTTTAGTGCCATGGGGCAGTAAAAAAGGTAACAAAGAAAATAAATTTTGAATGTATCTAGTATCAACCATGACAATACACATTTTAATATAAAGAGAGAAACAGGAAAGCACAGGGAGTAAATACTGCAACAATTACAACGAACTACCAGGAGTTTATTTTAAGTCAAAGCAACCATCTGTAAATGAAAACATGATTTAATTGAAATAAACACAGGTTCATTATAATGCAAATTCTTCTTGATTTATAAAAATGTTACCAAACAACCTTGTTCTGATGGCATACTTGAAGACCTCAATATGCAAAACATTAATTGAATGTCGTTGGCTAACTATGAATTTTATATGTCATGAATTTTAAGACACATAAAATTCATAGTTAGCCAACGAATTTTATATGTCTTAAAATTCATAGTTAGCCACATAAAGGACATACAAAACTCCGCCCATGATGGCCGGTCCCAAGCCCGGATAAAGTAGGAGGGTTGCGTTAGGTTGCCAACCAGCGTCAAACTATGACAAATATTCAATGAATGAATCCATTAAATTATTGTGCTAATGCTAGGTTGTTCCCCGGAAGGAACGCGTTGCAGGGTCCGACTGTAACGTCTCGGCAAGGACCGCTACATCTCCAGAACTCGGGTGTAGTGATAAATATGTAAGAGTTCGCGTTACAGTCCGACTGTAACGTCTCAGCAAGGACCGCTACATCTCCATGAGAACTTGGGTGTAGTGTTAAATAGGCAAAAGTTCTCACACCATAGGTTAGATAAGAACAAATATGATAGGAAAACTAATAATCTAAGATTTGGAACATGGAATATAAGAACTCTTTAAATCAATGGAGGTAGTAGATATGATGATTAGGAGAAAAATTAGTATTTTGTGTGTACAAGAGACAAAATGGATAGGCGAGAAGGCAAAGATGATAGAGAACTCGGGTTTTAAGTTATGATACACTGGAAATAATAAAACAAGAAATTGAGTGGGTATCATTGTAGATAATTTGTTAAAGAATGAAGTTGTAGAAGTAGTTAGAAAAGGGGATAGAATTATAGCCCTTAAAATAATAGTGGCGAAAGAAACTATGAACATAATTAGCGTATATGCACCACAAGTAGGATTAGATGAAACTACCAAATCAAGGTTTTGAGAGAATTTAGATGAAATATTACAAAATATTCCACCAAGTGAAATGATTTTAATAGGAGGTGATCTAAATGGGCATGTCGGAGTAAAAAATGAAGAATATGAGAGAGTACATGGGAGTTATGGGTTTGAAACGAGGAATGAGGAAGGGAAAACTATATTAGATTTTGCGATGGCATATGACCTTATATTAGCTAATACGTTTTTTAAGAAAAGAGAAGAACAATTAGTCACATTCAAAAGTAGGAATAATAAATCGCAAATTGACTTTCTTATGGTTAGAAAGAATGATAGAAAGATTTGTAAAGATTGCAAAGTCATCCCTGGAGAAAGTTTAACTACCCAACATAGGGTAGTAGTGTTGGATATGCGCCTCAAATATAGTATCAATAGAAAAAGAATATATACAATTTCTAGAATTAAGTGATGGAAGTTAAAGGATGGGAAACAAAATATATTTAAGGAGAAGGTAGAAGTACAAGCATTAGGTGAAATATACGATGACTCTAATACAACATGGGATAAGATGGCATCAAAGTTAAAAATAGTAGCTAAGAGTGTGCTCGGTGAGTCAAAGGGACATGCACCACTAAGTAAAGAATCTTGGTGGTGGAATGCGAAAGTACAAGAGAAAGTAAAGGAAAAACGAATAGCTTATAAGGAATTATATATTTGTAAGAACGAGGAAAACTTAAAAAAATATACAATAGCCCAGAAAAAAGCTAAGAAAGTAGTGAGTGAAGCAAACAATGAAACTTTTGAACGATTATATCAAAAATTGGATACAAAAGAAGGGGAAAGAGATATTTATAGAATAGCTAAAGTGAGAGAAAGGAAAACAAGAGATCTTAGCCAAATAAAATGTATTAAAGATGAATGTAATAGAGTATTAGTAAATGATGGAGAAATAAAAGAGCGGTGGAAAAGGTATTTTCATCAACTTTTTAATGAAGGTTTAGGTGATCAACTTAATTTAGGTAATTTAATTAGGTCAAATGAGCATAGAAATTTTAATTTTTATCGTAGAATTCAAACATCAGAAATAAAACAAACTTTAAATGAGATGCACAATGGAAAAGTCGTTGGACCAGATGATATTCCGATAAAGGTATGGAAGTGCTTAAGAAACAAGGTATTGAATGACTTACAAAATTATTTAACATGATATTGAAAACAAAAAGAATGTCTGATCAATAGAGGATAAGTACTCTAGTTCCCTTATATAAGAACAAGGAGACATACAAAATTGTGCAAACTATAGGGGTATTAAACTAATGAGTCATACTATGAACTTTGGGAAAAAGTAATAGAAAAAAGATTAAGAAAGGAGACCACGATTACCGAGAATCAATTTGGATTTATACCCTAGAAAGTCGAAGCTATACATTTTTTTAGATAATTAATTAAAAAGTATTGGAACAAAAGCAAGACTTGCACATAATATTTATCGACCTAGAAAAAAACTTATGATTGAGTCTCAAGAAAAATTATAGAAAAGAGAGGTGTTAACATAGTATATATTCAACTAATTAAGGATATGTATGAGGATATAATGACAAAAGTGAAAACTTTAGGCGGATTAACCGAAACGTTTCTCATAAAAATAAGTTATATAAAGGATCAGCTCTATGTTCCTATCTTTTTACACTAATCATGGATGAACTCACTAAACACATCCAAGATCCAGTGCTCCAGTACTACGGTGCATATTATTTGCAGCTGATATTGTTTTGGTACATGAGACACGTTAGAGTAATGTTAAACTTGAATCTTGCTGGAAAACACTAGAAGTGAAAGGTTTTTAAGGTTAATAGAGTAAAGACAGAATATATGGAATTTAAATTTAGCAATATTAGAAGTAATGGAACAATTGTTATAATAGTAGAGGACGAGTTGCCCGGAACCGAGAGATTTAAACATTTAGGATCATTTTTACAAAATGATGGAGGGATTGAGAGAGACGTCTTAATAGAATACAAGCAGGATGGGTGAAATGGAAGGGAGCGTCGGGTGTTTTATGTGATCGTAAAATACCTCTTAAACTTAAAGGTAAGTTCTATAAAACCGCTGTTAGACCTGCTATGTTATATGGAGCTGAATGTTGGGTTATGACTCAAGCACATGAGCATAAGATGAGAGTTGCAGAGATGAGGATGCTAAGGTGGATGTGTGGACATAGGGGTATCAATTCGGGTGGGTCTGGTCGGGTTGGGTCGGGTTGTTTTTGTTTTTTTTTAAACCAACCCGAACCCGACCCGAACCCAACTTCAACCCAAAACACCTAAACCCGAACCCGAACCCAACCAACCCGAACCCGACCCATATAACTCGAAAATCCGATTCAAAACGACTTTTTTGGGCTATTTTCCCTATAATTCTTCACTTTTATCTCAATACTCCATCATTATCATACAAACATGATATTAATATACATAAAAACATCTAAATTTTTAAAATAAAATTTGATTTAACCCCAAAAAACCCCACAAAACCCTATATTTAAGTCAACCTGGGTCAACTCGGGTCAACCCGAACCCGACCCGACCCGAAAATTTTTAACTCTCCAACCCTCCAACCCGAACCCGAAAATGCCCAACCCGAACCTGATTTTTTTCTGGTCGATTCGGATTGAGTCGTCGGGTCGGGTTCATTTTTGACACCCCTATGTGGATATACGAAGATGGACAAAATAAGGAATAAAAGCATTAGAGAGAAAGTCGGAGTTGCATCTATTGAGGATAAACTTCGAGAGACACGTTTAAGATGGTACGGACATGTACTTAGACGACCAATAAATGCTCCAGTTAGGCGATGTGAACTATGATAAACATACATATCAAACGAGGAAGAGGAAGACCAAAAAAAGACTTGGTTAACAACAATAAAACAAGATAAAGTTTATTTAAATATAGATGATGATATAATAGGAGATAGAGCTCAATGGCGTAAAAGGATTCATATAGCCGACCCCACCTAGTGGGAAAAGGCTTGGTTGTTGTTGTTGTTGTTTATAAAGGACATACAAATGAAGGTATATGTATTCCTCTTATCTTCCAAGAGGAACATCACATAAGGGACTAAAATATGTATTCTTGAAGACAGCACATTGGCATCATGTGATCATTTGCATATTCAAAGCATTATAGCATAGACTGCCATCGCATCAAATTCCCATCAAACTGTGGTATGTGTCCGTGTAGTCTGCAAAATCATACCCTTGCAACCAAAGATATTATATCTCTGACTTCCTACGTTTCAAGCTTCCTATAGTCTGTTTTTTTCAGTAACTATAAAAGTTAATCATCCATAATTTTGCATGGACTTCATTTGGCATAGCAACCCCAAAAATGTAATCATTTGAATTTTTATACAAATGTTACTTCCATGTGTTGTTGTGTGCATTTTAACCAAGAACAATCCCCAATATCCTTTACTTCAAAATCACTAATCTGACAATCCAAACCCATATATCTATCTCAGTACTAAGGTTTTTAAAAGTTTTGGCTTTGGCACATGGTGACGGCCGCAGCTTCTCAAAGTTTCTTTGTATTTTGACAATCCTATCATCTAAATCTCTTTGCGCTATTCAGTAGCGATGATACCAACAAGTGATGCTAGAGTAATCTCAACTCAGAAAATTAGCATATCATGCATGGAACTAAGACTCCTAATAAAATACTAAGTTATTCTGTGCCTGTCTAGTGCAACCTCAGATACTTGTTCAGCAAACACATAAAGAAATCACAGGAAAAAAAATGCATGCTTAATCTGTATCAGTACAGCTAGAACAGAAATGTATAGTCAGATCAAGGACACCTTTGGCTAAGACCCAAACACGAAACACAACTAGGATTTTGGTAAAGTAGGGAGGGAAGACAAAAAAGAAAGGCGGTAGCAACCTGAAGGTTGTGCTCCTTGATGTAAGCCCAAATGAGCTTGAGGGCTTGGGTGCGGGGGATTTCCGGCACGCCGACAAGCGCCTGCATGGCAGGAGAGACAGGACGGGGCTTGGTGATGCCCTTTGCGGGCTTCACTCCCGCTGCGGTGCCAGGCTTGGAGGAGGAAGCCGCTCGAACGAATGGCCCCGGCGCGGCCGGCCGGCTGGAAACGAAGGAGACGGAGACAGCAGGCCAGCGGCACAGGCGACGGTCCGTAGTCGCGAAGGAGGAAGCCGAGAGGCCACCGGAGGGGATGGTCACCGACATGGGAGAAGGGAATAAGGCGTCGCTGCGGAGAGTACGATGAGTGGAGTGGATAAGAAGGAAAAACGAGGGTTTGGGAAGCGGGCGGTTCGAGACTGCTTTGGAGGTTTAATTGGAAAACTCCTTTGTATTTGATTCTTCTTAGTTAAAATATCAAAACACCTCCCCATGTATGAGAAATTACAAAAGGATGAAAATTATGGACGCTAAAAAACAAAGGGTAAAAAACAAAAGCACGTTCAAATTTATCAAATCGTTCGAAGGCCGCCCTTTTTCAAAAAAAGTGAAAAGGATATCTCAGATAATACTTTTATTTTTAATATTGTTGTAGCATATTAGTTATTAAAATGTGAAAAATTAATTATTTTATTTTAATCAAATAATATTAAAATATTTTTTTATTAATTTGGTTACAATTTTTTTAATTTGATCAAAATTATTTTAAAATAATTGTATAAGTTACTAATTACCATTTTAGAAAATCACTATATAGCTTCTACATTAAAATTAAATGTTACAATTTAAATTTTAAATTTTAAATATTATTACATTTAAATATTTTCTATAGTCAAATTATTTAAACTTTATTAAAATTATTTTTACTTCTAGTGGTAGAAGATACTCAATACTAAATAACTGTATACAGTTATAAAAAATATTAAATAGTAGTTATACAATCGTATAAGATATAAAGTAGCTACTACCTAGTTATAGATGAATTCTAAATTTAAAAATCTCGAATCCTAAATTATAAATATTAAATATTATTATACTAAAATAATATATATCAACTTGTCAAAATAATTTAAATTTTATTAAAATTATTTGTTACATTAAATGTAGTATTCTAGAAAAGTAGGGCATCCTTTTATTTTTATTTGTAGATTAAATAAATTTAAAGTGTCAATTTAATTTTTACCAAAAATTAAAAGATCACTTTTAATTATTATTTTCATAAAAAGCATCCCTTGTTATAAACAAAATAAAATAACATCGATTACATTTTACCATTAAAAAACTATTACAATTATTTTAAATAAGTTTAATCACATTTAAACAATTTGTATTAAACCGATAAAAAATTATATACAAAAATACTCACTGTATTAATATTTTATCAAATTAAATCAGTTTATTTTATATATTATTATGCGATGATAAAGAGAGGTCCACCAATGGGTTAAAGTAGAAGAAAAGTAATAGACGTGGAGGTCAAAGTCAGAACAGTAAAAAACTTAGGCCCATGAAACAAACCAATTAAACCAAGTGACGCCCTTCTCTGTCCGGCCGGGCGTAACAACCCGGTCGGCCCCAGTCGTGCTCGAATGGTTGCTCTGGGAAAGTTCGCGATTAAGGCTAATAATCAAACAACAACTCTCCTGAACCGCTATCCCTGAGCAGGAGGCATGTCCGATCGGACAAAAGACAATCCTCCGATAACAGTACATCCAATCAAAAAGTATGACAATAATTTTGTGCATTACGTCCGGACGAGGACTACCCGACCGAGCAATGGCCAGTTGGCCACATATTGGCCTACTAACTACCTCATCATATCTGATACAGGTTATGACAAGCGGATTCAGGAAATGACAGGGATATTAAAGTCAAGGTGAGGTAGCGATTAAGGTTGGGACAGGGTGATGTTTGTTACCTGGTTCTGTTAATTGCTCTATATCAAAGTCTTGCCCGAGCATTTCCCGAGTAGGATGCTCAAATAGGGTCGACCGATTATAAACCTGATTTAACATAAGGTTACTTGTGTGCACTCGATCGGGCAAAATACGAGCGAGCTTAAAGGTACTCAGTTTTATAAAGCTCTTAAGCATACGATCGACCGAGCAAAGGCCGAACTAACATAAGGTTGCTTGTGTGCGTTCAACCGGGCAAAGCTCTGAGTGAGCTTCAAGGTACTCAGTCTTATAAAGCTCTTAAGCACATGATCGGGCCGATGAAGACCAACGAACATAAGGTTGCTTGTGTGCGCTCGACAAGGCAAAGCCTGAGCTAGCTTAAAGTACTCAGGCTTATAAAACTCTTAGCATACGATCGGCCAAGCGAAGGTTGAATGAACATAAGGTTGCTTGTATGCACTCGACCCACAAAACCCAAGCAAGCTTAAAGGTACTCAACCTTATAAAGCTTTTAGCATACGATCAACCGAGCGAAGGTCGAACGAACATAAGGTTGCCTATGTGTACTCGACCAAACAAAGCCAGAGCGAACTTAAAGGTACTCAGTCTTATAAGAATCTCAATATACGATCGGCTTAATGACAAGCCGGGATATATTCAATGGAAGGTATTCTCAATAAACGACCAGCTTAATGACCGGCCATGATATATTCAATGGAAGATATTCTCAATATACGACCGGTCGGGATATATTCAAAAAAAAATATTCTCAATATATGACCGGTTGAGATATATTCAATAGAGGGTATTCTCAATATACAATCGGCTTAATGATTGGTCGAGATATATTTAGCAGAAAAGTAGTCGACAACCTTATGACACTTTGGCGAACTTGTTGGGAAATTTTCCCTCGAAGCTTCTTCATTAATTAATCAATTACAGCGATACACTCCTTTGAGTATTTCATCAAGGGCCAAAGTTATAAATGACAAAGAATGTACATCTGGGGGTAAAAAAAGATTCCTCGAAAGATTATTGCATGACGTCTAAGTTATACTTCTCTCATCTTCTAACAAACTCTAACAAATCGGAGACTACCTCACGATCATGGAAGTTATGTAAGATGGTATAAAAAAGAAAATCCTCTCTACTAGCAAGGGACGCAACACAAACATCTGCATCTGAAACCCTACTTTCTTACATTTTTCTGTTGTTGTTCTTCTTCCACCTTTGAACAAGGAAATTGACTTGAGCATCGGAGGGCCTAGCCACGGATTATCACCTCAAACTAGGTCACTAACGCTTTGTTGGCTCGTTTAACTGTGCGCAGGATTGTTGAGGAGTTTCCTTCAGATCTCGAGCAGCTTATTATCCGTCGAGCAACCACCTATCAGAGCCAGCGCACCATCTCATTGTTGGTGCAACCTTAGGTCAAGGTTGACCTGGTTGACCCGACTCGAGGTGACTTGACTCGAGTTGTATTTTGATGTTTGACTTGGGAAGATTGTCGGTGCAACCTTAGGTCAAGGTTGACCTAGTTGAGTTGCATGTCGATGTTTGACGAGAAGAGAGTTGTATTCTTGATGTTTGACAAGAATAGGTGTTTGGGAGATTGTAGGTGCAACCTTAGGTCAAGGTTGACCTGGTTGACCTGATTCGCGAAAAGTCCAAGTATGGAGACTTGGCACTGGAAAAGTCCAAGTACGGAGACTTGGTACGGGGAAAAGTCCAAGCAGGTAGCTTGGCACGCGGAAAGTCCAAGTATGGATACTTGGCACGGGGAAAGTCCTAACTGGGATGTTAGGCAGTTGGAAAGTCCTGGTGAGTGAAGCCAGGCAGTGAGAAAGTCCTAACTGGGATGTTAGGCAGTGTGGAAAAATCCTGGTGAGTGAAGCCAGGCAGTGGGAAAGTCCTGGTGAGTGAAGCCGGGCAGATTGGAAATCCTGGTGAGTGAAGCCAGGTGAAAATCCTAGTGAGTGAAGCTAGGTGAAAGTCCTGGTGAGTGAAGCCGGGCAAGGAAAATCCAGATAGATCAAGGGTGATCGGACATCTGGTGTTGAGAAGGTCAAGTAGGTCAAGGGAGTGACCGGATACTTGACACGAAGAGAAAAGTCCAAGTGGGTCAAAGGGATTGACCGGACACTTGGTGGGGAGGCTTAGTAGGTCAAGGGAGTGACCGGATGCTAAGCATAAGATACCAATAGGTCAAGGTTGACCAGATATTGGTTTGGAAGGTGTAGGACTTGGTTTGGGCAAAAACCAAGACCTGGATCGATCAGTGGATCGATCCAGTGATACACGGTTATCTGATCGGTCTGGTGACCAATCAGTAACCAAACAGTATGTTACTGTTTGTCATCTGATCGGTCTGCAGACCGATCAGAAAGCGAACAGAAGTTCGGGAGGAAAAAGAAGATAGCATGCTGATCGGTCCCTGGACCGATCAGAGGAAGCTCTGATCGGTCCTGGGGACCGATCAGAGGAAGATCTGATCGGTCCCCAGGACCGATCAGAGTCTTCCTGGACCGATCAGGATATGTCCTGATCGGTCCAGATATATCCGTTGGCTCTCTCAACGGGTATCTCCGTCTTCTTCGCTGTCTGCTTTGCAGATCTGCTTTGCAGGTATAAAGGAGATCGAGGGCTGCTACAGAAAAAACAAAGAGGGGCTTTGAACTCTCTGAAACTCTTTTTCTTCTTCTGCTACGAAGCTTCTGCTTCTTCTTCTTGCTGCTGCAAGTTCTTCTCCGAAGCTTCGTGTGAGCTTCCTTCGGCTGGTTTCCTGCTGTTGTAGGCGTCGCTTGAAGTTGCTGCTTCATCCAGTCGAAGAGAAGGCAAGTAAGCGAAGGTTTTACAGTTGTATTGTATTTTGCTTCTTGCTGTATACTCCTTCTTGTATTGCTTTTGCAAAACTTTGTGGCGAGGTTTCTCCACCCAGAAGGAGTGATTATTAGCCGATTCTCCGGGGACTCATCCACCGACGGATTGATAGGGCTCGTCCACCTTACGGACACGTCGAGGAGTAGGAGTTTATCTCCAAACCTCGTTACATTGACGCGTTGAGGTTTGATCTTCTTGTTTTCGTTTCTTGTTCTTATTTCCGCTGCGCTAACCCTAGTTTGTAGAAAGAAACGACGATTTGGGGTCGGCTATTCACACCCCCCCTCTCTAGCCTCCGTACGAAGGATCCTAACAAGTGGTATCAGAGCGAGGCCGCTCTTCGACGGATCAACACCCGGGGGAGCACGGGCTAGAGATGGATCTCTATGGAGAAGATGTCACGATTCAACCCTTCTACGAGTCTCACGACAACTTCACATATTGGAAGGTAAGGATGATGTATTTTCTTAGGACTAATATGTTAAATTGGTTTTGTGTACAAGAAGGGTTTTCCCCTCCGATGGATGAGGAAGGAAAACCTATCAAGAAGAAGGAGTGGACGAAAGAGCAAATCCGACAATCCGAAATAAATGACGAGGTAACAAAAATTATTGAATTTGCTTTACCTAATAATGTTTTGTGCAAGATAGATAGGTACAACAACGCCAAGGAATTGTGGAACAATTTGGCAAAATTCCATGAAGAGGAGCCTAGTGAGCCAAGTAGCTCACATCATGGAGGAAGCTCACATCATGGAGGAAGCGAATTGGGAGTTGAGGGCTACTCAACATCCAAGGAAGAAGAGGAGGAGAGCTCTTGTTCAAGATCGGAGCAAGAAGAGGCATCTACCTCCGGAAGGGATGAAGAAGAAAGCTCATCTACATCCACAACCCTAGGTAACTCAAACACTGTGATTTCAAGCAAATTACACATAATGTGTTTTGAGTGTAGGAAGTTTGGGCACTACAAGAGTAAGTGTCCAAAGAGGGTTAGAAAGACTCCACCGGTGCCAAAGGTCAAGGAAGCCGGAGTCCCGACATGCAAGAGCAAGAAGCACGTGGTGTGCTTCCAATGCAAGCAACGGGGACACTATAGGAGTCAATGTCCACGGGGGAGGCAACCTCACAAGGACAAGAGGCCAAACACGTGTAAAGGGGGAGCTAAGGCAAACCCTAAGGTAACATTTAAAGCTCATTCTTGCAATTCTAGTAGGATGCATGCTAGTGGTCTTATTGCCATTGTCAATAATGATAAGCATGTTAACACTAGAAATCGATACATGTGCTTAGGAGCCAAGCATGTTAGCCTAGATAAGAACAATTCTAGAAATGCTAACCCTAGAATTAACTCATCTAAGGCTAAGGAAAATCTAGGTAGAAACCCCAAGACAACTAGACATATGCCTAGGAACACCTCAAGAAAGAATGATAAGTTAAAACTTGAGGTTTTAGAAAAAGAAAATCAAGTCTTGAGGTCAAGACTTAACACTCTAGAAAAGGCCCTAAAGAATTTAGAGAAGTCAACTCTAGGGTCTAAGGGTCAAATTTCAAAGCCCAAGGACAAGAAAGGTTTGGGTCACAAACCTAAGTCCCAAATGGTCAAGCCCACCTATCATAATGTTCCATTCGATTATGGAACAAAAACTAGGGCTAGGGAGACCACCACCAAGGTCACAAGGGGAGTCACCCCTAGAGTTGATCTTGATGAGTCCCAAATGATCAAGGCTTTAAAGCCTAGGAGGGTCATTAGGAGGGTTGCTAGGGAAGTTATCCCTAGTGAATATTTAGTGAACCCAATGAGCTCTAATAGGTATTGGGTTCCTAGGAGCATCTTCTCTACCCCATAAATGGGTTAGAGAGTGTCAACTCCGATTAGAAGGGTAGTTAACCCAACTTTGAGGAAATTGACACTCAAGGAGCATTTTCAAGGTTTTGAGAACTTTTGAAAATAAAATGGAATTATCATTTACTCCTTTGAAGAGTTAAATGTGCCTAAAGATTGGAAATTTCATTTTTAATCTCAATTGGCACAATTTGGGAAAATCTAGAGAACTCTCGAAAAAAAAAATTGAAACATGCCAAGTTTTGAGGATAAATTTGATCTTTAAGTAGCATGAATTAATCTAGAGTTCAAGAAGTGTCAAAATTAGGATTTTGGCATTTTGGGGCAATCTAGGATTAAATTTGAAGTTAGCCAAGTGGTTAAGGATACTTAGATAGGTAATCTAGGTATATTTATTTATGCTAAATCTTGCCATGATTGTTTGCCCTCACATGTCATGACATCATGTTTAGTTTTATTATCATTTGAAATGTCATGATAATGCTTAGGCTAGTTTTTATGTCATGTTTATTTAAGTTTCAAACTTTATGTCATGACATCATGACTTTGGCACATGTTTTCATTTATGATACCATTTTATGTCATGTCATCATCTCTTGCATTAATAATCAATTGAATTGATTTAAGGATGAAAAACACATTTTGATATTGAGATCAAATTTGTGTTTAGAAAATGCATGAGACCTTAGTCTAAGATACCTAAACTCATATCTCACATTAAAATTGTCATGGATGTGTTTGATACACTTTAGATGTGTATGAGATATTAGGATCATGAATTAGGATCAAGGTGCATAGTTCTTGTACCTAGATGAGCCTAATTCAAGAAATGGAGGATCATAGGGAAAGCTTGTGTACAAGTCATGTACATTTAGCCCTAAGATTATGGTCCTAAATTAAAAGGTTTAAAATCATTTTGAAATTGATTTGGAAAACCTTGATGAAGACATCTTAGTGATTGCATTCATCATTGAACATTGTGATACAAAGTTGAGTTAAACTTGAACTATTTCAAAGTTTTTGAACTTTGTATCAAGATTTGAAAATGGAAGTTATTTTCATCGAAAATTATTTTTCCATGATAGTGTATGTTATGAGGAATGTATCCTTAAAATTTTACAATTTTTGAAATTTTCTGTGATTTTCTAGAGGTTTCTGAATTTCGGGAGAAGAAATCAGAAATCTGATATCAGACTTGTGGACCGATCAGGAGGTTGCCTGATCGGTCCAGGGGATGTTGGATCGGTCACTGTGACCGATCCAGGGAATCCCTGATCGGTCTGGTGACCGATCAGGGCGTGCCAAATGCTGATTTTTCGACTGTTTTGTCTGAAATTTCAGGTGTTTTGGATTTCTAAAGGTTTGAAACTCTTCAAGACATTGTTGTGCAATGGTCAAGGGGGAGTTGACCTTTAGGGGGAGTTTTTACCTAATTGTCAAGGGGAGTTGACTCTTAGGGGGAGTTTTTACTTCTTAAGACTTTTAAGGATTAGTGATATGGGATTATCACTAAGTTGATTGTTGAGTTTAGTATTAAGGGGGAAATTAAGAGTTTCAATGAAAGGTATGGGATTTTCATTAGGAAGAAACTCTTGACCTTGATACTCTCTTTTTTTCTTTTTGATGTGTGTCAAAAAGGGGAGAGTGTTCATTGGAGAATTATTGGAGAACCCAAGTTAGGTTATCGGGTTAACCTAAGCTAGGGGAAGAATGTCAAGGAATGTTCGAGGAAGAACATTGGGATTCTTTTTGATGTGTGTCAAAAGGGAGAATTATTGGAGAACCCAAGTTAGGTTATCGGGTTACCTAAAGGGAGAATGTCCAGAGAATGTTCAAGGAAAGAACATTGGACATTGGAAGATGGTTGAAAACCTAAGTTAGGTTATCGGGTTAACCTAACTTGATTATGAGTTTTGTCAAACATCAAAAGGGGAGATTGTTGGTGCAACCTTAGGTCAAGGTTGACTGGTTGACCCGACTCGAGGTGACTCCAGTTGTATTTTGATGTTTGACTTGGGAAGATTGTCTGTACCTTAGGTCAAGGTTGACCTAGTTGAGCTGCATGTCGATGTTTGACGAGAAGAGAGTTGTATTCTTGATGTTTGACAAGAATAGGTGTTTGGGAGATTGTAGTGCAACTTAGGTCAAGGTTGACCTGGTTGACTGATTCGCGAAAAGTCCAAGTATGGAGACTTGGCATGGAAAAGTCCAAGCACGGAGACTTGGCACGGGAAAAGTCCAAGCAGTGAGCTGATCGCGGAAAGTCCAAGTATGGATACTTGACGGGAAAGTCCTAACTGGATGTTAGGCGGTTGGAAAGTCCGGTGAGTGAAGCTTGAGGAGAAAGTCCTAACTGGATGTTAGGCAAGGGAAAAATCATGGTGAGTGAAGCAAGGGAAAGTCCGGTGAGTGAAGCCGCAGATTGGAAATCCTGGTGAGTGAAGCGTGTGAAAATCCTAGTGAGTGAAGCTAGGTGAAAGTCCTGGTGAGTGAAGCCGGGCAAGGAAAATCCAGATAGATCAAGGGTGATCGGACATCTGGTGTTGAGAAGGTCAAGTAGGTCAAGGGAGTGACCGGATACTTGACACGAAGAGAAAAGTCCAAGTGGGTCAAAGGGATTGACCGGACACTTGGTGGGGAGGCTTAGCAGGTCAAGGGAGTGACCGGATGCTAAGCATAAGATACCAATAGGTCAAGGTTGACCAGATATTGGTTTGGAAGGTGTAGGACTTGGTTTGGGCAAAAACCAAGACCTGGATCGATCCAGTGATACACGGTTATCTGATCGGTCTGGTGACCGATCAGTAACCAAACAGTATGTTACTGTTTGTCATCTGATCGGTCTGCAGACCGATCAGAAAGCGAACAGAAGTTCGGGAGGAAAAAGAAGATAGCATGCTGATCGGTCCCTGGACCGATCAGAGGAAGCTCTGATCGGTCCTGGGGACCGATCAGAGGAAGATCTGATCGGTCCCCAGGACCGATCAGAGTCTTCCTGGACCGATCAGGATATGTCCTGATCGGTCCAGATATATCCGTTGGCTCTCTCAACGGGTATCTCCGTCTTCTTCGCTGTCTGCTTTGCAGGTCTGCTTTGAAGGTATAAAGGAGATCGAGGGGTGCTACAGAAAAGATAGAAAAGGCTTTGAACTCTCTGAAACTTTTTTTTCTGCTTCTGCTACGAAGCTTCTGCTTCTTCTTCTTGCTGCTGCAAGTTCTTCTCCGAAGCTTCGTGTGAGCTTCCTTCGGCTGGTTTCCTGCTGTTGTAGGCGTCGCTTGAAGCTGCTGCTTCATCCAGTCGAAGAGAAGGCAAGTAAGCGAAGGTTTTACAGTTGTATTGTATTTTGCTTCTTGCTGTATACTCCTTCTTGTATTGCTTTTGCAAAACTTTGTGGCGAGGTTTCTCCACCCAGAAGGAGTGATTATTAGCCGGTTCTCCGGGGACTCATCCACCGACGGATTGATAGGGCTCGTCCACCTTACGGACACGCCGAGGAGTAGGAGTTTATCTCCGAACCTCGTTACATCGACGCGTTGAGGTTTGATCTTCTTGTTTTCGTTTCTTGTTCTTATTTCCACTGCGCTAACCCTAGTTTGTAGAAAGAAACGACGATTTGGGGTCGGCTATTCACACCCCCCCTCTCTAGCCTCCGTACGAAGGATCCTAACACTCATCACCTTCAAATAGGATCAAGTTTGACGTCATCTGTGGAAACTTTTCGCCTAGATATGAAGTTTTGTGATGGAAGAAGTTGGAAAACTCAATACTGTAACCTTAACGTAAGAAGATCTGGAGTTGCTCATCAACGTCAGGGCACAAAAATTACTTTAACAATAACAACAAGCCAATACTAGTGGTATGTTGCCACCACCAAATCCGGAAGCATCAACAACCACTCATGGAAAGAGGGGTTCAAGAGGAGGACCCTGGGTTCAAGAGGAGGACCCTGCTCGCTTGCTTCTTGTGCCTCTCTCACCAACTCGACGCCCCCGAGTTCTTTTTAGCACACCATTAGAATAGTTGGGCCAAGGAATAATACCCCAGGAGTCTTTTGGAGAGGTACCTATGCGAGATGGGTATAGAGGAAAAGTGGTGGCTAATGATAGCTCCCTTGTGTGAATTGCTGCTCCATTCTCTCAAAGGGTGTTGGATGATCCATTACCCAAGCGTTATCAAAACCTGAACATAGGAGAATATTTCAGAACCACTTACCCGGAGGATCGTCTCCTCAAATTTGAGCACACCGCCCTTCTTCAGCAATTTACGGATGGGATAAAATGTCGAATGTTCCTCACTACATTTGGCGGAGCAATCCAGCGATAGCTCAAACGGTTGCTAGATAATTCTATTTGTTGCTTCAAGGACTTCCAGAAGGTATTTCTCCACCACTTTCCCAGTAACCGATGATATAATAAAATCCCTTGGAGGCTCAAAGAAACCATTCGAGCATATATCAAAGGGTTCAATCAAGTGACTATGGGCGTTCCCACGGGCATCTCGAAAATTTTAGTAAATGTTTTATCTCATAGACTTAATGATAATGATTTATTCAAAGATTTGGTTAAAAAACCTCCAGCCAACTTTGACCTGCTGATTGAACGACAATTGAATTCATCAATGTTGAAGAAACTCAGGCTGCTCGAAAGAGGGTGTTGCACCTACTGTCGCTCCAGCCCCTGAACGCCCAATGGTACATGCTCTGTACAGCATGTGGGGGTTCCTCGAGAAATCTCGCGAAAGTGGTGCACATATCATAAAATAAAGGAGTGTTACACTCTACGGAATCAGCAAGAAGGCAATCCTGGATATCGTCGATGGGGGGTGGGGGCAAATGATTGTCAGTCCAACCGAACGAGAAAGTCACATGCTTAGCGTTTGGTAATCCATGAAGTCGGATGCAGTGAAAATCAGGCGACTGGACCTGAAATTAATTTTGGACCTAGAGATCTAGAGGAAGTAGAAATACTCCATGATGATGCGTTGATAATTAAAGATGTAATAGCCAAGTATAATATCTCTCATACTTTCATTGACACAGGTACCTCCGTTAATATCATCTTCAAATAAGCATTTGATCAGCTACAGATTGACGCGAGTGAGCTCCAACCCATGTCCACTCCTTTGTATGAGTTTACGAGTAACAATGTACAACCGATTGCCCAGATAAAGCTGATCATATCCTTAGGGGAGGAGCCCCTAATGAGGACACGTCGATCAGTCTTTAGAGTGGTGGATGCACTCTCCGTATATAATGTCATTTTGGATCGACCGACCCTAAATGAATTTCGAATGTTCGTTTCAACTTTCTGTCAGAAGATAAAATTCTCTATGGATGATCAAATGGGAGAAGTCAAAGGCGATCAACTAGTAGCACGAAAGTGTTATGTGGAGATAATAAAGATAGAAGCTAATGCTACTCAGAAAATCTAAAGGATGGAGGTCAACGTCATTCAAGAAAAACTGCTCATCCTGGTGTATGAAAAGAAGGAAAAAGTATAGATTCAGACTAGCCAGCCGGATGCAACTACTCATGTAGCAGCCGACTTGTCTCTTGAGCTCAAGGCCAAGTTTATATCATATGGTCCAAAAATGAGATAAAATTATAACAAAAGGGTTACTCCTAGATTTTTCAAGTGGGTGATCTAGTCTGGAAGTGCATCAAGTCAGTCAGAGATGTTAATAAATTGGAATCACAATAGGGAGGACCCTATAGGGTAGTGCAAAAACTCGCCTCAGTTTCTTATTATATTCAAGACGTAGAGGGGAGAAATCTCAAGCGGTCTTGGAGTGCAACCATCTCCAACCTTATCGAGCTTGACAAGTACACATATAGCTTTGTTTTTCTATTTTTCTCAATATATTTAATGAAAATTATAGGAGTAATTATTCTAGTCGATCAGTTGCATAGACAGCTGGAGACTTTAAACCTTACAATCGATTGATCACATGGACGGTCGAAGACTTTAAACCTTAATGTCGATCGATCACATGGATGGTCGGAGACTTTAAACCTAATAGTGGATCGGTTGTATGGATGGTCGGAGACTCTAAATCTTACAGTCAATCGGTCGCATGAACGGCTGGAGACTCTAAACCTTACAGTCGATGGGTCACATGCATGACCGGAGACTCTAAACCTTATAGTCGATGGGTCACATGCATGACCGAAGACTTTAAACCTTACAGTTGATCAGTTATATGGATGGTCGGGGACTTTAAACCTTACAGTCGATAGGTCGCATGGACGGTCGGAGACTCTAAGCCCTATAGTGGATGGGTCACTTCAAACAAATGATCGGAGACTTTAAACTTCATACCATCGAACTATGACTTTAAGTCATATCCCTTCCAGAAATCATCAAAGATACAAGTATCCGATCTGTTTATTTCATTCACCATCACAAATTCGATCGGTTTATTATTCAACTCGAGAATTTATTATGAAGATTGTTTATATAAATATTCGGTTTGGTTATTTCACTCAGCATCATGTATCCGATCGATTTATTACTCAGTCCAGGAATTCATTACAAACTGCTTATAAATATTCGATCTGTCTATTTCACTCAGAATTATATGTCCGCCTGTTTCATTATACAGCCCGAAGATTCATCATGGAAACTGACCATATATATAGCTTGCTTAGTTTGCTTAGCATTATGCGTTTGCACGATACATTATACAGTCCAAAAATTCATTATGAGATACTTATATACCTATCTAACCTGGTTATCCCGCTCGACGTCATTTGTACAGTCGGGTTATTATTCTGATCGGAAACTCATTATAAGTTATTTTCTAAGGGTCTAATTTATTGATTTCGTCCGATATTATGCAACCGACTGATTTCTCATTCAAGTCAGAAACTCATTATATTCGCTCAGTACAATATTTTGTCAGAAGATTCAGTACGAAGGAGATATCCTTGTTTGACTCGAATATATGGCTGGGCATAAAGATTTGGATTATTCTGCTCGATGCTATTTCTTCATCAAGTATGTGAGACAAATTGGTGTACATTGGTGGTTTTGAAGATCGTAAGGGCACACCAAGGGCACACAAAGGAGATAGGTGCTATCTAATACTATTTAATGTGCAGCTCAATAGTTAATTTTTGAATTTCCTTTTACAGAAACCTATGTTTACATCGTAAAAAACATAGATACACTAGTCAAACTTACTTAAAATATCCTCTCAGAGCCCCTCAAGAAGTTGGTCCTGATTTATAAATGATAAAGGAGGCTCCTTTGATAGATATCCCCCTTTCACAATTGTCGAACCGCCCCTTCAACTGCATAATTAAGTATTTTTACAAACCTCGTGGCCAGTTTTTCTTTAAACTCAATAGAGTCAAGGTAGACTCTCCTCTATGTTTCGACTCATTCACCTTCCCCCGCTTGGTAGGCCAATAGTTTGGCTTGAGCAGTCTTGGTTTCAGCCTTCGCAGCGTTCAATTATGTTTGCAAGGAATCTATTTGAAATTCTCTGGCCTTCAGTTTTTCTTATTACTGCAACAATAAAAAGTCCTTGTCGGCCAACTTCTGAGTTAATCTAGGGGACTCGGATGAATGGGAAAGTTTTACCCTTTCTAACAGAGAATTTTTAAGAGCTAAGTCGACAAGGACTTTGTCTTTCAAAGCTCTTTTCATCTGAAGCATGGATTCACTGCCTTGCAACATCAGCTCCAATTTCTAACTCCTAGAGCATTGAGACTCTACCAATTGTCGACATTCTTATAGTGCACTTTCTGTACTTGAGAGAAGTAAGGCTTGTTCCTCCATTTTTCTTCTCAAGTCATTTGTAGCAATAGAGGTGGACTCTAATTCCTTTACACGATCCTTCAAAATCTTGTTAGACTACACCAAATCTACCATCAATTGACTTAAGTGCGCACTTGAAGAATAAAACTAGAAGAGATAAAAAGGAGGTTATGATTTAGTTGGATAATTTATGAGAAAAATGGATCAGGAAGTTTACCTCAGGGGCTTTATGAGCATGTTCATCAGCATACTCAGATGTTGTGGCCCCTTTTATCTGCCTATAGGATTGCATCCAAGACTCTGTTAAGAAGCCTTTTATTCGTAATAGCCCATATGTAGGTAAAGCCTCCTGTCCTTGTTCAAATGGTATTGTATACACTTGCTTAAAGCGACAGTGGGGACCATAAGGAAAAGCAAGCTCTAGCCCCTGAGTGTTAGGACGTTCAGTAATTACTTGGGATGACTTAAAGACTCGTACAGAATTAATAGGAGCTGGGGTAGTAATAATCAATATCTTCTAAGTGGGTGGGGCATGAGAACGTGGACGCTTGGTAGGTCGAGGTTGAATTTCGGAGGCTAAAGGTGTTGTAAGTGCGCCAAAGGAAGCTGAAGCAGACGGGGGGAGCATAGGTAAATCCGTAACTGAAATTTTTGGAGTCGAAGGTCCAAGAATCCCCATAACTAGTTCTAAAGAGGCCCTAGACATCTTTATGTTTGGCTTAGTCAGTTTTGAAGTCTGCATTATCTTGCAAGAGGCAGAGATCAATCTAACTGGTTGCATCATAGCATGCTTAAGATTGTATCGATAACGTATTGGAAGTGCGGGTTCTTTTCACTTGGTAAAAATATCCTCCGATGTACCAAGGAAGGTTTGCCTGGTTAAAGGACATACTGATAATGCTAAAGTAGAAGACTTAGGCCTTTGGTGTCTAGTGATGAGAGGAACATCTGACTCGGAAGAGCTAGAGGTGGGCTTTGGAGCAGGGAGAAGTAATCTGCCAGAGGAGGAAGCTTGTTCACATTGACGACTCCTTAGTAAATTCTCGCCTATTTGTTTTAGAGCTTCTCTCATTATCTTGGGGTTTTTGAAGAGGAAGGCTGCACTAATAGCCTCAACTGCAAAAACACCAAAGATTTTTATAGCATGCAAGTTAAGAGAAAGAGGAAAAATTTTTTCTTACTAAATGAGGCGCTTACCTCAAAGTCAACTGGAGTAAATCCAAAAATATACAATAACCCCTCTCTAGTTAACTCGGGTAGGCTAAATTTTAGGCTCCTTATATATTCTATGGCTGGACCCAAATTTGAGTCTACATAAACGTTCCTTAAAGTAGGGACAGGAGGAAGGTCTTGTTGCTAAGTAGTGGAGTAAGAAGAAGGAGATGGGAGATGGATGAAGGAATACTTATCTCTCAATTCCTCTTGAGCTAGCACATGGTTGAATAAAATCGCATTAGAGTGAGATTGAAATTTAAACAAGTCTTTTGTTACTGGATGGAGAAGAAAGTAATAGTGAAATAGAAGGGGAGATAAAGGAATATTAAGCAAACGATAAATGATGACAAAGCCATTTAAGATCTTAAAAAATTGGGGGATAAACTGGTTCAAGGGAATATTGAAATAGTGAGTGACAGTGATGAAGAAAGGAGGCAAAGGGAAGCGAAGCCCTGACTCGACTTGTTTTGTAAAAATGGCGACGCTACTCGATGGAGGGCGGTGAGAATGGTCCGCAGGGGTAGGGATTATCACATTGAGAGAAAGATCGTAGTTGACATGAAGATGATAAATTGTTGGATCAAGACGCGCTAGAGGGGGGGTGAATAGCGCTCGCGGCTATTTCGTTTGATTATCGGAATCGTAAAGCGTTCGTAGAGTAATTAAAGCAGCGAAAAATGTAAATAAACACAAACACAGAGACACGGTTGTTTACTTCGTTCGGAGCCTAAGGCGACTCCTACTCGAAGGCCCGCGATCCTTGATCGCTTCCGGTGGGCAACAACTATAAGCTCGATAAACGATTACAAGTTGAAGTACAATAAACAACAGTAAATAATTATACCAACGACAAAGAAATGAAGATTCGGAGCTCCTGGTCGTCGGGCACAAGTAGCTGCACTTCGGAACGTCGTTTGGAGCAGCACGTAGCACTTGAATCACTTGGAAGAAGATTGTTTGAAGCTGCTGGTCGAGACCCCTTATAAAGGGGGTTCAAGGCGCCTTATATTGTTCACCAAGGCGGCTTGAACGAGCCGAGTCACCCGCGTGGATCAGCACGGACCTGGTCGAACTCTATCTGGTTCAAGGTGCCTTCAGCCTATCCAAGGTGCCTTCAACCTCCGGTCCAAGGCGCCTTGAACTCCATTCAAGGCGCCTCCAGTTTGCTGCGCTGGCCTTTTCCTCCAAGCTCCATGGAGGCGCCTCGGACACTGTTCATCCGAGTTCTTCTTTGTGTTTTTGGTACCTGCAAGTATGTTAATCCAAAAATACCTGCAACACAAAGTTAACACAAAATAATAGTATGAATATGAAATTATGATAGTCTCCGGACTGTCCGGGTCTGAATTCGGATTTCCTTCCGGAAACCCTAGGTCGACCCGATGCCTACTGTTCCCTCTACGGGGAACGCGTCCTCACCTACTCCACTCAGGAGATTTACCTGTTGCCAGTACGATCCTCCAGATCGACTGGACTTTTGCTCGGCACTCGATGCTCCCGGACTTTCTGCTGAACATCCGCTTCACCGGCCAGTTCAGACTTTCACCTGGTTCGCGACACCAGGACTTTCCACCTAGGGTTACCACCCCCTAGGACTTTTGCCTGAAGCCATCGACCTGCCAAGGCTTTCCGCATAGGGTTACCACCCCCTATGACCTAGGGTTACCACCCCCTAGGGTTTTACCTTGCCTAACCGCAGTTAGGACTTTCCTGAAACACTCAGCAAAAGCTGTCAGAAAACAAAGCACCTTAACTTTGAATCCTTTGCCATTATCAAAACTTAGGTTCGATCGTCGGATGCTTCCCGCACCAACATAAATATCGTCGAGAGTGATGTGGAAAGAATATTGTGTGTACTCGTTATTCTCTGCCATTCTGAGGAAAAATGATTACTGGAATTGAAGAAGAGAAGTAGTCGAAAGTTGGGAAGGAAGCGAGAAGGAAGTGTTGGATCGAGATCGCGCTAGAGGGGGGGGTGAATAGCGCTCGCGGCTATTTTTGTCGTATCGGAAACGTAAAACTACCAAAGTAAATATACGCAGCGGAAGTAAAGAATGCAATCACAGAAAGACACAGATAGTTTTACTTCGTTCGGAGCCTAGGTCGACTCCTACTCGAAGGCCCGCGATCCTTGATCGCTTTCGGTGGGCAACACTTATAAGTACGAAAAAGAGTACAAGATTTACAATCAAGATGAATTAAAACAAGTTTACCGACGTAATCAGAGACTCAAGCTCCCGGTCGTCGGACTTGTAACAGACTTCTGGTCGTTGAATGAGCAAGACGCAAGACAAGGATTGCTTGAAGTTCTATTCAAGTGGTCGAGACCCCTTATAAAGGGGTTCAAGGCGCCTTTACACTGCTCACCAGGCGCCTTGAACGAGCCGAGTCACCCGTGGATCAGCACGGACCTGGTCGAACTCTATCTGGTTTAAGGCGCCTCCTACTCAAGGCGCCTTCAACCTCCTCAAGGCGCCTTGAACCCTATTCAAGGCGCCTCCAGTCTGCTGCGCTCTTCCTCCTTTGCACCCGAGGCGCCTCAAGCTCCATGGAGGCGCCTCGGACACTGTTCATCCGAATCCTTCTTTGTGATTTTGGTACCGCAAGTATGTTAATCCAAAGATACCGCAACACAAAGTTAACACAACATAATAGTATGAATATGAAATTATGATAGTCTCGTCTGACTTCGGGTTTCCAACCGAAACCCTAGGTCGACCTGACGCCTCTTCCCTCTACGGGAACGCGTCCTCACCTACTCCTCTCGGAGATTTTACTAGTGCGATCCTCCAGATCGATCGACTGGACTTTTGCTGCTGCTGGACTTCCGCTTCCCGGCTAGTCCAGACTTTCACCTGGTTCGCGATACCAGGACTTTCCACCTAGGGTTACCACCCCCTAGGACTTTTGCCTGAAGCCATCGACCTGCCAAGACTTTCCGCATAGGGTTACCACCCCCTATGACCTAGGGTTACCACCCCCTAGGGTTTTACCTTGCCTAACCGCAGTTAGGACTTTCCTGAAACACTCAGCAAAAGCTGTCAGATAACAAAGCACCTTAACTTTGAATCCTTTGCCATTATCAAAACTTAGGTTCGATCGTCGGATGCTTCCCGCACCAACAGGAAGATGACGAAAAGAAAGACTTAGGGTTTATTTGTGGAGCGTTTATAAGGACTTCTTGAAAAAGAGTTCCGAAATGAGAATCGTTCGATCGTAATAGTCAGAAAAAGAGGGATCAAATGTGAGCCGTAGGATGGGGAAGGTTATATACCTTTAATGAGGTATACACATGTGTCACCAATAAAAAACCTGTAATGGTAATCTATTGGATAGGTAGTCATCTCGAAGCGTTTCAATTTTTACCAAGGTGGGCTTGGTTTTTTGTATAATTTTTTAGTTATAAGTTCGAATAAACTTTACAGTTTAGACATAAAATGACCATACTCGAGCGAGAGTAGTTCTACATCCTAAACGGATTCAGTGGACTAGTCTCAAATAGTTTCATTTAGGGTAAAGCCGAGTCAATTTTGGTTGAGCAGATAAAATTTCGGGTACCCTAGTAAGCTCGGGCGGTTTAATACTGAATGAGTTTTGATCAAGTTGATAAATTTTGTGTGTTGCAATTCACTCGGCCAGCTTAAGGTTGAATGAGTTTCGATTGAATCGAAGACTTCGTGTGCTTTGTTTTACTCGGCTGATTTAATGCTTAAGTAATCTTTGTAGACTCAACCAAAGGGGGGAAGGAAACTTTAGTAAAATAAAAATACTTATTAAAATTAATAAATGTTCAATACATATAAAGTAACAATACTTGTCTGAGTACATCCCTAAATTAACAAATAATCTAACACATAATAAATCATGAAAATTTAGAAAATAGATCGGGCGGAACATTGTTAGTTATCCTGTCATAATCCAAAGAGTTGGCAGGGGGGTCAGAGGTTAAATAGCTATCCTCCTTCAGTTGCTCTATCGTGCCTTGTGCTCCCAGTATAAGCGTCTGGACAATGGCGTGAGCAATAGGTGTATTGAATTCTTGAGTTGCGAAGAGTTCATTTTTCTTTGTGTTAAACCGCTCTTCTTCTCCTGCTCGGTAAGTTTCTAATTATGTCCGGAGGGTCACCAATTCCACTTGGGTTGCACCAGATCAATCTAGGCGATTGCTAGCTCCGACGTCAAAGACTCTCGTTCAACCTTTTGGGTCGCCAGTTCTGATGTTTTGGTGGCTAGCTCTGTAATGTGGGCAACTTCTTGTGTTTGTAATTGACTAGACAATTGTGCATTCTTTTCAATCTGCTCGGCTAACTTCGATTGTGCTTCTGCTTGAAGACTAACCTCTGTTTGAAGTCGAGTCTCCATAGAGTTCAAGGTAGTCTTCAGTTGAGTTGCTCTTTCGAGCTCATTTTAGGTCTTTGGCTCGACCCTGTTTCAGTTAATGTGGACTAAACTCGTGGAAGCACAGCTCTCCTCCTAGGGTTAATGCTCCAGTCTACGCCTTTAGTTTCGCTCGTGCAGGACAAATGTATTTCTTATTGCTCGCTGGAGGGAAACTCTCATGGAAACTGCACTCCTCGACTTTGTGTATGTTGATCTTGCTAGAATTTCCCTGAGAAGAGGGGTCGCAGATTGAGGAATCAGATAAATCAAATTCAATCCTTTCTTTGTCGATCTCCAAGGATAACTTGTGACTTTTCACATCAATGAGGGCTCCAGCTGTGGCAAGGAATGGTCTTCCAAGGATGATCGGTATCTTGGGATCCTCCTCCATATCTAGGATAATAAAATCTGTGGGAATGATACATCCACCCACTTCTACTGGTACATCTTCCACTATTCCCATTGGGTATCTACATGAATGGTTAGTTAATTGCAGTGTCATAGTAGTCTGTTTAATGTTCTAAAGTCCCAGCTTCTTACATAAAGAGTATGGAAGTAGGCTAACGCTGGCTCCCAGGTCGCAGAAAGCTCTCTCTATGAGTTCAGAACCAATTTTACAAGGTATGAAAAAACTCCCTGGATCCTGAAATTTTGGTGGAATATTTGCCATAAGTAGAGAGCTGCAATTCTCTGTTAATGCTATGGTCTCAAAGTCGCCATTTTGCCTCCTGTTAGAAAAAATTCCTTTTAAAAATTTTATGAACTTCGGCATTTGGTGCAGTGCATCTATCAGTGGTACTTCTACACAAATTTCCTTAATTTTCTTCAAGAATCGGTTGAACTCTTCATCCTTTTGGGATGTTATCAGTTTCTGAGGGAAAGGAATTGTTTGACTTTGTGAGGAAATTTGAAGAGTTCCTTCAACTTTCTTGGTGATCTCCTCTCCATCCCTATCCTGGATCTGATTGGACAGTGGGGGAGAGGACTCTTCCTCTGAGTCAAGTCTTTTTTGAGTAGTGATTTGGGGGTCTCCCAAAGTTCGTCCGCTCCTCAGCTCGATGTGGTTGCAGTGTTCCACTGGGTTTATATCTGGCTTTCCAGGAAATGTTCCCTGTGCTCTTGAGATGGATTAGGCTATTTGGGCTATCTGGCTGTCTTGCATCTTTTGATGTTTCTCAGAGTTTTTCATTCTTTGAGTCAACTGCTTGATCTCATTCTTCATCTCTTTTTGCTCTGAGAGAGCTTCTTCAAGCATCTTTTCGATTCTGGATAGCTGTGAAGGGTGTTGTTGATAAGTTTGTTGTCCAGATGGGTAGCTCTGTTGTCCAGGTTGATAGTTTTATTTTGCTGACACTTGGTTTTGATTGTTCCGGAATGAGAAATTTGGGTGGTTCCTCCATCCAGGGTTATATGTGTTAGAGTACGAATTGTTTTGCTTCTGATTGTAACTGACTATCTCATTGCATTGATCAAGTTGGTTTATCTGTGCTTGTATTGGCCCTAGGGGGCAAGTATCTTGAGCATGATCCGTACTTTCGCAAACACAAATGATCCTGTCCGAACGCTGAATCAATGGATGCTGGGCACGTGGCGCTCTCCGATCTGATGACGTGGATCTCCGACCGGTCGTATGGATCTCCGGCGAACCTGCAAGGAAGTCGGGCCGGGAAGGGGTTCCCGGCGACGACCCTCCGACGCTCAAGTCAGGCAAGAGGAAACTGATCCTGTCCGAACCAGGGGTCAACGAACGCTGAGGACGTGGCGCTCCCTGCTGGATCCTCGAGTGCTCCGGCGAACCTGCAGCAAAACCGAGCCGGGGGGGGGGGGTGTCCCGGCGACGGCCCTCCGACGCTCAAGTCAGGCGAGGAATGGATGAAGAAAGTGGCTGCAGAATGAAGACTTGTGTACCTCCGGTGAAGAAATGGAGACCTTATATAGACCTCTCCAAGAAGCCTAGGCGCGCCAATCGAAGCAATCTCCTGCTTTCGACCATGCCCAGGTATGAGTCTGTCAGAAGGGCATCCATGAGGCCATACCGCTACTGTATCAACCTCTCCATGATGTGACGGCAAGATCTTCTATCGTGAAATTCTGTGTACGGCATAATCATTAGACATGCCTCTGCTGACATCCCATATCTCGAGCCGAACGAATAGGCCGCTCGGCTAACCTTTGTATCCTCGCCCTTATCCTGGCCGAACGGACAACCCCTTGGTTCCAGCCGGGCAGACGCCCCGCTCGGCCATTCAATCCTCCTGCCTTGGCGTCGGAAACCCAAGCCTGGCTGGGTTATCTTTGGTTCCGCTCGGACCTACTCAGCTGCTCGGCGCGGCCATTAACCGCTTAGTCAGCCCTCCATCTGTCCTCAAGCTGAGACCCTTCAGGAAGTGGATCCCCCATTCTTACCGGATCACTTGCCTCCCTTCAAGTCTAGTCGAAGGAGGCGGTGAGTCCGATTCTGACTATGTGTCCGAGCGGTGATCGTCGCCTTCCGCCGCTTATAATATCATCGGGCCGCTTTCGCCAAATTCAGCCGCTCGGCTCTTCGTTTTGGTTGTCTTGTCGCTCAACGTGGATGTTTGCTTGTCTAAATCTTCTCAAAAATCACGCAAATCCTCTTCATTAAACCAAAGCATGCGCAGTATGGGCGCCTTAATTGCGCCTGGTGACAGAGCGCCACGTGGCTCTTCTTGTGTGGCTGTGATGATTCGTACGATGAGACGCCGATCACTTTGAAATGGACGGTTAGATGATGACCTCGTCTCTCGTGACCTGCATCCGACGGCGGAGGCCGACCAGCCTCGGCCGTATAAAGCCTCCGTCTACTTCCTTCGCCGCATGCTTGCTTGTGCGTTGTCCTTCCGCCTCTTCTTCTGCTGCGACCTCCGACGATCCAGTTCCTGTTTTTCGGCGGCTACCAACCCACCGGTGATCTTTTCCGCCCGTTTCCTTCTCAGTGAGTCTTCTCCCTTCGTTTACAAGGTCCTCCCAAGTCGTTTTGCCTCTTTCGTTCCCGTTCCTCTGTTTTCTTGCCCTCTTATTGCTTCTCCAAGATGGCAAGCTCCTCTGAGCCCACTGTTGGTGTTCATGGCCCTTGGTATATGACCATGGAGAGTCGGTTTGATGAAGAGGGCGCTCGGCGTCTTGTTCGGACGTATGGGATCCCTGATAACCACGAAATAATTATAGCCAGCCCGTCCGATCGGCCCCATAACCCGCCGATCGGCACCATTTGCTTTTTTCTAGACCAATTCCAGGGTGGCCTTAGATTTCCTACCCATCCATTCATTTTGGAGGTTTGTAATTATTTCCGCATCCCGCTCGGCCAACTTGTGCTGAACTCCTTTAGGTTGCTGAGCGGGGTGGTTGTCCTCTTTAAGCTGCATAATATCCCACTTGACCCCAAAATATTCCACTTCTTCTTCTACCCCAAACAATCCGAGTTTGGCACTTTTATTTTCCAGAGTAGAATAGGCTTTAAATTTTTTGATAATATGCCGACCTCCAACAAGCACTGGAAGGAATTTTTCTTCTATATCCGACTTCCCGAGCGGCCAGCATTTCGAACCAAATGGCAGACCGCCGTGCCGACCTAGCCGGAGCTCGGCAAATTCAGAAGCAACCCAGCATACCTTCATACGGTGAACCGGTTGTCCGGTCAGCGGTACAAGATCGACCAGTTGCTTCTCAAGGGGGTGTTGTATATTTTCGGATTATCTCCCGTTCGGGCCAATCTCCCCTACCGCATGAGTAAGGACTTTTTACTCTCCTCGCCTTTTTTTGTCTAACTGATTTTAATTTCTTCTATTGCAGCTGAAGTCATGTGGCGCTCCAAAGCTACCGCTCATCTGAAGTTGAAGGCCGTGGAAATTGAAGCGGCCACCAAAAGAGAGCTCGCCGAGCAGGGTCTTATCCCCAACCGTCCGGCAGCTACAGGAGAGGGGGGGACGCAGTCCGCCCCTGAAACAGAAGTTACCTCAGCCGCTTCAACGGAGGTTGAGGCGGATCCCGTTTCCTCTGCTCCAGCAGAGCTGGGAGTCCCCCAGGTCGGGGATCCCCCACTGGAAGTTTGGCGAAAACGTCACAGAGACTCCAGCCTTCCGCCGACCCAAGAGGGCGGACCACAGGCGCCGATCGGGGTAGCTTCGCCAGATCGCACGCCGTCGCATATCGGGACTCCAGCGGCCTCGCCTACCGCACAGCCCTCAGGCTCTCCTCCCCGGACTGGTCGCCGCTTACGTCGGTTGGGCGAAACTTCCACCATAGGGGAGTCCTCACATCAGGCGGCCGCGACTGAAGAAGCGCCGTCCGGCCATCCGACCATCAAGACTACCCTCCGATTCCCATCGGAGGAATATTTACTGTCTGCCGATCGGCCCTCGAGCCCTGTTCACGAAATAACCTTGACGGGTCCGCTCGCCAAGCTTTTTGAGGACGCGCAGATTCAAGTGGCCCTCATGACGCCCAAGCAGCTCGGCGACAACAACATGCAGCAGGCCACTCAGGTAAATTCATTTTTCTTCCCGCACCATGCTACTGTTTGGTCCCTGATTTCATTATTTCCCTTACAGCGTTGGGCTGAGCAAATCGCCACTAGCCATCGGCTAGCCGAGCTGGAGGAGCTCCTGGAAAAACTCCAAGTGTCGGGAGGTCCGTCTGCTGAGCGAGAGAAACAAGCCTTCGAGGCCGAACAGAAGAAGTCTGCCGACCTGGCTACAGAGGTGGCTCGGCTAGAGGATCAAGTCAAGAAGCGCGAAGCGGATGCCAAACGCGCTACTGCCCGGAAGAAGCGAGCGGTAGCCGATTTGGACAAGATGAAAGTAGATGTCCGTGCGCTAGATCAGCGATCCAAGGATCTGGAGGCTCAGCTGAACGCCGAACGAGAGGACCGTTCGCAGAACGCACAAAGGCCGAGGTGGACTTGAAGGCTGTCCAAGATACCTTAGCCGCTTCCCGAGCGGCACTCAAAAAATATAAGGAGGGAGAGCCGAACCGCCTAGCAGCAGCACGCCAAGAATACCTCCGCTCGGAGAGGTTCGGCGCAAAATTCGGCGGCAACGTCTCTTCTACTTTCGCCGAAGCGGTCAAGGTCACCATGACGTACTTGAAGAAGGGTGGCCACCTTCCCGAGGGAATGCATATTCCCGCCTCCGACCTGGCGGCCATGATTGATGATATCCCTGACGCCTTCTTTAATTTTGAAGACCCGGAGTGAGGCGAGTTCTTTCAAGTGCTTTCTGTATTTCATCCGTTCAGCGGATGCAAAAATTTTTGTACGTGCCGTTCGGCCTCCTTATGTTCCTTTGCTTGCATTTTTTGTTTGCCCTTCATTGTCTCGTTTTAGTGTGTTGCTGCTTATTCGTAGAATCAGTTGGACTCCCCTAGCTTCCTACTAAACGACCGATCGGGTTAATCAATTGACTTGTTTCCTCAGAATCGTTTAGTGCTTGGCTATGCTAATTGCCTTCAGTGAATGTGAAGTGTTGGTAAACCGACGGCCGATCGGCCTTAATCAGTCTGGTACTTGCGAACGATCATGATCGGTGCGGCTCTCGATCTTTAACGACTGGGCTAGACGGTCTTCCGCTCGGATATTTATAGCCGGTCGGCGCGGCTCTCGATCTTTAACGACGGTGCTCGTCGGCGCGGATGTTTATAGCCGATCGGCGCGGCTCTTGATCTTTAACGACGGTGCTCGTCGGTTTTTCGCTCGATTTTTATAGCCGATCGGCGTTGCTCTCGATCTTTAACGACGGTGCTCGTCGGCGCGGATATTTATAGCCGGTCGGCGCGGCTCTCGATGTTTAACGACGGAGCTCGTCGGCGCGGATGTTTATAGCCGGTCGGCGCGGCTCTCGATCTTTAACGACGGTGCTCGTCGGCGCGGATATTTATAGTCGGTCGGCGCGGCTCTTGATGTTTAACGACTGAGCTCGTCGGTTTTCCGCTCGATTTTTATAGCCGATCGGCGTGGCTCTCGATGTTTAACGACGGTGCTCGTCGGCGCGGATATTTATAGCCGGTCGGCGCGGCTCTCGATCTTTAACGACGGTGCTCGTCGGCGCGGATATTTATAGCCGGTCGGCGCGGCTCTCGATGTTTAACGACGGAGCTCGTCGGCGCGGATGTTTATAGCCGGTTGGCGCGGCTCTCGATGTTTAACGACGGAGCTCGTCGGTTTTCCGCTCGGTTTTTATAGCCGGTCGGCGCGGCTCTCGATGTTTAACGACGGTACTCGTCGGCGCGGATATTTATAGCCGGTCGGCGCGGCTCTCGATGTTTAACGATGGAGCTCGTCGGCGCGGATATTTATAGCCGGTCGGCGCGGCTCTCGATGTTTAACGACGGAGCTCGTCGGTTTCCCGCTCGGAGGGTTTATAGACGCCGGCTCGTCTCTCGATCTTTAACGACGGAGCTCGTCGGCGCGGATATTTATAGCCGGTCGGCGCGGCTCTCGATGTTTAACGACGGAGCTCGTCGGTTTCCCGCTCGGAGGGTTTATAGACGCCGGCTCGTCTCTCGATCTTTAACGACGGAGCTCGTCGGCGCGGATATTTATAGCCGGTCGGCGCGGCTCTCGATCTTTAACGACGGTGCTCGTCGGTCTCCCGCTCGGAGGGTTTATAGACGCCGGCTCGTCTCTCGATCTTTAACGACGGAGCTCGTCGGCGCGGATATTTATAGCCGGTCGGCGCGGCTCTCGATGTTTAACGACGGTGCTCGTCGGTATCCCGCTCGGAGGGTTTATAGACGCCGGCTCGTCTCTCGATCTTTAACGACGGAGCTCGTCGGCGCGGATATTTATAGCCGGTCGGCGCGGCTCTCGATGTTTAACGACGGTGCTCGTCGGTTTTCCGCTCGGAGGGTTTATAGACGCCTCGCCTCTCGATCTTTAACGACGGAGCTCGTCGGCGCGGATATTTATAGCCGGCGCGGCTCTCGATGTTTAACGACGGTGCTCGTTTCCGCTCGGAGGGATTATAGACGCAGGCTAGTCTATACATCTTTAACGACGGAGCTCGTCGGCGCGGATATTTATAGCCGGTCGGCGCGGCTCTCGATGTTTAACGACGGTGCTCGTCGGTATCCCGCTCGGAGGGTTTATAGACGCCGGCTCGTCTCTCGATCTTTAACGACGGAGCTCGTCGGCGCGGATATTTATAGCCAGTCGGCGCGGCTCTCGATGTTTAACGACGGTGCTCGTCGGTCTTCCGCTCGGGGATTTATAGACGCCGGCTCGTCTCTCGATTTTTAACGTCGGTGCTCAACGGTGCGGTTATTTATAGCCGGTCGGCGCGGCTCTACGGTTTAACGTCTGGGCTAGACGGCCTTTAAGGCTAACTCCTTACCAGGTCGAGCGACCTTGGCCTTCCTTTCAGCAGAGAATACTCAATGTGCTTTCATCTTTCTACTTCCTGCATCGCAAGTACCTCCGACCGGACGGTACGGGGCCTTCGTTCCTCGAGCGCTTGGCTCGACCCATTTACCACCGGCCGAGCGGCGCGGGGCCTTCGTTCCTCGAGCGCTTGGCTCGACCCATTTACCACCGGCCGAGCGGCGCGGGGCCTTCGTTCCTCGAGCGCTTGGCTCGACCCATTTACCACCGGCCGAGCGGCGCGGGGCCTTCGTTCCTTGATAACGATGCCTTATATTTGTTCGAGCGCTCGGCTCGACCCATTTACCACCGGCCGAGCGGCGCGGGGCCTTCGTTCCTCGAGCGCTTGGCTCGACCCATTTACCACCGGCCGAGCGGCGCGGGGCCTTCGTTCCTCGAGCGCTTGGCTCGACCCATTTACCACCGGCCGAGCGGCGCGGGGCCTTCGTTCGGAAAATTACGATGAATTCTACGCCCGAAAGAAACTATATCTGAAAAACTAACCTGCCGATCATCATAAGATCTAACGCAATTTCTCAACTCCCGAATACCCGTGGAGTGAGGTGGATACAATGTACTTCGTCGAAATTTATCAAGGCCAGGAGGATGGCGAAACTTCCCGGTCGGTCCTCCATGGCCGCTCGGCCTACCAGAGGTGGTGGCGGCCTGCTGCTTTATCCTTTTACTTGAGCCTTCTGCTCCCATTGCTCCACGAGCCTTCGTCATCGAGCGCCTGGCTCGTATACTATACCTCCAGCCGAATGGCTCGAGGCCTTCTTCATCGAGCCAAGAGCGCTTGGCTCGTATCTTATACACCATGAAGATAGGCCGCTTGGCCAATAATTCCAATTGCGCACATTATAACATTTCGCCTTCTACATTTCAAATATACAACCAAACAGAAAATATACAGCACATATCTCTCGCCCTGCCCCGGACAGGCTAGAGATAATTTGTGCTTCACGGTGGATCCAAGTGCCAATCCCTCTTCATCCGCTCGGCGGCTCGTCCACCCAACTTCCTCGTATGCGGTCGATTCATCGCCTGACATCAAACTCCCGCTCTTGAGGTTCCAGAAGGAGGGGCTTGCTATAATTCGAATTCGGGAGATGAAGTATCTGCTTTTGAGGGAAATGGAACTGTGGCAGTCGGTGCTTCCGCTCGGGAGAAGCGTCCGCTCGGAGGATTTTGCCCTTCTTATGATCCCGCACGGGAGGCTAATCAGATGAAGATCCTTGCCCCCCGTGAGCGGGCGCGATTTCTAGGGGAGTACGGAAGAGTGCCTGAGGGAACCCTCCTGTTGAAACATATTCCGGGCGGTCTGTTTGCGCCGCCCGGCCTGCTGAAGCCGAGGTTTGCTGTTGCGCTCGCTCAGCCTGTGCTTTCTCCTTTTGCTGCGCCACTATCTTGGCTGCCCTCGCCTCGACTATGGCGTCCAACTCTTCTTGTGAGAGTGCCACGGTATGTATTCTTCCAGCCTCGTCCATCGTTCCCTTTCGGATACAGGTGTGTTCCCACAGACGGCGCCAAATTGATCCTGTCCGAACCAGGGGTCAACGAACGCTGAGGACGTGGCGCTCCCTGCTGGATCCTCGAGTGCTCCGGCGAACCTGCAGCAAAACCGAGCCGGGGGGGGGGTGTCCCGGCGACGGCCCTCCGACGCTCAAGTCAGGCGAGGAATGGATGAAGAAAGTGGCTGCAGAATGAAGACTTGTGTACCTCCGGTGAAGAAATGGAGACCTTATATAGACCTCTCCAAGAAGCCTGGGCGCGCCTATCGAAGCAATCTCCTGCTTTCGACCATGCCCAGGTATGGGTCTGTCAGAAGGGCATCCATGAGGCCATACCGCTACTGTATCAACCTCTCCATGATGTGACGGCAAGATCTTCTATCGTGAAATTCTGTGTACGGCATAATCATTAGACATGCCTCTGCTGATATCCCATATCTCGAGCCGAACGAATAGGCCGCTCGGCTAACCTTTGTATCCTCGCCCTTATCCTGGCCGAACGGACAACCCGCTCGGCCCCTCGGTTCCAGCCGGGCAGACGCCCTGCTCGGCCATTCAATCCTCCTGCCTTGGCGTCGGAAACCCAAGCCTGGCTGGGTTATCTTTGGTTCCGCTCAGACCTACTCAGCTGCTCGGCGCGACCATTAACCGCTTAGTCAGCCCTCCATCTGTCCTCAAGCTGAGACCCTTCAGGAAGTGGATCCCCCATTCTTACCGCCGGATCAGAAACTATGAAGTGGCTCCAAAGATGCAAGATCGCGTACCTCTGTCGAAGTCTGAGGGCTCTTATATAGAGTTGTGGGGAGACGTATGCACGCCTACCGAGGCGTACATGTGTCCTTTACCATACCTTAGTATGGGCTTGCCAGAGAAGCATGTCTGATACCATACTGCTACAGTCCGAGCACCTCTCTGATGGGACGGCAGAACCTTCTGTCGTAAGATTCTGCGTATGGCTTGATTGTTGAACATGCCTGTTGTCAGAAGATGTTCCCCAATGTTCCCTTATCCTTCTGTCTCTTCTTTCCCCGTGCCGAGCGTCCAGCCGCTCGGCAGGCATCGGTCCGACCGGGCATAGGTATCGGTCCGACCGGGAAGCTTTTACTCCATCACGTGCTCGGCTGAGACTGTTCCTTCACAGCATTGCTGCTTTATGTCTTGGTCGAGCGGACTACTCGCTCGGCCCGTCGACTCTGTTCACCATGAGCGTCGGAAACCCGACTCCCCGTCGAGTTGTTGATTTCGGCTTGGACTTGCTAGGTCGGTCGGCCTATTAACCCTACTCCTATCCGATCGTCCCGACCTTAGGTTGACCATTTTGCCTTTTGACCTCCACGTGGCATTGACTCCCCTCCAGAGGGGGTCCCTCGACCTTACTGCCGGATCAACAAACTATTGCATTAGCCGTGTATTTCCCATGGCCTCAAGCTTCTTGGTCAGAGCGTCTAGCTTTGCAGACATGAGTGTGACTACATCTACGTCGAATTTTCTTGACGCCTTTATTGGATTTCATGAGAAAGAGCCACCAGATCTTTCAGTTGCCCACTGATGGTGGTTCTGTGCCACATTCTCTATAATATCTTCAGCTTCATCAAGGCTCTTGTTCATTAGTACTCTTCCTGCATAGTTGATTTCATTGTAGAAGGTGTGTAGAACCAACCATTTCTCAAGGCTATGATGGGGGCACTATCTCAGCATACTTTTAAATCTATCCCAGGCTTCAAATAATGATTTTGAGTCTATCCGTTTGAAGATTGCAATCAAATTCCTTATGTGAGCAGTTTTGTTTGGTGGATAGAATTTGTCCAAGAATTTCTACTCACACTGCTTTCAAGATGTAATGTTGTTTGCTGGAAGGAAATTTAGCCACCGCTTGGTTCTGTCTTTCAGGGAGAATCCAAAAAACAATAACCTCACTGATTCTAGGGGACTCTGTTCACTTTCATGGTACAACAAATCTCGTAGAAAAGCTCTAAGTGGTGGTTTGGATTATCATGCGGTTCTCCTCCAAATTGATTCTACTGAACCATGTGAATTACTGCAGGCTTGATTGAAAAATTGTTGGCTTCATCACTCAAGGAGTGAGAACTTGATCTTATTTTAGAAATGAAGGAAGCCAAGTTGCCTTGATATCTCAAATAGAACCAAAAACCATTGATGATGTCTTATTTGATCCCGATTGGATTTTAGCAATGCAAGATGAACTATCTCAATTTAAGAGAAGTCAAGTTTGGGATGTAGTTCCTAGGCCTACAAACAAATCAATTATTGATACAAAATAAGTTTTTAGAAATAAACTTGATGATAAGGGGATAGTTGTGAGAAACAAAGCTAGATTGGTTGCTAGGGGTTTCAATCAAGTAGAAGGGTTAGACTATGATGAAACTTATGCACCCGTAGCAAGATTGGAGTTAATTAGGATGATGTTGGCCTTTGCCGCCCATAAGGGGTTCAAGTTGTACCAAATGGATGTAAAATCAGCATTTTTAAATGGTGTTATAAAAGAAGAAGTATATGTTGAGCAACCACCGGGATTTGAAAATTTGGCGTGTCCAAACCATGTATATAAGCTCAAAAAGGCCTTATATGGGCTAAAACAAGCTCCCCGAGCTTGGTATGAACGATTGTCAACATTTCTAGTATCCAAAGGGTTTCATAGAGGGAAAATTGATACCACGTTATTCTTAAAAAATAGTGGAAATGATATGTTTGTTGCTCAAGTATATATAGATGACATTATTTGTGGCTCCACAAATAAAGATTTTTTAAATGAATTCATTAATCACATGGAGAGTGAGTTTGAAATGAGTTTGGTTGGTGAGTTAACATTTTTTCTAGGGTTACAAATTAAGCAAACAAAAGAAGACATTTACATTCATCAATCAAAATATGTCAAAGAGCTATTTAAGAAGTTTGGAATGGAAAATGCAAAGGAAATATCTACTCCCATGGCCACTAGTACTAAATTGGATAAAGACATTGAGGGGAAAGAAGTTGACTCCAAGGTGTATCGTAGTGCGATAGGGAGTCTTCTCTATCTTACGGCTAGTAGACCCGACATACTTTTTGCCGTAGGTATATGTGCACGGTATCAATCTTGTGCCAAGGAGTCACATTTGAGTGTCGTTAAACGAATTCTTCGTTATCTCAAGGGGACTCAAAATGTTGGTCTTTGGTATCCTAGAACCGAAACTTTTGATCTAGTGGGCTATACCGATTCTGATTATACTGGATGCAAATTTGATCGCAAAAGTACTAGCGGTAGTTGTCAATTTCTAGGATCTTCTTGTTGGTTGCTACTCGGAAAACCTAGAGGTTCCACTGTACAAAAATTTTGTACAAAGGTCTGAACCTTTTCCTAGCTACCATGTGTTCTTTTAAATTAAATTTTGGATCGCCTGCGGAACTTAACACGTTTGATCCAAAACTTAATCTATTCGTTCTTTTAGGTTTTGACTTGGGTCTCCTACGGAACTTAACACGTTCGACCCAAATCACCTTAAGTTATTAATTCCATTAAATATTAATTTCCATAATTGGTTCCCAGTACTGACGTGGCGAGGCACACGGCCTTCTTGGATATGGGAGCAACCACCACCGACTAGACAAAACCTTTTATGGAAAGATAATATTTAATTTCCTAAAATAACTTTAGGTTAACCGAAAAGAACAATCAAATCACAAGGGAAAGAAAAACAAAAGAACACTATATCGAAAACAAATTCGAAACTCTAGAATCGTATGCCTCTTGTATTTAGTATTATTTCCAAAAATAACTAGTATGATGCAGAAACAAAAATTACTAGTTATACCTTTTAGAAAGACCTCTTGATCTTCTACCGTATTCCTCTTCTAACCTCGGACGTTGTGTGGGAAACGATCTTCCGAGATGAGAACCACCAAGCACCTTCTTCTTCCTTGCAAGTTTCGGCCATCAAAACTTCTTCTAGGATGAAGAGGTTCGGCCACCACCACCATGCTCCAAGGGATACTAGAAACGAGGCTTGCTTTCTCTCCTTCTTCTCCTTCCTTGATCCGGCCACAAACAAAAGCTCCACCAAGAGATAAGTTTCGGCCAACAAGAGGAGAGGAGAGTAATAGGGCCGACCACCAAAACCAAAGAGGAGAGGAAGGAAAATAATAGAGATCATTAACCATGAAGCCTTCTCTACCCCCTCTTTTATAATCCTTGGTCTTGGCAAATAAGGAAAATTTAATAAAAATTTCCTTAATTCTTTTTCCATTGAAAAGGAAAAATTATTTAATTAAAAATATTTTACTTTTTCAAATACAATGGCCGGCCACCTCAAGCCCCAAATCAAGGAAAGTTTTAATTAAAACAAGAATTAAAACTTCCTAATTTGTTTCCGGAAATTTATAAAATTTCTCCAATAATTTAATCCCTTCATGATTGGTTTATAAAAAGGAAATTTAATAAATTAAAATCTTTCTTTTAAACATGTGGATAAAAAGAAAGTTATCTCTAAAAATTAAAATATCTTTTAATCTACAAATAAGAAAAGATATCAAATCTTTTACTTATAAAAGAGAATATTTAATTTTTAAACTTTCTTTTAAATCATGAACATGATTAAAAAGGAAAGTTTTCTTAAAATTTAAAATCCACCTTGTAATCAACAAATAAGGAAAGATTTCAAATTTTAAACTCTCTTTTAAACATGTAGATGATTTACAAATAAGAAAAGTTTTAACCAAAAATTAAAACCATCCTTTTAATCTACAAATAAGGAAAGAGATTAATCTCTTCTCTTAATCTTTTGTAGAAAGATATAAAAGGAAATTTTTAATTTTTTAAACTCTCTTTTAAAACCATGATATCCACATAAGAAATAATTTTAAAAAAAAAATCCTTTTTAATATTCTAGTGGCCGACCACCTAAGCTTGGGACCCAAGCTTTGGCCGGCCACCTACATGGCTCATCCACTTGGTCTTGGCCGGCCCTAGCTTGGGTTCCAAGCTAGCTTGGCCGGCCCCATTGGATGGGTAAAAAGGTGGGTATGCGGTGGATATAAATCTCTATATACTAGAGGCTACAATAGGGACCGAGAGGAGGAATTGGTTTTGGTCTCCCGATGAAATTAAGCATCCCGTGTTCGCCCCGAACACACAACTTAATTTCATCAATAATAATTCATTCCACTAAAGAACTATTATTGAACTACCGCACCAATCCCAAATTACATTTTGGGCTCCTTCTTATCATGAGTGTGTTAGTCTCCCTGTGTTTAAGATAACAAATGTCCACTAATTAAGTAAGTTACTGACAACTCACTTAATTAATATCTAGCTCCAAGAGTAGTACCACTCAACTTCATCGTCATGTCGGACTAAGTCCACCTGCAGGGTTTAACATGACAATCCTTATGAGCTCCTCTTGGGGACATTCTCAACCTAGATTACTAGGACACAGTTTCCTTCTATAATCAACAACACACACTATAAGTGATATCATTTCCCAACTTATCGGGCTTATTGATTCATCGAACTAAATCTCACCCATTGATAAATTAAAGAAATAAATATCAAATATATGTGCTTGTTATTATATTAGGATTAAGAGCACACACTTCCATAATAACTGAGGTCTTTGTTCCTTTATAAAGTCAGTATAAAAGAAACGACATCTAATGGTCCTACTCAATACACTCTTAGTGTACTAGTGTAATTATATAGTTAAAATAAACTAACACCTAATTACACTACGACCTTCCAATGGTTTGTTCCTTTCCATCATGGTCGTGAGCTACTGTTTATAATTTATAAGGTACTGATAACATGATCTTCTGTGTGTGACACCACACACCATGTTATCTACAATATAAATTAATTGAACAACTACATTTATCACAAATGTAGATGATCCGGTAGTAAGAACAGGGGACCCCTGTTGGTGCGGCTAGCACTAACGATTTAACCTAGGTTTTGATGAATGACAAATAGGTTAAGTTAGTCTTGTTGTTGTCTGACACTTTGATCGAGTGTGCAGGAGAAGTCCAGCTAGGTCGACGGGCTGACCGGATAGCTGGCGAGAAGTCCAAGCGGGTCGACGGGCTGACCGGACGCTTGGCGAGAAGTCCAGCTAGGTCAACGGGCTGACCGGATAGCTGGCGAGAAGTCCAAGCGGGTCGACGGGCTGACCGGACGCTTGGCGAGAAGTCCAGACGGGTCGACGGGCTGACCGGACGTCTGGCAGGTAAGTGAGGTAAGTCACTGGAGGGGAGTGACTGTGAGGACGCGTTCCCGGGAAGGGGACATTAGGCGTCGATCCGGCTTAGATCCATTTCGGATGTCTAAGTCGAGATCGTGACTAGATTCCGGTCTCGGAAAGACGGAATCTAAGTCATACTCTTTTTATTTATCTGTTGAACTTTAACTGTGCTGACAATCTGTGTTACAGGATATACATTTGCCTCGGACTAACTTTGTTTTGCAGGAAAAAGGAGTTTTCTAGAACAAGGTGGTCCGGGCGCCCGGAACCCTTCCGGGCGCCCGGAAGGCGAATTCTATCCAGCCGAGTCGTCGCCACGTGGAGCATCATGGTTTGTGCAGCTACGTCACATTCCAGGCGCCCGGAAGGGATCCAGGCGCCTGGAACAGCATATAAAAGAAGCCCCAGACAGGAGCTTCAGGATCAATCAATGAAGCTGAGAATTCTTCTACTGCTGGTCTTGCTGCTCAACGTTCAGTGCGACGCCAACAAAGCTCCGACACTACGCTCCATTCTTTTCCCTTCTTGTCGGTATTTTGTTTTTAGTTTTCATTAGCATTCACTGTACGGTTCTTTTGTAATCATTATTTCGAATTGCTAGTGATTGCCCAACGAAAGTGGTCAAGGAACACGGGCCTTCGAGTAGGAGTCGTCACAGGCTCCGAACGAAGTAAAACAACTGTGTCTATTTTACTTTTCCGCTGCGCTTATACTCTTATTTTTCGAATCGATATTCACCCCCCCTCTATCAAATCTAACGGTCCTACAAGTGGTATCAGAGCAGGTACCGCTCTGATTTGGTGCAACCACCAATCAGACAGGGGGTGAATTTTTTTTAAATTAACTTTAAAACTGTTGTTTCGTTAACTCAATATTTCTCTAATCAATTTAAATTAGTGCAACACGAATCTAGATTCCTTTCTATTTTTTTTCTTCCCGCACTACTAATCCAAGACCAAGTCTTGGGTTTTTTTTGGTTATTTACCTGTGCACAGAATGTCCCAACAAGAAGGATTCAGCACAGTGCGACCTCCACTCTTCAAGAAGTGCATGGAGGTCTACCTCAAAACAGACTTCGACCAGTGGATGAGCATCACGAGACCCTACAAAATTCCAGTGGCCAACTCCGGGAATCTAGTGGACCCTGAAGACTGGACAGCAGATCTGAAGAAAAAAGCATCAACAGAAAATAAAGCGATCAACACTCTACAGTGCGGATTGACAAGAGAAGAACTGAACAGAGTCGGTCCACACAAAAACGCTAAAGAGCTATGGGACAAGTTGATTGAACTGCACGGGGGAACGAGCGACGCTAAGGTAACAAAACGAGACCTGCTTTTAAAGAAAATTTATAATATAAAAATGCAGGAGGGTGGAGTGGCGAATCAACTCCACGCGAGGATCAAGGACATCCTCAACGGGCTCCATGCGATAGGCCACCAGTTGGAGAACAGAGACTTAATAAGGTACGCATTAAACGCCTTTCCACGTAATAGTTTGTGGGCATCAATAGTGGATGCCTACAAAATTTCTAAGGATCTTTCTAACTTAAAATTAGATGAGCTTTTCTGTGAATTAGAATTACACGAACAAACTAATGCTGGAGCCGAGAAAGGTATAGCTCTATTTGCAGGGTCCTCCAAAGAAAAGAAGAACAAGCCTGAATTTGAAGAAGATTGACCAAGACTCAAAACGAAGAACACCAGTGAACTTGGTAAGAAAAATGTTCACCAGGAGAAAGAGGGCTTCACAGAAAAGAATCTTCAAAAGATCGCCTCCCTCAGAACAAAAGAACGTGACTTGCTACGGCTGCAACAAAAAGGGACATTACAAGAATGAATGCCCAAAACTAAAGTTCGACAAACCAAAGCCAACAAAAAAGAAAGCACTCAAAGCAACGTGGGACGACTCCTCGGACGAATCAGAGGAAGAAGAGCAAAAACATCAGAGCCACCTCGCACTGATGGCCCGCGAAGCCGAAACTGAAAATGAGTCGGAAGATGAAGACGGGTCTGAATCCGAAACAAGCCACGAGTCCGTACTCGTTTCCGAAGGCTCGAATGAGGTATATTTTAATTTAAACAAAAAGTTTTTTAGAATCATTTATTGTTTAAATAGTAAATTAACCAAAGTAGAAAATGAAAACAAATTACTTCTTGAGGAAAATCAAAACCTCAAGGAACAATTAAAAAATTCAAATCCAACTCAAGATCTAACACTTGAGGAGGAGAATTTATCATTAAAAAATGAAATAAACAATTTAAAGGAGATGTTATAAAAATTCACAACAAGATCAAAGAATTTAGACTTAATCCTAAATAATCAAAAAGCATGTTATAATAAAACCGGACTAGGATATAAGTCGAATTCAAATAAAACCTTCAAATCATTAATAGCCCAATACAAGTCAACCAATCTAGCTTGGGTTCCGAAAGCGTGTCTAACCACGCAAGTAGGACTTAATCAATATTATATACCTAAAGAAAAAATACATTATATAAAATTAAATAAACCAAACCAAAATCTAAAATACAAACCTAAATCAAATTCAAAATCTAAACAGTTTAAAAAACAACAAAATTATCACCAAGTTAACTATAACTATAAAAAGAATCGACACAAGCATAAAATCAAAACTTAAATTAATGGCCAATAATTCAGGGGAAGGCTCCAGAATAGCTGACACCTCCAAAACTAACTTACCCGACAGGGTAACCCAAAACTAACAAACCCGGCAGGGCAATTAGAATTAGAGACCAAGTTTAACTTGAATCATGGTATTGGTGAAATTTTTGGATGATAGTACGTTAGGGAAACTTGGGCATCGCATGTCTAGAAAGATATGGCTTCGATCTGGTGCATTTGGCCAAGTGGAACTGACCGAAGCTACCCTTAAACGAATCCTAACCAGTTAGACCAAGATTTAGTACTAAGTTCCGTGGATAGGACTATTCGGAAAACCTCGAAAGGTTGGTTACTTCTAATGATGTCCTTGTGACTCACCAAGCTTAGAAGTTTATCCGAAAAATGCCTATTTGTGGAAACCAAAGCTAAGTCTGAATCTAACACAAGTTAAACCAAAACTCTGTAATCAAACCAATTTCATCTCACAAAATCATAGGATTCCCTGATTGATAATATAGATCGGGTGAGATGAATAAGGCTTTAAAATTAATTTTAAAATTTTAAACTTAAATTAATTTTAAACTTATTTTAATTTTAAACTTAAAAATTATTTTCAAAATTTTAATTTTAAACTTAAAAATTATTTTCAAAATCTTAATTTTAAACTTAAATTAATGCATGCTCAAAAGACTAACTTTAAATCCTACTTACTGTAGGAAACCAAGTGGATTTTGGACAGTGGTTGCTCCAAACATATGACTGGAGATCACACCAAGTTCACTCAACTCACTTACAAAAGCCTAGGAACAGTTGCCTTTGGAAACAACGGCAAACTCAAGGTAATTGGTATAGGTAATATTGAATTAAAATTAGACTTTATAATTACAAATGTCTTACTTGTTGAAAACTTTAAATATAATCTTCTAAGTATAAGTCAATTGTGTGATGCTAGGTATAAGGTCAAGTTTCTATCTACAGAATGCTCAATCAAACATCTAGATAATCCTACCATAAGCCTAAAAGGTTTTAGAAAAGACAACATCTATGTCATCAACTTAACCATTTCTTCCATTAAGTGCTATTTAACACAAAAAGAAGAAACTTGGTTATGGCATAGGAGAATGTCTCACACCAACTTTAGAAATATAAGTAAACTAAATGGACTTGTAAAAGGCTTACCGAAGTTACCTAACTTAGATTCAACTATATGTAATGCTTGTCAACAAGGAAAACAAACTAAATCAACCCACAAACAAACAAATCAACCACAAACTAACTCAATCTTAGAACTTCTACATTTAGATCTTTTTGACTCCCATGGAGTCAAATCCATTAATGGAAACTTATATTGTTTAGTAATTATAGACGTATTACTCTAGGTTTACTTGGGTAAAATTCTTAAAACATAAAGATGAAACTTTTGAAATTCTTACAAATTTTTGCAAACAGATTGAAAACGAAAAGATATTAAAATTAAAAGAATTAGGAGTGACAACTGGGGAGAATTTAAAAATCACAACTTTAACAGTTGTTGTCTAGAAAACGGTTACCATCATGAGTTCTCATGCCCTAAAACCCCCCAACAAAATGGAATTGTAGAAAGAAAAAATAGAACCTTACTTGAAGCTTCTAGAACAATGTTAAATGAGTATAACCTACCTAAATACTTTTGGGCAGAAGCCGTTAGTACAGCCTGCTATGTACAGAACAGAACAACAATAAATAAAACTTTCTTGAAATATTTTATAATAAACAACCAAATATAAAATATTTTAAGGTATTTGGGTGCCCAGTTTTTATCTTAAATACAAGAGAACACTTAGGAAAATTCACCTCTAAAATTGAAAATGGAATTTTTGTAGGATATTCCCTAAATAGTAGAGGCTACAGAATTTACAATAAGGTTACCTTAAAAATTGAAGAAACTACTAATGTAAAATTTAAAGAAACTAAACAAGACATAGAACCTACACAACCACCGGAGTTTGTTCCAGAAATCAACCAAACACTAAGTCATGAAGAAGAGGAACAACATCAAGAGAATCAACCTCCTAAAACAATAAGGGTAAACCCAAATCATCCAACTGATCAAATAATTGGTGACCCAGACTTAAGAGTTCAAACCAGATCATCTTTTAGAAACCTAAGTCAAATTTCATTAATTTCAAAAATTGAACCTAAAACTGTGGATGAATCCCTACTAGACCCAGATTGGATTATAGCTATGCAAGAAGAACTAGCCCAATTTGAGCGTAATGAGGTCTGGGACCTAGTCCCACCACCTAAGAATAAGAAAATAATAGAAACAAAATGGGTATTCAGAAACAAACTAAGTGAAACTGGGGAAATTACTAGAAATAAGGCTAGGCTGGTTGCCAAAGGATTTAGTCAAATTGAAGGACTTGACTATGACGAAACATATGCCCCAGTAGCCAGATTAGAATCCATTAGAATGTTACTAAGTTATGCAGCCCATAAGGGATTTAAACTATACCAAATGGATGTTAAGTCTGCCTTTCTTAATGGACTAATCAAAGAAGAAGTTTATGTAGGTCAGCCTCCTGGTTTTGAAAGCTTAGAACACCCTGATTATGTTTTTAAATTAAAGAAAGCCCTATATGGACTTAAACAAGCACCCAGGGCGTGGTATGAGAGGCTAACATCTTACCTAACATCTAAAGGATTCAAACAAGGTCAAATTGACCCAACCTTGTTTGTTAAATCATTAAATACAAACATATTTATTGCACAAATATACGTGGATGACATAATATTTGGCTCAACAAATTCAGAATTTTTAGAAGAATTTATTAATCTAATGGAAAAAGAATTTGAAATGAGCTTAGTGGGAAAACTAACCTATTTCTTAGGATTACAAATCAAATAGACAAATGAAGGAAACTATATTTCTCAACATAAAAATACCAAAGAATTACTTAAAAAATTCGGAATGGAAAATACAAAAGAAATAAAAACACCGATGGCTGTAAACACAATCTTAGATAGTGACCCAAATGGAAAACCAATTGATTTAAAATATTATAGAAGTGCAATAGGTAGCCTACTGTACTTAACTGCAAGTCGACCTGATATTTTATTTGCAGTTAGTATGTGTGCTAGATACCAAACTTGTGCTAAGGAATCCCATTTGACACAGGTTAAAAGAATTTTTAGATATCTTAAAGGAACAACAAATGTAGGAATCTGGTATCCTAGGACAAATAATTTTGAACTAATAGGGTATTCTGACTCAGATTATGCTGGATGCAAATTAGACCGCAAAAGCACAAGTGGTGGATGCCAATTATTAGGTGCATCACTTGTTAGCTGGTTTAGTAGAAAACAACATTGTGTTGCTCTGTCTACAACTGAGTCAGAATACATAGCTATAGGCGAATGTGTTGCACAAATATTATGAATGATGCATACTCTAAAAGATTTCAACTTAAATATCACAAATGTAAAAGTATTAATTGACAATATAAGTTCAATTAACTTAACCAAGAATCCTGTGCATCATTCAAGAACCAAACATATTGAAATTAGACACCACTTCATCGGGGATCATGTTACTAAAGGCGATATTGAACTCAAGTACATTGAGTCCAAATCAAATTTAGCTGACATTTTTACAAAACCTCTCCCTGAAAGTGAATTTAGCAACTTACGACGAAAATTAGGGATGTGCTTAATAGACTAGGATCTTTCAAAAACACTTTCAAAAATGATTTTACCAAATTATAAGTCAAATTTATTTGTTTTCAAACTTTTCATTTTTAGATTTTCAAAAACAGTTTTTGCCTTAGACTAGTTTTGAATCCTTAGAAAGCATGTACCCATAGGACTAGTTTTTGAGCATCTCACCAACACCCTAGGTTTACCTTGCTTGTGTTTGACAAACATAGAAAGCGGTGAGATGCATAGGCCAACTGTCTGGACTTAAGATGCTTATTTCAATGCATCAACATAAGTCTGGACGTTAAATACAACTCAGATATTAATCAGATTAAAGTTAATCAGTCAAGTCAAAAAAAACTGACTGCTTGTAATTAACTTAATCTGACTAACCATGTGAAAACTACTATCTTCTGATAGCTAGTTAGTACCTAATTGGTTAGACAGCTGGTTAAAGTTAAATATCAAGTTCAGGGGGAGAATTAACTCAAATTTTGTGTGTTTGAAAAATGCCTTTTAAAACCTAACATATGTTTGAACATTGAATTTAACTATGTATTTGAAAAATGTGAAAGTTTAATCCCACCTGATTTTCAAACCTGATTTGAAAAGTTAACTATTTCAAAATTTAGCTTTTATCAAATTAGCCTTAAAAATTAATTTTTGACAAAAAAATTTTTTTTGGTTTGAAAAATCAAAGTTGAAAAAACTTACCTTTTTGAAAATTAGATGTTACTTAAACATAAAAAGTAAATTTGAAAAACCTATTTTTGAAAATTTCCACACGCTTAAGAGTTAAACTTGATTAACTTTTCAAAACTCAACTTGTCTCCCCCAAGTCAACTTGACTATTTTTTTACTTGGTGTTAAAAAATTACACTTTTTTCTTTCAAATTTTGAACCAAACTTAGATATCTTTCAAAATTTGATTACCTGTTACAGTAACTCTTCACTATGATTATTTACCTTTGTTCATTTTTTTGATGAATGCCAAAGGAGGAGGAGGGTTAGGTGGTTAAGTTAGCTAAACCAATTTGAAAACACAAACTAACTTTAAAACCACACAAATGCATGTTGTTTCTTGCATATGCTTTCACTAACTTAACCAGGTTGTCATTCCATCAAAAAGGGGGAGATTGTTGGTGCGGCTAGCACTAACGATTTAACCTAGGTTTTGATGAATGACAAATAGGTTAAGTTAGTCTTGTTGTTGTCTGACACTTTGATCGAGTGTGCAGGAGAAGTCCAGCTAGGTCGACGGTGTGCGACCCATCGACTACGAATACAGTCTACGGAGACCGTGACTTGACTACGAAGTCTAGGTCGACGGGCTGACCGGATAGCTGGCGAGAAGTCCAAGCGGGTCGACGGGCTGACCGGACGCTTGGCGAGAAGTCCAGACGGGTCGACGGGCTGACCGGACGTCTGGCAGGTAAGTGAGGTAAGTCACTGGAGGGGAGTGACTGTGAGGACGCGTTCCCGGGAAGGGGACATTAGGCGCCGATCCGGCTTAGATCCATTTTGGATGTCTAAGTCGAGATCGTGACTAGATTCCGGTCTCGGAAAGACGGAATCTAAGTCATACTCTTTTTATTTATCTGTTGTACTTTAACTGTGCTGACAATCTGTGTTACAGGATATACATTTGCCTCGGACTAACTTTGTTTTGCAGGAAAAAAGAGTTTTCTGGAACAAGGTGGTCCGGGCGCCCGGAGGGGATCCGGGCGCCCGGAAGGCGAATTCTATCCAGCCGAGTCGTCGCCACGTGGAGCATCATGGTTTGTGCAGCTACGTCACATTCCAGGCGCCCGGAAGGGATCCAGGCGCCTGGAACAGCATATAAAAGAAGCCCCAAACAGGAGCTTCAGGATCAATCAATGAAGCTGAGAATTCTTCTACTGCTGGTCTTGCTGCTCAACGTTCAGTGCGACGCCAACAAAGCTCCGACACTCGCTCCATTCTTTTCCCTTCTTGTCGGTATTTTGTTTTTAGTTTTCATTAGCATTCACTGTACGGTTCTTTTGTAATCATTATTTCGAATTGCTAGTTATTGCCCAACGAAAGTGGTCAAGGACCACGGGCCTTCGAGTAGGAGTCGTCACAGGCTCCGAACGAAGTAAAACAACTGTGTCTATTTTACTTTTCCGCTGCGCTTATACTCTTATTTTTCGAATAGATATTCACCCCCCCTCTATCGAATCTAACGGTCCTACAACCCCGCCCTGTGGAGTCAACGCCACGTGGAAGTCAAAGTGGTAGTTGTCCATCCGGAGAGGGCCGGGTCCGACCGGACGGCCGGCTGGCCGTCCGGTTGAATCGAACGTCCGGAGAGGGATGGGTCCGATCGGCTGGCCGACCGGACGATGTTCGGCTGATGGTTAAAGGCGCCCTGTCAAAATCAGGGTTCCGGCGCTCAGTGGAAAAGGTCGCAGGGCTGAGCGGACTGCACGCTCGGCCAAAGCCATAAGGTAACATATTGCTAATAGTCTCCACAAAGCACGTGATGGAGAATCTCCCCAAGTAAACCACCGCATATGTCCGGCCGGATGTTGAGGGAGCTGTCCGCCCGGACGCTAGATCTGGAGCAAAGGGGAAAAGGACAAGGGACGTCTTTTTCTGACAGCAGGTATGTTTCACGTGTAGGCCATGCTCCAAATCTTGTGACAGGGGATTCCGTTGTCCCATCGAGGACATGCTTAGACTGTAGCAGTATGGGTTAGGGAAGCTCACTGACAAGCCCTTACTGGGGTATGGGCCATGGACACGTGTACACCTCGGTAGGTGTACACTCACTTCTTCGCTGCCCTATATAAAGGCCCTCATTCTTCGCCGGAGGTATGCATTCTACAAGTTTTGGAGTCACTTTTTCTCTATTTGAGCTTCACCTGACTTGAGTGTCGGAGGGTTGCCGCCGGGAGCCCCTTCCCGGCCCGACTTCTGTGCAGGTTCGCCGGAGGTTCTTGCAATCAGACGAGGACCCACGTCATCAACTAGGAGAGCGCCACGTGCCCAGCGTCCGTTGATTCAGCGTTCGGACATGATCAATTTGGCGCCGTCTGTGGGAACGCTCCTGCATCCGAACGGAAACAATGGACGAGGCTGGACGACAACACACTGTGACGCTTTCGACGGAGGAACTCGACGCTCTGATCGAGATAAGGGCTGCCAAGCTTGTGGAGCAAAAACAGAAAGCAACAACCGAGCGGCTGAAGCAACAAACAACGTCAGCATCAGGTGGCCGAGCGGAGGCAATGATCCCCGAGCGGAGGCAATGATCCCCGAGCGAACGCCTCCCCCGAGACAATGATCCAACCGGCATTCAAGGGGGAGCTCCGCCGAGCGGATGAAGATGGATTGGGACTTGGATCAACCATGAAGCGCAAATTATCTCCAGCATTTCCGGGGCAGGGTGAAAGGTGCACCAATATAATGTGTGCTGAATATTTTCCGTTTGGCTGTATATTTGAAATGCAGGAAGCAAAATGTTAAACGCAATTGGCATTATCTGCCGAGCGGCCTATATCCACGATGTATAAGATCCGAGGCACCGACTCAATGTCGAAGACCCCGGGCCGATCGGCCGGGCGTAAAAATTATCCGAGCCAAGTCATTGAAGACGAAGACCCCTCGCCGCTCGGTCGGGCGTATGTCATCAGTGTTAAAATTAGCCGTAAAGGCCGTCGAGCTCCGACGTTAAATATCGAGAGACGAGCCGGCGTCTATAAACGTCCGAGCGGAAGACCGTCGAGCTCCGACTTTAAATATCGAGAGACGAGCCGGCGTCTATAAACGTCCGAGCGGAAGACCGTCGAGCTCCGACGTTAAATATCGAGAGACGAGCCGGCGTCTATAAACGTCCGAGCGGAAGACCATCGAGCTCCGACGTTAAATATCAAGAGACGAGCCGGCGTCTATAAACGTCCGAGCGGAAGACCGTCGAGCTCCGACGTTAAATATCGAGAGACGAGCCGGCGTCTATAAACGTCCGAGCGGAAGACCGTCGAGCTCCGACGTTAAATATCGAGAGACGAGCCGGCGTCTATAAACGTCCAAGCGGAAGACCGTCGAGCTCCGACGTTAAATATCGAGAGACGAGCCGGCGTCTATAAACGTCCGAGCGGAAGACCGTCGAGCTCCGACGTTAAATATCGAGACGAGCCGACGTCTATAAATGTCCGGGCGGAAGACCGTCGAGCCCGACGTTAAATATCGAGACGAGCCGGCGTCTATAAACGGCCGAAGGAAGACCGTCGAGCTCCGGCGTTAAATATCAAGAGACGAGCCGGCGTCTATAAACGGCCGAGCGGAAACCGTCGAGCTCCGGCGTTAAATATCGAGAGACGAGCCGACGTCTATAAACGTCCGAGAGGCCGTCGAGCTCGACGTTAAATATCGAGAACCGAGCCGACGTCTATAAACGCCCGAGGAAGGCCGCCGAGCTCCGGCGTTAAATATCGAGATGAGCCGGCGTCTATAAACGTCCGGGGAAGACCGTCGAGCTCCGACGTTAAATATCGAGAGACGAGCCGGCGTCTATAAACGTCCGAGCGGAAGACCGTCGAGCTCCGACGTTAAATATCGAGAGACGAGCCGGCGTCTATAAACGGCCGAGCGGAAGACCGTCGAGCTCCGACGTTAAATATCGAGAGACGAGCCGGCGTCTATAAACGGCCGAGCGGAAGACCGTCGAGCTCCGACGTTAAATATCGAGAGACGAGCCGGCGTCTATAAACGGCCGAGCGGAAGACCGTCGAGCTCCGACGTTAAATATCGAGAGACGAGCCGGCGTCTATAAACATCTAAGCGGAAGACCGCCGAGCTCCGGCGTTAAATATCGAGACGAGCCGGTGTCTATAAACGCCCGAAGCGGAAGGCCGTCGAGCTCCGGCGTTAAATATCGAGAGAGCGGCTATAAACGTCCGCGCCGAAGACCGTCGAGCTCCGAGCGTTAAATATCGAGACGAGCCGGCGTCTAAACGTCCAAGCGGAAGACCGCCGAGCTCCGACGTTAAATATCGAGACGAGCCGGCGTCTATAAACGCCGAAGCGGAAGACCGCCGAGCTCCGACGTTAAATATCGAGACGAGCCGGGCTATAAACGTCCGAGCGGAAGACCGCCAAGCTCCGACGTTAAATATCGAGAGAGGAGCCGGCGTCTAAACCGTCCAAGCGGAAGACCGCCGAGCTCCGACGTTAAATATCGAGAGACGCGCGTTATAAACGCTTCGAAGCGGAAGACCGCCGAGCTCCGACGTTAAATATCGAGACGAGCCTATAAACCGTCCGAGCGGAAGACCGTCGAGCTCCGGCGTTAAATATCGAGACGAGCCGGCGTCTATATAAGCGTCCGAGCGGAAGACCGCCGAGCTCCGGCGTTAAATATCGAGACGAGCCGGCGTCTATAAACGTCCGAAGCGAAGACCGCCGAGCTCCGACGTTAAATATCGCGACGCTGATCAACCTGCCGAAGACCGCCGAGCCCGGCGTTAAATATCGAGAGACGAGCCGGCGTCTATAAACATCCGAGCAGAAGACCGTCGAGCTCCAACGTTAAATATCGAGAGACGAGCCGGCGTCTATAAACGTTCGAGTGGAAGACCGTCGAGCTCCGACGTTAAATATCAGGAGACGAGCCGACGTCTATAAACGTCCGAGCGGAAGACCGTCGAGCTCCGACGTTAAATATCGGGAGACGAGCCGGCGTCTATAAACGTCCGAGCAGAAGACCGTCGAGCTCCGACGTTAAATATCGAGAGATGAGCCGGCGTCTATAAACATCCGAGCCGAAGACCGTCGAGCTCCGACGTTAAATATCGGGAGACGAGCTGGCGTCTATAAACGTCCGAGCGGAAGACCGTCGAGCTCCGACGTTAAATATCGGGAGACGAGCTGGCGTCTATAAACGTCCGAGCGGGGAATGCCAATAAAAAGAATACAATTGCCTCAGAAACTCGCCCTCAATATCATTAAATCGTCTCTACGTTCCGCTCGGCCCAGAGCCAAAAGGTACTTGCTCGGTACATAGCGAAGGACCTCTGCTATCAGAGCGGAAAATTAAGTAGGCGAAGTATTACATGTTTAGCCGAACGACATGACAATGCCAGGCACTTAATAAAAATCCCTTTCGAATACCAGAAGGGTGATAATGGGAGAGCGGATGAACACATATTTTGGTTATGTAAAAAGACAACAAATATAAAGAAAACATTGCATTAAAGTCAAAACTTTAGGCCGAGTGGCCTAATTACAAAAAAGGATGGTTCAGTCAAGTGAACAAGTTACAGAAACTACTCAATATATTCATAAAGGGTCTTGGGGATGTTATCCAGAAGCACCACCTGGTCGCCGGCCGGAATAGAAGTGGACTCGGGGAGAAGACCTTTCGACTTCAGATAAGTCATAGTGGCAGTCATGGCCAAGTCGAAAGATGTGTACATCCGCTCGCAGATTTTCTCCGAGAATTCGGGCGAGCGGATATAGCCCTGTCTTAGAGCTGCAACCCGACTCGGCTCGGCCTCCTGGTACTCTTTGAATGCCAGTTGAGCTGTAGAGAGGGATTCTTGCAAAGCGGTCAGCTCGTCCTTGTGCTTGGTTGCGTTGGTCGAGCGGCTTACTTTCTCCTGGTCAAGCTGTTCCATCAACTCCTTGACCTTCAGCTCCAGGCCTCGAGCCTCCACATTCTTCTTTTCCAAGTCAGAAATGGTCGTATTCTTCCGAGTGGTGGCCAGGGTAAATTTTTGGTCGAGCGACTTGACTTGTCGCTCGAGCTCGGACAAATGATGAGCCTGGTCGGTTGTTCTCTTCTGTTCGGCCGCCAGCATATCTTGGGCCTTCTTCAGCTCCTTCTGCAGATCGGAATATGAAGGGCCCTGAAGGCCGGACGGACCAACCGCAACCTTCAGTTGTCGCAGCTCTTCATCCACCAAGGCCAAGCGATTGGAAACCGCAATTTCTTCTACCCATCTCTGACGAGAAGAATTAGAAGCTGTTAGTGGCCGATCGGGAGGAAGGAAGACAAAACTTGGTAGATTACAAACTTACCCCCGTGGCCTGCTGCATATGGCTGTTAGCCAAATTCCCGATGGGGATCAGGGCGACGCGTGCCCGAGCGTCGGCCCACATCTCAGCGAGAGGCCCCTTCAGGGTGATAGTGTGCTCGGGCGCAGTCGGTTGATCGGCCTCTGGCAGCAGCTCTTCAGTCGGGAGATGAAGAGTGACCCGAATGGTACGACCATGACCGGGGGTCGTCCGACCAGCTGTCGGGAGGGGATCAGAAGCCAGCACCGAAAACTGCGAATGAATGGTCGAGCGTTCGACTGGTTGACGAGCGGGCGGGAGAGTGCTGACCGGAATAGCATCAATTGGCGCGGCCGGCTCGTCCCATTCAGAAGGTGTCCGGTCGGACGAAATGGCTTCAGCCACTGGCGCCTTGCCTCGAGCGGTTGCAGTGTCCCGCTCGGAGGGTTGGACAGCTGAGGTAGCCGAGCGCAGGGGAGTCTCCACTCGACGCCTCTTTTGTAAGGGCGGCTCCTCCTCCCGAGCGGAACCTTCCTCGGGGGCAGTTCGTTCTCTTGAGGGGGTGGCTCCGCTAGCCACATTTTGTTGGGAAGCTTGAGCGGCCGACTCAGCCTGAGTCCCGCTCTCTCCTTCATGGGATCCGACCGGCTGGATACCCAGTGCTTCCATTTCTTTGGCGGCCGCGGCTTCTAACGCTGCCGCCCTTCTCTTCAAAACGCTGGCCATCACCGAATCCATGACGATGTCCGCTGCAAAAGAAAGAAAAGAAATCAGTTAGCGATCAAAGCAAATGCCCAAGTAAAGTTCTTACCGAAGCCGGTCGGAAGAGGAGTCCGTATAGGACTCAGGCCGAAGATGTACATCACTCCGTCATGAAGGAGCTTATTGATGTCGAGTCGCAGACCGGCTAGTATGTTTGCCGCATGGAGGTAGTCCGGTCGGGTCTTGAATTTCTTCAGCTCGCGAGTAGGAGGCAAGTTGACTTGCCACTTTGTCGGGAAGGTGGCCTGATCGGGCATACGGATGTAGAAAAAATAATCCTTCCAATGTTTATTGGAAGTAGGAAGTTTGTTGAAGAAGACCAAGCCGGGCCGAGCTTGGAACATAAAGGTGCCCGGCTCGGCTTGCTTGGGGTAATAGAAATAAAAGAAGACCTCCGGTCGGAGGGGGATGTTGTGAATCTTAAATAAAATAACAACACCGCAGAGGAGACGGAAGATATTGGGTACTAAACTGCCGAGCGGCACACCGAAAAAATTACAGACATCTATGATGAAAGGATGTACTGGAAAAAGCAGACCGGTGGTAAACTGGTCGCGAAAGACACAGAAAGCTCCGCGCGGCGGCCTGTGCGGCCGAGCGAAAGGACCGGCTAAAAGAAGTTCAAAATCTTCGGGGATTTCGAAATTGTCTGTCAGAATATCAAAATCACGCTGGTCGAATCGGGACTGCATGGTGGTGTACCATGGGCCGAGCGACTGGTCTTCGGGATTGGAAGAGCTAGCCATGAGCCGATCGGAAGGAATCAAAAGGCACAAAGGCAGGAGAAAAACGACAGCAAACGAAAGGAGGTTTCAAGGATCGAAACTGAGAAAGAAATGCGGAGGAAACACCGGAAAGGAGGAAGGAAAGATATAAAACCTTACAGCGAGGAAAGGGATCAAGGAAAAGGCGCCGGAGAGCGTCAGAGAGCAGAAACAGGATCGCCGGAGCTCCAAAGCGCAGGGGGCAGTGGTTGAAATCGCAGAGGCAAGTGAGGGAGAGAAGGAAACGAAGAATTTATAGGGTGGAGGCCGGGCGGCCTCCACCGTTGGATCCAGGTCACGGGAATCAAAGCATGCATCGAGCCGTCCATTTCGAATCGCTTCGATCACATCAAAACACTATACCACCGCCGCCGTACGCCGATGGCAGTGCTCCATGTGGCATTCAATCATTCGGAGCATTTAATGAAAGCATGCTCAACCTTAATGTCGAAGATTGGCGCAGAACACGAGGAGATCCGGTGAATGCCATTATTGATTCGCTCAAGGCTACCTCTATGGTTGGCCGAGCGGAGGATACTAGCACGGAGGAGCCGCTCGGCCAGATTCGTAGTCCAGTCAGTCGGACTATTCGCCTCCTTCGACTAGACTTGAAGGGGAGGCAAGTGATCCGGTAGTAAGAACGGGACCCCGCCCTGTGGAGTCAACGCCACGTGGAAGTCAAAGTGGTAGTTGTCCATCCGGAGAGGGTCGGGTCCGACCAGACGGCCGGCCGGCCGTCCGGTGGAATTGAACGTTCGGAGAGGGATGGGTCCGATCAGCTGGCTGACCGGATGATGTTCGGCTGATGGTTAAAGGTGCCCTGTCGAAATCAGGGTTCCGGCGCTCAGTGGAAAAGGTCGCAGGGCCAAGCGGACTGCACGCTCGGCCAAAGCCATAAGGTAACATACTGCTAATAGTCTCCACAAAGCACGTGATGGAGAATCTCCCCAAGTAAACCACCGCATATGTCCGGCCGGATGTTGAGGGAGCTGTCTGCCCGGACGCCAGATCTGGAGCAAAGGGGAAAAGGACAAGGGACGTCTTTTTCTGACAGCAGGTATGTTTCACGTGTAGGCCATGCTCCAAATCTTGTGACAGAGGATTCCGCTATCCCATCGAGAACATGCTTAGACTGTAGCAGTATGGGTTAGGGAAGCTCACTGACAAGCCCTTACTGGGGTATGGGCCATGGACACGTATACACCTCGGTAGGTGTACACTCACTTCTTCGCTGCCCTATATAAAGGCCCTCATTCTTCGCCGGAGGTATGCATTCTACAAGTTTTGGAGTCACTTTTTCTCTATTTGAGCTTCGCCTGACTTGAGCGTCGGAGGGTCGCCGCCGGGAACCCCTTCCCGGCCCGACTTCTGTGCAGGTTCGCCGGAGGTTCTTGCACTCAGACGAGGACCCACGTCATCGACTAGGAGAGCGCCACGTGCCCAGCGTCCGTTGATTCAGCGTTCGGACAGGATCAGTAGACATTTGACCAATGTGATTCTTATTTCTAGATAAATATTTTATACCAAAAACTAGGCTTTTAGTATACATTCTAACACTTCTCTAGTAAGTTTGTCAAGTAGAAAACAACATTGTATAGCTCTCTCCACAACCGAAGCGGAATATATTGCCATGGGAGAGTGTGTATCACAATTATTGTGGATAACTCATACACTAGAGGACTATAAACTTACCTATAACAATGTTCAAGTTCTTTGTGATAATATGAGTACAATCAACTTGACCAAAAATCCCATTCATCATTCAAGAACGAAACACATAGAGGTTAAATATCATTTTATTCGTGATCATGTAACTCGAGGTGATATCATTTTAAATTATGTTGGATCAAAATCAAACTTAGCCAATATCTTTACTAAACCTCTTCCCGAAGTTGAATTTAGCTTTCTTAGAAGGGAATTGGGAATGTGTTGTATTGATTAAATCACATCCTCCATGATCACTTTATAGGTAAAGCTCTTTACGTTCTATTCACCTTAAAATTACCTCTCACAAGAACATATGATTGTCCTCTTAATATGATTTAGATGGGGGTGAGAGGTTAGGGGCATTTATCTTGGTCATAATGCTTGTTATGATGCATTATTTTGTTCAAGAAAAGTGGTTTTCATATGAAACATTCATTTGTCCAATCATAGGGAAAATAGGTGCACAAATCGTATGCACTTTGCCCTACGATTATGATTGGAAATTTCAAATTTACATATGTATAAAACTTATGTTTGAAACCTTGGTTGAAGTTTGTTATTGGATGGGAATTATCATTGCACAATTGGATACATACTTACTCAAAGTTATAAAGTTTTTGACAACTTTCAATTTTGTGTAAATTTTCGCTAAGAAGAATCGATTTATGTCAAACTTTATTTTTCCTTGATAATATGAGACATATATAGTGTCTACACAAAATTTCGTGATTTTTAGAGGCGTGTACAATTATTTGTGCATTTCCAATCCTTGGATCTGAAAGTTTTCAGAAGTGCAGAAATATCAGCCTTCCCAATCGATAAGTTAATCGATTAGGAGACTTGTTTTTCATCACAGAGAGCGTCTGAATCGATCGATGGATCGATTCAGCGTGTTTCGATCGATCAATGGATCGATTGGAACGCGTAATCGATGTTTGCAGAAGGCATCTGAATCGATCAATGGATCGATTCAGCGCGTTTTGAATCGATCGATGGATCGATTCAGACGCATGTTCGATTCTTACAGCGGCCTTGTGAATCGATCGTCCGATTGATTCACGTGTTCTCGATCGATCGGTCGATCGATTGGGAATTTAAACCCCATCTTAACTCTCTGATTGACCTAAGTCTTCTCTCACTCCAACTTTCTTTCTCTCCCGACTCTTTCCCTCTAGCGCTTAGACGATTTCTTCGGCGCTCCTCCCACCTTGTCCGCCGTCTTCTCCGACGGCCTTCTCCAACACCGAGTGCCCTCTTTTTCCTCTCCGACTTCCGTTCCCCTCCTCTCGGCGAAAAGGGGCTCGCAGACTGTCCCTCGTCTCCTCGTCGCGGAGCTCAATATGTCGAACCCTAACCCTAGGTAACTCCTCCGTTTCTTTTCTTCTCTTTATTTCTTTTGTTTTGCTTTTGTCAATTAATTGTGGCTAATCCTACTATGTTTTCGGTGCATTTCATTCATGCATCATGTGCACGACATTTTGTGTTCTCCTTGCATTTTTTTTCTTCTTGCATTTTTCTTCCTTGCACATTCTGTTGCCCTGTCAATTCGTGTGCCATCTCTTTTTTTAATAGAAAGAAACGAAAAGTTCCTGAATCGGGCGAAGGATCGTCCATTCCTTCATCACGCCCATTACCTCCTACTGATTCAAGATTCCCTAATGCAGCTATGCAGTAAAACTTTAGCAAGTACACCTTCAAACTAATAACCCCTAGGTCTGTTGATCTTCAATACTATAGGGACTCTTGTTTTGATACCTATTCCAGGTTTAGGCACTATAAACTTGACTAATTGTTATCTTGTGAGAGAAATATCAATGTTAGTCTTGTCTCCGAATTCTATAACAATTTGCACACTTCTGATGGTATAAATTATCGCACTCGCATTGCGAAATGGAGCTTGGACTTTTCCTATGAGATTCTTCAGTCTTTTCTAGGGTGTCTACCATCCACTAATGACTTTATTTTTTATCCCACCCTTCCTGATGAGTTGCCTCCACCATTTGAGCATCTCAGCATTGCATCCATGCATCAGTTCCTTTTTGGTCGTCCTCGTCCGGACGGGCCGAATGCTCAAATCACTAACTTCTCTTCTCTTGAGTTATCGACTGAGAACGTTGCCTTGTTTAAGGTAGTTATTAACTGCCTTTTTCCCATTGTCTCCCGTGCCTTGGTCGCTCTTCAATCCCCTCACATGTTTGCCCTATATGTCATTCGTCATTCCCTTGACATCAACATAGCTCTGAACATTTTTCATTGCATCATTCATTTTACCCAGCCAGTGCAGCAGACGATTCACATGCCGTACGATCATCTCATCACTGACTGGCTGGAGTTCATAAAGATAGATGTCTCCCGGGTACGGCTGGAGCCCATGACTGTTGCTTATTCTCGGATTTCTTCCTGCTCCTTCACGAAGACGAGCTTAGTGGGTGGTCCAGCGGGGGTTCGATGGCGCGATGGTCGTGCTCTTGTTGAGGGACCTAGGGTTCGTCACCGGGGGGATGCACAGGCAGTGGTTCCTGCAGCAGATGATGCTGAGGAGGATTTCCCCGAGCCAGCTTCTCCGACATTCGAGGAGACTGTCGATACTCGCCTTGAGGAGCTGACCTTGGAGGTAGCCAGCTTGCGCACTATGATGGATACCATGGTCCATCGCCAGACTACGATGCAGACCACTCTGGATACATTTGTAGATTTGGTGAGCTCATGGGTGACGGGTCATCCGTCTCAGTCTGTCCCATCCACTGATCTTGTTCCACATGCTGAGGTTGTGCCTGGTGCTGACTCTGCAGCGGCTCCTGCTCTAGCTACTACGTCTGTTCCTTCTGCTGATCCTGATCCCGCTCCTCCGGGAGATGATCTCATTGATTTTTTTGTCCCCATATGATTCGTGTCATTGTACGCTATATGGATGTTTGGTGTGGAATCTCTATGTGAACTTCATTTCATTTTGAATGTATAATATACTACTTATAATATATTTCATTTTGTTTCTAAAATCAATGTTGTTATATTCTATTGATATTTTTGTGTCTTCGGGGGAGCACCCCTCGGATTTATCGTGTTTGCTTAGTGCACCTATTGAGGGGAGTTTTTGTTTTTGATCTTTGACAAAGGGGGAGATATATGTTGAAGTTTATGCTTAAGTTAATTTAAATCATGCTTATTGCTTATGCTTAACTTAGTAAATTAAAAATTAAGCTTATTGCAATCATTATTTCAGCGTAGTAACAATCAGTATTTATCATTATATTATTATGGTGTATTGAAAATTAACCTAAACTTAAATAGATTGTCAAACATCAAAAAGGGGAGATTGTTGGTGTAATCATGCCCTGGAAGTTTCAATGTGTTGACAATTATTCAAGTTTAGGTTAATACGTTGAATCTAACATACATTGTGAGTTTGCAGGAGAAGTCCTTGCAGGTCGGAAGACCGGATGCAAGGCAAGAGAAGTCCAAGAAGGTCGAGGACCGGATTCTTGGAAAAAGAATCCTTGCAGGTCAGAAGACCAGATGCAAGGCAAGAGAAGTCCAAGGAGGTAGAAGACCGGATTCTTGGCAAGAGAAGTTCTTGCAGGTCAGAAAGTTGGATGTATGTTACACCATTTATTAGAAATCGATTGGTAAATTGATTTAGACACGACCGTGAGGCAGAATGTCTCTGAATCGATCAGCCGATCGATTGGAAGAAATCCAATCGATTGGTCGATTGATCGAGAAGTTCCTGCGCGAAGCACAGAATGCTTCTAGATTGATCGACCGATCGATTGGATAAACCAATCGATCGATCCAGGAAGTCTCTGTGCGAAGCACAGAATGCTTCTGGATCGATCGGCCGATCGATTGGGGTAAACCAATCGATCGAGCGATCGATCCAGGAAGTTTCTGTGCGAAGCACAGAAGCCTCTTGGATCGATCAGCCGATCGATTGAAGTTACTCAATCGATCGATTCACAGAGTCCTGTGATTCTGCAACTTCATGAAGGTGTGTCTGAATCGATTCAAGGAGTGCACCAATCGATTCAAGTTCAAGTGAAGTAATCTATGCCGTTGATCTTGACGCGATGGTTTCCAACGGATACTTGTGAATCGATTCAAATGTAAATCCGATTGATCCACGGCGACGATGATTTGAGAAACAGCTAGTTTTCACGACGTTTAAAACCGTGGAAGAAAAAGGAACAAAAGACATCTAACAAAAATTACTGTTTTATTGCTCTTGCATCATCAATCTTGGAAGTGCTGAACATCTCTCAAGAGTTTGAAGCAAAAGCTCTCCATCTCCCACGTTCTCTAGTTGCACGCCGCAAGGAAGAAGCATTTTCAAGTGTGTAATGTTGGTGCGGGAAGCATCCGACGATCGAACCTTAGTTTTGATAATGGCAAAGGATTCAAAGTTAAGTTACTCTGTGATCTAACATGTTTGAATGAGTGTTTCAGGAAAGTCCTAGCTGCGGTTAGGCAGGTAAAAAAACCCTAAGGGGTGGTAACCTTAGGTCCTAGGGGGCGGTAACCCTAGGTGGAGGAAAACCCTAAGGGGCGGTAACCTTAGGTCCTAGGGGGTGGCAACCCTAGGTGGAGAAAAACCCTAGAGGGCGGTAACTCTAGGTCCTAGGGGGTGGTAACCCTAGGCGGAAAGTCCAGTCGGTCTGGAGGACCGGACTGGCATCAGGTAATCTCTCCTGAGGGGAGTAGGTGAGGACGCGTTCCCCGTAGAGGGAACAGTAGGCGTCGGGTCGACCTAGGGTTTCCGGTTGAAAATCCGAAGTCAGACTCAGACAGTCCGAAGACTGTCAGCTCTTTTTCACTTATGAACTATCAGATTCTAACATTGTCTTACAGGGTATGCAATTGCTCGGACTAACCTTGTTTTGCAGGAGAAGCGGCTCCTGGAAAAAAGAGGTCTGGGTGCCCGGAATGGATCCGGGCGCCCGGAGGTCCGGGTGCCCGGAATGGATCCGGGCGCCCGGAGGTCCGGGCGCCCGGGACCAACTTTTATCCCCTGCGCGACTTCATCACGTGGAGCAACTTAGTTGGCTGGCCACGTCACACTCCAGGCGCCCGGAAAGGTCCCAGGCGCCTGGAACCTCATATAAAAGGAGGGTTGAGGTGCAGCTTCAAAAACAACAATCTTCTAAGCATTCTCCGTGCGACAAGCTGCTAACGTCTCGACTCAGAAGTGCTGCAACGACAATTCGGAGCCTCAACTTTATTCTTTTTATTGTCGGTACAATATTCTTTTCTGCTTAAATTGTACTTAGTGCGTAATAGCTGTTACGAATTATAGTTGTTGCCCACCGGAAGCGATCAAGGATCGCGGGCCTTCGAGTAGGAGTCGTCACAGACTCAGAACGAAGTAAATCCTTCGTGTCCATTTCATTTACTTTTCCGCTGCGTTATTTCTGAACAAGCTTTTACGATTTCGAAAAACGAAATAGCCACGAGCGCTATTCACCCCCCCTCTAGCGCTTTCGATCCATCAATTGGTATCAGAGCGGGGTCATTTTGAATCGGTGCAACCACCATTCAAAATATTTTTTCGTGGTATTTTTTTATTTTCGGAGTCGATTAGAATTTAGCCTCATAGCTATATTCTAATTCTTTTTCCCTCGAATAGGTTTTTCTCAGAATTGGTGCAACACCACCCGAGTTCGTGATCCATTTTTTTTCCTACCGCACTGCTAATCCAGGACCAAGTCCTGGGACATTTTTTTTTGGTGGTTTTTCGCTTTAGGTAAAACTGAAATGACCCTTCAAGAAGGCTACAGTACTGCCCGCCCTCCGCTATTCACCGGAGACGACTTCGGGTACTAGAAAGGTCGAATGGAGGCATATCTCCAGACTCACTTTGAAGTCTGGATGATTGTCAAAACCGGATTCGAACTACCATCTGACAGCGCCGGCAAACCACTACCGTACGAGGACTGGGATGCATCTTTGATCAAGAAAGTGGAAGCTAATGCCAAGGCAACTTGCACCCTCCAGTGTGGCCTATCAAAAGAAGAACTTAATCGCGTCGGCCCCTTCAACAGTGCCAAAAAATTATGGGAGAAACTAATTGAACTTCACGAAGGGACATCCGACACCAAAGTAAGTAAAAGAGACCTAATTTTTAATAAATTATTTAACATCAAATTGCAGGAAGGTGAAATAGCTGCCCAACTCCATGCCCGGATTCAAGATCTGCTCAATGGTCTTCATGCAATTGGATAGAAGGTAGACAACCGGGACATCATAAGGTATTCTCTAAACGCCTTTCCAAGGAACACCTTGTGGGCATCCATGGTAGATGCCTACAAGGTCTCCAAGGACTTATCTACCATTAAACTAGATGAACTTTTTGCAGAACTCGAACTTCATGAACAGACTAATGCACGCCCGACCGAGAAAGGGTTGGCTTTGGTTGCAGGAACAGGGAGATCGCGTGAGTCAAAAATCAAGCGAAGAACCGAACCTGAGTCAGAAGAAGAACCAGATTCAGAAGACGACGATGAACTTACCACCGAGATAGTCAACTTAGTAAAGAAGCTCTGCAAAAAGAAGGGCTTCAACAAAAAGGATCTCAGAAAGGCCATCCAGTCTAAAGAAATCCAACCAAGCTCGAAGGTTAAATTCGAAGTGACCTGCTACGAATGCAATCAGAAGGGTCACATCAAGGCAAATTACCCGAACCAGAAGGATCCAAAGAAACCCAAAAGAAAGAAAGCATTGAAGGCAACATGGGACGAGTCTTCTTCCGAGGAATCCGACGACAAAGAACTAGAACAGACGAACTTTCTCGCCTTGACAACACGGGACTACACCAACGGATCCGGAAGTGAGGATGAATCGGAAACCGAGTCCAAGAGAAGCCACGGATCCGCATCCGTTTCCGAAGGACCGAACCTCTCTGTAAGTAAAAATCGTTTATATAGCTTAATTAATTATTTAATGCATAAAGTAGCTAAGTCCAAGATTCGAATCAAAACGCTTCTAAAGGAGGTAACACTCCTTAAAGAAACGCCAAACAACGAATCCTTAACTGATCAAGTTCAGACTGGAACCTCAACTCAAGTTCAAAAACTTGAGGAAGAGAATTCTAATCTGAAAAGTCAGGTAAAGGATTTGAAAACTACCCTAGAACGATTTTCCTTGGGATCCAAGAATCTTGACTTGATTCTTGGAACACAAAGGGAAATCTACAATCGAACTGGACTAGGATATAAAATGAAATATAAATCTTACATATCCTTAATAAACAAACCAAATAGAAAAATGGTCCAAGCATGGGTTGCCAAGTCCAATCTTATCAATCAAGTTGGACTTGGACATTATTGGGTTCCTAAGGATCAAATACATTACCTCAATAAACCTTATCGAGGCTATGATCCAGGGGGAGCTAAAACAATAAAAATTCAAAATTCAAAATTAATCTAAAACTCAAAATTCAAAATTCGAAATAAATCTAAAACTCAAAATTCAAAATTCGAAATAAATCTAAAACTCAAAATTCAAAATTCGAAATTAATCTAAAACTCAAAATTAATTTAAAATTCAACTCAAAATTCGTAATTAAAATTTAAATTCAACTTGAAATTATTAATAAAATTTAAAACTCAAAAATCAAATAGAAGGAGTGTCCAGAATAGCTGGCAACTCCGAAATCTATTTACCCGATAGGGTAACCGAACTTAATCTACCCGAAATGGGTAAACAAGAGTAGATTACCCGGATAGGTAAATAAGGATAGATTAAAAAGGGTTAAATTTTAACTTGAAGCACAGTACTGGTGAAGTTTTTGGATGATAGTACGTCAGGAAAACTTGGGCATCGCATGTCTAGGAAGATATGGCTTCGACCTGGTGCATTTGGCCAAGTGGAACTAACCGAAGCTACCCTTAAATGGATCCTAACTAATTAGACCAAGGTTTAGTATTAAGTTCAGTGGGTAGGACTATTTGGGAAACCTCGAAGGCATGGTTACTTTAATGAGCTCCTTGTGACTCACCATAGCCCAGAAGTTTATCCAAAGAACGCTTACTTGTTGAACCCAAAGCTAAACCCGAATCTAACATAAAGTTAAACATAACCCTATAAATTGAACTAATTCATCTCACAAAATAATAGGATCCCCTGATTGAAAACATACATCGGGTGAGATGACTAAACAAATTAAAATTTAAATATTTCTCAATTAAACATCAAATCACCAAACAAACTCCCATAAAATTAACTCAGATTAGGTAAGATGCTAAATTAGGGACTTACTTCAATCAAACTATCTTTTGATCCATCAACTACTTTATGTGTAGGAATTGGATCAATGGATGTTGGACAGTGGATGCTCCAGACATATGACTGGAGATAGGTTGAAGTTCACTAAGCTAAAACTAAAGAACCTAGGATCAGTTACATTCGGCAACGATGGAAAACTGAAAGTAATCGGAAAAGGTAATATCGAACTTAATTCTGATTTTATTATTCAAAAAGTACTGTTAGTTGAAAATTTTAATTTTAATTTGTTAAGCATAAGTCAACTATGCGATACTGGTTATTCAGTCAATTTTACCAAGTCTGAATGTATAGTCAAACATGTCGATAATCCAAAAATCATACTTAAGGGCACTAGGAAAGATAATGTCTACACTATTTATCTACCATCATCCTCAATAAAGTGTTTTCTAACACAACAAGAGAAAACTGAGTTATGGCACAGAAGACTCGGTCATACTCACACAAGACTCATTTCAAAAATGAGTCAAAATGGACTAGTTAGAGGGTTGTCCAAATTAAAAGTTATTGAAAACTCAATCTGTAATGCATGTCAACAAGGAAAACAAACCAAGTCCACCCACAAGTCAACCAATACGGTTAGAACTACCTATCTACTTGAGCTCCTTCACCTAGATCTATTTGATTCACATGGAGCTAAATCACTAAGCAAGAACCAGTATTGCTTAGTTATAATTGATGACTACTCCAGGTTCACCTGGGTAAAATTTCTAAAAACAAAAGATGAAACCTTTGAAAAATTTAGTAATTTTTGCAAATTAACAGAAAATTAAAAAGATACTAAAATTAAAAGGATAAGGAGTGATCATAGAGGAGAATTTGAAAATCACAACTTCACTGAATTTTGTGAGATAAATGGATACAAACATGAATACTCCTGCCCTAGAACCCCCCAACAAAATGGTTTAGTAGAACGTAAAAACAGAACCTTACAAGAAGCTGCTAGAACCATGTTAAACGAATATAATCTATCTAATCAATTCTGGGCTGAAGCAGTTAGTACAGCGTGCTACATTCAAAATAGGATCTTAATTAACAAATTTCAGAATAAAACCCCCTATGAAATCTATTATAATAAAATTCCTAACTTAAATTATTTAAAAGTATTTGGGTGTAAAGTTTTTATTTTAAACACTAAAGACTACTTAGGAAAATTTACATCAAAAACAACCCCAGGAATATTTTTAGGGTACTCAACAACTAGTAGAGCATATAGAGTATATAACAAGAATACCCTAAAAGTAGAAGAAACAACAAATATAAAATTTGATGAAGACACTATAGATGAAACTGAAGATATAGAAGATGCTAATCCAATAAACAGAGAAGATGACGAAATTCAATCTGAACCTATTGAATCTGAAGAACAAGTCACTAATTCAAATGACATACGTCCAACCAGAACAAGCACAAATCACCCATCGGATCAAATCTTGGGTGATCCAACTGTAGGAGTGAGAACTAGGTCATCCTATAGAAACCAGAGTCAAATAGCCCTAATTTCAAAAATTGAACCCAAAACCATAGAAGAAGCCCTACCAGACCCAGATTGGACTATAGCAATGCAAGAAGAATTGGCCCAATTTGAAAGAAATCAGGTATGGGAATTAATGCCTAAACCCATTAATAAAACCATAATTGACACTAAATGGGTTTTTAGAAACAAATTAAATGATCAAGGTGAAATAGTAAGAAATAAAGCCAGGTTAGTAGCCAAAGGGTTCAATCAAATAGAAGGACTAGACTATGATGAGACCTATGCTCCTGTAGCAAGACTTGAATCCATCAGAATGCTGTTGGCCTATGCAGCACACAAAGGATTCAAGCTATTTCAAATGGATGTAAAATCCGCATTCTTAAATGGATTTATAAAAGAAGAAGTATACGTAGGCCAACCCCCAGGATTTGAGGACATAGAACATCCAAATTATGTCTTCAGATTAAAAAAAGGCCCTGTACGGACTAAAACAAGCACCTAGGGCTTGGTATGAACGACTATCCAACTATCTAATATCAAAAGGGTTCAACCAAGGTCAAATTCACCCAACCCTCTTTGTAAAAACCTTTGAAAACGACATCTTTATAGCACAAATTTACGTCGACGATATTATTTTTGGATCAACCAACTCAAAGTTTCTAGAAGAATTTACCAAACTAATGGAAAATGAATTTGAAATGAGTCTAGTAGGTGAACTCAACTTCTTTTTAGGTTTACAAATTAAGCAAACCAAAGATGGAATTTATATTTATCAAACCAAATATACTAAGGAATTAATTAGTAAATTTGGAATGGAAAATTCAAAAATCATCAATACACCAATGGCTACTAATGTTAAAATTGACTCAGACTTAGAAGGAAAATCAGTAGACTTGAAATACTATCGAAGTATGATAGGAAGTCTACTGTACCTAACTGCAAGTTGACCAGACATCATCTTCGCAGTAGGTATGTGTGCAAGATATCAATCCTGTGCAAAAGAGTCTCACTTAACACTAGTAAAAAGAATTCTTAGGTATGTTAAGGGAACCCTAAACGTAGAACTTTGGTACCCTAGATCCTGCACCCTTGATCTAACCGGCTACTCTGACTCTGACTATGCCGGGTGCAAGCTAGATAGAAAAAGCACAAGTGACAGTTGTCAATTTTTAGGGCACTGCCTAGTAAGTTGGTCAAGTAGAAAGCAACACTGTGTTGCCTTATCTACCACTGAAGCTGAATATATAGCACTAGGTGAATGCACATCTCAATTACTATGGATGATGCATACCCTTAAAGACTATCAACTTGAATATCAAAAAACAAAGATCTCAATTGATAACATAAGTACAATAAATCTAACAAAAAACCCAATTTATCACTCAAGGACTAAACATATAGAAGTGAAGCACCACTTTGTAAGGGATCATGTAGCTAAGGGTGATATTGTACTCAACTATGTTGAGTCCAAATCAAACCTAGCTGACATCTTTACAAAACCCTTACCTGAACTTGAGTTCAGTACACTTAGAAGACAAATAGGAATGTGCTGGGTAGAATAGATACTTTATAATTTGTTGTTACACTTTTATAACGTCTAGGCAAAATTTTTCAAAATCCCTACTTTACTAGACTTTCAAAAGTTGGATTTAGCCTAGGATTTCCCCCTAGAAATAATGTTCCCCCAGGACCCAGCCAGAGCATCTCACAAACACCTAGGTTTACCTTGATTGTATTTGTAAAACATAGAACGGTGTGAGATGCATAGGGTACAGCCTGGACTCGATAATGCTTATTTCTGTGCATCAATATGAGTCTGGGCGTTAAATACGTGATTAACAGTAATCAAATCAAGTCTTCCAGCCTTAGTCAAATCTAACTGGATCAATTGACTTGACTTGACTAACCAAGTGAACACTGTTGCCCTCTAGGCAATCAACAAGTAGCTAAACGGTTAGACATTTGGTGAAGGAAATAATAAGTTTAAGCATGTCTGTACTTAAGGGATCTGATACCTGATCAAAACAAATCTTGACTCATGCTTGGTCTTTAGGGCTCTGATACCTTACTTAAACAAAATGGAAAGCTATTAAACATTAAGGTTATCACTTCTCCTTTGCCTTAAGTATTCTTGAAATTCATTTCAAAAACATGCCTTAAACAACTTTTCAAAAAACTTCTCCAAACTTAAAACTTTCAAGTGTCCTCTATTTTGAAAATTTCTTTTGGAATTTTTTTTAGAAAATTATTTAAGCTGAAACTTTTTCAAAATTCGTTAAGTTAAAAATTTTTTTTTAGAAAATTCTTTAAAGTTTGAAAAATTTTGTTAAGCTGCAATTAACTTCTTTAAGTTGAAAATTTTTCCTTGGAAATTTTCTTTAAAAACCCTGAATATTTTTTCGGAATATTTCTGAAGTTGAAAATTGTGTTTTGAAATTTTTTTTGTGAAAATTTTGGAAACTCCTCAAAATACACTCAGTTAAAAAGAGTTCCTTTTTGCTATATCACAAAATCTCTTCAAGCAATATCAAGTTTGAAAAATGTTGTTATTCTAAGGTGTTGCCTTTTCCTTGCCTAAGTTAAAATGTTCTCTGCAAAATTCTGTCTTGTAAAGTTAAGTTTTTCAAAATTAGCTCATTTTTTATATATGGCAAAGGGGAAGAGTAGAGAAATTCAAAGAAATATTTTAGGGAGCTTGTATTAAGGGGGAGCTATGGTTATATATTTTAGGGAGCTAGTATTAAGGGGGAGTTCAAAAATAATAACCTATATTAAGGGGGAGCTAGGTTTATGCTTATCTTGCCATCATCGCTTATCTTGTTTCTTGTGCTTATACATAACTGCATATTTTTACTTAACATTGAATTTCGGTTGTCATTATCAAAAAGGGGGAGATTGTTGGTGCGGGAAGCATCCGACGATCGAACCTTAGTTTTGATAATGGCAAAGGATTCAAAGTTAAGTTAGTCTGTGATCTAACATGTTTGAATGAGTGTTTCAGGAAAGTCCTAGCTGCGGTTAGGCAGGTAAAAAACCCTAAGGGGGTGGTAACCTTAGGTCCTAGGGGGCGGTAACCCTAGGTGGAGGAAAACCCTAAGGGGCGGTAACCTTAGGTCCTAGGGGGTGGCAACCCTAGGTGGAGAAAAACCCTAGAGGGCGGTAACTCTAGGTCCTAGGGGGTGGTAACCCTAGGCGGAAAGTCCAGTCGGTCTGGAGGACCGGACTGACATCAGGTAATCTCTCCTGAGGGGAGTAGGTGAGGACGCGTTCCCCGTAGAGGGAACAGTAGGCGTCGGGTCGACCTAGGGTTTCCGGTTGAAAATCCAAAGTCAGACTCGGACAGTCCGAAGACTGTCAGCTCTTTTTCACTTATGAACTATCAGATTCTAACATTGTCTTGCAGGGTATGCAATTGCTCGGACTAACCTTGTTTTGGAGGATAAGCGGCTCCTGGAAAAAGGAGGTCCGGGCACCCGGGACCAACTTTTATCCCCTACGCGACTTCATCACGTAGAGCAACCTAGTTGGCTGGCCACGTCACACTCCAGGCGCCCGGAAAGGTCCCAGGCGCCCGGAACCTCATATAAAAGGAGGGTTGAGGTGCAGCTTCAAAAACAACAATCTTCTAAGCATTCTCCGTGCGACAAGCTGCTAACGTTTCGACTCAGAAGTGCTGCAATGACAATTCGGAGCCTCAGCTTTATTCTTTTTATTGTCGGTACAATATTCTTTTCTGCTTAAATTGTACTTAGTGTGTAATAGCTGTTACGAATTATAGTTGTTGCCCACCGGAAGCGATCAAGGATCGCGGGCCTTCGAGTAGGAGTCGTCACAGGCTCCGAACGAAGTAAATCCTTCGTGTCCATTTCATTTACTTTTCCGCTGCGTTATTTCTGAACAAGCTTTTACGATTTCGAAAAACGAAATAGCCACGAGCGCTATTCACCCCCCCTCTAGCGCTTTCGATCCATCATGTAATCCTTCCTTTCTTTTTCTTTGTGTTGGGTGTGATCTTTTCTCTTATAAAGGGAGAGTTGTAAGGTTTCTCCACCTTCGGTGTTATTCCGAGAAGGAGAGGTTTGATAGTGAAAGGGTGACGATGGTGTGAATCCTTGGACTAGTCACCTCCTTGAGGAGGTGGATACCAAGTAAATACAAGTATTAGCATTGCCTTCAAGTGTCCGTTGCGAAAGATCAAGTTGATCAAGAAAACGAAGTGAGCCATTCACCCCCCCCCTTCTAGCTCAACCGATCCTAACAGTCCATGTTATCACAAAACCAAACAAAGCGCAGATATTCGAACAAAAGAGTATATATGATGAGTACAAGATAAAATAAACGATCATGCAAAGAATATATACATATAAAGTAAGTGAATGCGTGTTAAAATATGCATAAATGATCATAATATTTGCGCACATCAATGACATCAACCGGTCAAGGCGAAGCATGCCCCGACCCAGGGGAAGGCTCTGACCCGCCGTCGCCTTCGACGCAGGGAGCAATCAAACAATCAACGCTCAAGGGAGACAATGTCCAGAAGCCGAGCGGCCACCTTGCTCGGCCATACCATAGAGATCGATGTGCAGAGTTTGACTTCGGCTGAGCTGCTATCCCGCTCAGCCGGGCAACAAGCTTCGGCCGAGTGGCTACCCCGCTTGGCCCGACGTCAGGCTTTGACAATAACAAAGTGAACCTACAGTCGAGCAAACACACACTGATAAACAATGAAGTTTCGGCCGACCAGACGGGGCACTAGGGCGGTAGAATTCAGGACGAACGACCAATCTGTTCGGCCTAACAATACACTCCTAATGATATCTAGTGATATCCTTTTGAGAGTTGGTGTCACCGACACCGGGCATGGGCTACCAGAAGATCGTACGGCGGAAACTTCTACTGTCACTTCAGAGATATGCTCGGTCTTTTAAGGTACTGTGTCAAGGACACTTTACTGACAAGTCACTTCAGGGAAAGCTTTAAGAAGCGTTCACGCACACTACCAGAGCTCTATATAAGAGGGGGAGGTCCAAGCATCAGTGGAGGTATGCGGTATTCACTGTTTGTGCTACAGTTCTTATTACTCCGTTTCAATCCTCATCGTCGGTGACTGACTTGACCATCGGAGAGCTAACGTTGGGGACCCCTTCCCTGGCTCGGCGCTGATGTAGTCTGTGTTGTAGATCCGCGCGGAGTCCACAGGAGGTTAGTGTGAGCGCCACATCCCCAGCTTTCTGTCTCTTCAACTTCCAGACAGGATCAGGGTGTAATATCGGGGTAGTGGGTCATCCGGAATGAGAGAATCGTTGGTTGATCCGTTCGGGTGAATCATCATTTCTTGGTACTTTTCCTTTCTGCGCATCCCGAATGAGCGCGTCGTCCGAGGAGGATCTTGGTCCCCTATCCGCTTTGCACTGTTCCTTTGATGGAGTTTGGAACAACGCGCGATGGAAGGGGATCGGTGCTGATCCGGCAGTAAGAATGGGGGACCCACAGATGGGGTCCCGTCCGAGCGGAACCAGAGATTACCCATCCAAAGGTTTGGGTTTCCGACGCCAAAGCAGAAGAACCGGAGCCGAGTGGCCGAGCGGAGGTGTCCGCTCGGCCGAGGACAGAATGGCCGAGCGGAGGTGTCCGCTCGGCCTGAATCGTGGCGAGGGAACAGTGGTTAGCCGAGCGGCCTATTCACTCGGCTCGGGATATGATATGTCAGCAAAGGCATGATGATTAGACTGTACGCAAGATGACACTATTAAAGGCCCCACCATCACGTCACAGACAGGTTGATACAGTAGCAGTATGGTCTTATGGATGCCCTTCTGACAGGCCCACACCTAGGCATGGTCGAAAGCAGGTGATTGTATCAACAGTATGGTCTTATGGATGCCCTTCTGACAGGCCCACACCTAGGCATGGTCGAACGCAGGTGATCGCTTCGATTGGTGTGCCCAGGCTCCTTCGAGAGGTCTATATAAGGCCTCCATTTCTTCAACCGGAGGTACACAGGTCTACATTTTCTAAGCCACTTTCTTATTCCTTCGCCTAACTTGAGCGTCGGAGGGCCGTCGCCGGGACACCCCCCCCCCCCCCCGGCTCGGTTTTGTTGCAGGTTCGCCGGAGCACTCGAGGATACAGCAGGGAGCGCCACATCCTCAGCGTCCATTAATCCTGGTTCGGACAGGATCAATTTGGCGTCGTCTGTGGGAACACACCTGCATCCGAGCAGAGGCAATGGACGAGGCTGGAAGACTACATACCGTGGCACTCTCACAAGAAGAGTTTGACGCTATAGTCGAGGCGAGGGCAGCCAAGACAGTGGCGCAGCAAAAGGAGAAAGCACAGGCTGAGCGAGCGCAACAGCAAACAACCTCGGCTTCAGCAGGCCGGGCGGCGCAAGCAGACCGCCCGGAATATGTTTCAACAGGAGGGTTCCCTCAGGCACTCTTCCGTACTCCCCCAGAAATCGCGCCCGCTCACGGGGAGCAAGGATCTTCATCCGATGAGCCTCCCGTTCGGGATCATAAGAAGGGCAAAGCTCCCCGAGCGAACGCACCACTCGAGCAGGTTCACCGACAGTTCTCTGAAGCCATACATCGGGATCCGTTACCAAAATACTATACACCACCGCCGATCGGAGCTTACAATGGGACGACCGACCCCGACGATCATTTGGGGAAGTTCGACAGCATCGCCACCTTGCATCAGTACTCCGATGGCGTAAAGTGCCGGGTATTTCTCACCACTCTATCGGAATCTGCACATAGGTGGTTTCGGAGGCTGCCGGACGGCTCTATCACTAGTTTCCAGGAGTTCCGAAAGGCATTTCTTCATCACTTTGCGAGCAGCCGACGTTATCAAAGGACAAGCGTCAGTCTGTTCACCATCAAACAAGAACCAAAAGAATCTCTCCGGGCGTATATACAGCGATTTAATCAGGTAGCGATGGACATCCCCACAGCCACCTCGGAGACAATGGTAAACGCCTTCACGCAAGGCCTCGCGAAAGGGGACTTCTTCCGCGCGCTCATTCGCAAACCGCCCAGAGACTACGACCACATGCTACACCGGGCGAATGAGTACATAAATGTGGAAGAGGCGGAGGCTGCCCGACGGAAGGGAACTCATGCCGAACGTCCGGCCCATGCCGAACGGAAGCAGCCCGCTGCCCATCATCCACCGAGAGGACCAAGAGTTGAGGCATCCCGGGCACATCATGCGAAGTCCCTGGTGGTCCAAGAGGTAGCGACCGAGCGGTCAAAGATGAAGAAAAGGAGGGTATGGACCCCAATGTTTTGCTCTTTCCATAATACTGACTCCCACAACACCCGCGACTGTCGGGGTCTGCCTTCAATCACCCATCCCGTACGACGGGGTGGCCCTCGTCGATCGCCTTCACCCGGCCGCCGGCAGCGGCATCAAGAGTCAGGTCGGCGAACATATAGAAGATCTCCCGAACAGCGTTTCCCTCCAAGGCATGAAGATCGCTCTCGAAGGTCCAATGAGCGACCTAGGCAGTCCGCTCGGGAAGAGGAGAACAGAAACAACACCTCCTGGGGAGAAATCAATATTATTGCGGGTGGGCCGACCGGAGGAGATTCACACAGGGTGAGAAAGGCAAGCGCCCGGCAGCTCAGAATCCATGAGGTGGGTTGCAGCCAAGAAAAGGCGAGCGGACCCGAGATCAGCTTCGGGCCCAAGGATCTTGAGGGAGTTGAAGTGCCGCATGATGATGCCCTTATCATCAAAGCGGTGATAGCCAACTACACCATCCATCGTATCTTCATTGACACTGACAGCTCGGTCAACATCATCTTCAGAAAGGCCTTTGATCAACTACAAATCGATCAAGCCGAGCTGACAACCTCTACGGGTTTACGGGCAATGAGGTTCTTCCGGTCGGACAGGTAAGACTGGCTATCTCCTTAGGGGAAGAACCGCTCCGGAGAACAAGGGCAACAAACTTTGTGGTGGTCGACTCCCCTTCATCCTACAACGTGATACTGGGGCGACCGGCGTTAAGTGAATTCCGAGCAGCTGTGTCGACGTTCTATCAGAAGATCAAATTCCTGGTCGAGGACAAAATCGGTGAAGTACGAGGAGATCAGTTAGCCGCTCGGAAATGCTATGTGGAAATGGTCCGAGCCGAATCCAGCGCCGCGCGAAAGGCTCCACGGATCGAGGTACACGCCATAACCGAGAAACCTCCTGCTTTAATTTATGATGAAAAGGAGGAGGTTCAGATCCATCCGAGTCGATCGGAGGCTACAACCTTTATTGTCGCCGACCTGGAGGTCGAACAGAAAGAAGAAGTGGTCAAATGCCTCCAGATGAATCATGACGTCTTCGCTTGGTCGACGCATGAGCTGCCCGGTGTCTCCCCTAGCATAGCCCAACATAAGCTTCACGTCCGGCCGGACGCTCGGCCAGTAAAACAAAGGAGAAGAGATTTCAGCGCCGAGCAGAATATTATCATTCGAGCGGAGGTAGAAAGGCTCTTAGAGGCCGGCCACATACGGGAGGTTCAATTCCCAAGCTGGTTAGCAAATGTGGTGCTCGTCTCCAGGCAACAAATGGAGGGTGTGCATCGACTTCAGAGATCCGAACAAAGCTTGCCCGAAGGATTTCTACCCTCTTCGACCAACTCGTAGATTCTACATCGGATGCGAGCTTATATGTATGCTGGACGCCTACCAAGGCTATCATCAAGCCGCCGCCCGGAGGATCGGAAAGTTAGCTTACATAACCGGACGGACGACATATACGGTGATGCCGTCGGATCAAGAATGCCGAGCAACATATCAAAGATTGATGAATAGGGTCTTCCGCGAGCAAATCGGACACAACCGAGGTCTATGTAGATGACATCCTCATCAAATCCTTCCGAGCGCCACTTTATGCAAAGATATGGAAGAAACCTTCCGTACACTCGAAAAATAGGGGTCAAGCTAAATCCTCATAAGTGTTTGTTCGACGCCAAAGGAGGACGCTTGGGCTATATTGTGACCGAACGGGTATTGAAGCTAATCCTAGCAAGGTGAAGGCTCTTCAAGACATGCCACCGCCAAACATGAGGGAAGTACAGAGGTTGACCGGTCGGATTACAGCGCGCTTCATCTCCAAGATCGCCGACCGGAGCCTTCCGTTCTTCAAAGTCCTCCGCAGCTACAAAGTTCCAATGGAATGAAGACCGCGATCGGCCTTTGAAGAATCAAGACGATTTAAATTCCCTGTCTAAGCCACCGTCGCGAACCGCTGCACATTTATTTATCCTCAACCGAGCAGGCAGTGGGATCGGCGTTAGTCCGGTCGGGAGGTGAGGAAAAACCTGTATATTTCCTTAGTCATATCTTGAAAGATGTTGAAACCCGCTACACCGGACTCGAGAAGTTGGCCTTTGCTCTGATCCTGGCCGCTCGGAGACTTCGTCCTTATTTCCTGGCGCACACGATTATCGTCAAGACCAATAGTCCGTTGGGACGAGTGCTTTTAAATCCAGAAGCTTCCGGACGGCTCATCAAATGGACAACCGAGCTAAGCGAATTTGATATCCAATATCAACCCCGCCCGGCTATCAAAGCACAAGCCTTAGCCGATTTTGTGACGGAGGTGCAGGACCCAGAACCCGCAGCTGTGTGGAAAGTGTTCGTGGATGGATCGTCCACTGGACACGGGAGTGGAATTGGCATAGTTTTGCTGTCCCCACAAGGAGAGCGGATGCAACTCTCCGTCCGGCTAGATTACCGAGCGACCAACAACGAAGCAGAATATGAAGCCCTTATTGCTGGATTGCAGGCCGCTCGGCACGTTGGAGCCGTCCGGGTCATCCTCTATTCAGATTCCCAGTTGGCCGCTCAGCAAATCTCGGGGATTTTCGAGATAAATAGTACAAGGCTCAAGCTCTACGTGGAGGCTATTGAAAAACTTAAGCTCAACTTTAGGGAGGTGATTATTCAGAAGATCCCCCGGGCGGAGAATCAAGTGGCGGATGAATTGGCCAAGCTGGCAAGCGTGTTATCCCCGGTCGGCTCTCAGAAGCCGATCGAGCAAGTATCTTTAGTAGCACATGTCGATCGGATGGAGGGCATCACATACCCGAGCGACTGGAGGACAACTATTGTGGAGTTTTTGCGCTCGGGAGCTACCCCCTCCGACCGGGAAGAAGCTCATTTACTGAAGAGAAGGGCTAGTCGGTTCACCCTCGTAGGAGATCAACTCTACAAGAAGGCCTTCTCCCGTCCGCTCCTAAAATGCGTCAGCTGGGAAGATGCCGAGTACATCCTTCGAGAAGTGCACCAAGGTTCGTGCGGTGGACATCCAGGCGGACGGTCGTTAACCAGGAAGATTTTGCTAGCCGGGTATTTTTGGCCAACACTTCAAAAGGATGCTGCCCGGACCGTTGCAAATTGTCTATCCTGTCAGAAGTATCACAGCATGTCCCACCGACCGACAGATGAGATGAAAGCATCAACTGTGGCTTGCCCGTTCGACCAATGGGGGATGGACATCGTGGGACCCTTCCCCATGGCTACCGGGCAGCGAAAGTTCTTATTGGTGGCGGTCGACTACTTCTCAAAATGGGTAGAAGCTGAGCCACTTGCAAAAATATCCGAGCAGATGGTTAAAAAGTTCATATGGCAAAATATCATCTGCCGCTTTGGCATCCCAAGACGACTCGTCTCCGACAACGGACGTCAATTCACTGGGAAGCTGCTCGGGAAGTGGTGCGAAAGTTATGGCATCGAGCAGCACTTCACATCGGTGGCATACCCCCAGAGTAACGGTCAAGCCGAGGTAACCAACCGAGAGATTCTCAGAATTTTACGGGCTCGGCTCGACCATGAAGGAGGCAGCTGGGTAGACGAGCTGCCGAGCGTCCTATGGGCTCTCCGCACGACACCAAAGGAGGGAACGGGCGTCACTCTATTTCACTTGGTATATGGAGGCGAAGCAATCATCCCGATTGAAGTTGGGGTGGAGTCCGTTCGAGTACAAAATTATGATGAAGATAACGCCGAACGGAGGAGCATGGAGCTAGACTTGGTCGAAGAGGAAAGAGCTAAAGCGTCCGTCCGGCTGATGGCGTACCGGCAACGTATGAAACAGAACTACAACCGGCGCGTGATCCCCAGAGCCTTTCAAGTAGGCGACCTAGTTTAGAAGAAAGTCAAGCCGGTCGGAGATGTCGGCAAGTTGGAAGCTCCCTGGGCAGGACCCTTTGAAGTGGTCGAGAAGCTCCGTTCGGGCGCTTATTACCTCAAGGATGCGGAAGGTCGGATGCTGGATCGGCCATGGAGTGCAAATCACCTTCAGCCATATAGAGCTGGGTGAGAGGTGCGCTTTTGCTCTATTTTGTGTAAATTCAAAATAGCTGTACTTCTTTTATCGCAGGAAACAAATTATTCCCAAGGCATTCTGTGTTCATAGCCGAACGGTTGGTTATCCGAAGGCCCCGTGCCGCTCGGCCGGAGGTAAATTATCGGAGCCAAGCGCTCGACGACGAAGGCCCCGAACTGCTCAGCCGGAGGTATATTGTACGAGCCAAAGGCTCAATTTTGAAGACCCTGTGCCGTTCGGCCAGGTAAACATTGTCCAAATTAGGCTTAAAAGCCCGACGAGCTTCGTCGTTAAAGATCGAGAGCCGCGCCGACCGGCTATAAATATCCGCGCCGTCAAGCTACGACGTTAAAAATCGGGAGACGAGCCGGCGTCTATAAATCCCCGAGCGGAAGACCGACGAGCTCCGTCGTTAAAGATCGAGAGCCGCGCCGACCGGCTATAAATATCCGCGCCGACGAGCTCCGTCGTTAAAGATCGAGAGCCGCGCCGACCGGCTATAAATATCCGCTAAATATCCGTGCCGACGAGCTAGAGCCGCGCCGACCGGCTATAAATATCCGCGCCGACGAGCTCCGTCGTTAAAGATCGAGAGCCGCGCCGACCGGCTATAAATATCCGCGCCGTCGAGCTCCGACGTTAAAAATCGAGAGACGAGCCGGCGTCTATAAATCCCCGAGCGGAAGACCGACGAGCTCCGTCGTTAAAGATCGAGAGCCGCGCCGACCGGCTATAAATATCCGCGCCGACGAGCTCCGTCGTTAAAAATCGAGAGCCGCGCCGACCGGCTATAAATATCCGCGCCGACGAGCTCCGTCGTTAAAGATCGAGAGCCGAGCCGACCGGCTATAAATATCCGCGCCGTCGAGCTCCGACGTTAAAATCGAGAGACGAGCCGGCAATCCCCAAGCGGAAGACCGACGAGCCCCGTTAAAGATCGAGAGCCGCCCGACCGGCTATAATATCCGCGCCGCCGAGCCCGACGTTAAAATCGAGACGAGCGGCCTATAAAACCGAGCGAAACCGACGAGCACCATCAAGAAGATCGAGAGCCGTGCCGGCCGGCTATAAATATCCGTGTCGACGAGCTCCGTCGTTAAAGATCGAGAGCCGCGCCGACCGGCTATAAATATCCGCGTCGTCGAGCTCCGACGTTAAAAATCGAGAGACGAGCCGGCGTCTATAAAAACCGAGCGGAAAACTGACGAGCACCATCGTTAAAAATCGAGAGTCGGTCCGGCGACTATAAATACCCCGGGCGGACGAACGAATATCAAAGAATAAGAAACCGCGGAAACCACAAGTATTAAAACATTTAGGCCCGCTCGGGCTTTGGTCCTTCGATACTTGGCGTTTGTTGACTTCACACAGGCTAGATACGTGCAGAGCGAGCAGGCCCTCCCGCTCGGACACACAGTCCAGTCAGTCGGACTCACTGCCTCCTTCGACTAGACTTGAAGGGGAGGCAAGTGATCCGGCGGTAAGAATGGGGGACCCACAGATGGGGTCCCGTCCGAGCGGAACCAGAGATTACCCAGCCAAAGGTTTGGGTTTCCGACGCCAAAGCAGAAGAACCGGAGCCGTGTGGCCTAGCGGAGGTGTCCGCTCGGCCGAGGACAGAATGGCCGAGCGGAGGTGTCCGCTCGGCCTGAATCGTGGCGAGGGAACAGTGGTTAGCCGAGCGGCCTATTCGCTCGGCTCGGGATATGATATGTCAGCAAAGGCATGATGATTAGACTGTACGCAAGATGGCACTATTAAAGGCCCCACAATCACGTCACGGACAGGTTGATACATTAGCAGTATGGTCTTATGGATGCCCTTCTGACAGGCCCACACCTAGGCATGGTCGAAAGCAGGTGATTGTATCAACAGTATGGTCTTATGGATGCCCTTCTGACAGGCCCACACCTAGGCATGGTCGAACGCAGGTGATCGCTTCGATTGGTGTGCCCAGGCTCCTTCGAGAGGTCTATATAAGGCCTCCATTTCTTCAACCGGAGGTACACAGGTCTACATTTTCTAAGCCACTTTCTTATTCCTTCGCCTAACTTGAGCGTCGGAGGGTCGTCGCCGGGACACCCCCCCCCACGGCTCGGTTTTGTTGCAGGTTCGCCGGAGCACTCGAGGATACAGCAGGGAGCGCCACATCCCCAGCGTCCATTAATCCTGGTTCGGACAGGATCAGGTGCATTGGGGGCATTCTCATATGTGTCGGTCGACTTTTTATTCTTCCCCTGAACGAATACATGTTTCGCTCAATTTCTATATCCGGCCTATTGCCCCTCTGCTAATGCAGCATGCTCATGTACTTGGAGCTCCGGCAGCGCCTGCTGCTATTGTTGCTCCACCATTTTTGCTGCTCGGACTTGTATCAACATATCTAATTCCTCCTTTGTTAATGTCACCATTGTGAATCAACCAGCGTCCTCTATCTCCGCATTTCGGATACAGGGTACGTTCCCACAGACGACGCCAATATGATTTTGTCTGAAAATCATGAAAAAGGTTGGTTGGGGATGTGGCTTATGGGTTGAACGTGTGTAGACCTCGCTCTGCTATACAACACAAGAAACATTAGTGCCGAGCCAGGAAAGGGGTCCCTGCATTGACCCTCCGACGCTCAAGTCAATTATTGAAATAATGGAAGAAAGCGGCGTAACAGTAAGCACAGATGTGAATAGTGAATAACGCGTACTTCCGTCGGTGCATGAACCCCCTTTATATAGCGTCTCAGTAGGCAACGTGCACGTGCCTCAAGGCACGGGCACACTTTCCTAACCATCCTATGAAAGGACCTGTCAGGAACGTGCCTCTGACACTATACCTTAACAGGATATGCAAATCCTTCATGAGACAGTAGAAGCTTTCGTCGTACGATCCGTCTATTGACTATGCCTTATTGTCAGCGACATTATCTACTAAAAGGATATTAAGAGATATGAGAGGGGTCCCACTATTTGCTGAGAAAGGGGGGGGCTACTCGGCTAGGGATCCCCGCCCGGTCGACCTCTGCTGCTTTCCTTGTAGTGACTTGGTTCGGTAGTTTGTTTCCGCTTGACTGGACAAACGCTCCGGTTGTCTTAACGTTCCTTCACTCCGTGATGAGCATATAATGTTCTTGCTATAGTGTTTTTTACTGTACGAGCGTTCAGTTTGAACTAACCATTTGTCGATCAGACACTTCATGCCCGATCGGGAACTACAGTAAACCTTCACCTGGTCCACCTTTGGTAAATCCATTGATTTTCTGACGTTGATTTCCTTGATTTTAATCTCCATGTTGACTAGTTACTATCTTTACCCTTGACTCGCATTTGATGGACCTCATTTTATCACCGCCTACTTTTTTTTTTTTTTTTTTTTTTTTGGGACAGTATCGTACTATAATAATTATTTTGATAATTATCATAATAAGACCGAAATTTAAATATTTTTTTAAGATAAAAATATTTTGTCATCCTCTAATCAATTTTGATTAAGCATCCGTAGGCACAAATCCGTTAATTTAATGATTTGATACGATAATGATTTCAAACCCACACGAAGGCGACCGGACTCGATACGACGTGCTTTCCGTCCGACCACTCGAGCCGTCCGAACCCCGACGATCCCTGAGGCTGCGCCGATGACGAGAAGCTCACCGTGTAGTTTCTCTTCTCCCCCGGAACACCGAAGATAAGCTCCTCCGGAACCACCTCCACCTTCACTCCCTCCGCCGCCGCCCCAGCCGACGCCGTCACCGTGACCTTGTACGTGCCCGGTTCGCCGACGTTCGTCAGCGTCCTCCTGTGTTTCGATACCGAAGCTTCCCCGCCGCTGGACGGGAACGTGACCGCGAAGGACGGGTAGTTGAGCTCCTCCACCGCGTAGGCCCGCGCGGCGTCGCATGCGAAGTCGCTTCTCCTGGCGAGGATCGCCAGCCGGAAGGCCGAGTAGTTCAAGGCGCAGAGGAAGTCGAGGTAGTCTTCGGCGGTGAGGTCGTAGACGAGCCCTGGGTCCATCGCCCGTCGGGGTTCCACGTGGCCAGCTCCAAGGTCGAACGGTGTGGCGGCGCGGCCCGAGGCCGCGTCGAGGAGGGCGTCGCCTCCGGCGTAGGCGGAGTAGGCGGTGGTCATGAGGGCGGACCTGATGGCGGCGGGGCTCCACTCCGGGTGCGCTCCCTTGAGGAACGCAGCCAGTCCGCTCACGTGCGGGCACGACATCGACGTCCCGGAGACGATGTTGAACTCCACTCGCCGGGAGTCCACCGCGATCCCTGTCGGACCAACCGCGTCCGTCCACGCAGCGAGGATGTTAACCCCTGGCGCGATGATGTCGGGCTTGAGGACGCCTCTCGTGACCGAATTCGGTCCGCGGGAGGAGAAAGCGGCCACCACCGGCGATGGCTGGACCCCGACCTTGGTCCCGCCGAAAACTACGGTCGCCGTCGGGTTCGGGTCCGATAAAATGTAGGCCTTAATGGCGTTTCCGGCCTTTTCTCCTGTTCCTGCGGCGGGAAGGAGGTGCGCGTCGGCGACGAGTTCTTCCCCCTTGCCCGGCGAGTTGGCGAGGACCATGCCGGCTCCGCCAGCCTCGTGAACCACGTATCCCTTTTGGACCCTGGGGTTGATCCCTCGGTCGCAAACTACGATTTTCCCAGCTACTTTCTCCGGCGAAAGTGTCCCCGGCAAACAGAGGTTTCCGTTACTAATATCCTCGCTGGCGTTAGCGGCGTAGATCAATGGCAGGGTCGGCGACGGCGGCAGGGGAGGTCCTCTGTATAGAGTGACTCCGGTGTAATTCTCCCCGTTTCCCAGCATGACATACGCCGGGAAGTCGCGGTCGAGAGTGCCGGCGCCGACGGTGGTCATCCAAGGGGCTACGTTGGAGAGGCTGGACGGCACGGGGCCTGCGTTCCCGGCGGAGCACGAGACGAAGACGCCCTTCTCCATGGCTCCAAAGGCACCAATGGCAGCGGTGTCTCGGAAATAGTCCACCATCTTCCCACCCAAGGACAGCGAGAGGACGCCGCAACCGTCCTCCACCGCCTTGTCTATGCCAGCGAGTATGTCGGAGCCGAAGCACCCACCGAGCCAACAGACCTTGTACACGGCGACCCGAGCGCGCGGCGACATTCCACGGGCGGTGCCGGCGGCGAACCCGAACAAGCTAGCGTCCGGCACGGCAGCGCCGGCGACGGTGGAGGCGGTGTGGGTGCCGTGGCCGTCTCGGTCTCTCGGGGACCTGGTCTCCTTGGATTCCTCCATTGTGCCCACGCTTGCCTTGTAACCCCAAAAGAACGACCGGGCGCCGACGAGCTTGCGGTTGCAGTTGACGGCCGGGAAATCCTCACTGTCCTCGCACTCGCCCTTCCAGCTCTCCGGGACCGGCCCGAGCTCGGCATCATCGAAGCTCCGCCTCTCGGGCCACACCCCCGTGTCGAGCACGCCCACCACAACGTCGTCGCCGATCGGGCTATCGACGTCGAGGAACCCGTTCGCTCCGCGATCTACGAGGCCGAGGAACTCGGGGGTCCGCGTGGTGTGGAGCTCGTACCGGGTCTCGGGGGTGACGGAGAGCACGCCGTGGCGGCGGGAGAGGGCGCGGGCCTCAGCAGGGCTGAGGCGGGCGGCGAAGCCGTGGGCAACGGTGTCGTAGTAGTAAATGGCGTCGGCGGAGTCGGAGACGGAGCGCAAGGAGGCGTCGTACCAGTGGCGGTGGGCGGCGAAGCCGGGGGGTAACTGGGACTTGGCCATGTGCACGATGTAGGTCCCTTTCTCGCCGGCGACGGCGCTGCAACAGAACAGGACGAGCCATAAGATTAACCTCAAGAGATCCCTCTGTCTCCCCATCTCTCTACGAACCAGTGATTGGCTGAGGAGGAGGAGGAACAAGAAAGAAGATAGGCATAGAGATCGGAAGAAGAGTCACATGCATTTCGTCGTCTTCAGCGTGGAGCTTGGCCACTCTGTTTCGTCTCTATGTTCGACAATAATCGAACAGAGTACGTGAGCGTGTTGGAGGTAGCCACAGTCTGTGGCGGGGTCTTTGTGGAGAAGGAAAACAGAGGGCTCTTGTCGTGTTCTCTTATCACGGGCATCCAAAGAGAGACGTGTCTTGTCAGTTACTTAGCTCGTCCGCGACTCTGCCCGAAAGAAGGTCGATCTGTTCCGACCGGCGGCGGCGGTGATCACGACCGGTGCTATTCCAGGCAACTTTATTGAGGCGGCGGCGGCGGTGATCACGACCGCCGCTGTTCCAGGCAGTGTAGTTGACATGGCTGCAAGTGAAGGATTTTGAGGTCGATGGAGAAATGATAAATGCAATGGATTTCACTCGAGCCGAAGAAAAACCACCCTAAAGAATATGGCGTATTTTACAAATCATAAATCATAAATCATGAAAATACATCTACAGCTAAGCCTTAAATCTTAAAATGTTAAAAGCCAAATCTTAAATTAGCTACTACAGCAGCGCATATATTTTTAAAATAAAATCACTGATCAGACACCCTTTTGATTTTTTTTTTAAACACCTATTTGATCGGACTTTTTTGGTTCATATTTAGATTTTCTAAAAGTAATAATAAGTACTTATCACGAATTTTGGACCCAATTCATCTCCAGCTTAAAGGTGTCAAGAAGTCAACAATAAATATTTTTAATTATTGTCAGGGGAAATTTGTAAAAAAAAAAAAAGAAGTAAAAACCCCTCAGTTTTATCACATACCGAAGAATATTACAACGTCAATCTTTCATGCTTAACAATCAACAATGGAGCAATTTTGGTGAATCTCTACATAATTCTCATGCAATTTATGTCGCAGAAATAGCAAATAACTCAGGCAAAATAGAAACACTGTCAAGGATAATATTTACAGTCTCAAGATAAAATCAAATGCGGAGGACAAGGTCTTATGATCTGTGATTCTAAGATTTTCATAGTACCCAAGGTTCTCCTATCATCTATGCTTTTCACTTGACTTATTGAATCCCAGTAAATATTTTTCAGGCTCCTAGTTGAGAAAAATATCCGGTTGATGTGGTGCCACAGGCACGGCTTGCCGCCTCTGGCGTTCTCGGAGATAAAGTACAGCCAGGAGACAAGCAAAAAGAGTTAATATTGTTGCATTTCCTTCATCCATGAGCACCTCCTCCACCCATAACTCTAATTTTGGGTACAATTCTGGGAGTGAATCAATCACCTTAACCTGAAACTTAGAAATAAGTAATCATAAGGAAGAGAGTTACCATCAACAGAAAAAAAATATCATCATAAAAATTAAACTATGAAGATGAAGACAGAATGCAATAAAAAAAAATACACTTTGTAGATTCTTTACTTCTTGGAGCCAAATAAAAAACTTAGAATACTCCTTCCAACGTTTCTAACAAAGGTTTGCTATATCTTATTTCAATATACAAGCCTAGGAACATTTAACTCTACTTTTGCTAGCCACCAATTTGGTCCTCCTCTTTAATCCCTCAAATAGTCAAGAGGGCAGTTATATTTCAGGACCTCAATGGGATTTTTTTTTTTTTAAAAAAGGTAGATTTAAATGAGCCATTTTACTCTCCGGGAAGAATTCAAATGCATGTGCAAGTGCTTATAACACAGACATAAGAACATTGTGAAGAAAGCAACATGAACAAATCACAAAATGTGGAAATAAGTTCAACAATTATTTATGAACCACGATCTATGTTTTACTTATTAAATTTCAGGTAATGCTTCCAAAATTCTGACTACAATGCCAAGTCAATGAAAAGAAAAGGCTCAAGTAACAGAATCAGAAAAGGCCTTTCAGTTTCAACAAAAAAATATGAACATAAAGATAATCTTCATAGAGAAACGAGCAACCTACAAACTAGAAGCAACACATATTTGTGATCACTTCATAGATTGATAGTTGATTAAGAAAATAGAGGAACCTCACCATGAAACTGTCAGCATAGTTCATCCTTATCCATAAGCTCATAAGTGCTAGTTTAACAGGCATCGCAGCAGCTGCATCACGCTCAAGGGCCTGATCGTAGTACCTTTTAGCTAGATGAAGATCAAGAGGAAGTCCCTGACCATGCTCATGCATGTATCCCAGATTGAACATGGCTTGCGCATTGGATTGTGACCGAGCATGCATGTATGCCTCAGCAGCACGTTCAAAGTCTCTATTTGTCCCCTGAAACAGAAAATTCACTAGGAATGAGAGATTGTTTTCCATGGTCAAAGTTGATGGAGCAACTATACCCAAAAAAAAATCAAATTGCAAGTTTAATTGTAATTAATTTCCTATATAAAATATACCACACAGAAAACAAATGTTTCAATACAAAAATGTCTTGTTATATGAAAAGATGGATAATGAACATGAGAAATAGCGATTCAAGATCACCTCAGGATTAATATCTGTAATCTGAGGCGAAATACCATAATAGGTATATGCAAAATCAAAAAATAACATGCAGAAAAAATCAGGCAAAAGTCTCACTCTCTACCAAGTTAAAAGAAACAAATTAAAATGATCCAATATCAAAATTCACCGTCAAATTCCATAATTCTAATGCATTCAATTGCGGATATTGCATGTGCCTAATTGTGTAGACTGTAAACGAATACCATCTGACAAAGATGGGCAATAAACGAAATAAGAATTTGAGAGCCTAAATACATTATAAAAAATATAGAATAGGACAATGAATTGACTAGGATAAAAACAAGTTATGCCATAATAGTAGGATCAATTTTCATATATCAATATTCTAATTTGATTTGCTAAAGTAATAAATTTATCAATCTCTATATATACAATAGAATTTTAAGTCTACTATCAAGGGAAGACAATTTATTGTGTCCTATGAAGGCCTGCCATTGAATTTGCCTCACCTCATAATGTAAACAGGAAAGGGATAGGACAAATAAATAATTACATATGCAGTGTGGAGGCAGGTATCGAATAGAAATTTTATGTCTCACCCTACCCCACTTGAATTTATTTTTAAATATATAATTTGATAATAATAATAATTTGTATTTTAATTAATATTTTATTGTCACACCTCAAAACCAACTCACATAAGAGTGATATGGTCTAATAAAAAAAAAAAGACAGTCCGATGCACAAAGCTCCCACTAGCCTTACCTTACTTTTTGCAAGAGGCTGTTTCAAGGATTCAAACACCTTTTGGTCACAACGCAACAACTTTACCATTGCGCCAAAGCTCCCCTTCTAATACGGTCTAATAATCTAAAATATTATTTCATTGAGCCCAATGGCGTAGAAGGATTTATATAGCCGACGTCACAAGATTTGCGGGTTGTTGTAGTATTCTTATATTATTAAATAATAGCATTTCATTTTATTAAATAATATTTTAAATTTTATACCTTTTATTTTTTATATTTTTAATATTTTGTGTTAAAATAATATTACATAAATGTTAAATTATTGAATATCTTATGTTCTGTTATATCAATATTCAATATTATTACTTTTTATATTAATTCTTTCAAGAGTCAAAATTACAGATTTAGAAAATTTACTTTGGGAATACAATGGTTTAAGTAAAAGCTCTTTGGACATGAATTAGTCAATCATCTTAATTAACTCCCAATGTGCTTTGGCCCTAAAAAAGTGGTTTGGAAAAGCGCACCCAACCAATCTTATGTAATTTTACCCACAATTAGTTCAGAATTTTTTTTTAACATTTGTACGAATTAACCAAATACTCTTAAACTCTTTTATGACATCATGATAAGGTGATTACCCGGCCATAGTAGTATGCGTCGCCAACCAACAAAGCTGCATGTTCGTTCCCCTGCTCTGATGCCTGCCACCACAATGAGTGTGCACGGGTATGCCTTTCTGCATCTGAACAAAAGCCAGATTCACCCATGCAAATACTTTGTTCCCTGAATTTGTCGAGGATCCAAGCTGCATTGCTTTGAGCCACTTCATATCCTAGCTCTGCCATTCTTGAATACAACAAAAGTGATTTCCCTACATCACCTTTAAGATATGACTCGAGAGCCCATCTTAACAGGGAGCCCCAAGGTCCCCTTTCTGCCACTGCCTTGTAGAGAAGTGTGGCCTGCATCAAGAGTTCAAAACAATAAAATGATTGATAGATATTTTCAAGAAGACCACAATGTCATTGAAAAAACATACAGAGCTGCTATAAGCTAACTTGTCACTTAAATTTCTGCCTTTACTTGGTCAAGGGTCATGATGTCAAGTTGAAAGCAATTTAATTCTGTTAAGTTCCTTAAGATGGGTCACCCTATCTAAAAGTCACTCCATTTCTAGTGAGTTTCCGCTCCTAGTTTAAGTTAGGATAAAACAAGATGAATGAGTCATGTCCTTAGTCCAGTAACCATCTTTTTATGACTAAATCTAATAAATAATGGACAAGTATAACGCAAACAGATATGGGATCAGAATTTCATAGCAATAACCAACAGTGTGTTAATTACTAACACCATTTATCTAGAAGAAAATATCTCCATTCATTTTTTAACTTGGGGAAATAATGGCAAAAGAAGTTCTACTGTTCTGCATGGAGGTTAAGTGAAATTGAGGGGGAGGAAAAGAATTAGGAAGCTGATCCTACATGCTTCTTCTGATCTACTTGGAGATGAGTAAATTTAGATGCTTAAAAAACTCTACTAAGAGTATATTTTAATTGCTGATTGAAGCAAAGGAGCTCAACTTGCATGCTGAAGTTGACGATAAAATTCCCTTTATGCTTTATCACCTCTATGATAGCATTGAATAGAATTACAGAAGGATAATGTAAAATCAAAAATAGATAAATAGAGTAGCTCATTAGACAACCAGCAAACAGCAGAAGTCATCACCAAGTTTGTAAGTGTCAGCTGGAATGTTTGAGAACAACCTCTCATAGCTTGTAACCATTCTGTTAGCAAGTGAATTTTTCTCATTTTTAATCAAGCATTAGGACAAGGATAATATAGTAAGGAGATGTGGATTATTCAAGTTACATATAACCTAGCCTCAGCATAGCAAATAGATCTATTGAAGAATTTTCGTGCCAAACTAGATATTAGACACCAAGGGGATGCAACAAAACCTCTACACAACAGACAATCAGGATAAGGGTAATATCCCTTGCTTTTCTTGTCATTCATGGTATATAACCATTTACTTTCACTCAAACATAGGATAACTGCTGCTGTGGCATATATTAGAGTTCCAAGAGAAAGGCATTAGAGTGCATGGGCATTTAAAGATCTAGAGTCAAGTTCAGGACTCATGTAACTATTACACTTTTGCCCGTGTTCTGAAAACTGAATTCAAATATCAGCAAAATAAGCCTAGAATGGCTTATGCTACCGTTCATGGGAATGGTTCAAGTTTAATTTATATTACACGAGAAGATAACTAAACTACACTATTGCCTTAGTTAATATAGCTCCATGAGTCTTTGATCTTCATGGTCTTGCTCTCCTTAGCTGTCCTGCGAGTCTGCTTGAATCTCTGTTGGTAGTTATCATGAGTTCCCCAATAGGGATAGAAGAGACTGAAGGAGAAAAGCAAAGAGCCGAACACAAGAAAATGAATAAACGTTGAGTGGCCTTTCAACCTTCATTCAATGAAGTAGTGGCGGACAACCTATTTGAAATATAAAAAGAAACACGGCTAAATAAAAATAGCAAAAAAAAAGAATCTAAAAGAATACCATATGGAGATCCTTCTTAAAGCCTATGCCTTTATGAGATAACCTTGCAACTCGGTAGATGGCCTTTGGTTGACCAGTTTCAGCTGCAATAAGAAGTAATTTGCATGCTTTTGTTATATTCCTCTTCACACCAATTCCCTTGAGATACAGCACACCTAGGTTATAGAATCCACCAGGCACCTTATTTTCAGCAGCTTTTTCAAAATATTCTCTTGCCTGGAGGTGAAAATTAAAATTTGAATCATGACCGTAGAATTGATTAATAAATAATTTGCACATAACAAAAATCTCAATATATTAAAGGTTTATAATTTACTAAAGACTTGGGGTTAAACTGACTCAAGGTAGCAGACAAGAACTGACCCCACTGAGCTTAGGGTCTTGGCTCCGCTAGTGACAGAAGGAAACTGATCTCAAATATGAATAATCAATTTCATATGCTAAGGATGTTAATGTTTTAAATATATGCTGATGGTTCTCTTATAGTTAATCTATCATACTTGAACCTTCTTTTTTTTTGGCAAGATATGTGAAAGGACAAAAGGATTCAAAACCAAGATCTTGGCAAAAATTTCAATGCCTTTGCATGCAGGAAATCTTTTTGCAATGACTAATCTGAAACAATAGAAAATGAATATCATCCATCCATTCTTCTATAAGCTGCCTGATATTCAATTTAATGTTGACAAAAGAATAATGAGACTGCACAGAAAACTAACGTTGTATTTATTTTTGTTAGATTATCAGATTGTTCACCGTATTTGTCATTCTTAATTCCAAATTTCTAGTAAGAAAATTACTTTGTTTCATGTAATCTCAAACCCCTGTTCGTCATATGGAAACTATGAGAAGTCAAGCAAAATAAATCATGCTACACTAGCAACAAAGTCGGATGTCAAGGACTCAGAGGTCAAGAGTTCCAACAGGAAATAGAACCTATCTGAATGGGAATTCCAGAAAGTGACTGCTTGAAACAGTTAGACTTATATCACGGAGGCATAAACTTTAGAGATCTCTACGACCAGTAAACCTTAATATAGATACAATATACACCCAGAAGGATGTTCACAATGTCAAATAACTTGAATATCAATTTTTGGTTCAGTATATGTTCATGATATTTCAGTTTCAAAATTAAAGTATTGTGACAATCTCAACTCCCGAATTAAGTAATGAAATGGAAGGTAGGAACTGATGCAAGTTAAAATATGAAGGATCAGGCTTCACCTTAGTGTAGTTCTTTTTCTCTACACCGTAACCTTTAACGTAGAGGTATCCCAAGCCATTATATGCTGAGTAATACTTATGTTTGGATGCAAGAGAGAGCCATCTGAAGGCCTTAGTATAATTCCTCTCCACTCCAGCTCCTCTGGCATACATCTCTCCAAGCAATTCCATTGCTTTTGGATTTTGCTTCTCCACGGCCTTTGAAAACCAATCCAAAGCCCTAGTGAGGTCTCTCTTCACTCCCCTCAACCCATAGTAATACAACAAGCCAATCTGGTACATGGCAGCAGAATCACCCTTCAATGCTTGATACTCCGTGATTTGGAAATTCTCATCCGCTTCCCCTCTTGATTTCCTTAAATCCTCCTGGTTCTCCTCGGTACCGCTGTGGATCCGGATGTGTTCTATCACAGGCGACTCCTCCAATATCAGGAAGCTCGTGATCGCTGCCTCTGCAAGTTCGGAATAAAGCTCCAGCGCTTTCTCATGCACCTGCATACAAAGGAACAATTCAACAGAGATGGAATCAGACTAGTCAGAGAGTGGTGAAAGAGGAAAAAAAGGGTAATCAGATTAGGGTTCACCTCTTGCCGTAAATAGTTGTAGGCGAGAACCATCTTGGACTGCAGATTGCCGCCCTCGGCGGCAAAATGGTGGTAGAGCAAGGACTTGGAGCGGCTGTGGGCACGCATGAGACCGGTGCCATATAGAAAACCGAGGGCGGATTGCGCGTGCGGGTAGCCTCGGGAGGCAGAGGCTTCGATTTCGGCGGCGGCAGCCTCCATGTCGGAAGAGTCACCAGAGGAAGCGGCGGAGATCAAGTGACGGACTCCGGATGCATATTGGACTTCACGGGCATCAGACGAGGGGTCATCCAGAAGAGACGGCGACTCGAGGAAAGGGAGCCACGATCCTTGGTCGTAATCGACGTCCGGGAGCGACTCCGAGTCGCCGAACTCATCCCACTCGTCGGATCCCTCGGTTCCCTCTGATCCTTCGCCGGCGGCCGACGAGGCGGAAGACGATTCGGATAAGTGTTCGTTGGCGAAGACGTAAACGAACTGGCGAGGGCGGAGAGATGAAGCGAGGAGAGCGTGACAAAGGAGGAGGACGGCGACGCAGCTAATTGCAGCGCGTCGCATCGCGAATTGTGCTTCTTCCCCAGCGTCGAATCGATGTGGAGTTTGACTTCGCCGGCCGTGTTCTTGTAAAGCAAAACTCGGGATGCAATAACATGCGTATTCGTATCGATGGCGAATAGAAGAGAGAAGACAAGATCCGACGGTTCTCGTGAATGGTGACACGTGGCAGCGATGCTAGTCGCCTGTAGTAAGATATAACAATAAATATAAAAATAAATATTTTAAATAATAATAATAATAAAAATAATCTTAAGTGTTCATTATTCATTATAAAATAAAAATATTAATTATCATATAATAAAAATTAAAATATCTGTATCAATCTTCTTTTTTATTTTTATTTTTGTATTTTTACAATTCATCACGGATAAGTTAATTCGAAATTTATCTTCCATTTATTTTGCATTATGAATTTTAAATTAATTTAATCAGAAAAAAATAATTTTATTAAACTAGCAAAAAGAATGGGTATCATATTTCCTGGCCCGGTCCGGCCCGGAACACCCCATTTATGAAGATTTCCATTTAGTTCATGAAGATTGCCTTTTTCAGCGAACTGATTGCCGAATAAAGACAAATAGAAAATAAAATCATATTTCCGAAGCAAGATTGTGCGCTCTCTTCCAAATCAAAAAGAAAGATCAAGAAGGAACAGAGACGACGATCCCTCATCCTTCTCGCCGGGTCCCTTAGTCTCCGCTCATCTTCCGGCGGACACCGTAACCCTCGCTTCTTCCTCGTCGCTCTCGATCTCGTATGGGTACTGGCAAGGATAGCAGCGAGGCCACCGACGATCTCGACGACATGCCGCTCGCGGAGCGGCGCAGCTTGATTCGCCTCCGGAAGGCGGCTTCGCCTTTGTCTCGTGTTCCTGAGCCTCCAAAGTGCTTTCGCTCTGCTTTTTCCGCCTATGCATTGTTCTACTATTTTCTCGGGAGGGTAACAACATTTTTTAGTTATGACCTGCAGGTGTTCGATTGACGAGCCTGGAGCGCGCGTATCTTCTGAAACTTCCAAGGTGAGTTCTGATACGAGGTTTTATTTAGCCTTTAACCGCATGCACAATGGGAGCTTGAGACTAGACTTAGCTGAAGATTGTGTTAATCTTTAGACCTAGATGACCTAATGGTGACCTGTTTTGTTTTTGAAATGGTATTCTCTGAAAAAAAAAATTAAATGTTCAGTGCAAAATCTACAAGAAGCTGGATATCTAGTATTAAGACGTTTTATTGTGATCTTGCAGCTTAACATGTACTACTGTGTGCCTCCTTATTTTGGGAAAAAAGGTCATAAGAAAGAAATAAGAAATTTTATTACCATCTTAGTTTATAATTTTTTTACCATTGCGCTGCAATTGAAGAGCTTAATTGATTTTCCCCCCTTTTTATCTTTTTATGCTTAGTTTCTTTCTCATCGAATTGAGCTTCTTTATGCAAAAAATAGTTTTTCAAGCTAAAATCGGATAATCTAGCTGCAACATTGATGACATGGTTGAAATCATCAGGAAAGTAAATCTAAGCATGACTTTGTCTGCTACTGATAAATATGGAACTAACAAATTTTGTACTTTGGACCAGTGCAAGTATCCAAATTGGACCTAAGGAAGTATGCAACTCAATTTACCACTTCATGTACTTAAATCACTATGTTATTTAAATTAATCTGTTTACCTTCAGCTATAGTTAACATGGGATTGCTTTATTGGATGAAAAGATTTCCTGTTGAAAGGTTATTTTTCTTTTTAATGTTTGTGGTAAATTCTGTTTATATCAAAATGAATTTTGATCTGTACCACCATTCAATTTTGGAAGTTTTTTTGCATATCACAATTGGACAAATTTTGAAGATAGTAACATTCTAATTGTTCTTATTATGTAATAAGTTCTTCTATTGTTGCATAAATTGTTATTTGCAGGAGTGGCCGGGGTTACCAAGAGGTGTAAAATTTAAACCCTCTGATACTGATCTACTCTGGCACTTGCTTGCAAAAGTAGGCAAGGCTACCGCTGATCCACATCCATTCATACACGAGTTCATTACTTGCCTAGATGATTTTGATAAATTTGGTCATACCCACCCTCAGAATCTTCCTGGTAACTGAGAATAAGGCTTTCACTCATGATGGCTATATTTGCATATCTAAAAGATTATTTGACAGGTATAAAAGATGGGACCACTACTTATTTCTTTCACAAATCTTTTAAGACTCATGATACCGAAGCTGAACAACATGATGATTGTGGGGACGTGTGTTGGAAGAAGAATGGCAGCATCAAGCCTTTGATCATTGATAACAAACACCGTGGATATAAGTCAATAATGGCTCTTCATGCACGCATGAACAGATCCGAGAATCTCAGTTGGATAATGCATCAGTTTCAACTTGGCTCTGACAATGATGATATAGGGGAGTTTGTTGTTTCCAAGATATTCTCCCGAAGGAGTAGTCAAACCAATGAAATTTCAGAAGAGAAAACAATGAACATAGCCATAGCTATTCCTAGTAATGCAGAATTAGCAATATGTTCCACGTCACGTAAAACTGAAGTCCATCAAGCTGATCAACATCTTGATGTCACTGCGACAGACTCAACTTCACAGGTCTTCAAAATTCATAACTTAACTTTGTATTCTGGCTGCAATGTTCAATCATAATGTTTAAGAGGATATCACACTAACAAAGTCACAGAGAAGTAGTAAAGGAAAATCCCGAAGTTTGAATAGTTTAGAATATCTGTTTGTTGTTGTTAACATGTATTGAATATTTCACTATCTTGTGGAGTTTCTATTGTTAAATAGCATACAGGATGCTTTATATCATCTACAACTATTTATTTCTTGTACATGATGCACAATATATTCTGTGTAGGGACACCCTGGGTTTCTGTTCTTTCCTTCAACATAGGGGTTGCTCACCTGTGTTTTTGTTTGTGTTCTTGTGTATAAGACTATAAGTCAATGATTTTGTTGAGACCCTTTTAGAAACACAAGTCCCCGGATGGAAACACAAGTCATGGAGACTAAATTGACTGAAGCTAATTTTATCCTTTTAGTTCTTTATTTCTTCCATCTTCAGACTGCTTGGTTATTCTTGTAATGAGGTAGCAAATCATTGGAAACTTAAAATCTTGTTTGGTCCTTCATTCAAACACGGTTACTTATGCTTTGATGTCCCTTTTCTTGAGCTTATTCAAAATTGTTGAAACTACTCTACTTACATCATCCCTCCTCCTCACCGCAACTGTTACACAGGAAATTTTGATGGATGACCATTACACGAAGGAATCAGAGCCTTTGCAAGGTTGTTGAAATTTTCCTTTAAAGCATTCAATATAACAAGTTTTTTGTTATGAAGCTAAAGCAATTCTGAATTGAACTTTTTTCTTTATCCCTCAACAGATTCTAAAGTTAAAGGTTATATTGCTTATATAAGCAAATATTAATGATTTTTTACTGTAACACAGGTCCAAATATCAAGTGTTTAGATGGTATCTCTGCTACAATCGACGAGCTTTATCATTTTGATCAGCTTATGATGCATGAATATTCGTCCATGTTATTGGCTAACACAAGTTCTGGATATGTTGATTCCAATTGTTCTATTGGTCAAAGCAAATGTGATATGAATTGCGCTTCAGGAAATCTATTAGATGCTGTTAATGATGGTTCTATTCCACTAAATGACATGATGTATGCTCCAGTTCTGAAGTTTCCTTTGCACTTTTGCATATCTGAGGTTAGCTAATGCTGCTGTTTGTTTGAAAATAACTCCAGGAGTAACAGGGAATCAGTTTCTAGAAAAGGTTTTTTTGACACTGCAAAGGTATTCAATATTTTTCCTTCTGAAATATTTCATTATATTTGAGTGACATTCTTTTGAAACTTTATCTGTGCTGATCATTTCTTATAAATCACTGCAGAAGTTTATTTATCTCATCACTCATCTAACCTTGCATGAAGAATTTTGTTAGTGGAATGTGATCGCACTTGTATAAATTATTTACCTCCAATTGGATCTTCCATCACACACTAGAGCATACCGTTGGGGCACAATAGTGTTTCATAAAAATATGTAACAATTAAATCATCAAACTCCACATAAAAGTATTATTTTAAGAATCTAGGCCACTATAAATAGGGTTGTAAATGAGTCGAGTCGTGCCGAGTCGAGCTTTGGGGTGTTCAAGCTTGTTTGATAAGGTAACCGAACCAAACCGAGCTTAAAATGAACCAAGCTTTTGAAATGATTGTTCAAGCTTGGCTTGGTTTATTTTTTATGAGCTTGAACTTGTTTGAAGTTTGGCTTGAGTTTGGTTCATTTAGGTGTTATCAAACTCTCAATTCAAGCTTGGCTCGAGGTTGGTTCGAATTTGGTTCGTTTAAATGTTATCGAGCTTTCAATTCAAGCATGTTTGATTGTTTGAAACTTTTAGTTGTTTAATTGATTATGGAGCTTGATAATTTAAACTTATTTTTTTATTTTATTTTATTTTATTATTTATTTAGCATATTGAAAAAAGTTTTATTAATGAATATGGCTCGTGAACATTGTTCACGAACATTAACGAGTTGAACACATATGTATTCAAGCTTGTTTGTTTAGTTTAACGAGCTATTTAAGCTTGTTTGTTTAATTAATCTTGTGTATATTGAACGAACATAAACAAGCTCTTACCAAGCCGAATACCAAGCTTGTTCACAAACGCTTGGTTCATTTGCAGCCCTAACTATAAATTTGATAAAAGAGGTTTTAGCGTACTAAGTTGGTAAAGGCTTTTCTAGTTATTGACTTCCAAAATGGGGTTTTTTATTTGTATATACATTATAAAAAAATTAAAAAATAAATTTGATCAAAAATCTGAAAATTACATTCCAATTCCACTCACAGATCCAATTTGAAGAAACTAGGATTGCCCCATCATTTTGTGTATGTTTAATATTAGTTATAAAACTCAAATAAGCTATAAACCAAAGAACATTGGATTCTCCATTTTTAGTTTCCTAACAAATTAGAGTTTCAAGAAAATTAGATCAGGTTGACCAAATTATTATTTTATTTTTTGGTTTAAATTTGAAAATTTTATCCAGTCCGAACTCATTAATGATGAAGAATATATCTGATTATTAAAGATGATGGAGTTTCACATATATGTTCATAGGGTTTTTTTTGGTGTAAATACAATTGTTATATTTTAGTTTTCCATTTTTCAGTTGGTTTCAACTATGCATTATCTACACTCAAGTTTTTTTTTCCTTAATATATTTTTTTTTGATGGTGCCAAATGATGTCAAAAGGGGTAACAAGAACAATGTATATTATCTTTATTATGAATGTGTATATTAATATATTTCTGATTTTTGGATGGCTTTTTACTTGCTTTGAGGTGAAATGCAATGAGCTTTATTGATTGACATGAATGTGATCTTGACTGTATTAGTTTGCATTGGGTTCTTGATTGATGGATTTGCTAGTGCTAGTTCGTCCTTGTCCCTATCTGTTGTATTTGCTTTACTTCCGGCCTTTCATATTTGTTAGTTTTTAAAAAACATGCTTGCTAAACTTCTTTCTGTTTCTTGTTAGATTGCAAATATCCCATGTGATTATAGTCCTCCTAAACCTTCTTCAAAAACATTGCGAGAAATGTAATTTTTGAGTCTTCCGGAAGTGTCACTGAAACTAATTGTTGCACTGTTTGCCAGTGTTCAGCATCAGTGCCTATCTTTCAAAACAATGATTCACTTGTAGCTGCCTCTAGAGATAACGATGGTAACTGTTGCCTATCCTCATATATCTTGTTCAAAAGTTGTCACCTGCTTCAGGAGAACTTGTTAATAATTTATGTCATTCCTGTCTTTAGGTGTATCTGCCCGGTTGGATTATGTGAAAATGGAACCTACAGAGGAAGACCATTTTGAGATTACCACAACTCAGGAACAAATGACATCCAACTGCGCACAAGAGGTAGCACAGTCTAAAGTCACAGGTTATCTATCTGTTCTTTCTTGTTGATATATTTAGTTCCAGCAAATTTTGAATCTATTTATGGTGATTTTTCTCATGCAAGAATCATCTTCATCTTCCAGAGTCTCATGCCTCAAGAGAAAAACTCAAGGAAGAACCTATTGATGATGATCTCTTCAGGAACATGCTACACAATATAACATCTGTAGAACATGATGTAGGGATCTCTGAATCTGTTTCTAACCCAAGTCTTTCTGAAAAGGCAAATTTTTCCGAACAGTTTTTCCCCAAGAATCAACATTTTGAACGAGACAACACTGCAAGTGTTGTATCTGTTCGTAGGAAAAGAAAGAAGACTGCAACGTAAATGCTGATCCCTTATCTTATTTGCTTATATAGTTATATATGATTGTTAATGACATCTTGGTGGAATTTGATCCTATAAACACAGGAGTTCAGTAAAGCAAGCACTTGAAGAAGATGCACCTGGACTTCTGCAGGTAAATTCTGAATGAACAGCTTTAGATTTTTCATGTTTTTGTCTCACATTGTATGCCAATTGTATGTTTGTTTGATAGATTTTGCTGGACAGAGATATATCAATTGAGGATATCAAGCTTTATGAGACTATGGAAGATGATGAGGCTCTAGAGGTCTCTGAAGAAGATGATGATTTCAAAGAGCTTGAAACTGTGATCAATAAGGTTTGTCAGGTTAATGAACTTGTAAGAGGGCTTAAATTAAGTTTTCCGAAAGTGTCCACTGGCGTTGTGTAATCCATCCACTACAGAATGCATATCTGGTTAATAGTGAAATTTTTTTAGTAGAATAAGTTATGATAAGAGTTTATTTGTATAGTTAATTTGTATTCTAGATTGACTCATAGTTGGGCCTTTAAGAGTATCTCAACACTCTGTTGTTGAATAATCTTCTCATTAATGAAACTTTGATTTTCTATGAGATTCACCCTCTGAGGAACATGGATTTATGATCTTCTCATTCATTCTACATTAGTAACTTGGAATTTTAAGTCAATGCGATTTAAATAAACCAATACGAGTTATTTGATGCACATGCCAATTGCATATGCTATATACTATCATATAAAATTATTGCGTGGGCTTTCTCAATATTCACTTGCTTAGGCAAATACATATAGACTATATATAGCCTTTGTTGATATTGTACTTGATTTAAGTATCATTTCATGTCAGAGTTCTAGTTCTGGCCAGACGATGTAGTTTGGACGCCATGCTGTGTCAACATTTGGCACTTAAACACACGTAGAAGTGTGCTGAGATAAATTTGGTTACTTCTTTAATATTATTTTTTTAGTTTATTTATTTAAAAAAAAATAAGACTAGCAATTAGATAGTCAATGAAGCTATTTTTTTACTATATTGTTTCAATGCTTTACATGCTTCAATATGTGCTAAAGTTGACTAAGATGAATTTATGTGGCTTTTACTATTTAATCCTCGTTCACTTATTTATTAATTGGATAGGTCAATTAAAAATGATTTTGTTTCATTGCAGGCAACATGCATTTACGTAACTTTTGCTCCGACAATCCTCTTCACTTCACTTTTTCACTTGTTTACTTTTAAAAATAAGACTGAAATTTAAAATAATCAAATAAATTAGTATTTTTGGAGAAGCAAACTACAGAATAATAATAAATGTTACTTAGATTCATCTTGATGTGAAGCATGCTGATAGATGACGTGGCACGATACTAAATCGGTACTATTTGTATGGGTGGCACTATCAATATGAGTGGTACTGGAGAGATTATACCAATTAATATAAGGTTTTGGCAAATATCAGGATGGTACGTTTCAACTTGTACTGTTTGATTTTGTTGCATAATCATGTCAGAATATCTGTAATAAAAAGTAATTATTTACCTAGTATAGTCTTTCCCACCTTGTATTTAGCTTACTTGATCATAATGTAAAATCCTTTTTTAAAATCATATTCAAGTATTTTTTTTGTGAGACAATCGGGCAAATGAAGTTTTTTTAGCCTTTGTTGCTGGTTTGAAGTTGTATTTCAGCAATTACTGATAGTTGGGCATTTTACATCAGTTATTTTCTGCACGAGCTTCCATTTTCAAGTTTTCAGTAGCACGCCACATGAAGGGATCAAAGCCTTATTATGTAAATTGTTTAATTTCCCTGATTAACCAGGTTCAAAGCTTCTCTTTGCTCATTAGTTGAACATTTTTACATCACAATATTTTTCCTTAAATTATCTTCCATTTCCTATTTTGTTTAAACTATAATTTTCTTCCTCAGGCAAAATATCTGCGGTTTAGTAAAAATTCAGTCCAATGGGGGTGGTGCAGGGATCTTCAATCATTCATTTTCATATTTTATTTGCATAACAGGTAATTAACTTCTTGCTCAAGTGTGTGGTATTTTGAAATATCTTATTTTGCTAGCTCGTCAAATGCCATCAAGTATTACCTCTAAAACATATCCCTTACAGAATAGTGTTGGAACGTCCGGAATATGGCTATGCCACCTATTTCTTTGAGCTTGTGCATGATTTACCAATTGACTGGCAGATCAAGAGGTTGGTGACTGCAATGAAGCTCACTAGCTGTGGCCGGGCCACTCTTATCGAGAACAAACCTTTAGTGGTAAGTTGTCTTTTATTTATTTATTTATTTTTCTGATCATGTTCTTTTGACTTGTTCTAATGTTCATCCCCCCCAACCCATATTTTTGTACGGAAGCATCTGTGTTCAGGCTTTGTTCTATTTTTTTTCCCGTTGCAATAAAAGATGGATTTCCAGTTAAGTATGAATGCGTACAAGTATTGGCAGTGATCTTGTGACCTTGTTAATTATGATGCTTCGAGTAGTGGTCTTGGTTTGCCGGTCGTCTAATGATGATAATTAGAACTCTGAAGAACAAAGAATCTGAAGCTTTGGTATTTACATCAGCCATTGAGTTTTGACAACTAATTATCGTGTTGGATATTAAAGGCCTAAGATTTAAATTTCTAAAAGCATTGCATTGTATCTGGTGTGAGCCTTAACTGTCGTTCATGATGTAAAGTAAGATCATCATTTTTATATTGTGACTTGAGATGAATAGCTAGCATTTGTCTGTGTTCAGATTGGCGAAGATTTGACAGAGGGAGAAGCGCGTGTTTTGGAAGAGTATGGCTGGACTTCCAACTGTGGGCTGGGGTCAATGCTGAACTTTTGCGATAGGGTTGTGCATGACGCCAGAACTGAAAGCAACGAATGGTGGAACAAAATTGGTAAAATGCTGATGGCCGGCTATGAATCAGGGCGTATTGTCCTAGACCATCTCCCGAAGAAGGCCCAAAAGTACGCCAGGAACAAGAATTTGCCAAAACAAGAGGGAGAACTGATTTTGTAATTTATTTTTTTTAGTTTGTGTCAGAAACTGTTGGATTAATCGAAACCAATACTACATTTTGTTTGTGTAGCAGTCGTTTGGGGTCCAGTTCCTCAACATCCATTTTTCTTAAAATGTAAATTACCTACTCAATAACTCTCTTATATTGGGGCAGAATGTGAAATAGTCATTTTAGCGATTCTTTCAGGATGGTCACATATACTTTAGAAGGGAGTAAACTATAAATGTTATTTTACTCTAGTGCGGTGGCTCTTTGTCGTTGAGGGATTAGACATAAGATATTTTCACACTCGTTGAGAATTGACTCCAATAACTCTCGTATATGTTTTATATCTTTCTCTAACTCTGGGGATTATTGCCTCACTGGATATATTTAGTGTACATTTTGAAATAATCCAAAGATACAAAATAACAATGTTCAAAATATTTTAAGGTTTTTTGTATTTTTTTTTCTCACATCTTATGCTACATTCATTTTGATGAAAGTGAGAACGAAAATAAAACTTGTGAAATAATTCCTCTCTATTTAGTCTAAAGGAAATAAATGTTAAGACAGAGGAGATGCACATATGATTATATCCAAAAGGACTGATTTATCGATTTCTTTTATCTTTTAGAAAATAGGATTTATTTATGCTAATAAAGTATTTAAACTCAATTTCTCTTTAGCTGGCGGAGTGGCGGAGATAAAATAAAGTAACGTTCCTTCCACTCTTCATTTGTTTCAACTTAACAAGAAACATTCATGTTTTCTTCCTGTTAAAATAGAGTAAGGAGATGTTTGATTCTTTTCTAAGAATAGGAATCGGAATAGAAATTATTATATTATAGAATGGGAATGAGTATGAGTATGGATATCATTCTTAAAAGCAATGTTTGATTAGTTGTATATTTTCTATCGGAATAAATCAAAATTTCCTTTTTTACCCTTAAATGAAAATAAGAGAAAAAATTAAATGTGAGAGAAAGATGAATGTGAGAGAAAAATATGATAAAAGAGAATAATGAGAAAGAATGAAGAGAGAGAGAAAGTGTGATAAAAAAAAATGAGAAAAGAGAGTCTGATAGGAGAGAACATGATGAGAAAAGATGAGAAAGAAAATATAATGTGAGAGAAATGATGAAGAGAGAGAAAATATAATGAGAAAAAAATGAGGAGAGAGAGTGTGATGAGAGAGATTGAGGAGAGTGAAAGTATGATGAGAAAGAAAGTGTGATGAAAAAAAAAAGAGAATAGTGAGTATGATGGGAGAGATTGAGAAGAGAAAAGTATGATGAGAAAGAAAGTGTGATGAGAGAGAAAGTGTGTTGAGGAAAAAAAGGAGGGAGTGTGATAAAAGAAATTGAGTAGAGAGAAAGTGTTATGAGAAAAAAAGAAAAAAGAGAGTGTGATGGGAGAGATTGAGAGAGAAAGTATGATATGAAAAAAGAAGGAAGAGAGTGCGATAAAAGAAATTGAGGAGAGAGAAAGTATGATGAGAGGGAAAATGTAATGAGAAAAAAAAAGAGAAAATAGAGTGTTATAGGAGTGATTAAAGAGAGAGAAAGTGTGTGATAAAATGATGAGAGAGAAAATATGATGAGAGAGAACAAGGAGAAAGAAGTGATATGAAAGAAAAAATTAATAAATATATTTTTATATTTGATATTAAGGGATAAAATTTTAATTTTAGGTCAAGGGTATTTTTGGAATAAGAGAATATTTTGATTGATGAAAATAAAGTAATGACTCATTGAAGGGAAGGTACATGGGAATGAGTTATTACCCAATTTTAAGAATTCATTCCCTTATTTGTATTCATATTCCTATAATTTAAACATTAACAATGACAATCAATGATTTTCATTCTCATTTTTCACTCCAATTCCCTTAAATCAAACGCCTCTTAAGTTTCTTCTCTTCGTTTATTTCAACTATGTTGGGAAGGTAATTATTCTTTTCCAATTTAAATGGTTAAGTATAATAAAATAAAACATTTTGTGGTGGATTAATTAATTTTTTTCCACACTTTATTAAAAAAATAAAAAATGATAGATTAAAGTGCAGGAGAACAAAAAAATAAAAATTGTGAAATAATTCCTCTCTGTTTAGTCTAAAGGAAATAAACAAATAAATGATGAATTAAATAACATTAAATTGATTGCTTCATAGAAATTTTCAACTGACCGTAAAAATAAATCAGTGACAGTTAAAATTGAGTAACATTCCATCTCCTCTTCATTTATTCTCCCTTTCCCACTATGTTGGGAAGGTCATTATTCTTGTCCAATTTAAATGGTTGGGTATAAAACATTTTGTGGTGCAATAAAAAATCTTTTTCCACAATTAATTAAAAAAATTTGATAAGTGCAAGGGCGTAAATGATACCCAGACCAACAAACTTCTTACTGACTTAGAGTGTGTTCGCTCTCTGCCACTCCCATCATTGCATTTTGGAAAAGGCAAGTAGGACCCAGCCCTCCATGATTGGCAGGGAAAGGTGGGGGCTGGTATTCCCACCTATCACAGATTTGTTGTTGTAAGAGGACTTTAACATAGTAATATATTTACATTAAAAAAAATAAATATACAATAAATTTATAAATAAAAGAGTAAGGTTGAGAAATTGTTTTCTTCGATTGACGACTGTCTTTAGAGAATTTATTATCGTCCACGGTACAGAGACTTTCTGGTAAAATTCTCTCAAGATCCGATAACCACTCGCATCGTCCGTAGGTGCACTCCAAGACGAACGTCGCGCCCGATTTATGGATTTCCGGCTCAAACCCCCCGAAACCACCTGATTTGGGCTCGGCCTGCGTATGCGTGTAGGTCCCCTTAACTTTGCTAAGCAAGGATGGAAGAGATCCATATATAAGATCTTCCAACCTTCTTAGCTTAGCAATGTGAGACTAAATGCATTCACATATGCATTACCATAACAACTAAAATCAAGAAAAATACTTTGAATTAAACACAAAACTCAACAAGATTGGCCTCGTCCTTTTATAGGGCCCTACTGTCCTTCTCTATCGCACTGCTATAGAGGTAAATGAATCAAACGGTTCGCGAGTTATTCGGAGTTCGGTTCGATAAAAAAACTCATTCGAGTTCGTTCGTTTATCTTATCAAGCCGAACTCGAACTCGATTTCGAGCTGGATAGTTTTATCGAGCCGAGCTCGAGCTTAAGGATATTCGGCTCGTGAGCTCACGAACATGTTTGTTTGTAGGCTCACGAGCCAAAAAATGAATCTTAAAATGAGCCTTAAAACGAGCCTTAAATCGAGTCAAAAAATGAGCTCTAAAACGAGTTCTAAAACGAACCTTAAAACGAGCTTTAAAACGAGCAAAAAAAAATGAGTCCAAAAATGAGCCCGAGCTCGCTTAACGAATTAGGCTCGTTAACTATGATAATCAAGCTAATAACGAATCGAGTTCGAACTGTTCACGAGCTTGATAATTTCAAAACGAGCCGAGCTCGAGCCTTACAATAAAAGTTTGAATCGAGCTCGAGCTGAACTCGAGCCCGAATATAACTTAAACGAGTCGAGCTCGAGCCTAATATTGTTTGATTCGATTTAACTCATTTACATCCCTACATACTGCCATCTTTGGTAAGTGGTAAGTGGCTGGGATGTTGTATCATGACGCAACGGTTCGAGTGTCGACGGTTGCAATGTGAGATAATATCCCCGTCTGCCGGCTTAAAGCCTCGAACCCCAGCCACTTGTCAACCCAGCATTCACCCTGATTAACCCTCCTCCTACATCACCGTGGGGCAGGCGTAGGGGGCCGTCGGGGCGACGGATTCCGCCTTTTTTTTTGTATCATCTTTGAGAAAGTGCCAGAGGAGCCATGGAAGAACAGAAACAAGAGGATGTTTTTGGCTGGGCAGCAAGGGACACCTCCGGAGTCCTCTTCCCTTTCACCTTGCCCAAAAGGTATCTCAATCCTTCTTGTATGGGCAAAAATGGATAGAAAAGTTGTTGAATCATAAAAGGGTGTGTTTTGTATTTCAATATTAGTTTCTAATCTTCGAGTAATTATTAGGGCAAAAGCCAAAAGGATATATATTTTTTTTCTGAAATTAGGGGCGACTCACTTTGCCTTTGATTGGACGCCCTTTGTCACTTTTCAATGTGCATATTTATGCTTTTATCCTATAGTACTGATCTCATTATTATTTATGTATGAATATCTCTTTTAAATTATTAATCAATTAAATACGTTATAGTAGTTTTGATTTTATAGTTACTACGAGATATATTTAACTTTTTCAAAAATATTTATATTGTATTGACTACTATTTTATAGATGCTATAGTATAGATTCAACGTTTTCCTAATATTTACATTGTACCACTTATAAAATTATAGTTGTTATAATTTATAGAGTAGTTACAATTTTACAGTTTTAAAAAAAAGAATACTTTTTAATTTGTTCCTAGTTATTATACATGTAAATTGTTTTTTAATTTTAATTTATCAAAAAAAAAATATACATTTTTATATTTGTATTAACATATTTAATATTAATAAGTTTTTTAAATAAAATCAAATCAAATTTAATAGCTACTATAATAATAATTATAGTAATCGATTGTTAAAATATTGTAGTGGTCATATGTTATAGCAGTTAATTATTGATGTTATAATGTTATGGTAGGTAATTATTAATTGCTATAATATTGCACTAGGTGACTATTATAATAATTTAAAGATATTTTTAATTATTTTAAAATAATTTTAATTATATTTATTAAAAGATAGATCCATTATCTTAACGACAATCTTATAGTCGGTCCCACGAATATAGAGAGAGGTACATGTAGGTTGAGTGCATGGTGGAATCGACCATGTCGACCATCACCTAAAAAAATCGACCCTTAACTATTATGTCAGAGTTGTCATATATGTTCATCGTATGTGCTACATCCTGGGAGCTTACTAAGATATGATACACTTTTTATAATGACTGAGCCCATCGCTTCAAGATCTATATCTAGACCTGACGACGGTTCGGAACCGACGGTTCGACGGTTCGGAACCGACGGTTCGACGGTTCGGAACCGACGGTTCGACGGTTCGGAATCGCCGGTTCGACGGTTCCAGGCAGGTCGACCCTTAACCTTAACCGCCCAAGACGATTACGGTTCACGGTTCAAAACCGCCGGTTCACGGTTCGTCACGGTTCGTCACGGTTCAAGATTAATATGTTAAAAAAATTAAAAATTAAAAATAAAAAATTAAACATTAAACATTAAAAATTAGAAATTAAAATTTATTAAAAAAAGGGTTTGCACTTATTTAAGTTGCCTATGTATCCCTTTAGGGAAATCAAAGCCCACGTAGTTCTTTTACATTTTTATCCTTTTACATTTTCATTCACTTCCATTTCCTGTTCCTGTCGTATTTGTTCCTTCAGTATCAAAATCTTCAACTTCGTCATCTGAAAGTTGCATTTCTTGGATTCTTTTCTCCGCTCTGGTCCAATCGTCCAGTAATGCTTGGGCTTCCAATGAGTCGGGAGACAAAGTTGATCGTCGTTCATCTAATATGTTGCCGCCGGCACTGAACGTCTGCTCCACAGCAACAGTTGACACTAGACAAGCTAAAATTTCTTTTGCGATCACGGAGAGAACGGGAAAGCTTTGAGCCTTCTGTGACCACCACTTTAAGATATCGAAGTTTTCGCTATCTGCTTCATTAAAATCAAAAGAAGTCGTAAAATAATTCTCAAGTTCCTGTGTGGAACTTGAGGATCCCCGTGGACGTTTTGTCCGTTCTTTTAATAAGAGTTGTGCTTTTGTAAGTTTTAAATTACTACTAGTAGTTTGTTGAATTTCAGAAATATTAATTTGTGTTCCATATTTTGCATAATATTGATTATAAATATCATATAAATAAATTCTAACATTATATATAATATTAGCTGGATCAGGGGAAGAAGAATCTTTAATTGAAATTAAAGCATCATAATATAAAGTTAACATTTCTTGTAAAACTTCTAATTTAAATCTAGGATCTAAAGCAAATGCAATTAAATAAATTTCATGAATTAAATAAAAATATTTTTCCCATTTAGTTTTCATAGCTAAGATGCAAGGAGATAAAGATTCATTATTAATATGTTCATTTAAAACTAATACTATATTAGAAAAATTTTCTAAAACTAATTTAGCAGTGGAATAATAAACACTGGAAAGTTGTTCGGTTGCATCATTAAATACTTTTAAAATTTCACAAATACTACTACAAATATTCCATTGTTGTGAAAATAAATATATATTAGTATTAGTATTTTGTGCAAAAAATGAACATAATAATTCTTTATATTGAAATGAATCTTGTAATAATTGGTATGTTGAATTCCAACGTGTTGGTACATCACGTGGAAATTTTTTAGGTCTCATTCCATTAATTTTACAAAACCTACCCCATTGTTTCATTATAGATGGATGAGACCATAAATAAGAAATTGCAATTCTAATTGGTTTAATATAACTTTCTAAAATTTTTAAACCATCTTAAACACATAAATTTAAAACATGGCATACACAACGAATATGAAAAAATAAACCTCCAATAATAGGTTGACAAACAAATTTTAGATCATCTATACAAGCGGTATTAGAACTAACATTATTTAATGATATTGAAAATATTTTATGAGTTAAACCATATTCTTCTAAAATTAAACATAATAATTGTGTGATATTATGAGCATTATGTGATTCATCAAAAACTCTATAAGCTAATAATCTTTTTTGGAGGTTCCAAGAGTTATCGATCCAATGGCAAGTCACACCCATATACGAATGTGTTTGCCAATGATCACTCCAAATATCGGAACATAAAGAAACTTTATTATCTAATTTACTAAATTCATCAATTAAATTCTTTTTTCCTTGTTTTACTAATTTTTTAATTGTACGAGTAAGTGTAGTCCTAGGAACACGTTTAGCACATGGATTAAGAGATTCTTTACAAAAATCTTCAAATGTGCATTTAGATCCAAAACTAAAAGAAAGATGTTCTACGGAAACAAATTTAGCTAATGATTCTCTTAATTTATTATCTGAATATAAAAATAAACTGGAATCGGTACTACCGCTAGTTGAAGAAAATCTTGATAATTGTGTTTGAGAACGGTCGAGTCCATATTCCGTCGGGTGCTTCGTTTCTACATGTCGTTTCAACAACCCATAGCCGCCGCCGGCTTGGAATTTGTAGGAAACATTGCAGTGCTTACATTTTGCACGCATTTCTCCCGACGGAAGAGTGACCTTCTCAAAATGTTTAGTAAAAATAGAAGACTTTAGAGGAGGAAGTTCCCGAACCTTAGAAGTAATTGCATCGGTACTTCCTTGTGTGTCGGGTGCCGGATTCGGAAGATGCTCGATCTCATCATCGGTGGATTGAATGTTGGGGTCCTCCTCCCGTGGATTCATTATTTGCTTTCCCTTCCGAGCTCGAGATGATGCACCTCCGTGGCCTCCTTCCATTGTAATTGAAAATTGAAAACGAAAGCGTGTAGAGATTAGAGAATACGAAAATGAGATTAAGAGTAGAGAAGATGTGTGTGAAAAATGATGAAATAAACTCTCTATTTATAGAGTTTTGATAGTAACGGACACTAAATCATAGTCATTGATCAAAAAACGGTCAAATGATCCTAACCGTTGAAAAAAATACCTAAAAAAACCCTCCCAACGGCTATGAACCGCCGGTTAACCGGCGGTTCCAACGGCTATGAACCGCTGGTTAACCGGCGATTCAAGCCGTTAAAAAAAAAAAAAAAAAAAATTTGCGGCTGAACCGCCGGTTCAACCCGCCGGTTTGTACACCCAATGAACCGGGTTCAACCCGGCGGTTCCAACTTGCCGGGCCGGTTCCGGTTCGACCCGGTGAACCGGGTCAACGGGCAACCGGCCCGTTGACCCGGTTACGGGCCCGGGCCGGGTCCGGGCCAGATCCGTCCCAGGGTCGGGTCTATCTATATCTCAAAAACCCTCAAAGAGATTGTTTGGAGGAGCTTCAATATCATTCTATTGATTAAAACATGCACAAATTACCTCAGTCAACCATAATTGGATGGATAAAGTTGGTAAATAAAAGTGTTCTTTATATTAATTTTTTGATTGAGTTAAATCAATTTAGTTTTATATATTATTGAAACGACTGTTACAACCATATTAAAATAAAAATTCATTTTATACCTTTTGGCATAAAGAACGATGATCAAACTCCAAACAAATGACAATTCTACTTCTCTGTGAACTACTACTAGTTTTAGACTCTCTAATACTGCTGCATCTGATTTCTCAATGCATTTGGCCTATATATCACAATACTTTTCAGGGCCATGAAGAGCGATGAGATATCCCTCAAGGTTCTCTACTCTGGAATTTGCCACACCGATCTTTCGATGAGTAAGAACGAGTGGGGAATTTCAACATACCCAGTCGTCCCAGGGTCAGAATTTCCTACCTATCTGCTCCAATGAATTAATTAATACACAGCAACAATAACTATCAAAGCTTTATCTCACTAATTTGTTAATTAGTGGTCGACCAGGCATGAAGTAGTCGGAGTCGTAATTGAAGTAGGCCGCGCCGCTCATAAGTTCAAGGCCGGCGACAAGGCCGGCGTCGGGTACTTAGCCGGCGCCTGCTTCTCCTGCGACAGATGCGTGGTCGGCGAAGAGAACTACTGCACGGAGTTCGTCTGCAACTTCAACAGCTCCCACCCCGACGGCACCAGGACCTTTGGAGGATTCGCCGGCCGCATGGTGATCAGCGAGCGCTTTGCGGTCAAGATCCCTGAGATGATGCCCCTGGACAAGGCTGCGCCATTGATGTGCGCGGGCGTCACGGTGTATGCATGCGCCGATGACGCAACATGGCCTGGACCAGCCGGGGCTGCACCTGGGGGTCTAGGGGCTCGGAGGACTCGGCCACCTCGCCGTCCAGTTCGCCAAGTCCTTCGGAATGAGAGTCACCGTCATCAGCTCGACGCCTGACAAGGAAAAGGACGCTATTGAAGCCCTCGGGGCTGACTCGTTTATAGTCAGCAGCAACGAAGAGCAAATGAAGGTGCCACTTTTGTTGTTTTTTTTTGTTAATCCAATATTTCTTAAAACCGACTAATCCTGGACCGGCTTGGCTCCACTCCCCACGGGCGTTTGATATGCTCAACGTCGTTGTATAAGAGAATGCCCTACCTCCTACCATGTTTAAGGCATTTGTTCTTTTTGTCAGGCTGTTCGTGGCACTATGGATGGCGTCATCAGCACAAGTTCTGGTGCTCTCTCTTTGGGAACTTTGAACGCCTTGCTGAAAGTTTATGGCAAGTTGATCTTGGTCGGCGTGCCGAACAAGCCGCCGGAGCTGCCGTCGTTCGGCTTGATTTCAGGTTAGCTAAGTCACCTCCACTGTTTGCTCTTGTGTGTTTCATCAGGTGAAGTGTTTGGAAGTTGCTCAGAATTGGGGGGTGTCCCTTGCAGGAGGCAAGAGTATAGCTGGGAGCATGGTTGGGGAAACCAACGGAGAGACACACAAGAGCAAACAACGGAGAGAGAGCGAGCCGGCGGCGACTGCAGCGGCAGGGGAGGGAGAAGGAAGCGGCGGCCGTGGAAGTCGCGGGAGGGAAGCTCGAGCACGAGATCCGCATTCGGGAGCCTCCGATGGCGGACGATGGACGTGGCCAAGGGCGGAGAGGGAAAATAATTTTCGGCGTTTACTTCCATTGCCGAGTGAGGGGATAGACGAGGGGGAAAAATTGGTATGAAGGAGCTTTACAGTACTTTGCCGTATGCAACGATAGAAATATCTCGAGACTTGGGAACTTCATTAAACGAGTGGAAATAAAATAATTTATTTGTGGTTTAAGCAAGAAATATGTATTAGGGGGTGTTTGCTATGAGCATGAGAATGATAATCGAAATGAAAATTATTGTATTGTGGAATAAAAATGAGTATGAGTATAGATATTATTCTTAAAAGCAATGTTTAGTTAGTTGCATACTTTCTATCGGAATAAATCAATATTTCCTTTTTTACCTTATCCGGCGGTACGGACACGGGACCCCCTTTGACGGGAGTCAATGACACGTAGAGGTCAAAAGTCAAGGGCATTATGAGGTTCGACCGATCGGATAAAGGTCGGGTCAACCGGCCGAACAGGTCAGAACAGAATCAAAGAACCCGACCAGGAATCGGGTTTCCGACGCTCATGGTGACGCCCGAGCGGGGCCGCCCGCTCAGCCAAGGCATAAAACAGCAAGGCTGTGAACAGTCTCAGCCTAGCCTAGCATGCAACCGGGAGTCCTCCCGGTCGAACCAATAATGTGCTTGCCGAGCGGGTGGGCGCTCGGCGCGGGTAAAAGAGGACAAGGGCAAGAGGACATTGGGGGGAACATCTTCTAACAACAAGCATGTTCAACGATCAAACCATACGCAAAATCTTACGACAGAAGGTTCTGCTGTCCCATCAGAGAGGTTCTCGGATTGTACCAGTATGGTGTTAAGCATGCTCCTCTGGTAAGCCCATGCTAAGGTATGGGCAAATGACACGTATACGCCTCGTTAGGTGTGCCTGAGCCTCCCAACAGCTCTATATAAGAACCCTTAGACTTCAGCGGAGGTATGCAATCACGCGATCTCACATCTTCGAAGCCACTATCATTCTCCTCTTGCCTGACTTGAGCGTCGGAGGGTCGTCGTCGGGAACCCCTTCCCGGCCCGACTTTCTTGCAGGTTCGCCGGAGATCCCTATGGTCGGTCAGAGATCCACGTCATCAGTTCGGAGAGCGCCACGTGCCCAACGTCCATTGACTCAGCGTTCGGACAGGATCAAATTGGCGCCGTCTGTGGGAACGCACCTGTATCCGAGCGGAAGAGATGGATGACGCTGGACGACCGCACACGGTGATGCTCTCCCAAGAGGAGCTCGACGCTCTAATCGAGGCAAGAGCAGCTAAGCTAGTGGAGCAACAGACACAGAAGACGCAAGTCGAGCGGCTGGAGCAACAAGCAACGTCAGCGTCAGGGGGCCGAGCGGAAGCACCGCCTGCCACGGTTCCATTTCATCGGGTCCTATTCCGTACGCCTCCAGCCTTACCGGGCGGGGTGAAAGGTGCTCCAATGTAATATATGCTGTATATTTTTCGTTCGGCTGTATACTTGAAATATAGGAGTAAAAAAGTCGAAAAATTAACGCAAGTAGAGGTCATCGTCAGCCGAATCGGAACAACCGTCGAGCTTCGACGTTAAATATCGAGAGCCGAACCGGCGACTATAAACCCTCCGGGCGGAAGACCGTCGAGCTCCGACGTTAAATATCGAGAGTCGCGCCGGTGACTATAAACCCTCCGGCCGGAAGACCGTCGAGCTCCGACGTTAAATATCGAGAGTCGCGCCGGTGACTATAAACCTTCCGGTCGGAAAACCGTCGAGCTCCGACGTTAAATATCGAGAGTCGCGCCGGTGACTATAAACCCTCCGGCCGGAAGACCGTCGAGCTCCGACGTTAAATATCGAGAGTCGCGCCGGCGACTATAAACCCTCCGGCCGGAAGACCGAGTTTCGACGTTAAATATCGAGAGTCGCGCCGGCGACTATAAATCCTCCGGCTGGAAGACCGTCGAGCTCCGACGTTAAAAATCGGGAGTCGAACCGGCGACTATAAACCCCCTGGCCGGAAGACCGTCGAGCTCCGACGTTAAATATCGAGAGTCGCGCCGGCGACTATAAACCCTCCGGTCGGAAGACCGTCGAGCTCCGACGTTAAATATCGAGAGTCGCGCCGGTGACTATAAACCCTCCGGTCGGAAAACCGTCGAGCTCCGACGTTAAATATCGAGAGTCACACGGGTGACTATAAACCCTCCGGGCGGAAGACCGTCGAGCTCCGACGTTAAATATCGAGAGTCGCGCCGGCGACTATAAATCCTCCGGCCGAAAGACCGTCGAGCTCCGACGTTAAAAATCGAGAGTCGCGCCGGCGACTATAAACCCTCTGGCCGGAAGACCGTCGAGCTCCGACGTTAAAAATTGAGAGTCGCGCCGGCGACTATAAACCCTCCGGTCGGAAGAACCGTCGAGCTCCGACGTTAAAAATCGAGAGTCGCGCTGGCGACTATAAACCTTCCGGCCGGAAGACCGTCGAGCTCCGACGTTAAATATCGAGAGTCGCAACAACGACTATAAACCCTCCGAGCGGAAGATCGTCGAGCTCCAACGTTAAATATCGAAAGTCGCGCCGGCGACTATAAACCCTCCGGCCGGAAGACCGTCGAGCTCCGACGTTAAAAATCGAGAGTCGCACCGGCGACTATAAACCCTCCGGTCGGAAGACCGTCGAGCTCCGACGTTAAAAATCGAGAGTCGCGCCGACGACTATAAACCCTCCGGTCTGAAGAACCGTCGAGCTCCAACGTTAAAAATCGAGAGTCGCGCCGGCGACTATAAACCCTCCGGTCAGAAGAACCGTCGAGCTCCGACATTAAAAATCGAGAGTCGCGTCAGCGACTATAAACCCTCCGGTCGAAAGACCGTCGAGCTCCGACATTAAAAATCAAGGGTCGCGCCGGCGACTATAAATCCTCCGGCCGGAAGACCGTCGAGCTCCGACATTAAAAATCAAGGGTCGCGCCGGCGACTATAAATCCTCCGGCCGGAAGACCGTCGAGCTCCGACATTAAAAATCGAGAGTCGCGCTGGCGACTATAAACCCTCCGGCCGGAAGACCGTCGAGCTCCGAAGTTAAATATCGAGAGTCAGGCCAGCGACTATAAACCCTCCGGTCGGAAGAACCGTCGAGCTCCGACGTTAAAAATCGAGAGTCGCACCGGCGACTATAAACCCTCCGGTCGGAAGACCGTCGAGCTCCGACGTTAAAAATCGAGAGTCGCGCCTGCGACTATAAACCCTCCGGCCGGAAGACCGTTGAGCTCCGACGTTAAAAATCGAGAGTCGCGCCGGCGACTATAAACCCTCCGGTCGGAAGAACCGTCGAGCTCCGACGTTAAAAATCAAGAGTCGCGCCGACGACTATAAACCCTCCGGCCGGAAGACCGTCGTGCTCCGACGTTAAAAAAATCGAGAGTCGCGCTGGCGACTATAAACCCTCCGGTTGGAAGACCGTCGAGCTCCGACGTTAAATATCGAGAGTCGCACCGGCGACTTTAAACCCTCCGGCCGGAACAAAAGACATTTGAAGATAAGCGGCAAGGGAAAATAGCGGCAAGGGTGACAAGTCGAATGTCACCTACGCCCGCTCGGGAAGCCTATTTGGCCAAGTTGTGTGTCATAGGCTCCGACTAATCACCCACAAGCATGCAAAGTAAAAAACGAAGTTGCAAAACACAGATAAATTTTTCATTGAAAACAGAGGAATTAAGGCCAAGCGGCCGAATTACAAAAATTATAGTTTTGGCCGAGCGACAGAATTACATAAAAGCTTCTACTCAAGGAAATCATAAATGTCCTTTGGAATGGTGCTGAGCAGCGTTGCTTGGTCCTAGGCCGAGATGATGACGGAGTTGAGAAGCTGAGCCTTGGACTTCAAGTAGGTTGTGGTGGCATTCATAGCAAGCTCGAAGGCAGTGTACATCCGTTCGCAGACTTTTTCGGAGAATTCGACCGAACGGATGTAATTTTGCCTCAAGGCGGCGACCCGGCCTGGCTCAACCTCCTGGTATTCTTTGAGGGCCGCTCGGGAGGCGTCGGTGGCGGCCTGGTGTTCTTGCAGGGCAGCCTCAAGCTTCGTCACCACGTCCGATCGGGCCGCCTTCTCACCGGCCAGCTGATCAATCAGCTCCTTAACTTTTTGCTCTAGGCCCCGAGCCTCGACATTCTTCTTCTCCAGGTCGGCAATGGTCGTCTTCTTCCGCTCGGTCGCCAGGCTTATTTTTCGGTCAAGTGATTTGACCTGTCGATCGAGCTCAGACAGAGTATGCGCCTGTTCAGCCGTTTTCTTTTGCTCTGCCGTCAGCAGAGCTTGGGTCTTCTTGAGCTCTTTCTGCAGCTCAGCGTAGGAAGGACCCTGAGAAGGCGCGCCGCCCGAACTCCTTAATCTTTTTAGCTCCTCGTCCACCATGGCGAGACAATTGGAGACAACGATCTCCTCCACCCATCTCTGACATAAGCAAGGTTGTTAATAGCCGATCGGAAAGAATGCAAAAAGGACTTGAGAAAATACACTTACCCCAGTCGCCTGCTGCATGTGGCTGTTGGCCAGATTGCTGAGCGGAATCATCGCGACGCGCGCCCGAGCGTCGGCCCACATCTCGGCTAAGGGCCCCTTCATGGTGATCATGTGCTCGGGCGCGGTTGGCCGATCGGATTCGGGCATCAGCTCTTCAGTGGGTAGATGTAGGGAGACCCTGATGGTGCGGTGCCGACCGGAAGTCGTTTGGGCGGAAGCTGGGGAAAGATCGAAGGCCGGTGCAGACATCTGGGACAAAATGGCCGAGCGTTGGACTCGGCGGGGAGAAGGCGGAAGAATGCTGAAAGGCACAACCTCGAGGGGGTCCGCAGGCGCGTCCAGATGCGACAGAGTCCGATCGGACGAGATTGCCTCCACCGCTGGGGCTTTGCCGCGGGAATCGGCGGTGGTCCGCTCGGACGGCTGGACAGCGGAAGTCGCCGATCGAAGGGGTGTCTTCGCTCGACGCCTCTTTTGTCGAAGAGGGCGCTCCTCCTCCTTAGCCGGGCGGAAGGCCCTCGGCTGGAAGTTATGCCAACTGCCGGCTCCGGGAGAGAAGCCTGAGCGGCCGACTCCCCCGCATTCGTGTCGCTCTCTTCTTCGTGTGAGCCGACCGACTCAATGCCAAGCGCCTCCATCTCCTTGGCAGCTGCGGCATCAAGCGCCGCCGCTTTCCTCTTCAAAATGTCGGCCATCACGGACTCCATCACAATGTCCGCTGCAAAGGAAAAAAGAGAAAATCAGATAGCAATCAAAGTGAATGTGTTGGAACCCCAAGGTTGGTTTTGGTGTGATCAACAAGTTAAGTTAGGTTCTGTTGTTTTCTAACCTTGTGTCTAAGTGTGCAGGAGCTTAGGAGCACAGGTACTCGAGCGGAAGACGCAGCTAGCGAGAAGGACGGCATGCGGTGCGTCCGAGGGACGAGGCGCTGCGGAAGAGTACACCGGCGGACGAGAAGGAAGTGCGCGCGATGGTTCCGAGGTACGAAAGCCGGAGCGGAAGATTGCTCGGGGAGCAAGAGACGCAGCTAGCGCGAAGGTCGGCACAGGGTGCGATCGAGGGACGAAGTCTGCGGATGAGTACGCTGGTGGACGAGAAGGGGCACGCGGCAATTCCGAGGGACGAGAAGCCGGAGGGAAGCACGCTCGAGAAGACCGGAAGATGGGTTCGGGTGAGCCCTATTCCGGATGTCAGAGATCACCCAATCAAGCGGATCCGGAGCAGAAGACCCGGACCGAGACGGGGACTTAACGGAGAAGTGGTCCCGGACAAAAAGTCAACCACAGTTGACTTTTTGCTCCGGGGCGCCCGGAATGCTTTCGGGCGCTCGGACCCTGATTTTGACCAAGATCACGATTTACGTGATCTGAACGTTGGGGGATAAAACTTTATCTCCCCCAGGGCGCCCGGAACCCTTCTAGGCGCCCCGACCAAGGCTATAAATATAGCCTTGGTCCAGAAGCTCTTCATCAGTTCAGAAATTGTAAACAACACTTGTGTGCTTCCACTGTTTAGATTAGCTTCTGTCTTTCTGTGCTTACACTGCTGTAAACGAGGCTTCTCCGCTTGAAGGAGCTCTTAGTGCGATCTTCATCCTTGGATTAACAACTTCCCCGGTTGTAACCAAGTCAAATTCGGTGCCTCGTTTTTATGCTTTATTTTCTATTTAATCTATTTTTTTATGTGTTAGCTTAATCGTACGAGAAAGGGTTGTGTTTGATTTTTCAGGGCTATTCAACCCCCCCTTCTACCCGGCCGCATCGGTCCTACAAGTGGTATCAGAGCCGAGGCGCTTCAGGAAGACTAACCGCCGAACGAAGCAACAAGATGGCCGGATCCAACATCCACGCACCAAAATTCGAAGGGGACTTCGCTAGCTGGAAAAATCGAATGGAGGTATTTCTTGAAACAGATTATGATTTATTACTAACAATGGAATTTGGCTATGAAGCACCAGAGGGCAAAGCAAGAAATCAATGGTCAAAGAAGGAGCAGGCTGACCACGTGGCAAACAAGAAAGCAGAATTCCATCTGCTAAGTGTACTTCCAACACAAGAAGTCAATCAAGTCGGTACCTATAACTCGGCAAAGGAGCTTTGGGAGAAATTCCTGGAGTTACACGAAGGAACATCCGAAGCCAAACTTGCAAGACGGGATTTACTTCGTAACCAGCTTACAAACCTCCGATTTGAAGAAGGTGAAACAATTGCACATCTACACTCGAGGATTCAGGAACTCATCACTAGACTTACGAATCTTGGAGAAAAGGTAAGTAATCGAGATTCGCTAAGGTATGCCCTAAATTCCTTTCCTAGAAACTCAAAATGGGCATCACTAGTAGATGCCTTTTACATTTCAAAAGATCTAGAAAAAATTTCATTAGACGAATTCTTTTCAACTTTTGAAGTGCATGAGTCAAGATGTGCAGGTCCGAAGGAGCCCAAGAATAATGTCGCTCTTAAAGCTTCGAGAGACGAACCTGAGTCAGAATCTTCTCTCGACGACGAGGAAATGGTAATGATGGTAAGACGATTTAAAAATATTTGTAAATCTAGGAAATCTAACCATCCGCAGGGAAGAAAGAAAAGAACCATCCGCTGCTACCATTGCGATGAAGAAGGGCACGTCAAGGACAATTGCCCTAAACTGAAGAACAAAGGGAAGGACAAGGGTAAGAAGCCTATCCAAAAGCGCAAGGCCCTAAAAGCGACGTGGGACGATACGTCGTCGGAATCGGAAGTCGAGGAGTTCTCCGGGCTCGCGTTAATGGCGAGTCATCAAGACGACGACTGCGAGTCAAGCTCTTCCGAAATGAGCATCGATAAAGGGGGAGCCACGTCCGAAGAGAGCAGCAGTTCAGGGGGAGAAACCGACAACGAGATCGACAAGGTAAGTGAGGTACGATCTCTTCCTCCTGATAAAATGTTTAAATTCATTAAAATTTTAACAAAAGATTGCTGCAAATTAGAAAATAAAAATAAAGATTTAAAAGCAATATTAGCTACATCTTGTCCGTTAGAAATGCTAGATAAATCAAATTTAGAAAATGAAAAATTAAAATTAGAAATTCAAAATTTAAAAATTCAAGTAGAAAACTTGAAAAACTCTGCTTGCTCATCTAAAACCAATTTTAGAAGGTTCAATAATTTGAATTGGTATTATAGATATCACCAGGGACAAATTAAAAATATCTCTAGAAAATATGTCCCTAAGAAATTTTTAGTTAATCCAGTAGGTTGGAACCTTTATTGGGTTCCTAAATCTTGCTTAGTGTAAATTTTAAAATCAAAGTTAGCGCTTTAAGTGAGAAAATTAAACAAAAATTTCTTTATGGGCTTTGACTAGAAAGTGATTGTTGCTTCAATAACCAAGAAGGCCTAGTGCCTCGCCACTGCCTGGAAGCCAAATATTGAAATAAATGTTTAAATTAATAAAGCATTAATACTAGAATTATTTAATGCTTTAAAAAGTTATTCAAACATGTTTCAAAATTTTGACATAATTTTTTTTAAAATAATTAATTTTTTTAAAATTCTATTTTCAAAAATAATTTTTACTTAGAGTGTTTAGAAAAATTTTCAAAAATTATTTTTTCCTAAGTTAAAATTTTACTTAGAGTTTTTTCTGCTTTTATTGATTCAAAAATATTTTTCAAAATATTTAATTAAGTTTTATTGATTGCAAAATTCTTTTTCTAACTTAGAATCTTTTGACTTAGAAATTTTTTTTAAGGTAACTTTTCAAAATTTTCTAAGTCTTTAACCCTTAGATTTTTTTTGAAACCCCATTTTTTTTTGTGATCAAAGGGGGAGAATGATAAGTATAAGTCTAGGGGGAGGTAGCCTAAAACTATTTTTTTTTCTATCTTTGTGCACTAAATTGTAAATTTAGTTAGTTTATTTTTTGTCTAGTTAATCCTAGCTTAACTTGGGTTGATCACACAAAAAAGGGAGAGATTGTTGGAACCCCAAGGTTGGTTTTGGTGTGATCAACAAGTTAAGTTAGGTTCTGTTGTTTTCTAACCTTGTGTCTAAGTGTGCAGGAGCTTAGGAGCACAGGTACTTGAGCGGAAGACGCAGCTAGCGAGAAGGAAGGCACGCGGTGCGTCCGAGGGATGAGGCGCTGCTGAAGAGTACACCGGCGGACGAGAAGGAAGTGCGCGCGATGGTTCCGAGGTACGAAAGCCGGAGCGGAAGATTGCTCGGGGAGCAAGAGACGCAGCTAGCGCGAAGGTCGACACAGGGTGCGATCGAGGGACGAAGTCTGCGGATGAGTACGCTGGTGGATGAGAAGGGACACGCGGCAATTCTGAGGGACGAGAAGCCGGAGGGAAGCACGCTCGAGAAGACCGGAAGATGGGTTCGGGTGAACCCTATTCCGGATGTCAGAGATCACCCAATCAAGCGGATCCGGAGCAGAAGACCCGGATCGAGACGGGGACTTAACAGAGAAGTGGTCCCGGACAAAAAGTCAACCACAGTTGACTTTTTGCTCCGGGGCGCCCGGAACCAATCCGGGCGCCCGGAGCTGTCCGGGGCGCCCGGAATGCTTCCGGGCGCCCGGACCCTGATTTTGACCAAGATCGCGATTTACGTGATCTGAACGTTGGGGGATAAAACTTTATCCTCCCCCAGGGCGCCCGAAACCCTTCCAGGCGCCCCGACCAAGGCTATAAATATAGCCTTGGTCCAGAAGCTCTTCATCAGTTCAGAAATTGTAAACAACACTTGTGTACTTCCACTGTTTAGATTGGCTTCTGTCTTTCTGTGCTTACACTGCTGTAAACGAGGCTTCTCCGCCTGAAGGAGCTCTTAGTGAGATCTTCATCCTTGGATTAACAACCTCCCCGGTTGTAACCAAGTCAAATTCGGTGCCTCGTTTTTATGCTTTATTTTCTGTTTAATCTATTTTTTATGTGTTAGCTTAATCGTACGAGAAAGGGTTGTGTTTGATTTTTCAGGGCTATTCAACCCCCCCTTCTACCCGGCCGCATCGGTCCTACAGAATGCACAAGTAAAATTCTTACCGAAGCCGCTCGGAAGGGGGGTCCTGATCGGACTCAAGCCGAATATGTACATCACCCCTTCAGGCAAGAACTTATTGATGTCAAACTTCAGACCGGCTAGCATGTTGGCAGCGTGAAGATAATCCGGTCGGGTCTTGAACCTTTTGAGCTCTGGGGAGATTGACGGTCCGACCTGCCACTAGGTTCTGAAAGCGGCCCGCTCGGGGAGACGAAGATAGAAGTAGAAATCTTTCCAATGTTTATTGGAAGAGGGCAGTTTATTGAAGAAAACTAAACCGGGCCGAGCCTGGAACATGTATGTGCCCATCTCGGACTGTTTAGGGTAATAAAAATAATAGAAAACCTCTGGTCGGAGGGGGATGTTATGGATTTTGAACAAAACGACAATGCCACATAGAAGGCGGAAAGTGTTAGGGACTAGGCTTCCGAGCGGAATGCCGAAAAAATTACAAACTTTTACGATGAAAGGATGGATTGGTAAGCGCAGACCGGCTGTGAACTGGTCGCGGAAAACACAGAAAGCTCCGCGCGGCGGTTTGTGTGGCCGAGCGGAGGGGGAGGGTAAGATAATCTCAAAATCAGAGGGGATGTCAAAATTGTTCATCAGAATATCGGCGTCGCGTCGATCGAAGCGCGACTCCATGGTAGTATACCATGGGCCGAGGGATTGGTCTTAAGGCTGAGAAGAACTGGCCATTGTCCGAACGACAGAGCAAGCGAAAGGCGAAAAAAAGGCCAACGACAGAGGGGAGAAGAGGAGGAACAAGACAGCGACCAGAGGACGAGAACACGACAAGAAACACAAGGCTAAGAAAGAGAGAAAGTAGGAGAACCTTACAATAAAACGGAGGATCGAGGGAAGAACGCCGGAGATCGTCGGAAAACAGAAGAGCAGGATCGCCGGAGTGCTTAGATAGAAAAACTGGGGAGTACGCAAAGGCAAAGATGCGGCTGGGGGAGAAGGCGAAGGCTTTATAGGGTTGGGCCCGAGCGGCCTCCACCGTCGGATACAGGTCACGGGAACCGAAGCACGCATCGAGCCGTACATTTTGAACCGCCGATGTCTCGTCGGACACCACGCCGCCGTCATACGATGACGACAGCAGCATCGCCACGTGGCATTCAGCTACTGGAGCGCATTTAATGAGCGCGTGCTCGGCCTTAATTATGGAGATTGGTGCAAACTTCGAAGAAATCCGAGGAATGTTGGTGTTGACTGACGTTATAACTACCCCCCATGGGAGCCGAGCGGAGGATAATTGCATATAGACGTCGCTCGGCGTGACTGACGGTCTAGTCAGTCGGACTAATCGCCTCCTTCGACTAGACTTGAAGGGGAGGCAAGTGATCCGGCGGTACGGACGCGGGACCCCCTTTGACGGGAGTCAATGACACGTAGAGGTCAAAAGTCAAGGGCATTATGAGGTTCGGCCGATCGGATAAAGGTCAGGTCAATCGGCCGAACGGGTCAGAACAGAATCAAAGAACCCGACGGGGAATCGAGTTTCCGACGCTCATGGTGACGGCCGAGCGGGGTCGCCCGCTCGGCCAAGGCATAAAAATAGCAAGGCTGTGAACAATCTCAGCCTAGCCGAGCATGCGACCGGGAGTCCTCCCGGTCGAACCGATAATGTGCTTGCCGAGCGGGTGGGCGCTCGGCGCGGGTAAAAGGGGACAAGGGCAAGGGGACATTGGGGAACATCTTCTGACAACAAGCATGTTCAACGATCAAACCATACGCAAAATCTTATGACAGAAGGTTCTGCTATCCCATCAGAGAGGTTCTCGGATTGTAGCAGTATGGTGTTAAGCATGCTCCTCTGGTAAGCTCATGCTAAGGTATGGGCAAAGGACACGTATACGCCTCGTTAGGTGTGCCTGAGCCTCCCAACAGCTCTATATAAGAGCCCTCAAACTTCGGCGGAGGTACGCAATCACGCGATCTCACATCTTCGAAGCCACTATCATTCTCCTCTTGCCTGACTTGAGCATCGGAGGGTCGTCGCCGGGAACCCCTTCCCGGCCCGACTTCCTTGCAGGTTCGCCGGAGATCCCTACGGTCGGTCGGAGATCCGTGTCATCAGTTCGGAGAGTGCCACGTGCCTAGCGTCCATTGACTCAGCGTTCGGACAGGATCATTACCCTTAAAGGAAAATAAGAGAAAAAAATTAGATGTGAGAGAAAGATGAATGTGAGAGAAAAATATGATGAAAGAGAATGATGAGAGAGAAAGTATGATAAGAGAGAAAGTGTGATGAGAAGAATGAAGAGAGAGAAAGTGTGATGAGAGAAAATGAGAAAAGAGAGTGTGATAGAAGAGAGCATGATGAGAGAAGATGAGAGATAAAATATGATGTGAGAGAAATTATGATGGGAGAGGATGAAGAGATAGAAAATGTAATGAGAAAAAATGAAGGGAGAGAGAGTGTGTGATGAGAGAGATTGAGGAGAGGGAAAGTATGATGAGAGAGAAAGTGTGATGAGAAAAAAAAAAGAACAGTGAGTGTGATGGGAGAGACTGAGAAGAGAGAAAGTATGATGAAAAAAAGAAGGAAGAGAGCGTGATGGAAGAGATTGAGGAGAGAGAAAGTATGATGAGTGAGAAAGTGTAATGAGAAAAAAGAGGAAAGAGAGTGTGATAGGAGAGAGAAAATGTGTGATAAAATGATGAGAGAGAACAAGGAGAGAGAAGTGATATGAAGAAAAAATAAATAAATAAATTTTAATATTTGATATTAAGGGAGAAAATTTTAGTTTTAGGTCAAGGGTCTTTTTGAAATAAGAGAATATTTTGATTGATGAAAATAGGGTAATGACTCATTAAAGGGGAGGTACATAAGAATGAGTTATTACCCAATTTCAAGGATTCATTCCCTTATTTATATTCTTATTCCTATAATCCAAACATTAACAATGGCAATCAATGATTCTCATTCTCATTCCCATTCCTCACTCCTATTCCCCTAAACCAAACGCCTCCTACGGGAACTCTCCATTTACTTCGAAGAAGGGATTTAGAAAGAAAATGAATTTAAGATTAAAAAATCTCAAAAAAAAAACAAGGGAAAGGAAATAAAAAAACTCTAAGAAAAAAAATTATAGTGCAAATAATGGTTCCTTGAATGAAATTCATCTATTCATTATATAAATAAAAGAAAAAAATAATTTATTTTTTATAAAATAAATAGACAAAACATTTTTATTATGGACATTTGTCCGTCAGTAATTTTTATTTTTGTCTTCCCAAGTAAACAGGATTAGAGGAGTAACTAAAAAAAATAGAGTTTGAATTTTAATTGAGAAAGTGTATATAAATTGTGTTTTGAATTTATTTGATAAATAAATTAGGTTTATCTTTAAAATTGATCGGGTAAATCTGAACACTAAAAAAATGAATTAATTACCCTATTAAAATAATCAAATTGTAAACTATATAAACGGAGTTCGGAGAGAAATAACTTGAAACGCGTGTGATTCCTTTAGATTTATCCATGGAATTCTTCCATAACATATTGAGCGGTAGTTGACTTTCATCACTTATTTAAACGGATTAATCGGCTCAAGTTTCGTCGCATAGATAGAAAGTTCTGCGTACGTGACACGTCCGTTATCAATTCAAATATTAAAAATGATATTTCCAAGTTTTTTTTGGATTCGCTAAAAGGATTACTAATTAAAAATTATGCGTAGAAAATGTGGTTGTTTGAAGAGCAAGCACCTTTCGTCTAGAGAGCTAATCTAAAATTTCAAGTAGCAGCGCAGAAGGGTAGTTGATTGAGCGTGAAGCCAATGATGACGCAAGGTGACCTGTATTTTTAATCAAATTAAATAATTTTATTATAACACATTATAAAAAGATAGATCCGTTAATGTCGATTTAACGTATATAAAAGAAGGTACATATAGATATATAAATTATCTCAGATTATTAATTTCTAAGAATCGACTACTAATTATTACATTAAAAATATCATATGTTCACCGTCTACGCTATACGCTGAGAACACTATTTTAACACATTATAGTCATTACATTGGTCAAAATTAAAAGAACACCCTTATTTGAATGAGAAATTTTAACTTACATATCTAATGGTGTATACATTATGAGCACCTGTGTATTTTTCTTAGAGTTTAGGATTTAGGTTTAGATTATATTATTTAAGCTAACTTTAAAAAAAAATACACATAGTTCTTACAAGATATCCACCATAATATTGGATGTGTACGAATCATCAAAATAGTGCGATATACTTTGACTTTTTTTTTCCAAAATATTGAGCACAGTCCCATCTCATTAATCATCTAGAATTAAGATATCTTCGTACAACAATAATAATAATCAAGTTTTTTTTCACTAGATGAGATTGACTATATAAATTTTTTTATGTCATTGAGCTCTATCTTATATTATATCATCATCTATATTTAAATAAATTTTATCTTGTTTTATTGTTACTAATCAAGTCTTTTTTTGTCTTCCTCTTCCTCGTTTGATATACATATTTATCATAGTTTCACATCGTCTAACTGGAGCATTTATTGGTTGTCTAAGTACATGTCCGTACCATCTTAAACGTGTCTTTCGGACTTTTTCCTCAATAGACGCAACTCTGACTTTCTCTCTAATGTTCTCATTTCTTATTTTGTCCATCCTCGTATGTCTTCATAATAGTATAATATTATACATTTTAAACCTATGCACTCATAGTTTTTATTTTATTTTTAGATTTTACCTAAAAGAATACATACTAATAGAGATATTTTTTCCTTATAAATCCATGATCATTTCTATGTATTTTTTAATATTGAACTTTGTTTGTAACTATTACAATCTAACAAACTCCCCCTCAAATGAAAGATCTCCTCCTAAGCCTACTCGCTTGATGTCATATGATCCTTGACTCACTAAGATTTTCCTACCCCTCAGTCTAACTAACCTATTAAAATTTTCTTACCTCTCAGTCTAACTAACCTACTAGGATTTCATTGCCCCTTGATCCATCTGATTTACTAGCACTTTCTTACCAAAGAACTAACCTACTAGTTTTGACATACCAGAATAAAAATCTTGAATGTCATATCTTGCTATCGAAGTGTGCATATATCTACTTCAAATTGATATTGTTTGGCAAAGTTAGACTGTGTGCATAATCTTGTCAGATGATCCTAAATCTCTTTGGTTGTCTTGTACATGACTAACTGAGCACTAATGAAGTGTGAAATAGAATTAATGATCCACGTAATAATCTTCGTATTATCGGTCTCTCAAACATCCAACGACTTTGCATAATCATCAACGTTGATATCCATAGGTTGAACTCGCACACCTGAAATATATCCCCACATAGATTTTCTCCGCAAGAAGTTTTTCATAATATATCCCCAATATGAATAATTTTATCCATCCAGTCAAACACAGATCGATTGAAGTGAATCATCTATGCCACCACTCATGATGATAAAATGAATTGTGCTCACGAATAATCAAACAACAAACAAAATCAAGTTGATGTGAAAATAAAAGAAACCCAATAAAAACTAAAGTCCGGCCAAAAATTCTTTTTCTCATAAAGTCTGTCTCTCTTCCATTAAAATATAATGGTTTACAATCGGGCAATGTTGGAGATATGAACAAATGAGGGGAAGACATCGAGAGCATTATCAATAGAATATGAATATTGATGTGGATATGAGTTTTGGGGTAGAGGAGAAATTAGGGAAAAGAGAAGGGGCAAGTTGATCTTTTCACACGGGGAGGGGTTTTGGATTTTTTGTGGCACTGTTCATCACGTTAAAGGGGGGCTGGTTCGGGAGGGGTGGTCGCCGCCAACAGGAACCAAAGGGGGGGGGGGCTTTCTTCCTCCCTCTCAGTCTCACTTTCCTCACCGACGTTGACGCCAACCACCGGCCGCCACCCGCCACCTTTTTGTTGGAGCAATGTAGGTGCCCTATGTTTTGATATTTAGGCAAAGGTTTAAGTTAGGTTTATTGTTGTATTTGATATTCATTATGAGTGTGCAGGATATAGGTACAACAAAGAAAGTCCAAGTGTAATTTTGGCAAAGGAGAAAAGTCCAAGGATAAGTCTTGGCGGTGTAAGCCCAAGCATGTAGTCTTGGCAACGCAAGTCCAAGTGTGACTTGACAATAGATAAAGTCCTGGAGGTGAGGAGCCTCTTGGCAAAGGAAGACTCGACAATATGGACAAGGCCGAAGGAAGCTCCAAAAGGCAAGACGTGAAGGATGGAGAGACATCCGAGGGACGCAAGGCTGATGGAGGAGGCTAGAAGGCTAGGTCTAGGTTGGTCGGGCGAGGACGAGTGCTGAGTGATTGTACTCAGGGCAAAATCCTATGTGTTTAGGATTTACTGTAGCGGTACTGTTATGATACTGTGGAAACTCTGTAGCAGTCGACTGGTACACTGTATCAGTCGGCTTCACTTAAAGGACCAGTCGACTGATACATACACCAGTCGACTGGTAGTGGGAAAACAACTTAATGTTTTCCTCTCGAGCTCTATTTAATAGAGCTCGAGGTGCTTAGCCATGGTTGACGAAATAGAGGTGTTTAACCCCTGTTAGTAGTCTTCCAAAGCCTCCAAGCTCTTCTTGTGATCTAAGAGTATTTGGATCAAGGTTGTGGCGAGATTTCTCCACCCACAAGGAGTTACGTGAGCTAGTCGGAATTTGTTGGGGAGTCATCCATCGACGGATCGGGATCGTCTACCTTACGGACAGCCGTGGAGTAGGAGCCCTAATCTCTGAACCACGTTAAATGATCATGTAGCTTGGTTTACATTTCTTGCCTTGTATTTAGATTAGCTTTCTACTTGTTTCTGTGTATTTCCGCTGCGTAACTAACAAGTGTAGGAAGAAACGATCGATTTGGGTGAGACGTTATTCACCTCCCTCTAACGGGCGTCAAGGTCCTAACACTTTTCTCCTCTCCCCCAACCTCACGTGCACCTCCACTCCGCTACCTTCTTTCCTTTCTCCTGTCTTCTTGACAAGGACGCTGCCAGGGAGAGACCAGCGACATCGTCGGTCGCACACGTCGCCGCCACCTCCTCCTTCATCGTCGGCGAGCCATCTCTTTCTCTCCCTCTCTCTCTCTTTCTTCCTTCCGCGACCAGGTCACCTCTCATGAAAGGGGGTTGAGGCTTGAGTCTTCTCCGCCGCCTCCACATCGCGAGAGATGCACGCCGCCACCCTCGTCCGCCACCGCCTCGCCGGAGGTGCTCGCAGCCACCTCGTTGGAGGCTCATACGTCGCTCCTGTCTCTCTCGCACAGCCGCCTCTGGCCACCGTCGTCAAGGGTGCGTGCGACTACCGCCTTCTCTCCTCCTTGTTCACATGTGGCAGCACCCTCCGCACTGGCGGGCGCCACAAGCCGCGGTCGGGTCCCACCATCGTGGACGACCTCCGATCTGCATTGGCACACACTTTCGAAATCGATCTGGTATCCGACCCACGTTGACGAGCGTCTTCGGCACTATTCCAACCATCGAGCTATTGTTGTGTTCCGATCTTCGTGCCGATCTAGCTTGTGTATTGTGTCCCAACTTATGCGATGATCCAGTCTGGTTGTGTGTCATACCTCGGTCTGTGCATCGATATCGTGTTCCGGCCTTTGTGCCGTCATTGTATTCCGCCATGCATGCCGCTAGTACCTCCCGGCCTGCGTGCCGCTAGTACCTCCCAGCCTGCCTACCGCTAGTACCTCCCGGGCTGCGTGCCAATGTCTTAGCCTGGCCTATGTGCTGGGGTTGCATCCAGTTTTATGCCACCGCGTCCAGCTTTGCATCGCCAGATCCAGCTCTTCATCCGGCTCCGAGTCACCTGCTCTTCCGGCTAGTGACAACTCGAGCAGCGTCCCATCCGAGGGCACCCCCTGGGCCAGGGTACGTTTTCTGTACTCACCCCTCATTTATCTTGTTATTATATTATTAGCATGTTACTCATATATTTGTTGGATCTGCCTCGAGGCTCGGGGTACCAGGGACCGGGACAACCCTGCCGCTGGCTGCAGATAGCATTGACCAGAGGACTTTTGAAGACTTGGTCAACACAGAAGTCATCTCAGTACACCCCTCCTCCGAGACATTACGACTCGGTTAACATTCCATCCACCTCACCCGGCGGTCCATCTGACTTAGATTCCGGACAGGGTCAATTTGGCGCCGTCTGTGGGAATCTTCTCCACCTATTCTGGAACATGAAGATGGACGACGTTGGGAGGTTCTCTGCCATTATCAAAGTCTCAGAGGATCCTGACGAACGTATTATCTTCTACCCTCACTCCATGGGTATTCGGGAGTCAAGGAATTGAGTTGGAGCTTCAACTAGTCGATAGGTTAGTTTTTCCATTACATTTTTTCCCTGACTCCACGGGTATTCGGGAGTCAAGGAATTGAGTTGGAGCTTCAACTAGTCGATAGGTTAGTTTTTCCATTACATTTTTTCCCTGACTCCACGGGTATTCGGGAGTCAAGGGATTGAGACCAACCCTCAACCGGTTGACATGGCTCCTCGATCAGGTACGCCATGGACTCTCTTTCTTTTTACGATTATAGGATCTGCTATACCTCCCTGATAAGAGTAAAATCCTAGTTCCTTGATCTAAAACTAGGGCCTTCGATTTTTTATCAGACACTAGGAGCCCAGCTCCTCGCTCATACACTAGCGATACGGCTCTCCGATCATACACTAGGGACACGACTCCCTGATCGTACACTAGGGACACAACTCCCCTTTCATACACTAGGGATACAACTCCTCGATCATTGTCTCACAGTATGACTTCCCGATCAGGATCTAGGGGCCTCGTTCTTTGATTAAAGGCTAGGGGCCTTACTCTCCAATCAGGGATCAGGGGCCCAGCTCCCCGATCAGGTGTGTTATAGGCTCTGCACTCTTCACCATGAAGCTCTACATCCTCTTACTGCTACAGGCTCTACACCCTTCACCATGAGGCTCTGCATCCTCTTATTGCTACTGGCTCTGCATCCTCACCATGAGGCTCTGCATCCTCTTGCTGCTACAGGCTCTGCACCCTTTACCATGGGGTTCTGCATCCTTTTACTGCTATAGGCGCTTCACTCTATTATTACTATATGCTCTATATTCTCCACCTGTTTTGCGTCCCTTTACGTCTACAGGCTCTGCTCCCTTTACCCGCGGTGCTCTACTTCCTTCTATTGCTACGGACTTTGCTCCCTTATCTGACTATGAGCTTCACTCCCTTTGACGGTCAGGGCTCAGATTATTTTTCTCCCTGACTCCGCGGGCATTTGGAGGTCAGGGGATCGACACTATTTCGCTCACCAACTTCACGGGCATTTGGGAGTCAAGGGATCAAGTCAAATCCTTAGTCGGTTGACACCACTTCGCGATCAGGTATGATAAAGGCTTTGCCCCCTTATATTGCTACGGGCTCCGCTTTTATGGACTTCAAGGCTTATCTTCCTCCTTTTCGGGGTCGAGCTATTGCCACCGGTCTCGGACCGAACTATAGCCACTAGTCTCGGACCAAAGTATCACCATCAATCTTAGATGGGAGTATCATCAGCGACCTTCCGATTGGGCTTCCAGAACAATTCTTGGTCAAGCTTCCAGACTAATTCCTGATCAGGTCTCCAGATCAAGTCCTGGTCAGATCTTCAGATCAATTTCTGGTCAGATCTCTAGATTAATTCCTGGTCAGATCTCCAGATCAAGTAATGGTCAGGTCTCCAGAGCATTTCTTGGTCAGACCTCCAGAGCATTTCATGGTCAGGCTTCCAGATCATTTCCTGGTTAGGCCTCCAGAACATTTCCCGGTCAGGCCTCCAGAACATTTCTTAGTCAGACCTCCAGAGCATTTCCTGATCAGGCTTCCAGATCATTTCCTGGTCAGGCCCCAGAACACCTCTCGGTCGGGATTCCAGACTCTCGTCCCAGTACGAGTTATAAGTGAGCATGCTCTCACGCCTCCAGACTCTCGTCCCAGTGCGAGTTATAAGCGAGCATGCTCTCGCGACCACCCAGTTGGGCTCCAAACTCTCGCCTCAATACGAGTTATAAGTGAGCATGCTCTCACGCCTTCAGACTCTCGCCCCAGCGCGGGTTATAAGTGAGCATGCTCTCACGCCTCCAGACTCTCGCCTCAGCGCGAGTTATAAGTAAGCTTGCTCTCACGCCCAACGACCTCTCAGTTGGGATTCTAGACTCTCGTCCCAATGCGAGTTATAAGTGAGCATGCTCTTACGCCTAAAGATCTCACGGTCGGTACTCCAGACTCTCGTCTCAGCGTGAATTATAAGTGAGTATACTCTCACGCCCAACGACCCCTCGATCAGTGTCCCAGACTCTCGCTTTAGCGCAAGTTATAAGTGAGCTTGCTCTCACGCCCAACGACCCCTCGATCAGTGTCCCAGACTCTCGCTTCAGCGCAAGTTATAAGTGAGCTTGCTCTCACGCCCAACGACCTCTCGATCAGGTTCCAGACTCTCACCCAGTGCAAGTTATAAGTGAGCACGCTCTCATGCCTCCAGACTCTCGCCCAGTGCGAGTTATAAGTGAGCATGCTCTCACGCCCAACGACCTCTCGATCGGTATTCCAAACTCTCACTCCAGTGCGAGTTATAAGTGAGCATGCTCTCACGCCAACGGTCGCTCTACCAGGCACTCATCATACTCGCCCACTTGCCTCTCTGCCCAGCACTCATCATACTCACCCCACTTGCCACTCTACACTTATCATACTCGCTCCACTCGTCGCTCTGCCCGACACTCATCCTTAGCATTTTGCTCACCGTTGTTGCTCGGTCTGCGCTCACCGCTCACTCGCCGCTCTGCCCGACACTCACTATTCGCGCTTCGCTCACCGTTGTTGCTGGGTCGTTTGCTGGACCACTCATTGGTACCACTCGGCTACTCGCTTTATGCAGATCAACCTCTTGCTTAATGTTTTTCTCGGTTGCACGTTCGACACTGCTCACCCATCGTCTTTCGACCCGCTCAGCATTTTTCGATTGTCAGGTCGGCATTATTCGATTGCCCGATCGCGATTTATTGACGCTCGATCATTATTTTTCCCGATCGCTCTCACGGCTTTACTCGTCCATCATTCTCTCTATTACCCGGTCATGATTTATTGACGCTCGAACAGTATTTTTCTCAGTCGCGCTCACGGCTCTGCTCGTCCATCATTCTCTCTATTGCTCGATCGCGATTTATTGATGTTCGATCAGTATTTTTCTCGGTTGGGCTCATGGTTCTGCTTATTTATCATTCTCTCTATTGCCCGGCCGCGATTTACTATCGCTCGATCGACACTTTTTCGATCATGCCCTTGGAATCCTTCACTCGCCCATTCTCATTCCACTCGATCAGCATTATCTCTGTTGTCCGGTAGGTATTTTTTTGATCGTGCGTTTGATACCGCTCGCCCATCGTTTCTCGACCCACTCAGCATTTTTCGATTGACAGGTCAGCATTTTTCGATTTCTTGATCGCGTTTACGGTCACCTGGTCGATATTTTTTAGTTACCCGACCACGGTTTGTTGTCGCTTGGTTGACATTTCCTCGGTCACGTGCTCGACACCGCCCGCTTATCGTCTTTCCACCCATTCGGCACGCCCCCTATCGCTCACTCAACATTCGTTTTATCACTCGGCTTAGCATCGCATGACTGTCTTCTCGATATCGCTCGATCTCCCGCTCGGCATCTGATCGATCGATTGCTCGACATACGCTCGGTACCATTCTTCGTTGCTCACTCGGTATTACTTCAGTCACTTACTCGCCACCGTCATAGCTACTTGTTCGACGTTATGTGACAGACCTCGCGATATGACTCTACATTCAGTAGCGATTCTGTTTTTCATTTGGCTGGGTCTAGTCAATCGGGCTTGCGCCTCCTTCGACTAGAGTTGAAGGGGAGACTTGTGATGTGGATATGGGTTTTGGGGCAGAGGAGAAATTAGGGAAAAGAGGAGGAGCAAGTTGGTCTTTTCACACGTGGAGGGGTTTTGGGGTTTTTTGTGGCACTGTTCATCATATTGAAGGGGGGCTGGTTCGGGAGGGGAGGTCGTCGCCAACAGGAACCAAAAGAGGGGGGGGGACTTTCTTCCTCCATCTCAGTCTCACTTTCCTCGCCGGCCGCCACCTTTTCTCCTCTCCCCCAACCTCACGCACGCCTCCACTTCGCTGCCTCCTTTCCTTCCTCCTGTCTTCTTGACACGGACGCTGCCAGGGAGAGTCCAGCAACATCGCCGGTCGCACACGTCGCCGCCACCTCCTCCTTCGTCGTCGGTGAGCCATCTCTTTCTCTCCCTCTCTCTCTATTTCTTCCTTCCGCGACCAGGTCACCTCTCACGAAAGGGGGGCTGAGGCTGGAGTCTTCTCCGCCACCTCCATAACGCGAGAGATGCACGTCGTTGCCCTCGTCTAGCTCCGCCTCGCCGGAGGTGCTCGTAACCACCTCACCGGAGGCTCATACGTCGCTCCTGTCTCTGTCGCACAGCCGCCTCCGACCACCGTCGTCAAGGGTGCGCGCGGCTGTCGCCTTCTCTCCCCTTGTTCACATAAGGCAGCACCCTCTGCACCGGCGGGCGCCACAAGCCGCTGCCGGGTCCCACCATCGTGGACGACCTCCAATCTGCATTGTCACACACTTCTGAAACCGATCCGGTATCCGACCCATGTTGACGAGCGTCTTCGGCACTATTCCAGCTATCGAGCTCTTGTTGTGTTCCGATTTTCGTGCCGATCTAGCTTGTGTATTGTGTTCCAACTTATGCGACGATCCAGTCTGGTTGTGTGTCATACCTCGGCCTGTACGCCGATATCGTGTTATGGCCTTTGTGCCGTCATTGTATTTCGGCATGCGTGCCGCTAGTACCTCCCGATCTGTGTGCCGCTAGTACCTCCCGGCCTGCATGCCGCTATTACCTCCCGGCTTGCGTACCAATGTCTTAGTCTGACCTGTGTGCTGGGGTTGCATCCAGTTTTATGCCATCGCGTCCAGCTTCGCGTCGTCTAATCCAGCTCTTCATCCGGCTCCGAGTCACCTGCTCTTCCGGGTCGCGACAACTCGAGCAGCGTCCCATCCGAGGGCGCCCCCCTGGGTCAGAGTACGTTTTCCGTACTCACCCCTCATTTGTCTCGTTATTATATTATTAGCCTGCTACTTATATATTCGTTGGATCTACCTCGAGGCTCGGGGTACCAGGGACCAGGGCAACCCGCCCGCTGGCTGCAGGTAGCGTTGACCAGAGGACTTTTGAAAACTTTGTCAAAATAGAAGTCATCTCAGCACACTCCTCCTCCGGGACATCGCGACTCGGTCAACATTCCATCCACCTCATCCGACGGTCCGTCTGACTCAGATTCCGAATAAGATCAAATATCTTTGGTGTAACCAGAGTACGGGTATGCCCAATTTCGTATTACATTATTTATATATATTTGCATTGATTGCACATGATGCGCTACTATTCTTTAATTTATCATGTGAAATCTTAATCATATGAATGATAAAGATTATGGTTTCCTCGATTCTTCCTTTTTGATAAATAAGTTAATGGTTAAATAGGTTGGTGAGGTAAAGAAGTAAGCATTAAAATCAATTTTTCTCTCAAAATAAAAGACGGTGCAAAGAATGTAAATGCTTTTAAAGGAGTTATTCTAGAATTGCCTGTGCTAATGAATCAATTGACGCGCAATGTATGGTTGCCTTTGAGTCTACGGATTGAATCAGCATATTCTTTATAACAATCATTGCCCAATACAATTTCATTCCAATGATCAATATGCGTCTCTTGTATCAGCGTATCAGAAATCTCAACCATAGGCAACGTATAGATAATAAAGCAAGCTCTCGAGGTTGTGAACCTTTAGAGCATGAATAACAACCATAGGCCCTGCATTCTTGTTTCTGATTTTTCTTGTTCAGTTTCCTATTTTGGTTTCTCCGAATAATATAAATGAGTTATTTTATGAATCTAGCCATGATTAGTGGCATATGGACTGCTCTATAAAAGGATTATGTGAATAGGAGCCTCTTCCAAGGATATGCCATCTGACGAATCTTCTAAAATCAGGGAAATCTTTTAAAGTCAATTCATTAAGATGATCCCTCTAAGATTAAGTCATTTTTCTAAGGTCAAGTCTTGTGGTTTATGACATGTAATGATTTTTTATTCTTAGGGGAAGGATTACTGAGTGAGACTATAACATTTCTTTGTATCAAAGTTATGGGTCCATTAACATCACAACACCTATGTAGACTATAAATTCGAATCAATATTCTATCTGAGTGTGGTTGTTCTAGGTTTATGAATTTATTATACAGTTGATCAAGTATGATGAAATATATGTGCAATGATTTCTCATTTCATCTCTAGTTATATCATCATTAGTTCTTCCACTATCATGTTATAATTGGCTTGGATGCTGTTCCAAAACTTTTTGGCAGTTCCTAAAAGTTTGTTTTTGACAAGTTGTGCTCGTTCAACAAGGGTCATATTGTACAAGTTAAAAAAGCTTTCTTTTTCAATTAATCAATTTAGAAATATGTTAAATCCAATAGCCTTTTCTAAGTTGATCAATTAATCAATTTAGAAATATTTATTTTCGCTTTTCTTTTTAAATTTCAATAGCCTTTTCTGAAAATTGAAAATTAAAAATAGAAAATTTTCAAGCCCCAAAGAAGACCTAACGGTATTTTATATTTGCTGAACAGCAAAATCTTCATGCAATATTTTGATTGTAGATTTTGAAAATTTCTTAAATTTCTGTTCCAAATAGGAACTAGTTATTTGAATTGGACCAAAAAATTGAATTAGAAAGCGTGCATTTTGTTTCAGCTTTTGCTGAGTGGTCATTGTAAGATTTCTTCTGTATCACTTTTGTTATCATGAACTTGTCTTGCTTTTTGATAGGCAGAGGCTGAACTTATTCATGCGATTGTTCTGTTATTTGAACGGCTTGGAATAACATCGTCAGATGCGGGAATCAGAATCTCTAGCCGAAAGGTATTTTCATACAAATCCTTCATTTTCTTGCTATCATTTGACTTACCGAGATTCTGCATCATTGAAGAAGCAAAACTTTGACTTGCATATATTTGCGAGCATGTGCATTGCAGAATGAAATCAGGGTTTTACTGTAGGATTACTAAAATTGCAATTCTCTCGAGAATAGTTTTTTACATTACATATATTTGCTAATTGCTTGTAGAAGTGATTCAAGTAAACAAAGGAAGACGTGTAAGATTACATCTTAAATGATTGACAATCTTTAATCTTGTATGTCACAGAAAATATAATAACCAACACCATCTATACTAACTAAATTTTGGCACCTAAGGTGACCGAATAAAATCTTTGCAAGAACTAAAATTCACTTCAGGTTTCGCTATAAGTAAGCTGTTTATTTAAACGAATATTCTAACTCTTTTTCGGTTTTCAACTAATCTGTTGATTAGGGAAAGGCCAATGCCACATGGATGAATGGAATATGTCTTAATGTCAATCTTAATTACATTTATAACATGGCAAATCACCAGATAGGAAAAAATTGCAGAACAATTCAACGGTTTGTAATTTATAATCGTTGTTCAATTATAATAAATAATTTTCCTACCTTGATTGTGATCCTCAAGCACTCCCCAACTTGTACTTGTCTTTTTCCCTTAAACTTGAGGGTCCATATGTTATAAGTGGTGGGGAATCACGGCAAATTAATGCTTTAAACAACTTTACATTAGATATGATCATTTTTATTTTGTTGATGCGGTAGTAAGAGGTAGGGTGTATTTTTCAGGGATTTAATTTTCACATAGATTATACTTATGACGATTGAATTATTGATGAAATTAGGATGTCACGTCAAAAATTACTAAATTTTTTAGATTTATTTGGTGGACTGATGGTAAAAGTTAATCGTCTGTCTTCTCTTCTCATCTACAATTTCTTCACAGTTCTTTCCTAATCCTTCAGTTGACTAAATGATCACAAAAATATTTATCAAAAGGTTCATGACAACTCCAAGTGGATTGAGCCATTGACAAACATAATCTCGCCAAAAGAATCAAATGGGACCATACAAAAATATGAGAAGATATACATGAGGAATATACCAGACTGATGAGACACCTCGATCTCTATCTCTTCAATACACGGCAGCAACTAAACAAAGTTGAAAGCAAAATAAACAAATTAAAAGTAAAGAAAATTTATTAAAAATAAAAAGTTTGAGAATCTCTACTTTTATCCTGGCACTGTCATGCCATGTAAACAAGTATCTATCTATCTGTGGCCACCCAAGCTGCTGCTGCTGCTGCATCCTCACATCTAGAGATGTGTTATATTCTCAAAGCTGCTTTGCTCTCCACATACGAATTATCTTCTTGTTTGTTTGTTTTAGATGAATACATCGAATTAAGTCTCACAGAAAAGACAACACATAAAGCTTTGCCCCTGATGCGGCCCGGATAACCTTGTCAAGCTGTCGCCCTCGTTACCATTGCTGCACGACCAAAGGCTAAGGGCATCTCCAATATTATGAGTTTTTTTTTTTTTTTTATAATTTTCAATATATCATAGATATGAAAATCTCTCATTCTCTCCGTAATAATAATAAAAAAAAAACAAGAAAAATCTCCATAAACCTCAAACTTCATTCTTAATTAATAAGAGGCTCCGCTCACATTGTTCATTTTGAAAGAAAAAATAAGATTTAAATTTTCACTAATGCTCTTGAATTAAAAATCTTAAATCTCATGGTCATTGATCTCGTTCGGAAGTTGAATCAGATGAAAACGGACCTCGATGTACTAGAAGTTGATAGAAAGTCATCGCGACGTCTGATCTACCTGACGCCCCTCGGAAAGGTTCGCACGGGTGGATGACGAAGGAAGATGACCAAGGTGATGACAATACGGCTCTGCGCACACTTAGACGAGCACCCGAGTCGTTAGAGACAAGAAATCAAGGAAAAAAATCCCCGGGTCAGGTCCTCCGACGCAAGTCAGGTACTTTTTCCCAAGAAAACACAGAGAAATGACGAAAAGTAAAGACTAGTGAGAAATGACGAGTGAGCGTACCTGCATAAGGGACAAAACATCCCTTTTTATACTGCAACAGATGTTTTTGGGGCCTAGCGGGTGTTAGGGAATGTCGGCTGTCAGGGTTTGTTGGGCGGTGAATGACACGCGATGCCTCCTCATAGGCCGGCGGCAAAACCAAAGGGGTAATGTGCCCCGACTGTTAGCATATTCCCTGACACACTGATTATTCTCTGACACTCTCTGACAGACAGTTACGATTCCCTGACTTGTTTGTCCTATAGTGCCTGGACGCTAGGTCTGTATCCCAACCTGCATCTGTTCGCTGTTATCCATGGCTTGTACGTCCCGACCTATACGCCAGATCTTTGTCCCGACCTGCTTCTGTCCGCTATTATCCATGGCTTGTACGTCCCGACCTGTACGCCAGGTCTGTATTCCGACCTGCATCTGTCCGCTGTTATCCATGGCTTGTACGTCCCGACCTGTACGCCAGGTCTGTATCCCGACCTGCTTCTGTCCGCTATTATCCATGGCTTGTACGTCCCGACCTGTACGTCAGGTTTGTATTCCGACCTGCATCTGTCCGCTGTTATCCATGGCTCCTATGTTCCGACCTGTACGCTAGGTCTGTATTTCGACCTGCATCTGTCCGCTGTTGTCCATGGCTTGTATGTTCTGACCTGTACGCCAGGTCTGTATCCCGACCTGCATCTGTCCGCTGTTATCCATGGCTTGTATGTTCCGACCTGTACGTCAGGTTTGTATCCCGACTTGCATCTGTCCGTTGTTATCCATGGCTCCTATGTTCCGACCTGTACACCAGGTCTGTATTCTGACCTGCATCTGTTCTATTGTTATCCATGCTAGGTCTGTATCCCGACCTGTATGCTAGGTCGGTATCCCTGATTTATACTTCCCGACCTATAAGCCTGGTCCGTATCCTAATCTTCAGTGCTTCGCCTGAGGCCTTTCCTTCTGCTCCTTTACCTGGCATGCGGGCCCTCTCCTTAGCTGTACTTGACCTGTGGATCCAATTCCAGGCTGTACCCAGCCCGTGAGCCCCGTTCTTGATTGCTATCAAGGCTGGATTCGGTCTAACTTGGAATTCTATCCTTTGATTGGCCCGCCAGTTGGGAATTTGATCACAGCCACGCAAGTTTGACTTCTGACCTCCACGTAAGCTTGACTTCTGACTTCCACGTAAGCTTGACTCCTGATCATCCTGTGGTCTTGACTCCTAACTACATCATCTTACTGACCCTATAATCATGCGTCGTATCAATTACAAATGGTTTGAGATTTTGTTTTAGCTTTTTGACTTACAAACCTCTTCAAAAATTTTGTATTGGAGATGTTCTATGGATCGTAATTGACTCCAACCTTTCTGATTCACTCGAACACAATGATCTCTAAAGGAGTGGGTGAGCGGACTCTTTTGGACCTCAACCTCTGGCATCTCTTGACACGGTAAGGACCATTGGAGGCTATCTACTCCGAAGACATGCAACACCTATCCAATGACTTGAGAGTGTTAGATGTACAATCCAACGACTATGGCTCTTGACATTCTTTCCTCATGCATATTGTCTGTTGACAGGATGGTCACCTATGTGCCTAGCCTAGGTCTCGAGGGTTAATCTATATGAACATTCTTTCTCATCGGTTATATAAGATTCAACGAAGGTATGATTTTCTTAAGCTACTCTTCGTTTTTTGCTAGTCATTTTTTTTTCTATTTTTCATCTCACACTTTTGTTCATTTTCTCAAATCCAAGCTAACTTGACTGTGAGAAAGGTCACGTCGACTAGCCAATTTGTCGTCCGCTGAGGTCCTTGAATCATAGGCGACCAAGGTTTAATCGGTCAAAGGAAGGACATAGCTGTGGGCCCAAAGAGAAAGGGAAAGTAGGAACTGGAGCATAAAAAAGATACCGTCAACCACTTATTTATTGGCTCATGGTCATTCGGGATGAGATTGATTTTCAACTAGTGTAAAATACCTCAATAGTCACTAGTCAGTGTATAAGAGGAAGTCTCTCTTAATTTATTTTCCTTTAATATCAACATGAGATCATCCTGAAAGCAGCCCAGGGTTATCAACTTTTCCTGTTTATGGTCATTTTAGGGTTGACTCTGAGTAAAAGGGTAAGGCATACACTTTAGGGTTCCAGAATTAGAGATGTGCCCTGTGACCTCACAAGTCTATCCTCTCCTTTTTTGGCACCATAAGAAGCTGGAGAACCAGAACCACAAGGCCAATTCTTTCAGTTTTCGTTCTTTGAAGACTGCAGTCGTTGTATTTGTTGCTAACTGTCGTCTATACATGAGCAAGTCCGAGAGAGAAGCATCTGTAGATGGTGGTGCGTTTGAAGTGAGGAATCCAGTGGCTTCCTCTCGTCCCTTCTGCCTCGAGCTCTCCCTCAAGGCCGTCCAGAGCACGAGCGAGAGCAGCGGCAGCGGCAGCGGCGTCGGCGGAGAGTCGCCGGCTGCGTGCGGGCCGAGGTCGCAGAGAGTCTTCTCCTGCAACTACTGCCATCGCAAGTTCTTCAGCTCCCAGGCGCTGGGAGGCCACCAGAACGCCCACAAGAGGGAGCGGTCGCTGGCGAAGCGCGCGGTGCGGATGGAGGCGGCCTTCCCCTACGCCTGCGCGAGCATGGCGTCGCTGCCCCTCTACGGCTCCGGGATCCGCTCGCTCGGAATTCAAGCTCACTCTTCGGCGCACCGCGGAGTGGCGAAGTGGAAGAAGAAGGAGAGCGACGGGAGGGGCCGGATGGAGCCGGTCAGGGCAGGCCTTGTGGAAGATGAGGAGCTGGATTTTTGCTGCTGGCCTGGGAGCTTCAGGCCAATGGCGGATTCAAGTTCGGTCACTTCAATTACCCAGCAACAGCAACAACCAGAGGAGGAGGAGCCTGATCTCACTCTCAGGCTTTAACTTATTGCCCCTGTTTTTTCTTTTTTTTTTTAATAATTCAGATGTTCAAATTTAGCCGATTAACTAGATCTATTGGATAAATCTAGAACATAACTTATTGTCTAATTTGCTAAATGTCTTGCCTTGGCTGGTTAGTAGGCATGGTTGCATACTTTGCTACGGAGCCAACATGCACTCGGGCAAAGTTCAGTCGATGTGGCTCGAGCAAAATGCATCTAACTTCTTTCGCCAATGATAATACGCGTGTTGCACTACTAGTTAACGATCGGCGGACATGTGCACCGACATCCAGTTCTTTTGTTTCTTTAGGATTTGCTTTTAGAAAAGGTAAAGAGAGGCATGCTTATGAATGGCAAAATCAAGCCCCACCATGTGGTGCTCTGTTTTTCCCCCCTCTTATTGATAGCATAACAAGGTCAAGAAAGACATCATTATCTTTAACCTTTAGGTAAATTTTTTCTTGCATCCAATTATCAAAATTGGGAGGTTTTGATACTTATCTTGTAGAAAAAGTGAATGAAAAAATTACTTAAAATTTGCTTTCAGAGTTTTATGATAAATTGATTGATGTATGTAGATGAGAGGCTTTCTTATAGATGTTAAGCTAGGAATATTAAATTTGATAGATTCGAGTGTATAATATAGTCTTAACCGATCTCTTTGAAGATTTTTATTTTAGTAAGTTCCTTCTAAGAAGATTTTTTTTTTCTTTGTGTAATTGGGACATCTAATATAAAATCGAATAATACTTCATTCTCGATTCGAATTTTTCCTCCATCTAGTGTGAATTTAGTATCCTAGCTTAAGTTGGGATGGAGACCTAATCCTAATCTTTTGATGGCTCAAAATATGACTTGTGTGAAGTGGAGATGATGATAATGAGAGGAAAAGTAGTTTAGCCTCTCCAAGAGCATTTTGCTATGATGCCGAAAGACTTGGTGACATAGCGGCGGTGTAACATGTAGTATTATGGGATTTCATTGATGGAGATAGAGAATATCATCCGTTGTTTAGATCACGATCGTCATTCCATGTTTAAATTCTTGGTTTCGCCTCTGAACCTTCTATGGTAAAAATAAAAAATGATTTTTTTTTTTTTTTTTTGACAAACTCAAAGGAATAACTTAACTCACAATATGATGTGATTTCTTTATGAAAAATCATCCTCACGTTCCTTAGCTTTAAATGCAAACACAATCAATTCTTAAAAAAAAAAAAATCAAATGAGCTCTCCAAATTATGTGAATAGTAAAATGATAGTAACAATCTGGATATCATACTATATTATCACATCATATCCACAATATTATATATATATATATATATATATATATATATATATATATATATATATACATGATCCCGTCCAGAATTTGAGTCAGATGGGGACCGGTTGTGCTGTCGTTGGCGTTGACGAAAGGCGATGGAGGCTTCCTACGAGCACAATGCTGCATGGGCAAGTTCCACGGGTTGTTGACGGAGGGTGATGACGAGGATGATGAAGCGAGAGTTTCCTGCACACACTCAAACGAACCCCCTTTACATTAGGGACCAAGAAATATGAAAAAAGTCCTCGGAGCAGGCCCTCCGATGCTCTAGTCAGGTACTTTTTCCCCAGAAGAATAGTCAAAATTGCAGAAAGAAGAAGACAGATGCGAAAAGGTAAGTGAGCGTACCTATGCCAGGAAGAGGACACCCCTTTTTATATGACCATGTGTATTTAGGGCTTTTGGCAAGTGTCAGGGAATGTCGGGTGTCAAACTCTGTCTGGCGGTGGGTGACACTTAACATCCTCCTATAGGTCGGAGGAAGGTTCTGCTATCAGCTGGTCCCATACCGTTAGAATATATCCTGATACACAACAGATATTTTCTAACAGATGGTTACGATTCTTTGGCTCTTTTGTCATTTTCGTTGATCGAGCATGAACAAGAGAACTTCTAATAACCAGCGATTGCCCGGCCTGACCGGGGTGCATCTGAGTAATCCGTCATATCCCGACCAGACGCATCAAGCTAGTGTACATGAGTCTGCTGTGAGAAAACCCGGCCAGTAGAGATGGTTCCTTCTCCTTCTTCCTCGTTCTTGGTATTACTAATCTGACTTCTTAACCTGGGCATCCTAACCGAGTAACTTGTCTGAATTCCTGACCTGGTCATCTTGACCGAGAAACTTGTCCGAACTCCCGACCTGGACAGTCTGATCGAGTAACCAGTCTGAATTCCTGACCTGGTCCCCTCGCCCGAGTAACCCATCTGAACTCCCGACCTGGGCATCCTGACTGACTAACTTATTGAATTCCTAACCTAGTCATCTTGACCGAGAAACTTGTCTGAACTTCCGACTTGGACAGCCTGACCGAATAACCCCTTCTGAATTCCTGACCTAGTCCCCTCGCCCGAGTAACCCATCTAAACTCCCAACCTGGGCAGCTTGACCGAGTAACTTGTTGAATTCCTGACTTGGTCATCTTAACCGAAAAACGTGTTTGAATTCCTGACCTGGGCCCCTCGCCTGAGTGACCCATCTGAACTCCTGATCTGGGCAGCCTGACCGAGTAACCTATTGAATTTCTGACCTGGTCATCTTGACCGAGAAACTTGTTTGAACTTCCGACCTGGACAGCCTGACCGAATAACCTGTCTTAATTCTTGATCTGGTCCCCTCGCCCGAGTAACCCATCTGAACTCTCGACCTGGGCAGCCTGACCGAGTAACTTGTTGAATTCCTGACTTGGTCATCTTGACCGAAAAATGTGTCTAAATCCCTGACCTGGGCCCCTCGCCTGAGTGACCCATCTAAATTCCCGACCTGGGCAGGCTGACCGAGTAACTTGTCTGAATTCTTGACCTGGTCATCTTGACCAAAAAACGTGTCTGAATTTCTGACCTGGGCCCCTCGCCTGAGTGACCCATCTGAATCCCCGACTTGGACATCTTGTCAGGGCATTAGCTGAGTAATGGCCTTTAACGTTACAACCCCCTTTTTGAGGCGATACGTTTCCTCGACCTTTAACTGTCACGTCCTCTTGACTTCTGACTACTATGTCCCCTTGATCAGAATCTATCATTATGCACCGCATCAATATATATATATATATATATATATATATATATATATATATATATATATATATATATATATATATATATATATATATTTCTGATGTATTTATAGGAAATTTTTCTTTAAATAGGGTGCGTAACTCTGTCCATCATACGTACTTTTTGATTTATCCTAGTGACCAGTGAAAAATTTTATGAAATCAGATTAGTCGCTCATGAGTAGTCAATGAAGCTAAATGAGTTTATTATTATTAATTTCTACTAATTGTTACACCATATAATAGTTAATGCAATACTCTTAGAGCATTATAACAACCACTTAATAAATTTTATAATTATTTTAAAATAATTTTAACTAATTTAAAATAATTTTGATAAAATTTAAATAATTTTAATTAAATTGGTAAAAAATATATAAATATAATAGTATTCGAGACTTAGAATTTAGGAGTTAAGATTTATCTATAATTTTATAACAACTAGGGTAGATTATACAATTGTGTAGTAATTATATAATACCTTCTATGGTTATCTTAAAATAATTTTAACTGATTTTGATGAATTTTAATTTCTTTTCTATTTGGTAAAAACTATTGTGATATAATGGCATTCAAGTTTAAGATTTATCAGTAAACAGTATAAAATTTAGAATTTTATTATAGCTATGTTAACCGCTTCTACGAATATTTTAAAGTAATTTTGATTCATTTAGATAAAATTTGAATAACTTTGACACACACAAATAATAATAATAAATAGGATTTTAAAAATATAAAAAAGATGAGATTTTACTTATTGAGCCGCATTTTGTGTGTTTCAATGGGGTCTTTCTTAAAGCATCTATAATGCTAACTAATTATAATATCCATCATCTTATCAAAAAGCATGGATTAAACTGTTACATATTAATTATAACAACATATTTTTTTAATCACTTTTCTTTTAATATTATCATTCATTATTTATGGTTTTTATTGTCGACTCAATTATTTTAAAATTAATACATATTAAATAAATATAATTAAAATATATTTTAAAATATTAAAATTATTATTATTATTTTTAATAATAATCTGACTTTTAAAAAAATAATTTTACTATTTTTAAAAAATAATATTAGTTTTTAAAAATATATTTATTAAATAAAATAAATGTGGATAAAAAATACCACAACAAATTAAATTATTACCATTTAAAAAATAAATAATTATATTGTTAAAAAAATACTCTCATATTTTATTATTTATCTCTTTTATTTACTTTTTAATTTTAAAATTTATAAATTTTTTAATAAATTAAAAAATAAACTAGTGGGGTGGGCTGGCCCACCCCACCCCACCCCACCCCAGTTGAACGCGTTCAAATGAAGAAGAGTATCGTGGATGCTCTTAGGCGCGTGTAACGGGTCGGCAAGGAGTCTTTAGCAATCGTCAAGCAAGTCAAGCCCCTGGTTCGCCTCGCTCACTATAAAACCAGCGGGAAAGGAGTGAGGAAGACGAAATCAAGGAGGCGGAAAGAAGAAGAGCTGAAAGAAGAAGAGCGGAAAGTAGTGAATCGTGTGCCTTCATTGCGATCAATGGCGGAGCAGTTGACGGAGGAGCAGATCGCTTTTTTCAAGGAGGCATTCAGCCTCTTCGACAAGGACGGAGACGGTATCCCTTCTCTTCTCTCCCGCTTCTACCTTAAATGTAACCCTAGGCTGTCCGCAATGTGTCTTCTCGTGGTGTTTCTCTGTGAGTTGTAAGATATTGAGATCGGTGGATCATGGATCCCTGCTGTCTCTTTATCATGTGCGAACTCTGCAATCGAAATGATGATGGGGCCTTTTTTGGGTCGATCTTTGATAGAGGGTGATCTTATGTTGGGCAATGTTAATGTTGGACATTCTTACGTTTTTCTTCTGATTCATCTGGATCACGGTTTCTCTCTTTCTATAAATTTCTTGAGTGAGGAAAAGTTTCGCACCTGATTCTGTGGATTCGTTTGCACAAAAAACTAAACATTCCTTTTTATCATCACTGTAAACAAGTTGGTTGCAAACGGAATTGATTGCTCACAATGCTTTTAGTAAACTAGTGTATCAGTTGCACTGAATGGGCAAATGGAATGGGAACTTGGGATCAATCATATTATCAAGTCAATTAAATATAGTGTGAAACCAAGCTACAATTCAATCAAATGACACGCGGATGGTGCATCATTCTTTCAAATGACAACATGTTTATTAATAATCGCATGTTTCTTATTTTTGTTGTTTCAATTTTTTAGGCAAGAATCATTGCTGCCACACTTCTAAAATATCTTCCCTTATCTGAACATGGCGTACAAGAATATTTCATACAACTGGGTATGAGTTCTAAGACTGTTGAGATGCATATGACCTAGTAGATGAAATTGTAACGTAGAATGTGTACACGTGTTCTATAGGTAATCTTGACTATCATCTAGAGTTTTAATCATCAATACAATTTCCTATGTACTCTTAGAAGTACTTTGGTTTTTGTTTTATTGCATGTAAAGTAGGTTTACAGTTTGGTTTTTGATACCTTGTCTTTTAAGCATATACATGTTTTTAATTTACTTTCTTTTAAGCATAGCTTGCATATGAATGAAGAGTAAGGTTCCCTCAAATGCTTAAATCCATGTGCATCAGTTGGAAAGTTTGTCTGATATTTGTTATGTATTTGAGGTTATGTACGCCCAAGAAAAAGTTTTTCAATGGTTACTTTCACATTGGTATTGGACTGGTGTCTGGAGATTAATATATGCATCTTTTCCTTTGTCTAGGCTGCATAACTACAAAAGAGTTAGGCACCATTATGAGATCCTTAGGCCAAAACCCAAGTGAAGCTGAATTGAGAGATATGATCAGTGAAGTTGATGCTGACCAAAATGGAACAATTGATTTTCTTGAGTTCTTGAATCTGATGACACGTAAAACCAAGGTCAGATTTCACTTTATGTGCTTTTGTTTTTTTGCTTTATAGCGTCTCTTTGATGAAATTAAAACATGACGGTTGCTGGTATTTTTGTGTCCACAGGTAGGTTTTTTTTATATGTACATTCTCCTATGATATTATTTTATAATACAAGTCTGAAAATTGTTTTCTAGCAAAAAACCAAAGAAAACAGCTAGTGACTTGAGATCTGTCATAGTTGTCAAGTATTGCAGAGATTTTGATCTTTGATAGATTGACATTGGGTCATTGTTTTGTGGCACTGCATAAACGCGGAAGAATCACTGATGGCCAGAATCAGGTTACATCCACAGAAAGGATCAGGTAGGTAAGGGGCTTAGATTTTCTATATATAGAACTGGAGGTGAGGTTGGACGGCAGCAGCAAGGGTAAAAGAGGAGTTGCACAATTAGTTACCAAGTAGTTCATTCCAAAAAAATAGAGAATAATACACTCATGTGCAATTGTTACATTATAAAAATATATTAAATTTTATAATTTATATATACTTCTAATTTATATGTCTAGTGGCTGTTAAATTATCTCAACATGCTTCTTGAATTAAGAGCATATAAAGGAGAAAGCCATTAATTTTTCTTGAAACTAAATCATTAATTCGATCATTTTTGTGGAGTCAATTTACTGATATGTTGTGTGCTACTGATGTCTCACTCAGCCATGAACAAATTATCTGCAAGTAAGCACGCATTATCATGCATGGCACATTCAACTACTCATATGTCCATGCTTCTTCCAAGGAAATTAACAGTCCCTATTCAATTTGTTATAGAATGATCCTTGTCCCTCGCTGAAAAGATGCAGTTGAATTTTATTTCATGTGATATTAGAAGTTCAGGAGATTTAGTTGAATCCACAGTGTTCTGATAAATAGTTCGTAAGCCTTATTTAATTATCATCTTTTAACCAAAATGATACATTCACTATATTTTGCTTTTGAATAAATGAAGGATGCTGATTCCGAGGAGGAGCTGATGGAGGCATTCAAAGTGTTTGACAAGGACTCAAACGGGTTCATTTCTGCTCAAGAGGTGCCATATATTCCCAAGATTTGAATGCATAACATCATTACTAGAGAACTCTGAGGCTGCTCATCGAATGACAATTACCTTAATCAGGCTCTTGTTGAATCTGGAAACAGTCTATATAATACTGCTTTCTGCTTTCCTTTTTCTGCATTTGCAGCTCCGCCATGTGATGGCAACCCTGGGCGAGAAATTTACGGACGAGGAGGTCGACGAAATGATACGAGAAGCAGACATCAACGGCGATGGACAAGTCGACTATCAGGAGTTTGTGCAGATGATGTTGGCCAAGTAATACTCGCATCAGTTTATGGAGGCAGTCTACCAAATTACCCCGGCTTGTTAGAAACTGTTATGGGCCACAATCATGGCTAACCTGCCTTTTTTGGTCGAGTGCTTCACATGAACATTTTGGTCTTTATTTCGAGACACAAATGAGAGATCAATAAGTATCTGATCGGTAAGTGAGTTAGATTGACTTCTAGTCAAACATATTGCTTGCATATCAAATGTGGTGTGTGAATAAATTTGACTTTTGCAAAAGCATGACAATGAATAAGATAGGAACGCAGATAAAAGAGTTTTTCACGGAAGATTCAGATTTATTATTAAAATCATGTCCAAATCAAACCCATTCTGCATGCAGATCAGCTCAATCCAGATCCTTTGCCTCCTCCTCGTCCTCCATCGCCTCGTCCCCGATCTTGATCACCTCCTCCACTCCTCCGTTCATAGCCGCTCTGCCTCGGGCGGTGGCCTCTGATGACGCCACCAGCGCTGCCGCCGCCGGAGCAGAACTGGCGCTGCCCTTGTGGTTGTGCATCCACACCTTGAACGCCTGCCTGGTCACCCCGATCCCGCGGCAGAACCTCGAAACCTGATCCTCCTCGCCTCCAGCCCTGGCACGGCTCCTCGGGATCTTCCACCCAAGCCTCTCCGCGCAGCAAGCCATGCGCTGCTTCTGCTCCTCCGAAAACCTCGCCCGCGGCCGCCGCCTCTCACTCCGCTCAGGCAGGGTGCCGGCGATGCAGAAGTCCGTGCGGTGGAAGTTGCGGTGGCAGCCGCACGCGCCGCACTGCAGCTGGCGGTCGCCGGACGCCGGAATGAACCTGCAGCAGCCGTCCACGGTGTAGCCGGCGCCGTGCCTCAGCGAGTGGTTCCTCATGCACTCTTTATGCACCTCCTTCGCGCCCTCATGACCCTCCATCACCGTGGGTTCGAATGCTTCGGGGTGCATGTTCTTGGGAAGTTTAGGGGGTATTTATCGAGTAGAGGGAGCAATTTGAAATTACATCCGAGGCCATGCCATATTTAGCCTATTTCCCATTCCTACAGGCGCCTCGGTGGTGTCAAAATAGTAAATTCGCGTATGCGGAATTCCTACTTCGGGTGGTTTCTTCTTCGGATATGGTTGCATTGATGGTCGTAATTCAAAGCTGACAAAACTTTGTTAGAATACTTTAATGATTATTCTCACTGAGTTTACGTTACAAAGAGAGGGCTTAATCTCCTAATACATCACTCCAAAAGGTTGTTGATATGCTCAAATGCCTTCGTTTTTTGTTTTTTTAGGACAAATGTAGCATGCAGATGAGTACATTCCATAGGAGTCAGGAGATAAGCGAATTTAATTATTATATTATTTGAGCAAATCATTTAATTAAATACATATGTTTAATTGAAATTTAATTATGGATATAAACAAATTTTTAACGAGAATTTTTTATACAAATAAATTTTTAACAACAAATCAAATACATATACGAAGAAAAAGTTTATTAATTTCTTATCAATATTTCTTCACGTCGTCGGACGACGACAGCGTTTCCTCTCGTCGAGGAGGCCTCGGCGCCAACGGTGAGATCTCGCCGCCGGCAGGCATGTCGGAAAGCAAGGCCAGCCAGCGGCGGACGCTGACGGAGCGCGCCGGTCGGAAGCTGAGGCTTCTCCTCACCCTGTCGTCGGAGAAAATGGTGGAAGACTTGGAGAGGATGAGATAGACGAGAGCCTGAACCAGAGCGAACAGCGCCACCTTCGTCAGCACGTCGGAGTCGGAGAAGAAGCCGTCCATCACTCTAATTAAATGATTAAAATCGTCGAAACTAAATTAACAGAGAGATTATTGAGATACGAGAGCAGAGCCCAGAGAAGAAGCCGCTCTAAATAGAGGAGGGTTTTCTGGCCTGGTGGTCAAACATTTGACTGTCACGTCAGCAGCAATTATCTAGATCTTGGAATGGGTCAGAGTCAAACGACGGCGGCGGCTGATGAAGGTTCATAACGCGTGCCAGCTGGCAGAAATTATAAACGTGCACGAAATCTGCGAGATAAAAGAAAAATTACAATCATTTATATTAAAAATTATTTTTTTAAAAAATATATATAATACTGAGTCAAATTCAACAATCATGCTCATTTCAGTCCGAACCGGTCTAAACTATCGGGCCGTAGCCCTTCGCAGCCCATAACATGCCAACTGGGCGGCCTATCCCACTCCAACGGCCATGCGACGCGGGTCACCGATGGCAATCTCGTAAATATCTGATCACTCCCAACTCAATCTCTTGTAAACGGATCGGGGTTTGTGCTTCTTCTAACCTCAGAAGCTCCAATGGCGGTCGCTCATCGTCTCTGCTCGACGTCGCCCGCACCTCGTCTCCTCCTTTATCTCTCATCATCTCAATCGTTTTATTCCCGTACGCCCTCCTTCCAGAGGAAAACGCCTCGACCGGCACCGCTGGCGTGCCGCTGCTCCAAGAAGAAAGAAGCCAACTTCGCCGATCAGCTCCTCGACTACATAGAAGGTAAGTATTGTAATGCAATTTCATCTGGACGTAGTTTTTTTTTTTCTTGATTTGAGAAAGAAGTTCGTATCTCGTGTAGGATTGTCACTTTTCTCTCTCGATCGCGGAATAAAACTTTTCTGACAAATCGTCTGAGATTCAGTAGTTTATATGTGCACCTTTGATCTGAGAAGATTAACCTTATTTTTCCAGGCGGGCCTAAGTTGAGGAAGTGGTATGGAGCGCCTGATTTGCTTCCTAAGGATGGTGATCTGGAGGATGATGATGAATCTTCAGGTAGAATGAAATTTATGCATGCTAGAACTTGTATCTTTGTGGTCCATATCAATAACCTTTTACCTTGATGGATACTAGAAATCGAAGAAACACGCGATGCTGTGCTGGTCACTGATGGTGAAAGCGAAATTGGTCAGGTGATGCCTTTCTGACCTAAACAGGAGAGATTATCTCTTCATTAATGTATAATGTTCCTTTTGTTTTGGAAGTAACTAGTTCACACTGTATTTCAATGCTAAAAGTTTGCTAGTTCTTTCATTTATCAATATCCAATATCAGTCAAATTTTCTTCTTCTTCTTTGATAGCAAACAGACAATTAGTCTTTTTTCCTTCCAAATTATTTCGACGTTTTGATTTCTCACCAATCGAGGCATAGCCAATATGATAGTTTCTTTCAGTTTACTAATTCTCCTGTGGTTTACACTTACACCAGATGGTAATCCTTTCATTGATTCTTAAGCGCCTCCGGATAAAAGCAATAGTTAAGGATAAACGAGCTGCTGCTGATGCCTTTGGAACTTATGTTGAGGTAAACATCTGCACAATGATGATAGCACTGATCATATTTCTCTAAAGTATACTGGATTCTTTGGATCCTTTGCTTTATGTAGTCATTGGTTGGAGATCTGAATGACAAGACCTTTCTCACAAAGACTCTCAGAGGTGTTCGTTCGATCATTTGTGCATCAGATGTATGTATGTTGAATTCTGATGTATTTTGATTCTGTCTATCTTCCAGATGTCTAGAATATATATACTTGTTTAGGTTTCCTAAGAGGCATATGCACCATTCTCCTGGATCTTTGATATCACTCATTTTCGATTCTGACTTTTGTTTTTGCCATAGAAATGATGGTCTTAAAGGTATATGATTCTTGCATAGCTGATGTTGCTTGCATAATCTGTTTTGCTAGACTCTCTTTATCTTGCAGGATGGCTTTTTCTCGGACATAGCTCGAACAAAAGGTGTAAACCACATTGTTCTTCTATCTCAGGTCCTCAAGTTTTTCATCGAGCAAATTCTCATGTTTCATCTCTCGTCATGGTCTTCAAGCATGAGTTTTGATCAGATTGCAGTTGGCGTATTATAAAGGAAGTGGCGGATTTCAAGCGATTATAAATAGCAAAGCCAGAGAGCTGGCGGATAGAGATGAAAAGGCTGTGATAACGGCTGGTGTTCCATACACAATAATAAGAACTGGCTTGCTGCAGAGCGTTCCTAGTGGCAATCAAAGTTTCAGCTTCAGCAAGGTACTTAACAGTAATTTGAATTAGCAACAAGGGCGCATTCGTATCTGATAATGCAGGCATTTTTTGATGCAATCTATTCAATCCTTCTCACAAGCATGTTGTCACCAAATGTAGGGTGATGCAGCAAAGGGAAGTCTGAGTAAAGAGGATGCAGCAGTTATTTGTGTGGAGGCACTTGAGTCACCCCCAGAGGAAGGCCTAATATTTGAAGTAAGCTAAATTTGAAGATGCATTTAACCTAAACTAATCATTGGTTTCTGCAACACTAATAGGGAGTGATATCTGTGTAGGTGGTAAATGGGCCAGAAAGGGTTACAGACTGGAAGGTGAAATTTGCTGCCCTTATTGAAGGCACTGTAGTATCACAATGACGCCCACTTCTTATTGATGGTTTGGTTAGAATGAAATTTGAGATTTAGATCGCATTTAGAAGACGAACAACGTGATGATCACAACAATGTGAGAAATAATCACCTTTTATTTTTGATCTGCAAGCTGATCATCTGCAAAGCTTATACACTGTTCTGTATGCTAACAAGTGTAAGCTGTCTCATTCTCTTCTTCCCTCCTTGATATCTTTCTATCTAGGTAAATTGAATGATTCTTTACGACGGTCTGTTCCTCTTGTGGCCGCGCTTTCCATCAGAGTCTGCGTCCTTGGAGTCGGCGAATGAGACGGAGAGATTGCCGTAGAGATCGACGATGCGGCGGATGTTGTCGTTGAGCTCTCGGATGAGGCCGACGTTGCGGCTGAGGTTGTCGGGGATTCTGGACTCGTGGTTCTGGTTGATCTCGTTGATCAGGAGCCTGTTCTGGTCCAGAATGCTCTGCACCTGGAGGAAGTTCCTTTGCAAGGGATCCAAGAGTTTGCCCTCGATTTGACTTCCATTGCCGATGACCAAGGTATCCATCTCCAACATCCCCTCCTCCTCTTTGTCGCCAGAAGCCCTTCAAAGTGAGACTTTAAATCAAATTCAAAAGGCATATCGGAAACTTCTTAGGGTTCACTAGGGGAGGAGAAATAGTTGCCAATGGCAGCTTCATTTCAGAAAGGCAACAAAGGCAACGCAAGCGAGATCATATGACACACATGATGCTCGCCGCGGCGTTCTCGAAGTCTCATTTAACAAATTCTTCTTTCGAACAATCAAGACGATAATCGAAGAAGGAAAACGGAAAGAAAGGGAAAAAAAATAGCCATCAGAGCGCACGAACAGAGGAGAAAATAAAACCAGGGAACCAAATCGTACCGAATTCACCATGGCTCAAAAGAAAGCTCGGTAAGATAGATCTGATGCAACCAAAACGCATGAAAAAAGAGATCTTAAATGGGGGATCTTTTTCGTGGCAGATTAGTGTCATGATACATACCTCAGAGAGGCGAAGGGGAGCGGCGAGAGGAAGGAGAAGATGAAGGAGCGAAAACCTCGATGATATCGGCGATTTAGTCGAATCTGGAAAGGAATGCAAATGAGAGAGAGAGGTGCAGAAAATCACGAAAAGATTTGCTGTGGAGGAAAGCAGTGGCGTGGCCCTGTCCCCTCGTGTTTGGCGTATGTGACTCCTCTCCTGAAGTGATCAGATTTGTCCATTTAAATCTTAAAAACTCATGATAAATATAGGGTTATTTATTTTATATATTAATAATAATTTAGTTTGATGGTAAATGAGTTTATTAGATACTTTATGAGTTTATTGATAATAAACTAGTTTTTAAAATTTTATTTTTGATGAGTTATTGGAAACTCCTTTTATTTATTCTTACTCGATATATGTTCCTCACTTAAATCTTGCACATTATTACCAAACAAACTAACTAAAAGATAAAATCTGCCTGAAGCAAATTCGCACTCTTTTTCTGTGTGAAAGCCCCATGTACGGTCGAATCCGAGATCTTTCCGGCCAAATCTTGCGACTGCACAGAGGACTTTCACACAGAACTGCATGGAAGGAGTTTTGTTATCTACGACAGTAAGCAGAAGCTGGGAGGATCATCATTTTCCTCCCAAGCGCCGTTTGTTGCTCCTTCACTAGCCATCATGTCTTCAAGATCCTGACAGTTCTTGATGCCGTCACCTCTCTGCGATTCGTATCCAAACTCTTCGATCTCAATGCCGACGATGTTTGGCTCTTCCCAAGCACCTGAATCCAAAGGCCATGCCACTGCGAGCATGTCCATGGCAGAACCAGAGTAGCCTTCTGGGACGGCCAACAATGGCAGCATCAGAGGAGCATCCAGACCACAAAAGGCTCGAGCCATGTTCGAGTCAGCATCAGTCGGCAGAGATGCAACAGTGACCTTTCCTTGTGGTGGCGGCTTGGTCGCTGTGCCGCTAGAATTTGATTCGGTTCCAGTTGAAATTGTGCGATACGGATTGTTGAATTGAGGCAGTTCACCTTGCAGCTTCTTCACCAAAGTCGTGTTCCAGTAGTTCTTGATCTCGTTGTCGGTTCGCCCGGGCAATCGCCTTGCAATCAGAGACCACCTGTGTCCGGCCCCAATAGGAAAACAAAAGGGAATCACTATACTCTACAAATACTTGTTGAACATCAATATGAAAATGACCTGTTTCCAAGTAGCTTGTGGAGTCTGATGATCAAGGCCTCCTCGTCATCGGAGATGTTCCCCCTCTTGATGTCCGGCCGCAGGTAATTGAGCCATCGGAGTCTGCAGCTCTTCCCGGAACGCTTAAGCCCTACGTGCATTCTCCAAATCCAACACTTTCTCTTGAGAAATGTATAGACAACACTTTTCAGAATATGGAACTGAACTGAACTGACCGGCTCTTTTAGGGAGAGACTCCCATTTGCCCACCCCGTAAGTCGATATGTAGGAAACAAGCACCTTGTCTTCTTGAGGAGTCCATGCTCCTCTATTGATCATCCCCTCATTCGAAGAGCTAGGCTTCCTCCCCATTTCCTTTGCCAACTCTCTCTTGTATCTTAATTCAGTACTGTGACTCTCCGAGGAATCCCAAGGGCCTTTTATAGTTCAAAGTCCATGGTTTAGCATGCTATTTGAAAGGTAGTTTTAGCAAGAAAAAGTGAAGTGGAAGGCCATGAAGGAGCTCACGTAGGTGCTGCTCCATGTTTTAGAAGAGGACAAAAGAACAGCTCTGGTGACCATTGGCCTCTCTCGTGCCCTCAAATTGTGGGACATGTTCAGAGGCACCTGCAAATTACCTACCACGAGTGCTTCTCAGGTTTGTCGTCGTTTCATGGAAAGCTTCAAAGCTATGGCATTGAATGGTGAGGGCCATATTGAAGGCAGATGCAGAGACACTGATTGATATGAGACAGCTGAATTCCTCCATCACATATAGAGAACAAATTAGCCTGGCTCAATTAAGTGTTTGCATGGATATGTTCGAGTAAAAATAAAAATGATATAGAAAGGTTTAGCTGAATTATTTGGTCTGACTTTCTTATGTCAACTGTGCTATTTCGAGTTCAGTAACACTTGCTGCAGTTAATGCACGCGCGTGTTGGGAGCAGGCAGATCCATGTGTTTGTTTTAGTGAGAACTATGCCATTTATGATGTATCTTATGTATATGATGAATAAGAAATTATTATAATTTTAAGATCGAAGTGTCAAATCTTGATCGAATGCTCCTTAAAATTCAAAACTATGCATTTAAATCTATTACATCTTAATTAGTTCTACATTTTTTTCACTATGCTTTAATATATTTTACTTATAAAAAAATTAGATGTAATTTTAAGAAAAGTAGTTAAAATTTGGAGTGCATGAAATCACAGACCATGCTCCCATCTTATGTCTCCTATCCGCAGCCATACGATCTCAAGCATCGCCCCAGATTAAGAGGATCTCAGCCGTCGGATTTCGTAGCTTTCTCTATTGAGTCCTCAGGCGCGGATTTCTTGAAGCTCGTGGAAACCAAAAACCCTCGTCACTGCCTCGCCGCCATGTCCGCTCCGGCCGTGATACGGGACTTCGACGACTTCGTCAAGGTCCATGAGATACTGCTCGCCGCCTCCGGCGTTCCTCCTACGCTATACCGCCAGCTCTTCCGCAAGCTTTCCGCCGATACTTTCGACGGCGGCGAGTTCTTCACCATCGAGCCCTGCGAGGGCGGTCGCCAGCGTCGCCTTTTGCTCTCCGTGGAGTCTCTGTTGAGAGATTCCGACGTTTTTCTCATCGACCATGCTTGGTCGTTCCGCCTTCCGGATGCCCTTCAACAGGTGAGAACTCCGCAGTTTTTTTTTTCTGATTTCGTGATTGATTTGTTGAAGAAATATTAGTTTTTGAGTGGGATTACAGCTGAAGGAGGTTCCGGGATTGGCTGAGAGAATGTCTGCCTTGATGTGTGTCGATCTCGATATGAAAACCAACGATGAGGTATCGGAGCTCGAAATCAGTGAGGAGGCGATCGGTAAAAGCCAGGATAGAGTGTTGGAAGTACTGAAAAAGGAGGTAGACAAAGCAAAAGAAAGTGGACGTGACGCAACTTGGTTGGAGCTCGATGAGCTCGAGATTGACGACGAGATGTTAAAGTCCCTAGATTTGTCTACTAAGTTTCCGGTTGGTAGCATCTTTACTTAAGCTGCAACTTTGAGTGTTAATTGTTATATGTCATGGGTGAAGTACATTTGATTGCTGTAAAAATCTACACTATGCTTGTTGGGATACCTTATTTTCCTTTTCAATGCAGCATTTTTTTTTTTCATGAATTAATTGCTGCTTGCTTTTGCCCCCCATTGCACCAGAACTTGGTTGCTCTCAACCTCTGGAGCAATAAATTACAGGATTCAGAAAATGTTATTCAGGAAGTAACAAAATGCAGAAATTTAAAAGCAATCTGGTTAAACGACAACCCTGTCGTTCGCAATTGGTACATATTCTACAACTTGGGTTTTTTCCTTCATTTTTCAGAGCACGTAGCTGAGATTGTCTTATTCAACTTTTGTGTGTAACTCATGGATTTATACCCTATGTGATTCTGGTTAAATTATACATAATATGATTTGCTTCCCTTTTATAATGTTAGTACCTTTCTTCTCTATGCAATCAATATTTGTAAACTGTTAAAAAATACTGAAACTCTAGAGAATGGCATGTCTTCGTAGTTTTAGGGATCTAGAGGATGCTTTGTCTATTCAGAATATTTTACAAGTGATTGACTGGTACATTTGCATATTCAGTGGTGATACAATTGCTAAAGCAGTTCTTGCTGGTATCCCTGGTCTGGAAATTTATAACTCATGCTTCACTAGCAATTTTGGAGAATGGGCATTGGGATTTTGTGGAGATATTGGTGGAGCAGACAATACAGGATGCTTTTGTAGCGATAGTGGTTCATTGGTGAAAGTCACCAAGCTTGATCTTTCTAATCGATGTATCAGGGACCTGCCAAAGGTTAGTTATTGATGGCGTGACTCATTTGTTTCAATTATGCATGTCACAGATGATGGTTTCAAGAAAATGTCATGTGTTTTACGCTTTGATTGATACATTAGTCCACAGAAACCTTATTTTTCAGTTCTTTTATTTCTCTCAGGCTTTTTCACCTGTTGTGATGCCATCTCTTTCACATTTGAATATCCGTGGCAATCAGCTAGACCAAGTTTCCATTGATGTTCTCTTACATCTATTAAGGGATTTCAGTTCTTTGCAAAGTTTGGAGGTAAGCATAATCTAGTTTCTTTTTTGTGCTAATATGCGTACTTTGATATACTATTACGATTTACTATTGCAGGTTGATATTCCTGGTCCGCTTGGAAACAGCGCTGTACAAATTTTGGAATATCTTCCTAATTTATCTTTTCTAAATGGTGTTAGCAGATCAGATATAACTGAAAGTGGTAAACATGTTATAGACTCTTCCCTTCAACCACGTTTACCAGAATGGGGGCCTACAGAATCTCTTGTTGATAGGGTTCTTAATGCAATGTGGTTATATTTGATGACGTACAGACTTGCAGATGAAGAAAAGATTGATGAAACACCTATCTGGTATGTGTTATGTTTTAGTGTTTTTTTCAAGTGCATATTCATATTATGTAAGTGCACTGATCTAATACCCCAACCGTCAACATAGTCAATCTTCAGAAAATCAACATCACTTGGATCATACACACACTGATCAGAGGACTGAGTTTGGGCTTATATTTGACTCTTTATTTAATTATCATGTTAAAGCTTTTATTTTCTTTTTGCTATAAGAGATATTTTCATGAATGGATTATTCAATTTTTATACTCTATTTCCTCACTGATTTCCTTCCATGCTATATCTTTACTATTTTAATCTACCAGATATAGATGCACTGTAACTTGTATGACTACTATTTGCCATCATGCTTGATCCTGTACTGTGGATGCATATTTCCTGTTTGTTTTATGCTGTTATATAATTGCTGTAATATCATGCTTATGCTTTTAACTATGCTATCTAAGGAGCATTTCAGTCAAGTCTCGCTAAGAGTTTTTTGGCATGTAAAATGGTGTTCTTTCACAAAAAGTGCTAGCAGTCATCTACAATATGCCTATCTTCAATATTTATTTATTTATTTATTTCAAAACATTCAGCCAATGAATTACCATCTACCTTGCTTTATTTCCTCTTTCCTTGTCTATTGCCCTCACTTCCTCCAAGGTTTTCAATTCAGGAATGTTATTCAGATCAGCTTTAAATTCAGGATTTGAATTAAATTGTGCTGGAAGAATGGAACTTTGCCAACTGAATCAGCATTCTTAGAAAAACCTAAACTAAGTCTACCACAAAAGCACACACCAAGGGGGAAAATAGATGACCTGAGAATAATATTCTGATTCTTCAATGCTCCTTTATGCTCACTTATCGTCTCATTGGTTGCTGGTCATTCTTTCTACCAATCAATTATGTTTTCAGAATTATAGGGATTGGCCTTCATTCCTTCATCAAGTCTCTAATTGGGTGTCAATGCCAGCTTTTAGCTGATCAAATTGTTGTTAATAACTATCTGTGAAAGTTTTAGTATGTTGCTTCTTCCTCTTGTCTAGAAACATAAAGCAACTGTCACTTGTGCCCTTTTGTAAGATTATGTGCATGCCCTGTATCTAAGATGCTTCAAAGATGAAAATCGTACTGTGCTCTTTCTTCAGAAAAAGGGGCATTTATTTGCTTGCACTAATAGAAAATGCTGAATTGGTAGGTGTTAATCATCATTTTATTTATAGGTATGTCATAGATGAGTTGGGTTCTGCTTTACGACACAGTGATAATCCAAATTTCAGAGTGGCACCTTTTCTGTACGTGCCCAATGGGAAACTTGCATCAGCTATAAGGTAATTCATTTCAAACATTTATCTGTTACATTATGTTACTTCAAAGATTTGAACGCACTTATTTCCCATTTTTTTTTATTTTGATTTGAATTTAGTAGCATCACTTAGGACGCCCTAGATGATGTTTTATTTCTTCCTCTTGACATTTTTTGTTTTATTCCAAGAGTTGTAGATTGCATAGTCATTGTGTCCTTATTTTGATTCAACAATTGTTTATTTATCACTGCTTCCCTCATAGAAGAGAAAGACTGTCTAAGAAGATTTTCTTGCCAACTATTGCAAACGAATCGAAGTCATATATTCTCAAGTAGCCAATTAGTAATATCGTGGAAGTTATACCTTAGCTATGAAAGAAGAAGCACAGATGGAAAACCTCTCTGATATCCTCACACAATAATTTATAGCAATAAAATTTCTCCAGTCTTGAAAATTGAAATTACTTTTAGAAAATCAGGAAACATTTGAATTGCTACTTGTGTTTTGGGCATTAGCAAAACTTCTTGAAAACCTGCTAACAATGAATTCTTTCAGCTTTTCACTGCTGTGGCCAACCCAGGACGTGCATTATGGGGAAGAATGCACCCGAGATTTCTTATTTGGTGTTGGGGAGAACAAACAACGCTCTGCAAGGCTCACAGCTTGGTTTCATACACCAGAAAATTATTTTATTCAGGTACTAGGTTTTCTTTGCTATTGGGAAGATGATTCACGCTCTAATAAAACTTACTCCACAGGAATTCAAAAAATACCAACAGCAGTTTGCATTAAGAAATCTTTGTGCTTCTACTGAGGAGTCCCCTCCAACCACACGTGTGCTTCAACATAATGAGCGTCCCCTCCGTGTTTATACTGACAACCCACAAGTAGATGAATTCTTAACACATCCTGAATTCATTCTCAGTAAGTGTTTGTGCAATGCTGGTTTGTCCATACTTTTACATTAAAAAATTATCTTTACAGAACCACCAGACTATTCTCCTAAAAATATCATTTCAAGAAGCTAAAAGTTTATAAAGCAACTTGTCTTATCCCTAAATTGCAAATCTTACTTTATTGCTATGTCAAGCACACTCAAGAAGGTATTTTACTTGCATATATCCCAACTTTGGCAGGGATAAATCTGATACTACAAGCTTCTCCTCCATTCCAACTTTTTAACACTAGAAAAACATTTACTTCTATAACACACACAGATTCCTATCTTGTTCCTTGCTTTTTTTTACAAGATTTGGTTCCATGTTCAAACTCTTCTGGTAAAATGTAATTGGCTGTGATCTCATATTTTCAAGACTCATTTCCTGACTGATACCTAAACCATTTTAAAAAGCATATTTTTCTACCAACTTGTTAGCTCAAGTAGTTATGCAGTTGGATGTAATCCCCATATTAAGGGGATCAATTCCTCATGTAGACCTAAAAAATATTTCTTTTGTTGGCTCATAGTTTGTTTCATCATCAGCCACTGATGCGAAGGAGGCTGATATTATCTGGACTAGCATGCAAGTGGATTCAGAAGTGAAGAAAGCTCTTGAATTAACAGACCATCAGTATACAAATCAATTCCCTTACGAAGCTTGCCTTGTCATGAAACACCATTTGGCAGAGACAATTTTAAAGGTATGCAAAGCCATGGCCACTTTTATGGTCTTGCCATAATGATATATTTATTTTAAATTGTGATTCCGTGTATAATAGCATAATATGTATAGTGTTAAACCAAGCAAATCTATTGATAGTTTGATTATTCCTTTTTTGTTTTTGCATTTTTGTTCACAGTTGTCATCCATCTATTTGCAGGCACAGGGCAGACCTGAATGGCTTCAACCTACTTATAATTTAGAAACACATTTGTCCCAACTCATTGGGGACTATATCATCCGGAAACGAGAGGGACTTAACAATTTATGGATTTTGAAACCATGGAACATGGCAAGAACAATTGACACAACGGTTACTGGTGATCTATCAGCAATTATCAGGCTCAAGGAGACTGGACCTAAGATATGCCAAAAGTATATTGAGCACCCTGCACTATTCAAAGGGAGGAAGTTTGATCTGCGATACGTCGTATTGGTTTGCAGTATGAATCCTGTAGAGATATTTCTTTTTGATGTGTTCTGGGTATACTACAACATTTCCTCCGCCATATCTAATTTTTTTTTCTTGATATCTCCAAGTTCTCGAAAAGTCAATGCTGACAGTTAAAATTGATTGATTCTTTCAGGTTAGATTAGCAAACAATCCATACACTCTTGAGAGAAGTAGCCTCTTTGAGTACGAGACTCACTTCACCGTGATGGTAAATTTACTCTCATTGCTTTAGCAGTATTAAAGAAAATGAACCACTAATTTGTGTTTACCTATTTCTTTTAGGCAAATTCAATATTTGATTTCTTGAAGCTTGTTCTTGAGAATGCTCTCTTTGTCGTGTTTGTTTCTGAATGTTTTGAGAACACAGTAACATTCAGTATTGTATGTTTTTAGAACTACTGTGGGCGATTGAATCACATGAATACTCCAGACTTTGCAAGGGAGTTTGAAGAAGAGCACCAAGGTACGTTTGCCATTTTGTTCAGATAATATCCATTTTCGGGCATGTTGATGTCTCTCGTAATCTAGAAGAAATCGTTTTCAGTTAACTGGCTGGAGATCCATCAAAAAATTCGAGAAATGATAAGATCTGTATTCGACTCTGCCGCAGCTGTGCATCCTGAAATGCATAGTGCTCAATCGAGAGCCATTTATGGTTTGGATGTCATGCTCGACCAATCCTTTAAGCCAAAGCTCCTGGAGGTACCTCTCTCTTCTTTTTCTGATTTTTTAAGTGGGGCAAACACATCCATTCTCTCCTATCCATTTGAGGTTTGATTCAATTTGTCTCATGATTACCTATTGTTTTTACTTGCACTATACAACACATTCCTCAAGTTTGGTTTCTGGAATAGTAGTAATGCAAAACAAGCGAATGATAAGCCACAAACAGTTTACTATAGTTGACAAGTTGATGGTCTATGGTTCAGTGAAGTGCATAGTTACCATTAGACATTAGTGAAATTTTGATCGTTTATTTATCCGCATAAGCAAGCCTCGCAAACACCTGATGGAATCTTATAGTTTTCCCAAAAATGTAGGCCATGCACACAAGATTCCTGTTTTAACTCACTGATCTTCTCTTTGAAATGAAGGTGACATACTGCCCGGACTGCAACAGAGCTTGTAAGTATGACACAGAAGCTATCGTTGGAAGCAAGGGAGTGGTCAAAGGACGTGACTTCTTCAACACAGTTTTTGGTTGCCTTTTCCTCGGCGAGACTGCACATGTAACACCGCTCTGAATGATCGTTGAAGTCGAAGTTGAGAGTTTTTCTTATATTTTTCTTGAAGTATCGGAATTGTCGACGTGATTTGAAACTCGGTACAAATTTGTCTATTGAACTTTTTTTTAATTCAATCTTTAGCTTCTATTGAGCTTTCTATCATTATTTTGTTATGGGAATTAAGGGTGAGCAATAAAATGTTATATTATAAACGAAATAGATGTTATTCAAATTAATCTAGAACGAAGCAAATAAATTTAAATTAAAAATAAATAAATTTCCAAGTAATTCAAACATTTAACCTTGTTTTTTTCTTATTCAAATATTTTTTCATAATATATATATATATATATATATATATATATATATATATATATATATATATATATATTCAATTTAGATAAAGATGGAGTGTTTATATATTATCTTCAACGCGAAAAACTTATATTTTTATTATGAATCAAATATTCTGTGTTTTACATTTAAAAAAAAACAAAAATTACTTTGAAACAGGTAGTACAATGCACGGCTTGATACGAAGATTCAAAAATTCATCAAAATGATTTACGATATTGTAAGGAAAACTCTTAAGAAAAGGATTATTGATTCCATTTTCTTTGTCTACATGAAAATTTTCTTTTTATTCATAAAACAAAAATACTCTTGCTTGCGAAATATAATCATATCCACCACACAACTCCAGAAACTCGAATGAACATACAAGAGCATTTAACCCATAATAAAACAAACGTGTGAATCCAAACAAGATGATAGTCTTTCATTTGAAAATTTAGGTTTAAATAACATGATCGAATGAGGCCAGATTTGAATAGGTTCAAAACTCTTATTAGTTTTATTTTTGCAATCAATTCTACATGAAATCCAATTGAGATTGCTAAAAACAAACATTATAACCAACATGGAATCAGGAAAATCAAGAGCATCTCATAAAAATTTAATTTTGCGATCGGGAAAAAGTAAATTTTGCATAAATAACCAGTCTCAAATCCAGTATAAGGATTTTCCATAGTTTGGTTCCAGATCAAAATAAGATTGCAAAATGCTAGCAAAATATCAAATAGTTACTTACGATTCCAAACTAACTGTCGCCAAATCAGGCAGTGAGCACGACTGCCCCGCCGGCAGCCTTGATCTTCTTCTCGGCGATCTTGGACACGAGCTTGGCCTTCACGACGATGGGGCGGGACTGGGGAAGCGACCCCTTACCGAGCACCTTGAAGTACCCGAACTGGGTGACGTCGATCAGCGGCGCGGAGGCGCCCTTGGCGGTGGCGTCCTTGACGTCCTCGGGGACGAGCGACCAGAGGGTGTCGACGTTGACGATGGGGCAGTGGAACTTGTTGCGCAGGCGATGGAAGTAGCGCATGCCGACCTTGCCGAAATACCCCGGGTGGTACTTGTCGAAGAGGATACGGTGGTGGTGCATGCCTCCGGCGTTCCCGCGGCCTCCCGGATGCTTCCGGTGCTTCCCGATGCGGCCGTGGCCGGCGCTCACGTGGCCCCGCTTCTTCCGGTTCTTCTTCAAGCGGGTCGTCATCGTCGTCGGCTGCTGCTAGGGTTTCGAATGGGGTGAGGCGAGATGAAATTTTATAGGATACGATGATGAGACCTGGCCGTCCGATTTGTTATCGAACGGTGAATGATTTGATGGGCTTGTTTGTTTGATTGTATGGCCCATTTAGGGCAAAATTAAACCACCAACCCAATTAAAAGCATGGTAACCTTTTTTTTTTTTCATGAGAGTCTTTTTGTCAATTCTGATGAGAAGCCCCAACATTTTTTTTTAATTGGCACGGGATATTATGTCAATTTTTATTATGTACATATTAGTTTTGAGAGTGATCCATTTAGTCTTATATAAATTTTTATCGATCATCAATATAAAAAGCACTAGTAATAAGTTTCTAATATAGAGCCTCTTCTTCAGCAATCTCAAAAAGCTTTGTGGATTCATCTTCCAAATTTTAGCAGAGTTCATATTATGTGGATATATATGTCCTTGGATTCACCTAAATATTTGCTGATCCCATAATGGAGACAACAGAATTACACGTTTAGCAAGATATGATCAAGAAATCTTGCATTAGATTCTGTAAATCTTATGATATATTTTGCTAGATTTCATGATTTTTCACTATACAAATCGATGTCCAGCGATGGCGTGAAGATCTTCGATCAATCAAATCAAACTCGCACACGAACGGTGATCAAGAGTTCAATCCCAAGTGGACCGGCGCTCCGGTCGCCGGAATCCAGCTCGACCCTTGCAGGAAGTTCTCCACGGTGTACCTGAGCGCCTCTTCCTTGGTGATGACGTGGACTCCCGGCCACTTCACGCGGCCGGCGGTGGCGGCGCCCGGCCCCTTGTTGTTGTACTCCGCGTAATACAGCGTTCTCAGCGCGAAGTCGCCTTCCCACGGCATGTACCCGTCCGTGTGGATGAAGCCCTCGATCTGCGACTCCATGATCACGGTGCGCGAGAACTCCTTCCATGGCCGGCCGAGATAGGAGCGGATGGCCGGCTGCGAGGCGTCGGCGAGGCGGTTGTCGGCCCGGAAGCGGCAGCGCTGGAGGACGAAGCCGGTGGTCTCGCGGCGGTCGACGCGGCCCTGCGCCGTGACAATGTTCTGCTGGTTGGGCAGCGGGCGCCGGACCACGAGGAGGCAGTTCTGGAACACGGCGGCGGCGTCGCCGAAGACGAAGTCGACGGTGCCGGAGATGACGCAGCCGCGGTAGAACTGGCGATGTGCGTGCGCGTACAGCGTGTCCTGGTACCCCTCCATCCGGCAGTCGATGAACACCGCCTTGTCCGACACCACCCGGAGCGCCACCGCCTGGTGCTTCTCGGGCCCCGCCGTGTTGCGGAACGCCATCGCCATCGCCACGAATCCGTCTCCCGCCGCATCTGCATTCAGTCCATCATGTAATTATCTCAAAAAAACCAAACAATTAAGAAGAAACAAAGAAGAATCGTCTTGATCAAGCAATCGATTACAGAATGTGGCTGTAAGGAAAGTCCTGGTGCCGTCGATGAAGTTCTTGCTTCCGGTGACGATCGTCTTCATCGATCCGTCGCCGTACATGGTCACATCCGCCATTTTCTTCGTCACTGTCACTTGTTCTTCGTACACTCCTGCTTTAATGTAGATCACGTACCTATAATAACCATTAATGTAATGAGCAAATTTGGCCTCTGTTCTTGATCGATGCCCTGTTTTGGAATTTACCTTCCCGCGTAATTTTTTGGCATCTTAGCGAGCGCCTCGGAGATGGTGGTGAAGTCGCCGGTGCCGTCCTTGGCCACCGTGACGTTGGGCGTGGGCTTGCGGTTTATGTGCTCCTTGAGCCTCCGGCGGTCGTGTTCGCTGAACCAGGAAGGATAGCCATCGCTGGTGGCCAGAGGTGGATCGTGGTGGTCGGCGATGAGGCGGCGGCGGGCGGGGAGGTTGACGAGGGAGAGGAAGCTGGAGGCCTGGCTGATGATGGCGAGGGCGTTGCTGGTGAGTTCCCTGGCGTTCTTCATGGCGGCTTTCATCTTCTCCTTGAGCTCGCCCTCGGGGAAGCCGTCGATGCAGGTCTGCTGGTAGGTGACGACGGCGCTGAGCCAGGCGCGCATGTCGTGGGAGCTGGCCGGCAGCTTGTCGACGGCGTGGTCGATGATGCTCCGCAGGGTGACGTTGATGTCGCCCTTGGCGTCCTCGTACATGTCCTGGCAGTCCTGAACGGCGCCGCGGACGCGGCTGTCGTTGCTCTCGAGCAGCCTCGAGTGCTCGAAGCCCTTGCTCACCCCGTCGAGCACCACCGACACCGCCGCCTTCAGAAGCACCTTCGGGTCTTCCGTGTCCGCCGGCACCGCCTTCGACAGGCTCGCCTCGCACGTCTGCGGGTAGTCCGTGGAGGAGCATAGCGCCGTCACCGACTTGGACGAGGCGCGCATCGCGTGGGTGCTCAGGTTGGATCCGTCGCCGTCGCCCTGGTAGGTGCTGCCCACGACCGCCCCCACCACGAGGAGGAGGAGAAAGCAAGCAGAGACGCCGAGAAACACCAGCTTCCTCCGCTCTTCTTTCCGACCCTCCGACATCTTCTTGTCTAAATGATTTGCCATCGCTTTCTTCCTCTTCCTCTCTGCCGATCGGGAGAGAGAGACAGAGAAGAGAGAAAGATGAATACGAACGAATCGAAAAGGATCGCGCTTCCTCTTATTCAAACGCTCCTCTCTCTCGAGAAAACGCAGCTCAATTTTACTTGTGGACGGGCAACATCGAAGCTACTGCCAATTCAAAGCTGGCTAAAAATGGAAGGAAAATGGTTGGCGGACGTTATTACCGTTTAGAAATTAACAAGTGCGAAAGAGCACGGTTTTCGGGTTATAGACCTCGATTTAGCAATCAATTCTCTCTACCAGGAAGAGAGGAATTATATACCTGGGGACACAGCACAGATGATGAGCAACATGAAGACCTTGTCATTATGTCTAACACTTGTCTTCACTTTTGATACGGTGGATTGATTGATATAGAAGCTTTAAGGCTTGTTTTAGTCAAATATGGTGGCGACCTACAACAGTTGCTCAAATCAGTATGGTCAGTCGGTCACAAACAAGAGAGGAGGATTTTTTGCTAAACCATTTCAACCCAAATAAGACAATGATGATACAGTGAATATTGAAAGCCGCATAGTGTCTGCCCAAAGGTCAACCATCATATTTAGATGGACATAAAGATCAAGGTCAAGACAAGTTAACTCAGGATAGATGCGGGTAGTTCTCTCTAGTCTTGATCGGACATCGAGCTTCGTTCTCCGACCTAGTGCACTTCACTCCTCCCTGATTGGTCCTACCAATCAAGTGTGTTTCGTCTCTCCCCAATTGGTGATTGAATGTGCCTCATTTTTCCTGATCAAACTCACCAATCCGGAACACTCCACTTCTCCCTGATCGGTCTCACTCATTAGGCGCGCTACGTTTCTCCCCAATTGGGCGTGCTTCGCTCCTCCCGATCGATCCCACCGATTGAAGGCGCACTGCTCATACCGACTTGGCACACCATGTTCATCTCCGCTTAGTCTTGATAATTCAACGCTCTTCCATTTAACAAATCTCCAACCTCCGGCTCTCAATTGTCTCATGGCCCAAAGTCTTATAGCTAGCTCGAGGACATGACGTAGCATGTGAATTGTCTCCTATAATTTATGTGCAATTAATAGGAGAGATATATTTGACGAGACGTCTGTAGGCTCCGTGCCTATGGACGGAATCATCTTCACACGACTAATACTATTTGATACGATGATTAATGTGGGGCCCCTAAGTCCGATCAAAGTCTGAGTAATCGATTGGTGTGATAGTCAAGGTCAAAAGATGATCAACATTTTAAGTCAGCCTACCTGATCGGACCTCAAGCCCTGATCTCCTAAACTTTAAGGAAACGTAAAGTCAAGTATTAACAAACTTGACCAAGTACTCCAGCCGATCGAACATATGGCCCGATCGGACATACTAGACATCTTATCCACCCGAGTGAAAGCTGAGTCACTGACAACCAAGTGGCTCTTGCGAGTGATAGTCGGTTGGACTATATTAAAGATCCAGTCGATTTGTTGGATGAGCCTATTGTAGACCTCGTGACTCAACAACTTTATATTCCCTTTTGACATTTTTTGTGGATCCATTTCAAAAAATATATCATAAGCCCTTAAGAGTGTGTCCTCTTTTAGAAATACTTTGAGATATATGCACAAATACAACATAACACTATAAAAAGGATACATAGTTTTACATATATGATGAGGCGAAGAGAAGGAGTCCACCTGACACGGGTCAACTGTCACAGAGGAGGTCTCGGGAGGGACAAGTCACCGTTCGGAATCATTACACGGACGAGTAGTTGAAGTCGAGCGAGCGGAGGAGTCCTGGTCGAGCGGCTGCCGCTGACACCAAGCAAGGTCGACAAGTAGATCTTGCGACAGAAGCTTCTACCGCTTAGACATGCCCTGTTAAGGTATGTTGTCAGACACACTTTACTGATAGGTCTTTTCATCGAACATAGTAGAGGATGTGGCCATGAATATGTTGGAGAATGTGCCCACGAACATATTAGAAAATGTGCTCACGCCTCGAGAAGCATGTACGTCGCCCACCAGGGCTCTATATAAAGAGTGGTCCATCACCAGCGGAGGTACGTGTGATCTACTATTTGCGCATAATTCTACTGTTGTTTCGCATCTTCTCCACATTCTAGCAACTAACTTGAGCGTCGGAGGGCCAACGCCAGTGACCCCTTCCCTGGCTCAGCACTGACATTGTTTTTTTTTGTAGAGCAGAGCGGAATCCACATCCGATCAGCGAAGCTGCCACTCCCAGCTTTTCACTCGCCCGCTTTCGCCTAGGATCATTTTGACGTCGTCTGTGGGAACATAGCCTACATTCGAAATGAAGAGATTGAATACGCTGGACGACACCACACGGTGACGTTGATGCAAGAAGAGCTCAATGCACTGATACAAGCCCGAGCAACGAAGATAGTGGAGCAACAACAATCACAAGCGTTGGCCGAGCGCCAAGCACGAGAGCCTCCGACATCAACTGCAGGCCGACCGGCCGAACGAGTAGAGCAAGTGGACCAAATAGCTGCTCGGGAGCAGACCAAGAAGTTGATCGACACCTATGGGGAAGCCCCTAATGCACCGATCTCATTCCATCGAGTGTTATTCCAGACTCTATCAGAAGAGAGGGGCCAAGCGAATAAGGACCAAGGATCTTCATCAGATGATGCGTCAGTCCAGGATGCACGAAAAAGAAAAGCGCTAAGGGAAGATGATTCACCCGAGCGGATCAATCAACAGTTCTCGCAGGTGATTCTGGACGACTCTCTGTCGAAGCATTACACACCGCTGACGATCGGGGAATATAATGGAGTGACTGACCCGGATGACCATTTGACCAAGTTTGATAATGCAGCCACACTTCACCAGTACACTGATGGAGTGAAGTGCCGAGTTTTCCTCACCACGCTATCTGGATCGGCATGACGTTGGTTAAAGCGGTTGCCGAGAGGCTCAATCCACAGCTTCAAGGACTTCCGAGCGGCCTTCCTGCATCACTTCGCCAGTAGTCGCCGCCACCAGAAAACAAACGTCAACTTGTTCGCCTTGAAGCAAGGGCCCAGGGAAGTGCTGAAGTCCTACATCTAGCGCTTCAATCAGGTGGCGATGGACATCCCAGCGGTCTCCTCGGACGTGTTGGTGAATGCTTTCACCTAAGGACTCACAGAAGGGGAGTTCTTCCGATCACTTATTCGGAGACCGCCACGGGACTTTGAACAACTCCGGAAGAAGGTCACGGAATACATTATGTGGAAGAAGCTCAAGCGGCGTGAAAAGGGAGATGCATGTCCAGCCAACAACCGCATCTGAAAGGAGGCCGCCGAGCAGCCATCAACCTTCAAAGAGGCCTCGATCGGGTGGAGCCCAACCCCACCAAGAGCCAAGGACTCATGTCGGTACAGCATGTGACGGCTGGTCGTCCGAAGGCCGCAAAAGGCAAGACATTGACGCCACTCTACTGCTCCTTCCACCAGTCGGCGACACACAACACGCGGGATTGCTACAATCTGACACTGATATCACATGGATACCGTCGTCGATCGGTATCTCCTGATCGGTGACACAAACGTCGATCTGCAAGGCGAAGGGAGGAGGAAAGTAGGACGGCTGAGCGACGCCATCAACCCCCGCGAAGGAATAACATAAGTCTCGCCCGAGCCTCTGCCGAGAGGATCAGACCGTCAGAATAGGAGGAGAAGAATCGATTAATCGAAGCAACGCTGCTCGGGGAGAAATAGGAATGATTGCCGGAGGGCCGACCGACGATGATTCTAATCGAGCGAGGAAGTCGCGTGCTCGGCAACTCGAGATCCACGTTGTCGACTGCAGCAAGGAGAGGGCCAAAGGACCCGAGATTAGCTTCGGCCCGAGAGATTTAGAGGGAGTGGAAATCCCTCACTACGATGCATTGACCATCCAAGCGGTAATCACTAATTATACAATTCATCGAACTTTTGTTGATATAGGGAGTTCGGTGAACATCATAATCAAGATGGTGTTCGATTAGTTACAAATCGACATGGGCGAGTTGCTACTGATAATGACCTACTCTATGATTTCATGGGTAACGAAGTATTACCGATCGGCCAGACCAGGCTAGCCATCTCGCTCGGAGAGGAGCTCCTGAAGAGAACAAGGACTACAAACTTCATTGTGGTGGACGCGCCTTCGGCCTATACCGTCATCCTGGGCCGACCGACACTCAAGGAGTTCCGTGTGGCGGTGTAGACCTACTACCAAAAGATTAAGTTTTTGGTGGACGATAAGGTGGGGGAAGTCACAGGGGACTAGCTGGCCGCTTGGTGATGCTACGTCGAGATGGTCAAATCTGAGACAAGGACCACTCAGAAAAACCCGAGCCTGGAGGTGAACACTATCACGGAGAAGCCTCCTATGTTGGTTTATGAAGAAAAGGAGGAAATCCATATCCACCCTAGCCGGTCGGAAGCGACCACTTTCATAGTCGCCGATTTGGAGAGCGAGAAGAAGGTAGAACTGTCCGCCTACCTTAGGCGAAACCATGCCTGGTCGACCCACGAGTTCCTCGGAATCTCACCGAATGTAGCTCAATACGAGCTTCATGTCCAACCAGACGCTCAGCCGGTGAAGCAAAAGAAAAAGGACTTCAGCGCGGAGCAAAACTTGATCATCCGGGCGGAGATAGAGAAAATGCTGGAGGCCGATCATATACGGAAAGTCCAATTTCCGAGCTGGTTTGCTAATGTGGTGTTGGTCTCCAAGCCGGGCAACAAATGACGAGTCTGCATTGACTTCTGCAATTTGAATAAGTCATGCCCAAAGGATTTCTATCCGATGCCCAGGATGTATCAGATGGTGGATTGCATACAAGGTTGCGAGCTGATCTGTATGCTCAACGCATATCAGGGTTACCACCAAGTACCTCTTGCTCGAGAAGATCAGGAGAATGTCAGCTTCATTACAGCCGATGAAACATACTGCTACAACGTCATGCTTTTGGACTAAAGAATGCCAACGTCACCTATCAGAGGCTGATGAACAAGGTGTTCCGACGACAGATCAGCCGTAATATGGAGGTATATATTGATGACTTCTTAATAAAGTCCCTCTGAGTTGTCGACCTTTGTGCATATATAGATGAGACCTGCCAAACTGTGAGGGATTATGGAAAAAAGTTGAATCCAGACAAGTACTTGTTCGACGCGAAGTGCGGTTGATTCCTGGGTTACATTATCAATAAGTGGGGGATCGAGGTAAATCGGAGGAAGGTGAAGGTGCTACAAGACATGCCTCCACCGCGCAGTTTGAAGAAGGCCCAACAACTAACCGGATGGATCACAGCATTGTCCAGATTCATAACGAAGTCATCGGACCGGAGCTTACCATTCTTCCAGGTGTTGCGCCGAGCGACAAAATTCCAATGAGATGCAGAGTGCGACTAGGGATTAGAAGAGCTCAAGGAGTATCTTAACCTCGGTATGCTTCGTTCAGTTACGTATTGCTTGTATTGAAAACTAGTCAGTAGCATCTGATCGAGCATGAAGACATAAAGCCGAGTATAGAGCTAACATGGAAAGGCGGGCATAATCTTTGAGCTAAGCTAACTAAGCTGAAATTGCGATCAAACTCAACTAGTATAACAGTTTTGAGTTTTGAAAACTAATACATAATAAGTGAAAATACTAAACATCTTTGTTGGGCACATTGTGCTTAGCATGTAGCATCCCTACTAGACCGGGTTGCAAGTCCCGATTTAGCGAGGTCGTCTAGGCTATCTGAACCTAGGGACGACTGTGGGAGCCCAATGGATATCTAATCGATGCAGTGCCACTGAAAATAAAATACGTAACTATAGATAAGCGATAATATCTTTGTTTCTAGGTTATAGAACCTAAACTAGGTTGTGCGAACCTAGAGGCGTTGTGGGAGCCCACCCATTGGACCGTAGTCCCATACAGCTAAAATAAACTGATTTTGTTTTAAACGCTTCTAATGCATTTAGCTGTAGTATTAAAATGCCTAAGTTGCATTTTACGGATCTAGTTATTTTATCAAACACTTAGTGTGCCCCAACTCTCCTCTTTATTAGGAGACCACCTTTAGGCACCCGACAACGTCTACAACCCCAACTGAAGAGGGTAGGCGTGTCCGGCCCATCTAAAGGTGCTCAACTAAATCCCTAAATCTGTGAGGAGGGTTAAAACACCCTACATGTCAACAAAATCTGCATATTACTAAACTAATGCATAGAAAATCCAAACGGAGCTATTATACTGCAGGTGAGGGGTTTCTTACCTCTTGATCGTAATTTCTTACGATTCTATTTGCTAGAGTTCCGGTGGAGATGATCCTCTCGACGATCCGATCACGTCTTCGCGTTCCTCTCGCGGAGAAGAACCTCTTTCGTGTTGGAGTCGTCGCCGGAAGATGAACCTATGGACCCTTGCCTTGGTGTGCCGTGCGTGGGGAAGAGGAGAAGGAGGGAGAGGCGGCGGTGAGGTTTTGGAAGGAAAAGTGGCGTGAGGTGAGGAGGTGCTGAACCAATCCTAAAATAAACCAACCCAACTTAAGTTCTTCTATTTATATTGAGTGGGTAACTAGGCCCAATTCTAATATAAATATAACTGATTCCTCTTTCTTTCAGCACGGCCCTGCTGGGTTCACCGGTTACTAAACTTATCCGTAAACCATAGGTCTCGGGTTCGATTCCCGCCTAAGCTATTTTACGGTCCTAATCATTTTTGCTACTTCCGCTACTCGGAAAATTACGGAAAAATATCTAAAAATTCCAGAAAAATCATACTATATTTCCAAAATAGTTTTGAGAATTTTCGGGCTTTACAATCCCCCATACCTTATAAAAAGTTCGTCCCCGAACTTAAAACAATTCTGGGTACTTCTGTCTCATGCTGGCCTCTGTCTCCCAAGTCGCCTCTGCTGCTGTGTGATTTTGCCAGCTGACTTTGACTAATGGTACTTCCTTGTTCCGTAATTTCTTTACTGCTCGGTCTATTATCTGAATAGGCCGACTGTCATAGCTGAGATCATCACGGACCTGTACCAACTGGGGCTCAATCACCTGGGTGGCGTCTGGAATATGCTTCTTGACATGGAGACATACGTTGTGGACGGTGACATCTCCTGAGGTAGCTCTAGCTCATATGCTACCTTGCCCACTCTCTTCGTGATAAGGTATGGTCCCACATATTTGGGAGCTAGCTTGCCCTTCTTCCCAAAACGCATGACTCTCTTCATATACGAAAACCTTATCCATCCCATTTGAGAAACTCTAGCTTTTGTAGTAAAACTTTTCCCCATTACTTCCTGATGGGTTGCTCTTCATTTTATGTCATTAAGTAGGGATAGTGATTCTGCTATCAATACTAAGTCTGATTTTCTACTTCATACTTATTTGCATTTAAATAAATTTTATTCTATGTTAGTATCATAAATTATTTGTTGTATCTAGCTCTTTTTTATTAATGTATGCAATTAATGTGTATATTATCATAGTCTCACATTATTTAGCTTGATGTATGTATTTATCGTCTATGTACATGGCATACTATGTATCTTTGAATTTTTGGTGCCCAATCTTGGTATACACTCCGGAAGTGTGATGTGAATCTGTCTCTGTCTGAAATGATGGTTTGTGGGACTCCATGTAGTCTGACGATCTCCTCAAGATACAACCGAGCTAGCTTCTCCATGGAGTAGGATATCTTGATAGCTAAAAAGTGGGCTGATTCAACCTGTCGACTATTACCCGGATGGCATCAAAACCATTCGTGGTTCTGGGCCCACTATGAAGTCCATCGAGATATCCTCCACTTCCATTCGGAATCATGTAGGTGCGGAACTCCTCCAGTCGGCGATGTTACGCCTTGACCCTCGGAAGTGAGGCGGTGCTATATCTGGCGATGTCTCGCTTCATGCCAAAACGTTTCTTGGGTCTTGATACATTTTGGTGGAGCTATGCATCGCATAGGGAGTCTGTGAGCCTCATCTAAAATCATCTCGTAGCTCCCCGATCTGGAATACTGAGTCTATCACCACAATACAACACCCCGCCATCGGACACTCCGAATTCTCTACTTTCTGATTCTGTTAGCCCTTGCTTGATTTTCTGAATTTCGGGGTCCTGGTCCCGAGCCGATGAATATCGCCAAGCAAGGTAGACTCTAAGGTCATAGTAGAGAGCTGTCCGACGATGAGTTCGAGACCAAATCCGCGATCTCCTTCTGTAGGGGTGGTGACATGGCTGCTAGAGATAATAAGGTAGCGCTAGATTTTCTGCTAAGTGCATCTGCTACCCTATTGGCTTTCCCTGGGTGGTAGAGGATGTCTATGTCATAATCTTTGACTAGCTCTAGCCACCTGCGCTGTCGCATATTCAGATCCTTCTGAGTGAAGAAGTACTTGATGATCTGTATACACTCTGCACTGAGCTCCATACAAGTAATGTCTCCAAATTTTGAGAGCGAACACTACTGCTGCAAGCTCAAGATCATGAGTAGGGTAGTTCTTCTCATAATCCTTGAGTTGTCTGGAGGCATAGGCGATTACCTTGCCATCTTGCATCAGCACTGCTCCTAATCCCAATTTAGAGGCGTCACTATATATATCGAAGCTGTCTGTATTTTCTGGCAGTGTCAGAATAGGTGCACTAGTCAATCTCCTCTTGAGTTCGCTGAAGCTGTTCTCGCAGTCCTCTGTCCACTGAAATTTCTTGTTCTTCCTGGTGAGAGCTGTCAGTGGGGAGGCTATCCTGGAGAAGTCCTCTACAAACTTTCTGTAATATCCTGCTAATCCCAGAAAGCTCCTGATCTCGCTGGCGTTCCTAGGTCTCCTCCAGTTACTTACTGCTTCTATCTTGCTGGGATCTACCATAATACCATCCTTTGAGATTACGTGACCCAGGAAGGACACCTGATTTAGCCAAAACTCACATTTCGTGAACTTGGCGTATAGCTGGTTCTGCTGAAGGGTCTGCAATACTAGTTTCAGGTGCTCGAGTGTTCTTCCCGAGTTCCTGAGTAGATAAGAATGTCATCGATAAACACAATAATAAACTTATATAAATACTCCCTGAATACCCTGCTCATGAGATCCATGAATGTAGCTGGAGCATTTGTCACGCCTAAAGGCATGACTACGAACTCGTAATGTCCGTATCGGTCCTGAATGTTGTCTTGGTATATCACTCTCCTTGACTCGACTTGGTGATATCACGATCTGAGGTCAATGAGAACACTGCTGCTCCCTTTAATTGGTCGAGCAGGTCATCTATTCAGGAAGAGGATACCTGTTCTTGATCGTGACTGATTCAGTGCTCTGTAGTCTATACATAGTAGCATGCTTCCATCCTTCTTCTTCACGAATATACAGGCGCTCCCCATGGTGAGTGACTAGGGCGTATGAAGCCCTGTCAAGTAGCTCCTGTACGCTCATGAAGTTCTGATTCTGCTGGAGCCATGCGGTAGGGCGCTTTGGATATAGGATTGGTGCCGGGAAGAGCTCTATCTCAAATTCAATCTCACTGCTGGTGCTAGGCTGGTAACTCTTCAAGGAAGACTATTGGTATCACATACAACTCGGACCTCTGCTAGCTGTTGGTCCTCGTCATGGCCGGTATTGACTACATGTGCTAGGTACCCCGTACATCCCTTCGTGCCTTCATAGCTGAGAGAAATTTTCGGCTTTTCTCTTTGGTTCTCCGATCTACTCAAACTGTGCTTCGCTTCGGGTTACTTTCTGTTTACGGCACTCTATGGAAGCACCGTATTTAATCGGAAAGTCCATCCCAAGGATGGCGTCGTAGTCGATCATTCCAGTGGGATCGGATCACGAAGAGTTCACATGCGCTATAATGGTAGCCTTGCACCCTCCGAGCCGTGCGTGGATGCCATGACCTCTCCTGAAGGTAGTGCTGTGAACTGACCACCGAGTACCTCTGGGGTATTTCTAATTTCTCGGAGAACACCACGGCTATATATGATTAGGTTGCCCGTGTCAAATAGAGCAGATGTATCTTTGAAAAATGCTAATCGACTGTGTTGTCGGGGCATTTCTACGTCCTCTCGGTGAGTGAGTAGATTCTCGCGTTCGCCATAGCTGGAGGGGCTCTAATCGCCCCGGGTGATAAGTGGACCTTCTAGAGCGGCCTGCATCTGAGATGGCTGGCCTGCATACTGGATCTGCTGTGGGTGAGGAAGACCGGTCTTGTTCGGGCCCTGCTGCCATGTGCCCTTCTTGTCCACATTCAAAGCATCCTCGTGTGCCCTTGCGACAAACCCGTGGAATTTCCCACAAGTGGCACACTTTGGATAACTGGGTCGCTTGCTAGATGGTCCTCCTTTTGAGTCACTCCCTGATTTGCGCTTACTGTTGGAGTTCCCCTTCCAATTAGAGCTGTGGCCTTGCTGTTTTTGAGTGTGAGAGTTTCCTTGTCCTTTGGACTCTGAGGAGACCTGCCTCTGCTGCTTCATGCTGTTCTGATAATGCTCTGTGGTCAAGGCACCGCTCACTAACTCCTCTGTGGTTTGTGGCCTATGTATGCCACCACCACGTTCACTGCTATCTCCGGTCTCGACATCTTGAGCATCAACCGATCCGTTCCTTTTCCGTGACTAGCTCTGGGCATAGGCGAGCCAACTGTTGAATTTCTTCACGGCTTCCTCAATTGAGAGGTTGCCGAAACTCAGTGAACTCGTCATAGTGGCGGTTTGTAACCCGCATATGAAAGAACTCCTCAAAGAATTCTTTCTCAAAGTCGGCCCATATCATCTGGTTCACTGGGCGCTTCGTTCTGATTCTTTCCCACCACATGCGTGCGTCTCCTGTCAGGCAGAAGGAGACACACTTCACCTTCTCGTGTTCTGGCCAGTCCAGAAGCTCCATCGTGCTCTCCAGTGTTTTGAACTAGGCTTGTGCATCCCATGGTTCACTAGCGCCTAAGAAGTTCTCTGGCTTGACTCGCTGCCACTGGATCAGATAGGCTTCCTTTCTTGGCTCAGCTGCTGGGACTGCTGGTGCTGATACTGGTGCTGGTGTTGGCGCTGTAGGCTGAGCTGGTGGAACCTCTAAGACTTCTGGAGTTGTCAGGTTCGGTTTCGGGGTGACTGTGGGGGTGCTCTGCTGATTAGCCTTTAAGGTGGCTATTTCCTGTTGCTGTTCAGCTAGTTGCTGCTGTAACTGAGCCACTAATGTTGTAAGGTCTGGAGGAGGCACTGAACTGCCTGCCTCTTGCTGGGGCTCAGTAGCTAGTGCCCTTCTAGCTGGCCGTCCTCGTGCCATTTCTAAAGACATAGAGAACATAGGTATAACTAACACTATCACAGTTATCTAACTACTGATATCATGTTTAAACTATCACATACTAACAAGCAGTAGGTATATAAACATGAACTGTAATAATAAACAAGAAGCATAAATAAAGTAGAGGTGTTCTTACTTGGAAGCTGCAGGTACAATGCTGATGTGTGTGTAGGAAGTATGGAACACTGCTCTGATACCACTCTGTAACGACCCGCCTTCTACTACTAGGCTGTCAGGCGAATCGCTACGGTTTTGCTGAGCTATACTGTGCGGAAAACTGATCTAATTTAAATTTTTGCTAACTAGGAGTTGTACACCTGCTAGGGGAGGTATTTACCGCTGATATCACACTCCGGATCAATCCACAGACCGATCTACTGGTACTGGTACGGTTACAAGGCCCTGGATCGGTCGGCTGTCCGACCCCGAAGCTACTTCGCTTCTGTTCCCAGCTGGATCGGTCTAGCGACCGATCCAGGTGTGGCTGGATCGGTCGGCAGACCGATCCAGATAGGTCTGGATCGGTCGGTAGACCGATCCAGGAACCTAAAACTTCCTGGAACGCTACTGTATTGAGCTGGATCGGTCGGCTGACCGATCCAGGAGGATACAGTAGCATACTGTACCTGTCTGGATCGGTCGGCAGACCGATCCAGCGGCACTGTCCAGGCTCTGATCGGTCTGGAGACCGATCAGAGTTCTGATTTCACCCGGGAACTCTGATTTCAGCATTCTGGCGTGCCAAAATCCCTCATACAACTATCTAATATCTGATAAACTATTTTAATAACATGTAGCAACATTCTAATGACATAAACCAGTACCTAACTTAACATAGAGCATAGTTTAGGAATTCATGGCAACACACAACTACAAGTGCATAGAACATGAAAATCAAAACCAATAAATAAATGCTAAAGTAAATGCTAAAGAGTCTGAGGTTCAATTTGCTAAGTCCCCTAAGACCTTTTATTCCAGTTCCACACACACACACCATCTTCGCATTGTCCTCCAGCCTCCACTGCTAGTCCATTTTCCTTTTACCTGAATCTGTAGTATAAGGAAAATAGTATCTGTAAGCTAAAAAGCTTAGTAAGAAACCATCTACCTCACAAAATCATGCAACGATGCGGATATGATTTTAAAACATGCTATTTGAAAATATAAACAGGTTAAGCTAAACATGGCATACTACACAGCAATCAAAACTAATCATGGCATGCTACATAGCAATCGAAAACTAGTCATGACATACGGTGATCTGAGCATGAAGACATAAACTGAACATAGAGCTAACATGGAAAACTGAACTGAAGCATAATGCTGAGCTAAGCTAACTAAACTGAAGCTGCAATCAAACTCAACTAGTATAACAGATTTTGAGTTTTGAAAACTAATACATAATAAGTGAAAATACTAAACATGCTGTTGGGCCCGGCAACTGTACTTGCTGTGCGCGCATCCCTACTAGACCCGGGGTTGCAAGTCCCGAATTTAGCAGGGTCGTCTAGGCTATCTGAACCTAGGGACGACTGTGGGAGTCCAACCCAATGGATATCTAATCCAGTACAGTGCCACTGAAAATAAAATACTGATAACTATAGATAACTGATATAACATGCTGTTTCTAGGTTATCTGAACCTAGAGCTAGGTTGTCTGAACCTAGAGGCGACTGTGGGAGCCCACCCATTGGACCGTAGTCCCATACAGCTAAAATAAACTGATTTACTGTTTTAAACGCTTCTAATGCATTTAACTGTAGTATTAAAATGCCTAAGTTGCATTTTTACGGATCTAGTTATTTTATCAAACACTTAGTGTGCCCCAACTCTCCTCTTTATTAGGGAGACCACCTTTAGGCACCCGACAACGTCTACAACCCCAACTGAAGAGGGTAGGCGTGTCCGGCCCATCTAAAGGTGCTCAACTAAATCCCTAAATCTGTGAGGAGGGTTAAAACACCCTACATGTCAACAAAATCTGCATATTACTAAACTAATGCATAGAAAATCCAAACGGAGCTATTATACTGCAGGTGAGGGGTTTCTTACCTCTTGATCGTAATTTCTTACGATTCTATTCGCTAGAGTTCCGGTGGAGATGATCCTCTCGACGATCCGATCACGTCTTCGCGTTCCTCTCGCGGAGAAGAACCTCTTTCGTGTTGGAGTCGTCGCCGGAAGATGAACCTATGGACCCTTGCCTTGGTGTGCCGTGCGTGGGGAAGAGGAGAAGGAGGGAGAGGCGGCGGTGAGGTTTTGGAAGGAAAAGTGGCGTGAGGTGAGGAGGTGCTGAACCAATCCTAAAATAAACCAACCCAACTTAAGTTCTTCTATTTATATTGAGTGGGTAACTAGGCCCAATTCTAATATAAATATAACTGATTCCTCTTTCTTTCAGCACGGCCCTGCTGGGTTCACCGGTTACTAAACTTATCCGTAAACCATAGGTCTCGGGTTCGATTCCCGCCTAAGCTATTTTACGGTCCTAATCATTTTTGCTACTTCCGCTACTCGGAAAATTCCGAAAAAATATCTAAAAATTCCAGAAAAATCATACTATATTTCCAAAACAGCTTTGAGAATTTTCGGGCTTTACAACGACATCGAGCAGACCTTCACCTCAGTGGCCTACCCCCAAAGCAATGGTCAGGTGGAATTCACAAATCGGGAGATCCTCAGAGGTCTACGGGCTCAGCTCTATCACACAGGAGGGAATTGGGTCGATGAGCTTCCGAGTGTCCTGTGGGTACTTCGCACGACTCCAAAAGAGGTGATCAACTTCCGAGTGTCCTGTGGCTATTTCAGTTGGTGTATGAAGGAGAAGCAGTGGCCCCCGTTGAAGTATGAGTGGAGTCTGACCGGATATAGTTCTACGACGGAGGGAACGCCGAGCAGAGGCTAATAGAGCTCGACTTGGTGGACAAGGTGAGGGATAAGGCCGCCGTTCGACTCTCGGCATATCGGCAGCAGAAGAGGCAGGACTACAACCGAAGGGTGAGCCTAAGATCCTTACAGTTCGACAATCTGGTGTGGAAAAGAGTAAAGCCGGTCGAAGACGTCACAAAACTCAAAGCTCCTTGTGGCGGTCCCTTCAAGATAGTGTGAAAGCTCCGCTTAGGATCATACTACCTGCAGGACGAAAATGGCAGACAGCTTGAGCGGTCATGGAGTGCGAAACATCTTCAACCCTACAAGGTCGGATGAGAGATGCACAAGTGAATATTGATGTAATCTGTATGTGTGTGTCTTCTTAATGCAGGACAAATATTAATAAAAGAACAAGTATTCTAAACTCTCGAAGTTGATAGACCAAGTTAAAAGTCGAGCGGCGACTATAAACCTATATTTACGTCATTCAACGGTCAAGCGGCGACCTTAAACCCATATTTACGTCATTCAATGGTTGAGCGGCGACCTTAAACCTATGTCTACACCATTCAATGGTCGAGTGACGATCTTAAACCCATGTCTACGTCATTCAACGGTTGAGTGGTGACCTTAAACCAATGTCTACGTCATTCAATGGTCCAGTGTCGACCTTAAACTTATATCTACGTCATTCAACGGTCAAACGACGACCTTAAACCCATGTCTGCGCCATTCAGCGGTCAAGCGATGACCTTAAACCCCAGACTTTGACGAAAAATAGTTTATCGACAAAAAATAGTTTATCGGCGAAAAAGGCTAACCAGGAAACGCGGTGCTCAAAAGCAACGATTTTCACTATAAGGTGGCTATTCAGCAATCCTGAATTGATCGATCGACAATGAAAATGTAAGTTGACCTGGAAAGAAAATGTCGAACGGTGACACGGAGATGGCCGAACAAGGAAAACTCCCCGAACAAGGAATTGTGCATTAACAGGGAAAGTTCTTACAAGCTCTGGAAGGGCAATACAAAATGAGGCCAAACTTGCACGAACAAGTTCACTCAATATAATCCAAAACATCATTGAATAGCAACTCGGTCATCTTATCCCGACTGATGACCTTGTTTGTCAGTGCGGTCGGAATGTAGCCATAGTCCTTCAGTTGGTCGAGTGTCCTGTCGATCGCGAGGTTGAAAAGGCGAAGCACCCGATCGATGACCTTGTCATTAAAGGTGTCAGAGCGGAGGTAGCCCCTCTTCATCAGCTCGAATCTGCTAAACTCAGCTCCCTAATAAGTCTCTAGGGTCGCTCGAGAGGTCTCCAACTCCGCCTTCAATGCCGCTAGCTCCTCATCCTTCACAGCAAGCTGGGCCTTTGCGGCAGTTTGCTCGGTCGATAGACCCTCCCGCTAGGCTTTCAGTGCAGCTTCAACCGCCTTTAAGTTTTGCGCAGGAGCCAGGTCTCCTTGTTTTTGATCTCCAAGTCTTCGATGGCTCAGAGCTTTCGAGTGTTGACCGAGTGGATCTTAGACTCGAAGGTACTAGCCTGTTTATTTAGCCACACCAATAGGGTGGCCTGCTCGGCGCTTTTGCCCCCTCTCCACCTTCAGCTGCTCAAAGCTCTTATTCAGATCGGCTCTTAATTAAGTCATCTCAGCGCTCATCTACTCCAGCTGCGCCTAAGAAGTAGACAATTAGCCGCTCAGAGCACACAACTGCTGAACTTCATGCTTCAAGTAGGCGAGCCTTTGGCATATGACCAGGCTCTCTACTCAATACTGCAATGTACTTGGAAATTATGAAAGTTGAACGAAATTAAGCAGATACATATGAGGGATACTTACCCCAGTGGACATCTGGGTATGACTATTAGTGAGATCCCTGAGAGGCATGTTTGCCACACGAGCCTGGGCGTCGGGCCATATCTGTGTGAGCGACCCTTGAATAATTATTTGGTGCTCAGGGATCCGAGATGCGGCGTCATCGGAGTCACGCCATTCGTCTGTCGACAGATGAATGATTGTCATTATGTGACGTTGGCCGCTCGGGCTAGATAGGGCGGAGGTCGCTCGGGCAGCCAACTGAGATGCTTATGCCGGTCGGATGTGTGATTTCTAGGTCGCTAGCAAAGAGGGAGGCAGTATGAAAGCGACCGACGACACACAGATGGTTCCTTGTGGCAGTTCAGACAAGGACGATGCCCGATCGGATGAAATCGAAGTACGGAGGATGGCCACCGCTTATTCGGAAGCAGACGTAGAGATCTCACCCTTGCTCGGATGGAGGGCGTGAGATGGCTCGCGTTGGGGTATGCATAGCAGAAGTAGCGGATTAGGAGGCAACTTCTGCACGATGTCTCTTCTGGCTTATCAGAGGTTCCCCAGAAGAGGCCGACTCTGAGGCGGTGTCGACTGAAAGTGCCAGTGGCTGCTCTGGTGGGAGATCTGATTTATCGGGTGCCCCACTGCCAGTCGTCCGGCTGGCTCCTCCTTCGCTCACCTGCAATGACACTCACTCATTTTCACTGAGCAGGTTCTCTTGGGAGCCGACCAGCTGTAAGCCTCGGCTCTCCAATCAGCTACGGTCGCAGCGTTTATCTCTTCGTTCGCGAGCTTGCATTTGTCGACCAAACGAGCATGCAACATGATTCGGGTTGTAAAAGAAAGAGAAAAATCAGTTAGATTCAAAGGTTGGGAGACGAAAGAGCATACCTAGACTGGTCGGAGCTTCATCCGGATCGGGCTCATGCCAAACACATAGAAGAGGCCCTCCAGCAGTAGCTTGTAAATGTGATACTTCTGACCGACCAAACTTGAGGCTGCATGGAGGTAATTCGATCGACTCTTGTAATTTTTGAGGGTCGGGGGGTTCGCCACTTCCAGCTGCCAGCTGGTCGAGAAATTTGGCCGCTCGGGAAAGCGAACGAAAAAATAATAGTCCTTCCAATGCTTATTGGATAACGACATCTTATCAAAAAAGACCAAGCCCACTCGAGCTTGGAATAGGAAGGTCCCCTTCTCGGACAATTTAGGATAATAGAAGTAGTGAAAGAGTTGAGGAATCAAAGGAATGCTGTGCAGGCAGAACAGGACGACGACCCCGCACAGCAGCCGAAGGAGTTCAGGACTAATTGGTGGAGAAAAATATGAAAATATTTACAAAGTGCGAAAAAGAAGGGGTGGACAGGAAACCTTAGACCAACGGTGAACTGATCCCTAAAAACACATATAAAACCTGACGACAATTCATTTGGTCGGTCAGAAGCAGATGGATGAGCGACTTGATAGTTAATGGGATTTTGTAAACGGCTCTCAAGCTCTCAGCATCGTCGTAGTTGGACCTGGACTCGATGGAAGTGTACCAGAGCCCAGGGACGAAGATGGGGGGTTGTGAGGAGCTTGCCATCGAAAGCGAAGAGATCGAAGGAGTGCAACGAAAATATTCGATTGAATGGAGGAAGCTTATAAATAGGATCGCTGGAGAGGAAGAAACACAACGTCACCGAGGAGCTCGAAGATGAAGGTACGTGGAGTGGGGAAGAAGGTGACGCACGCGAGGTTTATAAACCTCGCGGCCGATCGACCTGGGTCGTCCGATCCAAGTTTATGAATAACTAGGCGGAGATCTGACCGTTGAATTCGAAAAAACACCTGTCATATCGCCAGCGGATATCCGCCTATCATGTCAAATGTGCGGCGACAAAAAGGACACGTGGCGTTCGTTCACCAGACGACATTAGTGAGGCTTAATTAAAAGGTATGATTGCGTGCTCGACCATAATCATCAGATATTTGCACGATCTTCAAAAAATTTGGATGACGTCATGGTGCTTGGCCGAGGAGCGCGAGAAGCAGGGAGGAGAAAATTTGCCAAGTGTGGTCGCTCATCGTCTCGACCACAAACGGATAAGCTGTTATCACACGGCTGAACGCCCAAGTCACTGTTTGCTTTGAAATTCTTGGGCCAAGCGACATACGACAAAGGCGTGGGAGTCATCGAACTCTACTGGTCCAGTCAGTCGGACTTGCAACATTTTTTAACTAGACTTGAGGGGAGACTTGTGATGCGGCGAAGAGAAAGAGCCCACTTGGCACGGGTCAACTGCCACGATGAAAGTCAAAGTCAAGACGGACAACATTAGGGCTCAAAAAGGCTCGTCCGCGTCGCTCGAGAGGAAGGTGGCTACATTGGCTGACCGGATGCACCATTGCCTGGTCGACAGGAGACTCGTTCGAGCGGGCCACCCATCCAGCCCGGAGTATGGTGGTGGCATCTCCAAGCACCGAGCGTCCCGGGAAACAGTGAGACACCAAAGGGCATGGAAGTGTTTGTCCAATTGGGAGGGATAAGTCACCACTCGGAATCATTACACAGAAGAGTAGTCGAAGCCAACCGAGCGAAAGAGTCCTGGCCGAGCGGTTGTTGCAGACACCAGGCAAGGTCGACAAACAAAACGTATGACAGAAGCTTTTACCCTGTTAAGGTATGTTGTCAGACGCACTTTACTGACAGGTCTTTTTATCAGACATAGTAGAGGACTTGGTCACGAACATGTTGGAGAGTGTGCTCAATTTAAAAAATGTGCCCACGAACATATCAGAGAATGTGCTCACGTTTCGAGGAGTATATACGTCGACCATCAGGACTCTATATAAAAGGAGGCCCATCATCGACATTGGTACATGTGATCTACTCTTTGTGCATAATTCTACTATTGCTTTGCTGTTTCTCCACATTCTAGCGACTGACTTAAGCATAAGAGGGTTAATATCAATGACCCCTTCCCTGACTATGTACTAACATCGCTTATTTTAGGGAACGAAACTCGCTTATTTTAGAGCATCTCCAACCGGTGCCCTTTTACACCATTTTGGTGTAAAAAGGGCACCATATCCTCTCCAATGGTGACCCCAAAAATTACACCAAAATGGTGTAAGTAAACAGTGCAGCACCATCTTGGTGCCGCACTGTTCACTTGCACCATTTTGGTGCAAGTAGAGATTTTTTTAATATAAAATATCATAATAGACAAGTTATATTTAAAATATTTTTAAATATTATAAATTAATATGATTTAATTTAATTGAATTTATTATATAAATTTTATATATTATAAATTTCAATTAAATATATATTATAAATTTTAATATTGGTTATGTTGCTAAGATTATAAATATATTAAAATTTATAATATTGGTAATTTCATAACAAACACAATTAAATATTTAAATTTCAAAATACATAACAATTAATTTTAATTTTCTTGTAACTAAAAACATAATGTCATAAAAATTAATAGTAATTATTATCGTAATAAAAATATTTAACAAATTAATATGTATGTTGAATAATAAATTATAAGATGAAAAAATAAAATATTCTAAAGAATATTCCTTTTAGTGTAGGAAATGGTGTCTCATGGTTGGAGTTGGAAAAAATTTTGGTGCTCAAATGACACCAAATTGATGTTGAAAGTGCATCAAAATAGAGTTTGTGGTTGGAGATGGTCTTAGGGAACGAAACAGAATCCACATCTAATCAGCAAAACCACCACTCCCAACCTTCCACTCACAAAGCGGACAGGATCAATATCCATCACTAATATTTTTTCCACGATTCTTTCCTATAAATCGAGCACTGTATTAAGCGTGCCAGAACCCCATCTCTGGCTGATCGCTAACGCTGTGTAAGTCTTACACAGAGGAACAGATAGTTTACTTGGATAAGAGCGAGCAACCTTCCCATCCAGCGTACCTTTCCCAGCTCTCGAACAGAATCACCGTTCATCTTCTCCACATTTTCTTATTTGCGGATATTTGATTAGAGTGGTTGAGCCCGGCACCATCCGATCCTCCGTCTAACTCTCCTCTTCACCTTTTTCTCCCTCTTCGAAGGTGTCGGTCTAGGAGCAGGAACAATTGAGAAAGTAGAAACAAGAATTTACAGATTTTACACCATTAATGTTAGCTCGTGAAGAGACGATGGGAATCTGGGATCATTTGCATACTGGAGGATACGAAATCTATATAAAACGCAATAGTTTCAGTGGCAAATCATTTCCATGCTTGAGATCCTCTGAAAGACATGATTGTTGAAACATGGCAGTAACTGAGAACTTAGCTGATCAATATTCGCATTGTAAGTGGTAAATTGGCAGATAGATATCAGAGTATTCATTGACAAGAAGAATCGAACAATTCTTAATTAAGAAAAACAAATTTCAATGCACAAGCTTTGGTTTAAGAAATCAGTAGAAAATTTCACTTTGAACAACAACAAAAAAAGAAAAGAAATCCAAACACTGTGAATTCTATTCACACCTCATTCAGCTTCCCTCTGTTCTTGCTGTTGCTGCTGTTGACTAGCATCTCCTTCCCTTCGTTCAAATGCTATGGTCACAACCAACTCTCTGGCTCTTGCCCTCTCATCTCCTACGACCTTCTTCGGCTCCTCTTCCGCCACCGGCATCAGATACCTGCAGAGCGGACACGATCCGTGCATCCCTAGCCACTTCTCGACGCACCCACTGTGGAATCGATGCCCGCACGGCATCTCCCTCACCACCTTCTCCACAGGCGGCGCAGCCTCGCGTCTCCACAAACCGTCCAGGCACACCGAGCACTCCTCCTCCGCACCGCCGTTTTCCTCCAGATCCACAACCCTAAGGGCCTCGATCGACGCCTTGGACGCTGGCGAGGGACCGTCGGTCGCCGGATCTGAAGACATCAGAGTGGATATCACCCCCGGATCGCCCGGGAGGACGACAATCCCGCGAGCGATCGGGTTGAAGATGACGAGCCGCACCGGATCCGCCACTGTGTCGACGTCGCGAACCACACCGACAAAGAGAGGAAAAAACGCTGTCCCCTGCCTCATCACCTCCGTCGGACGCCCTCTCTCCGCCTCCTCCGCCATCGATCAAGACTCGCAAAGGAAGAGGAACAAGAAAAGACGATCTGAAATTCTCAATCAGAACTCGAACAGGAACGGAATGAAAGAATGGCCGGTCAGTAACGCGGAGTAAATATAGCGGTCGGCGTCGCCGAACTCGGTAGAAGGATCTGGAAACTTTTATGGGAGGTCCAGCGGCCACAAGTCCGAGCGGGCCCCACCGCCATCCGCGGGGCCGACATGGATGGGTCCACCACGTCGTTTCCGTGTTATCTCTCGAGTCTAGAGACAGCCTGGCGAGAGAAGGCGAAGATATTTTATGAAGCGCCGAATTAATTACGCCTTTGCCCTTTTCCATTGTTGGGCTCGAGTCCGTTAGGTTGACCCGACCCAATTCGAAATTCTAGAAGTAAACGTCATAATCTTTATTATTTATTTAATTCAAAATATGAGGGCCATTAAAATTCAACTTGTGGACGACGGCGCCCAAGGGTTCCCGAATCGACACGTGGCCTCCTGGGAGTGGTTGCCGTTCGCAGCAAGATTCTTGAGGCACCTGCGAGCCCACTCGTTCGCTATCCATTATCTCCAAATCTCACCACTCGCCACAATTATTTTAAAAAAATCAATAAAATATACTTTTCTTCCACTATTGCCCTTCGTTTGTCTGCTATAGGATAAGGCGTCATCTCCCATCGTATCTGTCGAAAGAACCGTCTGATCGTATGTCGTTCGTGTGATGATCACCTCGGGGATGGGGTGTTTCTGTAATTAATTTGAATGCCAAGGGTGGGAGTTCAGTTAATTTGTGAATTTCTTGTGTATTATATGAGGTATCTGTGTGGCGCAAAACGGCCAGTGGTCTTTTTCTCCAGTGAACTCCTGCGGCGGAGGGCGCTTGAGGGATTGCCCCCGATCGTCTCCGAAGTTCTTCTTCCTCTTTGTGAGATTTTGTAGTTCGGCGGTTGCGAAATCTATTTTGGTTCTGTTGTTTTGGATTTACTTTGTATCTGGAATTTGTTAAAGCTTAGAGTTTTCTTGTCGCCGGCAATGGATCTCTCGGCCAAGATTCAGGGCCTCGATCTACGATCGGGATTCATGGCTGGATCCCCTCTGTTGGACGCCGGGAAGGCCCGAATCTTGCCGCGGGTTTTCGCCGCCTCGGTTTCTCCTCCTCTCAGTCGCCGGCTGGGCGTTTCGTTTGTGAAAAGGACGGGATCTGGTAAGGCTTTGGTCAGAAAATTTGGCTTTTTCGTTCAAGCGTCGACCGATGCCGCTGTTGTCGAGGCGGACGCGGCCGTCGATCTTGAATCCCTCTTCTCGAATAGCTCCGTGGAAGACTCGTCGAAGAAGCAAGGGAAGAAGAAGACGAGTACTGGGGCGTCGAGCGTATCTTCGGGGGTTAGATTAGAGAATATTAGCAAAAGCTTTAAAGGCGTGACCTTGCTGAAGGATGTAAGCTGGGAGGTTAAGAAAGGAGAGAAGGTAGGCCTTGTTGGAGTGAATGGTGCTGGTAAAACCACCCAGCTCAGAATAATCGCCGGTTTGGAGGAGCCTGACTCGGGCAACGTGGTTAAGGCGAAGGATAATATGAAGATCGCGTTCTTGAGCCAGGAGTTCGAGGTTTGCCCTAGCAGGACAGTGAAAGAAGAGTTTCTGAACGCATTCAAGGAAGAGATGGAAGTTGCAGAGAGGTTGGAGAAGGTGCAGAAGGCGTTGGAGAACTCCGTAGAAGATTTGGCCTTGATGGGGAGGCTATTGGATGAGTTGGATTTGCTCCAGAGAAGAGCTCAGGATCTCGACCTTGATGAGGTGGATGTAAAAATTAGTAAATTGATGCCCGAGCTTGGATTTGCGCCAGAAGACTCTGATCGATTGGTAGCGTCTTTCAGCAGTGGATGGCAGATGAGAATGTCTCTTGGGAAGATTCTGCTTCAGGTACATTTAGAATTAATTTATACAGTTCCCTCATTTTTGAGTATTTTCAAAATAATATCTCGTATTCATTTAAAAAAATGGATAAATTCAACCATGTTATTTAATTGGACTGTCTATAAACTAAAATAAGTAGTTTGAAGTGTGCAAAATTGATTGTGTGCATTGGTGTGAACTGGTAAAAAGTTGTGCATGGATGTTCTGTTTTGTGGCAGTTGGACCTTTTTTTGTTATTTTCAGTGGTCTAGTTTCATAGATGGCATGCTACAAACAGTGAAATACCCTTATATTGGGTTTATGATTATTTTCATTTTTCTTGTACTTGTTTACATAGTGTTGTGAATTTTAGTATATACTCATAACTGCATGTATATGTTTGCTATATTTTGAAAAGCATTCGAAACTAGTGGACTCATAGGACTTGTGCTACTTGTCATTGCACCTCAGCTTATCATAAAAACTAAGACTTTGGTATTGCTTCTTCAAGATTGTCTTGAAACTCTCACGGGTTCTGTTGTTTCAACTTAGGTTAACCTGATTTATTGCCATCAATCACATTGACATTGTTTTTTTTTCTCCAGTTGTATTGATGACTAAGTTCACATTCAGTTTAACGTTTCTTTTTTGTCACTCACTACTTGCTCTCAAATCATGCTTAATTTATAGCATATGAATTTCATATAGTTGGTGATTCATTTTCTATAAATTGTGGTTGCAGGATCCTGACTTACTCCTCCTTGATGAGCCTACAAATCACCTTGATTTAGATACAATTGAGTGGCTAGAAGCTTATCTAAACAAGCAAGATGTGCCAATGGTTATTATATCCCATGACAGAGCTTTCCTCGATCAACTGTGTACAAAAATTGTGGAAACTGATATGGGAATTTCCAGAACATTTGTAGGCAACTATTCTGAGTATGTATTAGCAAAAGCAACATGGGTAGAAGTTCAAAATGCAGCATGGGAAAAGCAACAGAAGGAGATTGAACACACTAAGGACTTAATCAATAGGTTAGGAGCTGGTGTAAATTCTGGTCGTGCATCTAGTGAAGAAAAGGTAATTTTAGGTTTTTGATTCTCTGAACATTCTGCTGATGACACTATATGAATGACCTTTCAATTTTTCTTCTTCTATATAAGGTTTTGCATAGGCAATAATGCTTTTCCTTTACTGACTTGAATAACACGGGTATGGTAGATCAATCTGATGACACTATATTCATATTATTTTTTTTCAAGAACACAATAAAATAGCTTGAAGTAACTATTTCAAACAGAGACTTTTAGTGATATAAGAGGTGTTGAATACTCAAAATTAATTAGAATTACTAGTTCATTAGGTTAGACATGTAAGTACCCTCGAGGTTGAAACATCTTTGTAGAATTAGCAGATCAACGAGTAATAAATAATTTGTTCTTGTTCCTATAATTCTTCTAAATTTTACATTTGAATGCCTCTCATGTCCATTTTGTGACACTTCCTAATAAGTGCCTCATTCTGCTACCTTGGCAGAAATTGGAAAGACTTAAAGAAGAAGGACAAGTTGAGAAACCTTTTCAGAGAAAGCAATTAAAAATTAAATTCCCTGAGCGTGGAAGAAGTGGGAGGACGGTCTTATCAATCAAGAACCTAAATTTTGGCTATGATGATAAGGTAAGCATAATATTTTTTGATATTTAGTTATAGTGTTTAGCCATAAAGCTTTCTTCTAGAAAGAAATTCACACTCATCCTTATGGTGTGAGATACTGCACAGACAGTTTTCATATCCAATAACTAGTTTTCTGTTTTTGACATGGCAGGTTCTGTTTAAAAAGGCTAACCTTTTAGTTGAGAGAGGTGAGAAAATAGTGATTCTTGGTCCAAATGGATGTGGAAAGAGTACTTTGCTTAAACTAATCATGGGCCTTGAGAAGCCTCAGGATGGTGATGTGTTGGTTGGGGAGCATAATGTGTTGCCAAATTATTTTGAACAAAACCAGGTATTGTCTAGTTTGATTTGAATCCACTTCTTCAATTTATTGGGATGCAATTTATAGTCCAAATCTAGCTACGTATTGATGATTTCCTTGATAAACAAATGCTCATAATTTTCATCATGCTACAATTGCATGGTTTGTCAATTGTATTCACTGCCGGCTATTTTAACTTAAGCTTGTTATTAAGCCTGCATTCTTTTTTCAAATATATTTTGATAATTCTTTCCATTTTCATTATTCTTAATGTTTTCTTCTGTAATAATGGCAGACGTTTACCATTAGTTCACAATTTCTTAACAGGCAGAAGCACTTGATCTTGATAAAACTGTGCTAGAGACAGTTGAAGAAGCTGCAGAGGATTGGAGAATTGATGATATAAAGGGTCTGCTTGGTCGTTGTAACTTCAAATCAGACATGCTTGATAGAAAAGTTTCTCTTTTAAGTGGTGGAGAAAAGGTACGACTAGGAGATCTGTTTTGACCTCTCACAAATTCAACCGTCTTCATTCTCCTTTGATTGCAATTCAGTTTTGTTATTACATGACAACTAATTTTGAAGTTGTTCAGACAACATTTTATTTTCTTCTGGAGCTTTCATTTATATGATTTATTTTCCTGATGGCATGTGGGTTAATAACTTATCATGGAATAATTTTTTTCCATCAAAAAGGTAAAGAAAATTAATGAAATTCTAAGTTGTCTTATTTATCTGATACATAAAGTTCTTGAAACACTTTCTTTCCACAAATATAATAAGTTCAATGTATTTTATGCCATGTGATGGTTACGAGAGTAGATTATCGGAAACAGATGGTAGTCATTCGTTTTTTGAGCTGGTAGTAAACTCAAATTTTGCTAACTTGTGTTTACTCCACGGTTGCAGGCAAGGCTTGCTTTCTGCAAATTTTTGGTGAAACCATCTACTTTGTTAGTTCTTGATGAGCCAACCAATCATTTAGACATACCTTCAAAAGAGATGCTGGAGGTATCATTTCCAACCTTTGCGCCTGTTTTCCTCAACTTTTATTTATTCTTTGTGATGAATAACTTGAAATTCTTTGAAACTCTCTTATGCTGCAACAGGAGGCTATATCTGAGTACCAAGGCACTGTCATCACTGTTTCACATGATCGATACTTCATACGGCAGATAGTCAATAGAGTTGTGGATGTGAAAGATGGAAATCTGCAAGATTATGCTGGCGATTACAATGTAACCTTCTGTTCTTAGAATTTTTGTCATGTTACCTTTTTTTCCTTTCCTTCCAGAAAAATACACACAGTTTCTTCAATTCAGCAATAAAACAGTATGATGATTAGATCATCTAGTTTGAGCTTCCTCAGCAGTTTATTCTGTTGTTTCACTTATTTATCTCGAGTATGGACATAACGATTCTTGTTGTGCCTTTTGACAGTATTATCTAGACAAGAATCTCGAGGCCAGAAAAAGGGAACTGGATCGCGAGGCTGAGCTCGAAGAAAAGGCTCCAAAGGTTAAAGCCAAATCCAAGATGTCAAAGGTTAAAGCCAAATCGAATACTAAATTTCCAGTTAGAAACAAATCTTTCTTTGAGCCACCCCTTGTTTCTCTGATACCCTACTATATGCACTTTATACAGGAAGAGAAACAAGCTCGAAAGAAGCAAAAAATGTTGGCGTTTCAACAAGCAAATGCAAAGTCTAAAGGATTGAAGAATGCAAAGCGTTGGAACTGACCAACAAAGGAATGAAACATGCACCAACTGACAGAGTGATCAGTTATGCAGACCACAGCATCAAAACTCTAGTTGACAGAGTGCTTCCAATGGTACACAATATACACTTGTAAATAAGGCTCTTGTGCTCTACCTAAAGTTGCAAACTTACTCACTCGATAAGCACCTACAACAAAGGGGAGTTTTCTGTTGTATGGCACTTGGCATCAAATTGCTTGGGCTTCATAAACATGTGTTAGGCCTCATGAAATGAGACATCGAAATGTTGTTCATTGCTATGATAAAAGCTTTATCATATTAGCCATTTTTGGCATGATGTTCTATCACTTTTTCGTGCCACTTGAAGTTATATGTGCAACTCTCTAGTATCATCTCCCCATAGAAAAATTGGGATATTGATTTTTTGCATTAGGTTTTGTGTGGAAAAAAGGAAGGCCATATGTTTGCTGTTCCCTGTTTGCTGTTCCCTTAATGCAGCACATCCCTAAACCAAGTGATGTCAGCGGGTCTGATCGAGTCGGGTTCGGTCCGGTTCGGCCCGGCATTTGGATCTCCAGCTCATTTAACATATTTCTTTATTAACCAGAATATCAGATCGATTGGTTCTCCACGTCAGCATTGGAGGCTAACCTTTTCCCGCTTTATCCTTAGTCACTGGCCTACTCGCAGTGGGTCCGGCAGGATGTGTCTTTATTGCCCAATTGAAAGTCAGGTACGAAATTAGGGAGACAAAAATAGAATCATTTTCTCTTTTGTTAACCCCTTGCGGCCTCCACCGGGTTTGGTAACACGGCGAGTACAAGAAAGAGAGGAAGACCCTAATTCGCGTTGCCTCTTCGATCGCGATGTTGCCCCTGCGAGATCTGTTGCGGAGGAGCTCCCGATCGGAAGGGCTGCTCCGCAGGCTACTCGGCCGCGGCTTCGCCTCCTCGGCACCGTCCTTGCCGCCCTTCGACCACCAGCCGCGGCCGTACAAGGGAATGTTGGCCGAGGAGGTCCTCCAGAAGAGGAAGAAGTTCCTCGGACCATCGCTGTTCTATTATTACCAAAAGCCTGTAAAATCTCTCTCGCTACTTTTTGGAAGTTCATTTGCATTCGCGCGTAGTGCCGTGGAATCCTTTTTCGGACCCAATGTGATCGTGTTGGATTTCGGACTGGAGTAGGACCTTGATTAATGTACTTGAAATTATTTGGTTTTAATCTTGTTTTTAAACGATGAGTGTGTAATTTTCAGGAAACCGCGATTCCAGTACATGTAACTAACTCTTCTTTCACTGTATAAAGTCTGATTCTTTCCAATCTAAGTCTTCTTCATTTTCATTTTTTTGAATAATATTTTTTTAGGACTTTTCGCTCATCATTCTTGATTCTCCCATAGTTTCTGCATATTTAGGTGGCGGAGCTAGATTTATGTGGTCAATTCCCACAAAATAGATTCAGTATGCATATACAAGGTACTTTGAAAATATTTAAAAACGAATTTTGAATGCATTAGGCTTGGATATTAACAACATAGATTCCAAAAGTTATTGATGCTTTTAATAATCATTTGAAACTTTGGATGATTTCTCTTGGTAATCGTGTGTGTTTGTTTAATGCAATTATAAATTTTTAATGTATAGATTTTTAGCCTAACATATGATTAAACCCACTTGAAATAATATCTAGAACTGCCAATTTACCTATCATTTTTATTTTTTATCTTTTCAGCTGAATATTGTGGAAGGAAAAATGCAATATCTTTATGACGAAACTGGAAAACGGTATCTTGATGCCTTTGCTGGAATAGTTACAGTCTCTTGTGGGCATTGCCATCCTGATGTAGTGAATGCAGTGTTGGAGCAGACGAAGTTACTCCAACACACCACCACCATTTACTTGCATCATGCTATTGTTGAGTTTGCTGAAGCTCTAGCTTCGAAAATGCCAGGCAACCTTAAGGTACGTTATGCCTGCATAAATGATCTCCTGGTCCTTTAGAAGAGGCAAATGACTGGCTAATATGTATTCCTTAGAAATTGTGTGAAGCACTAATTAGTTGATTATTTTAGCATTAGCAAAAATGGTACCTTTCATATGGCCAAGGAAAGCAAAGAACCTTGCTTTACATTGTGCTATATATAACCAAAACAATTGGCTGGTAGTTAGAACTACTTAGAGATAAGTAGGCAGTTTGGCAAAAAGATAAACATGATCTTCTTTTGCTTAGTTACATGACATCTTTGCTTAACAGTCACATCTCTCATTTCAGCTATCATCAATTTCAAGATATATTATTTGTATGGTCAGTGGAATTGTGAAAACTGCAGGTCGTGTATTTTGTTAATTCGGGAACTGAAGCAAATGAATTAGCAATGTTGTTGGCTAGATTGTACACTGGAAATCTTGGCATGATTGCCCTGAGAAATGCATACCACGGAGGAAGTGCTGGAACAATAGGTTTAACAGCTTTACATACTTGGAAATATCCAATTCCTCAGGTTGGTTTTCTTGAAGAAGATGTCTCAGGTTTATCATTGTTCAACTTCTCTTTCCAATTTTTTCTCCTTTTTTGTATATTCAGCTTCTAAGATAATTGTACTTTGATTTGTCACATTATTGAAGGTTTCTTAGTATCCCATAAATGGTGGATTTTTTTTTCTTGGCTAGATCTAGAGCAAGTTAACTTATTAGCAAGTATAACTGGAGAACACAACTAGAAAAATAGATAATGGAAGTGCATTATATATATATAAAAGAGTTATCAAGTGATTGGAAGTTTGTTATCACAACTCGGCAAATTATGACTGACACTAAAAGACTTGGTCACTCCTGTGCTTAGAGGTTAGTGTCTTAGTGGAAGGAATCAAGCAATATGATTTCAGGTATTAGTATTAACAAGTTTAGACTAAATAACTTTCATGGGGCGCAAATTGATTTGTATTTTTCTCCTATTAATGGGAGTTAGGAGCACACATAGGCTCACTGTCAGCTCCATGGGTGAAGATAACTAGTATTTGTTACAATGAGATTGTTAAGGATCTTTAGGCATTCATTGAGAGAGAAAGAGAACACCCATATTCTTAGAAGAGAGTACAAAAGAGATTATTTTTTTAAAAAAATAATACTTGATTGCCTGAAGGGGAGTCTTGGTGCAATACTAAAGTTGTTGCCATATGATTTGGTGGTCATGAGTTTTGAGTCATAGAAATAGCCTCTTGCAATGCAGGGTGAGATTTAGTACAATATACTCTTCCTCGGGACATCTTATTGGCGGAAATTTTGTGCATCGGGCTGTCCTTTTTATAATACTTGATTGTCTCATTTTTTTTTTTTTTTTTTTTTTCAAATTTTACATATATATAGCAACTCTTATACTTGGTCTAACTCCATAACCCCTAAAAGGTTGAGCTCGAGCTAATAAAGTGTATCATTTTCTTGTATTTTTTTTCTTGTACACTAGACACTCAAGCAAAATTGAATGGAACTTTAATGTGTTGCCTTTGGAGCTTCATATTTGCAATAATTTTCATTTCCCTATCAATTGATATCCAAATGCTGATATATTGTCTTTCATTTTAGAAGGCTGCAAAGCTTTGACAAATCTGCTTAACAATATTTTTATTTTGATTTGTGTGCGCATTTGCATGCATGCTAAAGAAAATCCATGTCTTTCATACCGAATCTTGCAGGGTGAAATTCACCATGTTATGAATCCTGACCCCTACCGAGGGGCATTTGGCACCGATGCTGCAGGTTATGCTAGAGAGATTCAGGATCATATCAACTATGGAACTTCTGGAAATGTTGCAGGCTTTATTGCAGAAACTTTTCAGGTGAGGTTGATAACTTGCAGTAGCTATGATTCACAATTTCTCTAAACATGCATATGTATTCATCACTGTAGAGACTCTGAGTTTGGAGTTTGGACCTTTCGGTTTTGTTTTTCTTCAAAATTTTCATAGGGAGTTGGTGGTGCTGTTGAGTTGGCACCTGGTTACCTTAAATTGGCCTATGATATTGTCCGGAAGTCTGGTGGAGTCTGCATAGCAGATGAAGTTCAAAGTGGATTTGGAAGGACTGGAAGCCATTACTGGGGATTTGAGACACAAGGCGTCATTCCAGACATTGTTACAATGGCAAAGGTAATATGTTGCCACTTACAAAGTAGATACTGCATTTCTTGCTAAAAACACCGAGTCCCCTTCCCCACTTCTCCTGTTTTCCAGTTTGGATCTTCTTAATAATGGCTAGAATGTGTGAATCAACCTACTTTTATCGTCACTGATGGTAAGTTTAATTTGTTGTTAATTTTTGTCACAGGGTATCGGCAATGGCCTACCACTAGGAGCAGTTGTAACTACTCCTGAAATCGCAAATGTGTTGTCGCAGAAAATACAATTCAACACCTTTGGTGGAAATCCTGTTTGTTCAGCTGGCGGGCTAGCCGTACTCAATGTTCTGGATAAGGAAAAGCGCCAAGCACATTGCACTAATGTTGGTTCCCACTTGATCGAGCGATTGAGAAACCTTCAGCAAAAGCATGATAGTAACTTTCTACACCCTTTCAAATTTTAGTTCATTGTAGAAACAGCTAGATACAAGTGATCTGATTCAGCTTTCCTCCAATGTCCTTTACACGATTGGAGAGATGATGCATAGACAGTTCTGACTATTAGAGTTTTTCTGAAAAAAGATTGAAAAGAGAGTTCAAAAACCGAGAATCGACTCAAAATTCTACTTAGGATTGCTGGTTTTCTCATTCATACTGCTTGCTGTCTTATTTCAGTCATCGGTGATGTTAGAGGGCGGGGGTTGATGTTGGGAGTAGAATTTGTGACCGATAGAAAGGAGAAGACGCCTGCCAAGGCTGAGACAGCAGTCTTGTTTGAAAAACTCAAGGGTATGTTTCTCGATTTTTTCTTAACAATCTTCTTGTTACTATGCCAAACTTACTTGTAAACAGATCTGGGAGTCCTGCTTGGGAAAGGAGGCCTTCAGGGTAATGTTTTTCGTATAAAGCCACCGATGTGCTTCACCAAAGAAGATGCAGGTATTCTTCGAGACTAGGGAACCTGTTTCGCACTTCTTAACCAATTAGTAGGCATTTCTTTGAGATTGTAATACCACATCCTCCTCGATGCAGACTTCTTGGTCGATGCACTTGACTACGCCATTTCAGGAATATGAAGCCCACCGCTGAAATGGGAACCATACGAAACTCACCACAATTCAGCAATAAATCAGGTCAAGAACAAAATAGATGCATGCTACGTTGCCTGAGCATTTCGAATAAAGAACTTAAGTAATGAGGAAATCATCTTCGAAAGTTCCATTCAGTTTTTTTTTACTTCCAAACTTATTGCTATATTTGATTTGAGGAATGAAATCGATTTTAGTTAAAAGCTCAAAGTTTCCTGATTGCTCAAAGTTTTGATTTTAATCTGGTTCATAAGTGAAATGAAAGGAATTCATGAGGCATCTCTTGACCTCCCTTGCATTGAAATTGTTCTATACAAAATTAGACTCAATGAAGAAGAGACAGAAGGAATGTGTAGGATTATCGGCTATGATCCAATAGCACTAAAATTATTTGGCTTTAGTTGAAACATGATTTGCTAAGAATATATTTGAAAGTGATCCACTTTGAGCGTGTAAATAGATTTAGATTGATTGGTTTGTTTATCAAGTTAAGTTAGTTTTAATTTCGATACTTTTTTTTTGTTCTAATGGAAAATATGTCGCTCATCTTAAAGAAAGAAGCCAACAAGTTGCAATGATGCATTATTCTAAATAGCATAGTTGTCGCATCACAATTTCAGACAGAGATCCAAGCAGACAAAAGCTGAGTTGATGTTACTCAGTGACCACCACGGAGGCGAAGGACAAGATGAAGAGTGGACTCTTTCTGAATGTTGTAATCGGCCAGAGTGCGGCCGTCCTCCAGCTGCTTACCGGCGAAGATCAACCTTTGCTGGTCAGGCGGGATGCCCTCCTTGTCCTGGATCTTGGCCTTGACGTTGTCAATAGTATCCGAGGATTCGACTTCAAGGGTGATTGTCTTGCCAGTTAGCGTCTTGACGAAGATTTGCATGCCTCCACGAAGGCGGAGCACGAGGTGGAGCGTCGACTCCTTTTGGATGTTGTAGTCGGCAAGGGTGCGACCGTCCTCGAGTTGCTTGCCAGCAAAAATAAGCCTTTGCTGGTCAGGAGGGATCCCCTCCTTGTCCTGAATCTTGGCCTTTACATTGTCAATCGTGTCCGAAGACTCCACCTCAAGGGTGATAGTCTTGCCAGTAAGAGTTTTAACAAAGATCTGCATCTGATCGACGCAACCAAGAACAACCAGTAAGGATCTAAACAGATCAAGATATCCTATGAACAATCAAAGAACAACAAAAAAAAAAAAAAATCCCAGGCAAGATTCAAAATAGATATCCCAGGGGATCCGTAAACAGTAACAAAAAAAATACATATATCAAATAACACAAATCCAAAACATCAACTCTCCCATCATCGGGAAAAAAGATGACAAAGGGGAAATCTTCTTAGAAAATAAAGGTAAGACCCCATACCTTGATTAACAGACGAGGAAGAGCTAGGCTTTTGGATGTAGTACACGGGCTTGAGAAGGCGATCAACGCAATTTATATCGGTCCAACGGATACGCATACGACCGGTGAGGCTACCGCCAGATTATTCTCGAATCATCGCCCCACGCCACAAAGAAGCAGACGTCACCAACACGTTGCCGGTGCCGCGACGTTAACGCCAGACCGCTAAATTAAAGTGTACTCTGAAATTCACATGACCGCGACACACACTTGTGGGCTCGTGTTATTGCCAAACCATTCAACGGGTAGAATTTGAAATAAACAGAATCCGTAGGTTACGTGGGAACGATGGGTAGAAGGGTAAATGAATCAAGTCGAGCTATTCGAATTTCGATTCGATAAAATTTTATTTGAACTTGTTTAATGAGATTCGTTAAGATAAATAAATCAAGCTCAAGATTCGTAATATTCTGTTCGTTATCTTGTGAAATATTGATTAAGCTCATTAAGTAACTTTTAAATAAAAAAAAAATAATTTTAATATTAAATTTATAGATTTTATACTCTACAAAATATAAGCAAATATATTAAATTTATTTATTAGAATAAAATTATAAATTTTAATAATAATATTATAATTTTCTCTAAATATATAATTTAGTTTTTAATGAATATTTAAATTTATGATTTATATTTATTAAACTCGTTTAGGCTCGATAAAAACTCGAATAGTTTGTGAGTCATGAATAAATTCGTTAAATAAAGCTCGAGCACGGCTTGATTATAAACGAGCCAAGCTCAAACATTCAAGAGTTCGACTCGACTCAGCTCGGCTCGATTACATCCCTAACGATGACATCCCCGTTAGGTCGTAGATTAACTCGCGGTTGGTTCGAGAATGTTCTAGCGCAATATTCTTTTATAAAGCATTTAATATAATAAAAAAATCACATCGATAAAAATAAATAAATTTTAAAATAATTTGGGAATAATTTATGAATGACGCATTCTTTCAATGTTTTGATCGGAACAGAGAGAGCTCGGAGCCTTAGCTCAGGAATCCACTTGCCCGACGAGAGCAAGAAGGAAGTCCTCGTAGTCTCGAGTTGTATCCTTCTTCACGGCTTGCTCAAGCCTGACACTGTTCCTCTTGAAGTACTCCTCCTTTATCTGCTGCATGTCTACCTCCGCCCGAGTCGTGATGATCCTTGTGAGGGCGCCCTCGTCCGTTCCCATCTTACTAATTGAAAGACGCATCACCTTCTCCAGATACCTCTGAGGGCAAGTGATGCAGCGTACTATGGCTCGGAGAGCTAAGAGGAACTGATTCGTTGGATCAGACTTCAAGTCCTGTGATTGAAGGAAAATGGAAGAAGAAGAGGAGGAAGAAGAAGAAGTCAAACTGCCGTTAAACGCAAGCAGATACCTTATTGATTGGATTCCCAAACGCGTTGTTGTAGTCATCGAAGGTTGCAAGCAGCTGCATTTTGCTCCTCGTTGTTAGGATCCTAATGACGTCTTCATGGCTGTAGTCGTTATCTTTTATCTTCTGATTCAGTAATTTAGCCTCTGTCTTTGCGAGGCTTGTGTTCACTTCAGCTCCCTCGTACCGGAACGTGCTCACCAGCGGCACAAGAAGCTAGAGATTGAAGCGGTGAACAGGGAATCAGCTAAGTCGAGTGGATGGTCTTAAAGTCTCGAAACAAAAATCTCCATTTTTCATTGTGAATTATCACAGAGATCGAGAGCAAAATTAGGGATTTCAAGGATCAGACATCGCGCTGCCGGTTTACCTTTCTGAAATCACCGTGAGTGGAGCCGGCGACGTCCTCCTCGAGGCACCTCTTGAATCGATTTTGATAAGCCCTTCGCGCGGCGAGTAGCTCTTCCGCCGTCCGCACCACCGCGATCTCAATCAAGACCCGGTTCTCGGGGCTCCACTTCCGAACGACCTCATTCGCGAGCACGGCGTCCCTCTCTGCCGAGTCCACCGCCCACAGTAGAACCGCCCTCTGCGCTCCGAACCCAAACCCACATCAGAAACAGGCAAAATGGAACAATCCGGAGAACACGATTGGAATGATAAAAAAAAATAGGGGAAATCGAACAGATCGGGAGGAGGCGACCTCGAAATCTCGGGTGAGCTCCTTGTCGAGGGGCTTGAGGAGGTCCACGCCGTAGATCTCAGCGTACACACGGCGGATCTGGCGGCGATGAGCGGCGGGACGATGTGCGAGGACGGAGATGATCGATCCCTCGTCAGTGCCCCATCCTGAAGGAGTAAGAGGCGAATCGCATTAGCTCGCCAGAAAAGATCAAGAACCCTAGGCCCTAGCTAGGAACAGCCCAAGGAGCAGAACGAGGGGAAAAAACCTTCGAAGGCCTTGTGAAGCCGCTCGCAGTCCTCCGCCGGCGACGGCAACGGATCGGGACACGTCAGCGTAGACATCTTCTTCGAGGGGAAATGGATCGGTTAGCAGAGAAGATGAAGATGAGAGTGCCTTTTATAGCATAGGCGGGAACATGCTCGCACGGTTAAATTATGAGCATATGCACTCTATTCGTACGAGAATTGATCTCCGCCGTTGCTCGGTCGATACGTGTCGGTAGGGCGTGTTCGCTTGAGCCCGTTGATGGGTCATATAAACGGGCCATCAAATCCTTTATTTAGATTTGTCTGATATTTGAGCTCAAATATTTAAAACGGCAATAAATCTAAAATATATTATCCAATAAAAAAAATCAAACAATTATTTATATAACAGACGTGATAAAAGGAAATTTTTTCACCTGTTTACTGAAAAAATAATAAAGGATAAAAATCAAAATCACATCCGTAAAATCGCAGTTCAGATCCTCTGTCCCCATTTCTCTCTGTCCTCGTATCCCACTGTCGGTCGAACGGATCAGATTAAATTTGAAGGATGATTTGTATTTTTAAAATATGTGTAGTATCCTCGTGATGTATAAATCATCTTTAAAATTTAATCTGATCCGTCCGATCGATAATGAGACACGGAGACAGAGAAAAATAGGGACAGACGATCTGAACTAGTAAAATCGACCATCTCATTTCTGATGAAAGTTAAATGAGCGTCTCATTTAACACTAAATGTCTAAAGTATTTTTATATTATTTAATTATTCGGCAGTGTAAAAATTGGTATTTAGCATCTATAATAATAATTTTCTAAATGATAATTTAATTAAAATAATATTTTAATGAATAAAATAAATGATAGACTCATGATACTTAATATATTTTAAATAAATATTATTTGATCACAATTTATCGTGTAAAAGTTATATGTAGTTTTTACAATACGTAAAAATTAGCTGTTAGTTTTTATAATGATGATTTTATATCATTTTAATTATACTTCTCTAAATAATAACTTGATTTAAATAATATTTTAACAAGTAAAAAAAACTCGTAGACTTCATGACACATATTAAATTTTAAATGATCAATAATTTAATCATAATTGAGTGTAACTTCTATAAATGGTAGAAGTAATCGATAGCTTCTATAACAGTGTTGAATCATAGATTTTTTTAGATAAAAATATAGGAAGGGTGCCCATTTAATTTTTTTTTTTGAAAAAAAAGAATAATAATATTATGTTTTTCTTAATTTGGAGTAATCTTTGGTCCAAAATTAAAAGAACTTTTCTTTTTTTATTTTTATGAGCACCTCGTTTTCAAAAATAAAATAAAGAGTACACCACACTTTTCTAAAATGACCCTACTTTTAATGTTGTTTTCGCAATTGTTATTAGCTTTTATAACGTGCGATGGTTAAGACATGAAATGTTACTATATGAGATTTTGAGATCGAAATTCAACGTGATCGAGCATAACATCTTCCATGTCTTGACCATTTGCACTAATGGCTAGTAGTCACTCGTGATTTATCTCCTCCGTGTTGACCTAGGGATGGGTTGGCGGGAGTGCTGGGGGCGAACGAATCGCCTTTTGCCACATATAACATGTAGTAGATACTAAATAGTTGCTATAACAACTAATATAATATTATTATAATATTGTAGTAGTTATTTAATAGCTTTACAACTATTTAAAATGATTTTGATCAATTTAAAATAATTTTAATGTAGTTTAATAATTTTGACAAATTTGATAAAGGATATTTTGATATAACAGTATTTAAGATTAAGAAGGTTTTAGAGTTTATGATTTAGAATTTACTTAAGACTATGTAATAGTTAATTAGTAGTTTTCTATAATTGTGTAGTAGCTACTTAATGATTTCTATGACTTTTGCAAAGTGATTTTAATCCATTAAATTAATTTTGATAAAGTTTAAATAATTTTACCCGGTAAAAAGTATTTTAATATAATAATATTCTGGATTTAGAATTTAAAATTTTAAGATTTAAAATTTAAGACTTATTTATAATTATATAGTAATTTTGATAAACTGTTTTAAAGCGATTTTGACCAATATAAAGTAATTTTAATAAAGTTTAAGAAATTTATCAAGTTAAGAATATTTTGATATAATAATACTTTATAGATAGTAATTTTAATTAAAATATAATAATTAAAATTTCATAGGTTAACAACTACCGAGTAGTTGCTAAGTTTATTTTCAAAAAAAGAAGTGTTTAATGTGATAATAATATGGTACATAGTAAAATTTTAAGGGTCATTGTTAAAAAGCAAAGCAATTATAATGGGACAAAGTTTTGACTAAGTTTTAATAATTTAAAATAATTTAAGATCATTTCAAATTTTAATAAAAAATACTTAAATTATTTTCTCTATATTAAAGTAATTTTTTTTATTAAAATTGTTATGTACAATAATTTTTCTACTATTTATTAAAGGGTACAAGTAGATTTACGAATTGATCAAAAGATACATTATATTTTGATATTTATTAAAGGACACACTTAATTTTCTACTCTTCTGGTTTTACTCCTCAAGTCTTTATTTCTTCTCTTTCCTCTCTCCTATACATACAACATCTCTTTTATTTTCTCTCATCTCTTCTCTTTTCTCTCTACTATGCATGCAACCTCTCTTTTCTTTCCTCTTATCTCTTCTCTTTTCACTCTCTTTTGCATGGATGCATGCGTAATGTGAGCATGATATGATTTCATATCAGGTCAACAAGGTTTAGAGTTCAGATGATTCTTTTAATAATATTTTAACACATTCAAAAAAGTCAAAATAAATAATGTAGAGCATCGTTGGATTTCTTGCAGCCTAAGAAATCCATAGAACCTAAATAGTTACAATATGAGGTCTCTAGGTCGATCAAAGTATTTTGACTAAAATCCACTAATGGATCTAGACAAATCTGATTGGATCCATTTCAGGTTATGTGGATTTCTAAGGCTATAAGAAGTCCAAGGGTATCCTTTATTGCTTATTTCTACTTCTTCAGAGGTGTTAAAATTATTATCAAAAGAACCAGCTAAACCCTAAACCTCGTGGGGTCGATATAGAATCATATCAGACCCACATTAGGCCAGATATGATTTCATATCAGACCCATGAGATTTAGGGTTTAACTTATTATTTTGATAACAATTTAACAACTCTGAAGAAGCCGAAATAAGCAATGGAGGACACCGTTGGACTCCTTACAGCGTCATAAATCTATAGGGCTTGAAATGGTTACAATTTGAGGTCTTTATATCGATCAGTGAGTTTTAACTAAAACCCACTAATGGACCTAGATGAGTTTAATTGGACTCATTTCAGGCTCTGTGGATTTTCAAGGTCGTAAGGAGTCCAACGGTGATTTCCATTGTTTATTTGGCTTCTTTAGAATTGTTAAAATGTTATCGAAAGAATTAGCTACATTCTAAACCTTGTGGGGCTTGATATGGAAGCCAAGATAAGCAATGGAGGATACCGTTAGACTCCTTGCAGTCTTAGAAATATATAGGACTTAAAATGATTACAATATGAGGTTTTTAGTGTTGGTTAATCCTAGGAAAATGTACCGGTTTCACTGTACAAAATTTTTTGTACAAGTGTCAAACCTTTCCTTAAATAACCTATTGTGTTCTTTAGAAGTTAAATAAGGAATCGCAGACGGAACTTAACATCATTGATTCCAAATTTAACTTATCTGTTCTTAATGGTTTAGATTTGAATCGCAAGCGGAACTTAACACTATTGATTCAAATCTACTTAGGTTATTAATTCCATAAATATTAATTTCTAAAATTGGCTTCCAGGACTGCATGGCGAGGCACATGACCTTCTTGGATATGGGAGCAACCACCACCGCCTAGGCAAAGCCTTTTAAGGAAAGCTAATATTTATTTCCTTAAATAACTCTAGGTTAACCAAAATGAACAATCGAATCACAAATTCGAAAAAGAAGAAAACACAAAATCAAAAAATAAATTCGATAAACTAGATCTAATTGCTTCTTGTATTTAGAATTCACACAAAGAAAAATAACTAGTATGATGCGGAAGAAAACTACTAGTTATACCTTCTCTTTGTAAGCTAACGACCTCGAGATCTTCTGTCGTATTCCTCGCCTCGCCTTGGACGTCGTGTGGGCGACGATCCTCCAAGATGAACACCACCCAAAAGCTTCCTCCTTCTTCTTCTAAAATCCGGTCACCACCACCACCAAGGAGAAGAGAGCAAAGGGAGAGGAAGAAGGGAGAGGGTCGGCCACCAAGAGATCACCCAAGCAAAAGAATAAGAGTTGTGTCTCATGAAGCCCCCTCACCCCTTCTTTTATATTACTTGCCCAAGGAAATAAGGAAAAACCTTTTACAAAAAATAAAATCATCCAAGAGTTTTTCCTTTTTCCTTTTTCCTTTTTCCTTTTTCTTTCCTCTTGATTGAATCAATCACCAATCAATGGTTGAGATCAATCCTATTTGGTTTAGGATTGGGATTGGTTTAATCCTATTGGCCGACCCTTGCTTGGGCACCAAGCAAGGTGGCCGACCACAATTAAAAGGAAAGGAAAAATAATTTTTTTAAAAAAATTTTACAAGAAGAAATCCTCTTATAAAATTTACAAGCTCTCTTTCCTAAAGTATGAGTTAAAAAAGGAAAGTTTCTAAAAATTAAAACCATGTTTTAAAATTTAAAAACTCTTTTATAAAATTTTCTTTTTTAACATGGTGATAGAAAATTTAAATTTTAAAACTTCTTTTCCTTTTTTTTCTTAAACCATGAGGATGGTTAAAAAAAGGAAAGTTTTAAAATCTTTTAAACTCTCTATTTAAACATGTGGCCTAATTCAAATAAGGAAAGTTTTTTTAAAAAAAAATAAAATCTCTCTTTTAAAACTTATAGTTTTCTACAAAGAGAAGATTTTAAAAATTCAAAACAACCCTCCCTTTTTGAATTATTATGGCCGACCCCTACAAGCTTGGTCACCAAGCTATAGGGTCGGCCCTTTCAAGAGGATGTGGCCGGCCATTGCTTGGTCACCAAGCAATGGTCCGGCCCCCTTCTTGGACACCAAGAAGAGCCTTATATTTGGATGAACTTGAGGCTATAATGAGGCTACGACAGGGACCTAGAGGAGAAATTGGTTTTGGCCTTCCGATGAGCTTGAGTATCCCGTGTTCGCCCCGAACACACAACTCAAGTTCATCGATAATAACTCATTCCACTAGAGAGTTATTACCGCACTACCGCACCAATCCCAAATTACATTATGGGCTCATTCTTATCATGAGTGTGTTAGTCTCTCTGTGTTTAAGATTATGAATGCCCACTAATTAAGTAAGTTACTGACAACTCACTTAATTAATATCTAGCTCCAAGAGTAGTACCACTCAACTTTATTGTCATGTCGGACTAGGTCCACCTGCAGGGTTTAACATGGCAATCCTTATGAGCTCCTCTTGGGGGCATTCTCAACCTAGATAACTAAGACACAGATTCCTTCTATAATCAACAACACACACTATAAGTAATATCATTTCCCAACTTATCGGACATATTGATTTATCGAGCTAAACCTCACCCTTTGATAAATCAAAGAAATAAATATTAAATATATGTGCTTGTTATTATATTAGGATTAAGAGTACACACTTCCACAATAACTAAGGTTTAGTTCTTTTACTAAGTCAGTACAAAAAGAACATACCTAAATGATCATACTCAATACACTTAAAGTGTATTAGTGTAATTTATTAGTCAAGATAAACTAATACTTAATTACACTACGACTATACTGATAGTTTGTTCCTTTCTATCTTAGTCGCGAGCAACTGTTTATAATTTATAGAGAACCGACAACATGATCTTCTGAGTGTGACACCACACTCCATGTTGTCTACTATATAAATTAATTGAACAATTACATTTAATAAATAAATACAGATATTGACCAATGTGATTCTTTTATTTTAACAAATAAATGTTTACAAAAGCTAGGCTTTTAGTATACACTCCAACATTTAGGTCGATCAATGAGTTTTGATCGAAATCCACTTATGGACCTAGACAAGTCTAATTTGATCAATTTCATGTCCTGTGGATTTCTGAGGCTGAAAGGAGTCCAACGGTTTCCTCCATTGCTTATTTCGGTTTCTCTAGATGTGTTAAAATGTTATTAAAAGAATTAGCTAAACCTTAAACGATTTCATATCAGGCCCAATGTGGGCTTGATATAATTCATATTAGGCCCACGAGGTTTAGGGTTTAGTTGATTCTTTCGATTATATTTTAACAACAAAGAAGTCGAAATAAGCAATAGAGGGTGTAGGAACGATGCACATGAAGCGGGGGGAGGGGGGTGAATCACATGATTTTAAAAAACTTATTTTTTTTAGGTTTTTAAAACAAATTGCATAGAGGAAGAAAATAAAACACGAGAAAAGAAATGAAGATACAATCGATTTACTTGGTTCGGAGCCTTCGGCGACTTATACTCCAAAACCTAGGTTCCTTGACCTATCGATGAGTAATCCATTAAATTTTCTACTGGTAAACCTCCAGTAGAGTAATCAAATACAAAAGAATAAGAAAAATGTAACAACCCTATACTTTTCTTTTGCAAGTATATAAAAGAAATACTAATAAATTAGTTACCAACACGAAAGATGGAGATCTGGACGGGCTCATGTGTTGGTGTTGTAAGTACCCCAAGTTAGTTTTATTGTGATTAACCAGATTAAGTTAGATCCTACTATTTTGATGTCTTGTGTTTGAGTATGCAAGAAATTAGGAACATAAGAAGTCGCACGGAAGATGTAGATAGTGAGAATGATGACATGGGAAGTGAGTTTATAGGCTCAGTGCATCCGAGGGATGGGGTGTTATGGTGAGTACACCAGTAGATGAGAAGGACAAAGTTGGGTTCGGGTGAGCTCAACTCCAAACGACCGAAGCATCACCTAATCGAGCGGGATTGAAGAAGATAAACTTGGAGGTTGATCTTAAAGACCCGAGGCACCTTATTTATAATTGAGAGTGCCTCGGATGCTAGCGTTAGAGCTGCCCAACAAAGGCGCGAAGGTCCTTCAAAGGTGTCTAAGGCACCGTAGATAAAAAGGCACGAAGACACCTTGTGTAGGATTCGAAAGAACGCTAGAGGGGGGATGAATAGTATTTGTTGAAAAATTCGAACTAAAACTAAGTTATGCAGCAAAAAATGGAAGAAACAAACAACGCTAACACAAGTTGGTTTTACTTGGTTTGGAGCCTTCGACGACTCTTACTTCAAGGGTCGTACTCGTCGAGTGCTTCGTTGGACAACCCACTAATACTTCACAAAAATATGTTACAAGATAAGTATAAGAACTAAAAAACAAGGTTACCGACTGATCCTGTCCGGAATCTGAGTCAGACGGACCGTCGGGGAAGGTGGATGAAATGTTGACCGAGTCGCGATGTCCCGGAGGGGGGTGTGCTGAGATGGCTTCTGTGTTGACCAAGTCTTCAGAAGTCCTCTAGTCAACGCTACCTGCAGCCAGCGACCGAGTCCCCCCGATCCCTAGTACCTCGAGGCAGATCCAACGAACATATAAGTAACAAACTAATACTGGAATAATAAAATAAATGAGGGACGAGTACGGAAAACGTACCTTGGCCCAGGGGGCGCCCTCGGATGGAACGCTGGTCGAGTTGTAGGGACCCGGAAGAGTAGACGATGCCCGATCAGGATAGAGGACTGGATTTGACGACGTAGAGACGAATGCGGCACGGAGCCAGATGTGACCTCAGCACGCAAGCCGAGTTGTGACATCGACACGCAGGTCGGGACGAAACATTGGCACACAAGCCGGGATAAAACATTGGCACATAGGCCGAGATAAAATATCGGCACGCAGGTCGGGATAAAACATCGACATGCAGGCCGGGACATGAGATCGACACGCAGGCCAGAACATGAAATCAACATACAGACCGAGATACGAAATCAGCACATAAGGCAAAATATGACACACAACCGGATCGGAATTTAGCAAAGCACATGAACTAGGGTAGAATAACGGCGTGAAGGCCGAAACACACTAAACAATAGGGAGACGAATGAAGTAGGCTCCACTAGCTCGTGGAGTTAGCTGGTATAGGGCTGCGACAGATGGTGGAGCTGATCCTGTAAGGTGCGGGGGCAGCTCGGCAGGCTGTGGCCCAAGGACAGCGATGGAGAGGAAGAAGAAGCTTGCAAGGGCATCAGCGCGAAGGGGGTCGTGCGTGTTGCGTGGGTGGTCCGGCGAGTGGCAAAGGCGGTCTGATGAGCGGCGAGGGCGGCGGATCAGAGAGGAGGAGATGGTGGCTAGAGGCGGCGCGAGGGGAAGTGGCTCCCTAGCGGCGTTAGCAGTCGGCGTGGAGAAGGAGATGCCCTTACTGCCGGTGTGCTCGTGAGTTCAGACGACGGAGGCGGCACCCGTCCCCTTCCGCGTGAGGCGTGTCCCGCGAGAGAAGAGAGAAAAATGAAGGTTGTGGCCGGCGTCGGACGTCGCCGGCATCAGAGGCTGCAGAGGTGGCCCCTTCTCCCTGGTCCTCACGACGGTGAACCAAACCCCCAGTAGCCCCCTTAAAGCTTGAGACGCGATCTGATCACGGAAGAAGAAAGAGAGAGAGGAGAAGAGGCGTTGACCGGAAGAAGAAGAGGAGAGTCGCCGCCGGCCGGCGTCGTTGGCGAGGAACGCGAGGGCGAAGAAGATGATCTTCCTCTTGGTCCTGTTGGCGGCGAAGAGAAAGAGAAGGAGAGAGAGGAGTGGTGGAGGCCAGCGGCCGATGTCGGCGCCGACGAGGAGCTTGAGAGGAAGAACGAAGGCATCCCTCGGCCGCTGGGCGAAACGCACCTAGAAGAAGGAAGAAATAAAATCGCCGCCTCCCCTCTCTGCATGCTACAATGTTCCCCCTTAAAGCCCTAACCCGCAAAATGACCAAAATACCCTCCCATCTCCACTTAATTACCCCTCTGCCATATATCCATATCACCGACAATAAGGAAAATATGAAAATCTGAGTCGCCGGTTGTTGGAGAAACTTCACAACGTCGCTGGAGCTTTTTCGGAGCACCGAGCAAGAAGGAAACTTGTCGCAATTGTTGTTATGAAGCTCTGGGTCGAAGGCCTTTAAATAAGTCTATTCCTGGCACCTGGAATCCCTCCAGGTGCCTAGCCCACGTGGCTTGGCCAATCTAATTTACAAAAAAAAATCGATTTTACAACACTTAAAAGACAATATTTTTTTAAAAGCGTTGTCTTTTTTTTAACAACGCTTTTAGTGAAAAGCATTGTCTATCTATTTATTTTCTTACTAATCGACAATACTTATTTAAAAACTATTGTCTATTAGTGATTTTTGTGGGTTAAAGATAATATTTTTTGAAAAGCGTTGTCTATTAATAATTTTGTTAGTCTTTAAACTCTTGAAATATTTTTTCCCGAAATATCTCACTTCCCAATTGATATTTGACTAAAACTTTTCACTTCCTCAATTATTTTTCCGCCAAACCCCTACCGCCACACATCCTCCCACGCGCAACAAAGCATCGCGCCGAAAACAGAAAACCCTCACCCGAAACCTAAACTCGCAGTCTAGCCTCCTAACTCATGATCTCCTTTCACGCGAACTCCCTTCGTCGAAACCACCAACCCTAAACTCTGTCTCAATCTCTGTCAACTTCTCGACCCATCCTCTCTCCGTCGAAGCTCTCTCCGCCGAAGTCCTCTCTGTTGAATTGATCTTCGTTGGGATTTTTTTTTTGGATCAATCATCTTAATCCAAGTAATTATCTCTTATGTCAGTAGGATTTGCTTCATTATTTATGATATAGTTGTAGATCTTTTGACTAAATAGAGGAAAGTGTTCAATCTATTATTTTTCTCATTTGCATCTCCGAGTAAATAGAAGATCAGTAACCATAGGGGTTTTGTGTGTGTGAGCAATAATACCATACGTTTTGAATTATAGTTCCTATTCTTTTCTTCTTGTATTATTCACAAAACAATATTACAAATGCATTTCTCATTATTACATTTTCACAATGGTACCCAACACACGCTACTCCCTTAAGATAAACTCTCTCAAGTTAGTTTAAATACTTGATCATACGTTTTGGTGAGCAAGTTTGCATACTTGATCATTGGAATGAACAAATGAAGGGATGATTTCATTGGATTATACTTTCTCTTTGATGATCAATTTAGATACACAAAACTCAAACAATTGTCAGCAGTGAGCAACAGCCAAATCTCACTTTCAGAATCACCAGAGACAAACTCCCTGCAATCCTTCTGTGCAGGTTAAAACCTTTTGCCCTACCATCAGCCATCCTCTCCTAAAGTTCTATTTGTAGATTAGTTCCCCATATTCAGTGACACTGTTGAGGGAGAAAAAAATTGTTAATTGCAAAACTCCATCTCAATTCGTGACTATGAGATCCTTAATCCTGGACTCCTACACAGTTATCTGTAGTAAATATGTCTATATATCCAATGATAATTCTTACACTAACATTCATTTAGTAAATATGTCCTAGAACTCATGTTGTCTCTTCCTTTGTTTTTAATTTTTTTTTGTTATATGTTGTTATTTGCTGTTTTCCTTTGTTTTTGTTATTCTAAAATTTTTGCACTTAACATATCCTATTATTTGCTAATTTTTTTTTGTTATCTACCTTTCCTTTGTTATATGTTTTCAAACTTGTGTTTGTGTTAATATTTTGGTATATTATTTACAACTATTTTGAAGGTGTTAGCTCATTGTTGGTTGTTTAGTTGTTACAAGAATGGGCAAAGAATGGATGTCAAAGGATAGACTATCATGTGAATATGAGTTTGGAGTAGTCTCTCTTGCAATTTGCAATGAAAAATGCTAATGATCTGAATGCAATACCTTGTTCATGAGACTGGAGAATATACTTACCAAAGCACTTGAGACTGGAGAATATAATGGTCATGTGAGGGGTATTGAAGGTCATATCACTCCAACAATATATTTCAATTTTGGTAGAACATGGAAGCGTGCTGATGTTGCTTGATATATGTGGATATGCTCAGGGGGCCCAAAGGGAATAAGGGAGAAGATGGAGGGCATTCTCATCATTTCACATATTAAGGGTTTTTGACTTTATAAGTGCACTGTTCACCACGAGAAAAGGGAGGAGGCTTCTTCATGTTTTTGGGGTTTTCCGCCGCCGTCGAGCACAAGGGGTTGGAGGTTTTTGTTCATGGATCTTCGACCACCGACACGAGAGCATGTGCGAGGGAGCCGTCATCTTCCCCTTCTTCACGCTGACCTCGGCCTCGACACACTCCTCCTCATCGTCTCTGGCGCCGACCATCCTTGGTCAGCGAGATTGCCTCCTCCGCAACCACAGCCGCCATCTCCAGAGGGTGCCACCGCCGACAGCCACTGCCTCCTCCTCCTGCGGCCATAACCGCCGTCTCTAGCGGATGTCGTCGCTGGCAGCCGCCGCTGCCTCCTCCTACGGCCACGACCGCAGCCTCCCGTGTTCGCCAGCTCTGCACTGTTACCCTCTAGACTGCCGACTTTCGTTGGTCACGATTCTCCCTTTCCATCGCAGCAGATCTGAGCGTGTTCCTCATCCACAGTGTTATGTCTTTCGCATCGCTGATGTGTTTTGGCCTTCGAGCCGATGTTGTGCCTCCGACCTTTGTGCCGATACTATGTTGTCGGCCTTCGAGCCGATATTGTGTTTCCGACTTTCGAGCTGATATTGTGTTCTAGTCTTTGCATTATCCCGGCTTGCGCACCGTTATTATCTCCCGACCTACGTGCCAATGTCTTATCCCGACTTGCGTGCCAATGTCATAGCTCGACATGCTTACCGAGATCGCATTCAGTTTCACGCCGCCGCTTCTGACTCCTTGTCGCGTCCGACTCTCTTTGTTAGATCCAACTCTTCATCCGACTCGGAATCTGCTCTTTCGGGTCACAACCACTCGACCAGCTCCCCGTTCCATCCGAGGGTGCCCCCCGGGGCCAGGGTATGTCACCATACTCATGCTTTTATTCATTTCATTGTCCTACTATTCGGTTGCTTATATATTCATGAGACTCGCCTCAAGCATCGGGGTACCAGAGACCGGAGCAACCCGGTCGCTGGCTACAAGTACTGTCGACCAAAGGACTTCTGACGACTTGGTCAACATAGAAGATAGCTCACTATCCGAGTCATGGAGATGCAGTCAACATCCAAACACGTCATTCCGGCAGTTCCGTCTTTTCAGATTCCCGATAGGAACATTGCCCAATATGTAATCATTGAGCATAAAAGGGAGTTGATAGAGGCGAGGAAGAAAATTTCAGAACAAGATGCATGTATACAAAATCTTCAAGTAATGGTGTATAAAAAGGGTGCAAGCGACATTTCGATTGATGACAAAGGAAGTTGCTAAGTGAAGTTGCATCCTATGATTAAAGATGACATGAAGATCGATGATGATGACCCACAAATTTTGTGTCAAGATGATGCTTTATAGGTATAACACTAGTTGTAATTATATTAATTGTGACCTATAGATTCTGTGACCTGCAACTTGTATATTTTAGGATAAACTAGTTGCATTGACATTGGAATCTAGCACAAATATTGTTGCACACGGTACAATTGTTAGTATTAATGGACCTGATAAAATGCTTCATGGTGTTCCATTTCCCAATAATTGCATGCGAGTCTCCATTGATGAAGCAGTGGAAAAATAAACACCTTTGCCATATCCAATTCCAAGTGAGTTTGAAGTAATTGGTGATGCTGTAGGAACCCATGTGACTTGGCTAAAACACTTGATAGTGAAGCAAGATGAGGTATTTGTTATATTATATTTCAAATTAAATTGTCACTCTTTTTATTAATCATCCTATCTAACTTGTTTTCATTTGAAATTATTAGAAGCCTCGAAGGAAGAACTTTGAACAACCAAAAAAGAAACATACTTTGTCAACAAGTGTCCCAAGATCATTACATATGTTATATTGTTATAGTAAGCATCCTTTATATAATGACAGATATATATCAATGAGTTTAGATAATGATGTGTTTGACGATGATTATGAACTTCTTCTGCACCTTGAGGACATCATTCCTTTGTATCATTTGGAGCCATTTTCAGACAATTGTGTAGTTAGCTACATATGATAAGTGATCAGATTTAGCAATTTATGCTCATACTAAGATAGTTACTGCAATCATGATCAGTCTATTTTTAGATATCTACCTCTTCAATTTATTGTGCTTGCAATGACAGACATCTTTATAAAAAAATGTTGAAAGATAACAAGAAAGAGAAATTCAAATTTGTGAATCCACACAACATCCCACATATGACAAACACTACACACGACAAAAAAGGTAAGCTTGAAAGGCTGAACCAAAGGGCAAGTCATTTAGTAGGCAGGTTGAGTGGTGCATCAGTGGATCAACTAGTATTAGTACCATGTAATATCGAGTAAGTAAAATTCTGAGTCTTTTTTCTTTCAGTTTTTTATATTATTTTTTTTGCTATTGCTTTTAATCCGAGTTGAAAGAACGAGAAAAGTTTTTATTTATTTTTCAGGCAACTCAACCCTCTCTAGCCGACCTACCCGGACCAACAAGCTGGACTTCTTGTTAGATATCAGCTCACTTATTGACCTATCTGGACTTCATGTCAGTTATCAAGTCCTTAGAACTAATTGGGTTTTAGCCTAGTGTTAGGTCCTCTAGACTCGTCAATTAATGCACACTCGGTAAAGAAGTTAAACAAATATAACATATTACTTTAATCCATTTGTCATTCACCAAAATCTGAATTTGACCATTATTACTAACTGCACCAACAGAGGGCATCGTTGGACTTCTTGCAGTCTAAAAAATTTACATGACTTGAAATGGTTGCAATATGAGGTCTTTAGGTCGATTAGTGGATTTTGACTAAAATTACTAATCGACCTAGATAGGTTCGATTGGAACTATTTCAAATCTTATGAATTTATGAGGTTGCAAGGAGTCCAACGATGCCCTCTATTGGTTATTTCGACTTCTTTGAAGGTGTTACAATGTTATCAACAAAAACTTAAACCCTGTGGTTTGTGGGCTTGATATTCCATATTAGGTCTAACTAGGGGTGTCAATTCGGGTGGGTTGGGTGGGTTCGGGTTGGGTTGAAAATCATTTTTTTTAAAAATCACCCAACCCGAACCCGACCCGAACCCGACTCTAACCCGAAACCTATAAACCCGAACCCGAACCCGTTCCAACCCGGATAACCCGCGAACCCGATTTTATTTTTAATTATTCTTTTATTTTTTTTATCAGTCTCAAAAAAATAAAAGCATGAATCTCAGTTGATGGTATCTAGGGATGTCAATTCGGGTGGGTTGGGTGGGTTCGGGTTGGGTTGAAAATCAATGTTTTTAAAAATCACCCAACCCGAGCCCGACCCGAACCCGACTCTAACCCGAAACCTATAAACCCGAACCCGAATCCGTTCCAACCCGGATAACCCGCGAACCCGATTTTATTTTTAATTATTCTTTTATTTTTTTTATCAGTCTCAAAAAAATAAAAGCATGAATCTCAGTTGATGGTATCCAGGTAATGCTTAGTTCCACTAACTTTAATGTTTAGTTGATGATATCCAGTTGATGGTATCCTTCTCACACGGTCACACCCAATGCCATTGTTATTGCAGAAGAAGATATTTGATGTTCTCTACAGGATAGCAGACATTCCTTTCTTGAAACCATACTAGATAAAAATCATTGTATGTTCTATTATCTATAAGATTTTCCTATTTATATTCCTATCTTAAATCCAGATTAGTCCTTTCACATTTGATGACTGGTTTTGGTCTTTTGGAGCAGGATGTTATTGAGAAGGTAGACTGGTAGAGAAACAACCTACCGTCACCATTGGGCATTGGAGTTCTGCTGTTCTGGTGTCCACGGTAGTGGTATTTGCCACTGCCATAGTCTGATTATTTGATAGTCAGGATTCTCTTTGGTAGCAAAAAGAAACCTCAGGTGAGTCGTTGAGAGGCTTTCAATCTGGCTTGAATCTAACTAGTTGATGTTCTATCTTTAGATATATCTGGGTGTTGACTTCCTAAACCTTGCATTTTACAGAGACAAGTCTCGGCACCGTCTGGTTCCAAAACCAAGTCAGCCGAAACTGTTGGGAATGATTCTCCAGGCACTAATGAAGAGAAAGAAGAGAATGTAAAAGTTGATGATGCATCTGCTCCTCGAGCTTGGAAATCCAGAAGGAGACCTGAGGTAGCAAGCTCTTCAAATTTTGTGAGATGTTCACAGTTCAGATATGCGTTGCGTTGTTAGGCTTTCCAGTGGCGGCTGAAGCGCACATTTGCCTCCTTCCAATTAAAAGTTAGCTTTACAATTTGTCCTTGAATTTGTGGACTAGAAAACTGTGGCTTATATAATTTCTTGTAATTTGCTTCTTTGAACAATTATTTTTAGAGTTAACATAGCTTCTTGTAATTTTATAGTTAGTATAACATAAATGATAGTTGAAGATAATAATTTGCAGGAGACCAGAACCATACTTTATCAGCATGAATCTCATTTGCATAATCAAAACCATCAAAGCCAACTAATTTCCTAAACAACTAAACAGCCTAAACTTGTACTCTCGATGTTTTGACTAGGAGCAAATGGATGACCACCCATGCCCATATTCATTTAGTTATCCTTATAGTTAAAATCAAACGTAACTTAACCGTACTATACACACAAGTAGCATGCATAGTTCCTATACTGTTATTCATAAGGGAATCTATTTAAAGTTGAAGCCGAGTTTACACAAACTATGCATATGGAGTAATGGAAGAACAACATGCAGTAATGGAAGAACACCCTTATCAACGCCAATTCCTATTCTTTCAAATTTGACCCAAAGTTCTAGCTAATTTTAAGGAAACACACACCACATCAACACCGATTCATCACCTTCCAATTCAATCTAGAAATTCAAAACCAAAGCTATCTCAAGAATCTGGAACACAACAACCATCCATTCACCATCTGCCATTCGATTAAAAAAAAAAACTCACAACTCACTTAAAGAACCCAAGCAGGGCATTATCATGAAAAGAACAACGCATAATCTACCAAAAATTTCATCTCAGAAATACAAAACTAGCATGATTAAACACCCATCCGTGAACTCATAACAAAAATTCCCTAAATCAACTCTGATTCGCCAAACCCACAAGGTTGCAGCAAGCACACATTGGATTCGTTACCAGGAAAAACATCACAGAATCAAATTTGTATTACCTTCTAAGAAGATCTACTTGCTCATGAAAAGGCCAATGACTCACCAAGTCAACGGCGTCGACAAAGGCAGCGACGCTCGAGGGCGAGCGGCAGATCGGAGAGGGTTGGCAGCTATCACTGTAAGTAATGGAACACAAAATGACAAAATCTGAAAATCACCCATAAGCCATAACAACTCCATTGCATAACCAAAACATTGAACCCATTTTTTAAGCTCGTCCTAAATACCAAATACCAATGCTCGACTACTTGCAAATGGAAAAGAAACCACCGATTACAACATCATGAATCATAAGGCAACCTCAATGTCTCACAAATTCTAAGGGTCCTTCAAAACACACTCTTTCAAAAAAGGGCAAAACAAATACAATCTTACCACTCTGACTCTCTGAGCACCTGAAAGCATCAAATCAACAACAATTTTGGTAAACAGAATTTACAAAAAAGAAAGAAAGCTCCCAAGGGATCTTATAAGCTGGTACCTTCATTTTTGGAGCCAGGCCAGCCATAAGAGCTGCAGCACAGCAGCAACATTGTCAGCATTGTTTTCTTCAATGAAACTGATGGTGGAGTTTATCACGAGCAGCACTACAATACCGACAAAGTCTTGCCAGTCTGGGGGTTTTCCACTACCGATGGCCAAGGCAATGGCCATTATGGCAGCCATTTCCATCACCCATGAAAGGTGGTTCCACATGAAACCCAAAAAATAACTTTTAAGGCAATCCAAAAGGATTAAAGGTTAATACAACTATATTATCTATACAAGTAAACGGTCCTATAGAGTCCAGAGTCTATACAAGAAAATTTATGATATCAATACAAAATAAAAAAGTTTTCAAGCTTCACAAAATAACTTTCAGTTTCAAACTCCACTTTTCCATTGTTTTACTCCTCCTTTGTATCGAGTCAAACCTTGAAACAAGCCAACAAGGTATGAAATAAACAAATTAAAATCTAAAAGATTTTTAAAAACCTATACTTAATAAACTTAAATGGTTTAATCAACTTACTTTTCATTAGAATCATCAATCATGTGTTGTAGTAGATTTTGATCCAGTATCCTCATTTGTGAATAAATTCATAATATTTTCAGTCAAATCATTCAACCCCACCTGAGTAGTTTCTACAAAAACAAATATTAGTAAAACAAATAACTTTAAAATGAAAATAAAAAAAAATCTACTTACCTTTCCCTTCAACTAACCAATCTCTACAACAAACTAATGCCTCAACAACATCAGGCTTCATTGCACTACGATATTAGTCAAGTATCCTACCACCGGTGCTAAAAGCCAATTCAGAAGCAACTGTAGAAATTGGAACACTCAAGATATCTCTAGCCATTTGTGCAAGGTCAGGATACCTAAATTGGTGAGCTTTCCAAAACCCGAGAACATCCAATTTTGTTCTATCAATTGTTGGTTCTTCCAAATATAGCTCTAATTGACTCTTTTGTGCTCTGCCAATGAATTCTAAACTTTGAAAAGTGTCAAATTCCTATATCATAAATGAAATGTATTAGTAACAAGTAGTAAAAAATAGTGAGGAAATGCAAAAAAATTATCAACAGTACCTTCAAAACATCCATGCATCCGCTACCTAAATTTAGAGCAAGAGAAGCATTATCATCAATGGTACTATGAGAGCTCGAAGATGCACTGCTAGTACTTACCTTAGAAGCAATTCCCATTGCATATATTCCTCAAACAAAGAAACCAATTTGGATCTTACAAGACTTAATTCATTACTACCATGTCCATATAACTTGTTGTAACAAAACTCAACAAATTGCATCTTGAACCTCAGATCAACTATCACGGCAATGGCAAACAAAATGTTATAATCCTTTCAGTACTTATCAAATTTATGAAACATCCGATTGACCATTGATCTCATGAAATCATCAGAGCCTTGCAAGGTTTGACTTATTGTCAACTGAACTGTAAAGATGCGAGGAAAGTAAAGGTTGGCAGTAGGATATTTCACTCCAGAAAATAAAGTTGTTGTCTCATAGAAAACCTCAAGGAATTTGAATATTTTTTCAACTTGTTCCCACTCATCAACCGATGGACAATGTGAGAAATTAGTATCAGCCAATCTCAAATGATTAAAAGCACGCCGATAATACATGGCACTAGAAAGCATCAAATATGTAGAATTCCATCTAGTAGGAACATCTTGCCTTAGTAATTTCTTAGAATCAAGTGAAGTTTGGGTAACCGATTCTATAAACTTTTGCTTTCTCACTTGACTGCCTTTCACATACTTTACACATTCACGAATTTTATCAACAGAACTATCAATTCTTTTCAAACCTTCTTGCATAGTTAAATTGAGAATGTGTGCACAACAACGAACATGCAAAAACTCGCCACCACTCACTAATAAACAATTTAAACCAAGTTGATCCCTTAAAAGGCCAACAAACACATCATTTGCAGCCACATTGTCTAATGTAATTGTGAAAACCTTTCTCTGAATTCCCCAAACATTGAATAAACTATTAATTTTATCACACAATGCAATACCAGAGTGGGGTGGAGGCATGTAAGAGAAGTTAATTATCCTTTTTTGTAAAACCCAATTAGAATCAATGAAATGTGCTGTCAAGCATATATAACCATCAGTGGCAATAGAAGTCCACAAATCAGAAGTGAAACAATTTTTTCCACGGCATGAATGCATTTCTTGAGCTATTCTATTGCATTCATTTTTATGCATCTTGAGAATATCAGTCCTTGCGGTGTTTCTAGTGAAATAATTTACTTGAGGTTCCAAATACGTAAAAATAGATCTAATTTCCTCATATTCCACAAACTGAAAAGGTAAATCATGCTTCACAATTGCTAAGATTAGCAACTCTCTAAATCTTTCTTGGTTAAACCTTTGTGACCTAATGGCAAGACTTTTATCACCTTGTTCTAACAATGCTTGAGCAATATCACTAGTTTTCTGTTGCAGACATTGATTAAGGATATGACGTCGGAGATTACCTGTACCCATGCTACTTTCCGCTTTGTATGTAATCCCACAAGCTTTACATTTGCAACGCAAATCTTCTCCCTCTATTTTAGGAAGTATCTCAAAATATTGCCACCACTTTGATTTCAAGACTCTCTTCCGTTTGCCACTTCCGGAGGCCTTGCCTTGCGAAGACGTTTCTTCATCTACATTTAAATCCCTCGTAGTCGTAGATACAGCTGGTGCACCCTCCGGTTCCTCCTCCTCACTATCCTCCTCTTGATCGAGATCAATAGGTTGAGAAGCCATGTTGTCTATGACGATGTTGGGGAAATAGAAGAGAATCGTGAACCCCCTTCCTTCGACTGCCTGAACCCTGTCGATTGTCGCGGATTTGCGGATGAGGGCCAATCACGGCCGCGTTGGCGATCACGACGAAGTATAGGACGGTGCCGGCGGCAGAGAAGAGGAGGAGGAGAAGGAGGGCGATGCTGGTCGCGGACTCACGGTGTCGCCTACCTCCTATCGCCTAAACTCCCGAGTCCCGATTCTCCCGAAGTTTCGAACCGAAGCTGTGGCTGCGATTCTTGCATTCTGAACCCCCTTCCTTCGACTGCCTGAACCCTGTCGATTGTCGCGGATTTGCGGATGAGGGCCAATCACGGCCGCGTTGGCGATCACGACGAAGTATAGGACGGTGCCGGCGGCAGAGAAGAGGAGGAGGAGGAGGAGGAGGAGGGCGATGCTGGTCGCGGACTCACGGTGTCGCCTACCTCCTATCGCCTAAACTCCCGAGTCCCGATTCTCCCGAAGTTTCGAACCGAAGCTGTGGCTGCGATTCTTGCATTCTGCGAAGCCCTAATTAAAAGTTTAAAACATTAAATACAAAAAAATAGATTGGTCCAGTGGGTTCGAGTTGGTTCGGGTGGGTTCGGGTTTATGGGTGACCTGATTTTTAATTCAGGTCAACCCGGGTTGACTTGAACTCAACCCAACCTGGAAAAAAAAAATCGGGTCAGAATTCGGGTTCAACCCAATCTGACCCTAATCCTAAAATCCCAACCCTAACCCAATATTTTTCGTGTCAACTCGGGTCGGGTTATCGGGTCGAGTTCATTTTTGACAACCCTAGGTCTAACAGGAACATTGATCCCAACGTGAACTTGATATGATTCCTTGTCAAGCCCATGGGGTTTAGGTTTTCATTGATTCTTTAATAACTTTTTAGCATTTTTAGAGAAGCTAAAATAAGTAATGAATGACACCATTGGACTCCTTTCAGCCTAAAAAATCCATATGACCTTAAATAGTTACAATTATTAGGACCAAAAGAATTTTGAAAATTTTATTACCACTTATGGTCTTTTATCTTCATCGAGAGATGTATTAGAATTCGGTTCGTTCTTCTTGGCTTGCAAAGCTAGGTTTTGACTTGACTCCTTTCTTTGTCTTACACACCGAGACTCATGTAATTCAAAAGTTGAAAATAGACTTTCTAGAGTACTTATCTCAAGGTTCTTTGATATATAGTAAGAGTCTACTATAAACGCTCAGTTTTGTGTTCTCGGGAATGCATTTAAGGCATACCTTTGTGAGTCCCGATTAGTTACTGTTTCTCCGAGGTTCGTTAATATGGTAATTAACTCCTTGATTATTGCATGTAGGTGGGCTATCGTCTCTTCCTTTTCCATCCGGAGGTTGCTGAGTTAATTCCAGAGCAAGTCCTGTCTTGCGAGTTTAGCTTCCGATGTGCCTTCATGTAGCTCCAACAAATTCTCCCAAAGTTCTTTTACTAAGTCGTAGGTTTCAATCCAGTTGACTTCTTGTAGAAGAGTGCACTGGTCGATAAGAAGGATGTGTACGATATTTGAGGGATGAGGAACTGGGGAGAAAGTTTGCTCGAGGAGAAGGTTGGAATTGAGTTGGGATAAGCTCAATTCCAGATGACCGAAGCATCACCCAAGCGAACAAAATAAAAAAAATATCAACTTAAAAGTTGATTTTGAAGGCCCAAGGCACCTCCATACAAGTGAGGCGCCTCAGACAAAAAGGCGCAAAGACGCCTCGAGTGAGCTTGAAGGCGCCTCAAGCAAAGGCTCGAAGATGCCCTCAATGACCTTGGAGGCGCCTCCAACCAGCCAATCACCATTAGTCCACCATGGAGAAGAAGATAAAAGTTTATCCTCTTGGAACTGCCCTAGACCCCCCCTCTAGCAGGCCTAACGTGGACAAACAGCAATATGAGGTCTATAGGTTGATCGGTGAATTCTGATCGAAATCCACTGAAGAACCTAGATTGGTCTGAGTGGACTCATTTCAGGTTCCCTGGAGTTGAGTATGTAAGGAGTTTTGAGTATGTAAGGAGTCCAACGGTGTCCTCCAGGGTCGTCTCCAGAAAATTAGAGACCCTAGGTTAATTTTTAGATGACAATCCTATATACTATTTTTTAATTAAATATAAAAATATTACATATGAGCTGATAATTAAATGCACATGATTATCACCAATATTCAATATGCTAAATTTATTAAATTAAAAAAATGACATATATAAACTAAATGACAATTTCAAATCAGGAATTAATTAAAATTAACAAAAAGAGTTATTAATAATAAAAAAAGGCTTGTTTAAGTTTCTTTTTGTTAGACCGGTTAAAAATAAAATATTTTTTGGGTTGTCAAAAAAAATTGATTCATTATCAAATTTAATAAACCCCTCAAATATAAATATAAAATCTTAATAATATGGAGGCCCCTAGAATAGGGAGGCCCTAGGCAACTGCCTAGGCTGCCTCCCCTAGAGCCGGCCCTAAGCAGCTTGCCTAGGCTGTCTCTCCCTAGAGCCGATCTTGGTGTCCTCTATTATTTATTTTGATTTTTTTGTGATTGTTAAAATATAATTGGAAGAATCAGCTAAATCTTAAATTTTGTGAGGCTAATATGAATAATATCATACTGACTTTATGATGTAAAAGAGAGAGAAAAAGAAATTATATGCATAGGAGAGAAGAAAAAGAAGAGAGAAATATGAGAGGATAGAATATGAAGAGTAAACAAAATTTTGATAAATACCAAAGTCTAAATACTAAAATATAGTAATTTGTTTGATCAATTTGCAAAATTACGGGTCCCTTTGGTAAGTTATGGTACTTTGCTTTTTTTATCAAAGCCATCAAAAAGCATTTTGGTATAAAACTGGGATAAAGAGATGTTGTCTCTCTAAAACTGAGACTGAGATGGTTAAAATATATGATATTATTATATGATATTTTAGAATCAAAATTATATATATATATATATATATATATATATATATATATATATATATATATGAGTACTAATGACATTTTAGTCCTTTATATTTTAGCTATTTGTACTAATGACATTAATGATTTACCTCTTTTATGGTATAGAGACAGATTTGGGATTTGGGAAGGGGGGGGGGGGACGAATCGGTTCTTGCTGGATAAAGAGCTGTTCCCTATCTGATACAAGACAGCTGATTAACTGGTGTGCTGAGTTGGCACCCGTGCTCGCTACAAGAACCGCTTTGCCAACTAGGCCTACGTTATATGAGACACGTGCACGATACAAGGGTCGGCTTTGTCAAGTAAAATCTCGTCAGCTCGCGCACCCCCATCTCTACCAGCCTTAACCTGCCCCCTCCGTCTGACAATATGCGCATACACACCGCGTCTTCATAGACCCACTAAGTGTTCGAAACGTGTGCATTTAGCTGGTGGTTCCCGCATGGCCATCGCCTAGAAAAGGCACGGGTTTGGGAGTTAAGCCGGTCGGAATAGAAAACGATCCTCCTTCCGCCGTCGTCAGACGTCTGCGTCGGTCGTTCTCTTCTATGCGGATCGACGTTGAAGAGATAAAAGCGACGGAGTAGTCGAAGAAGGAAAACCCTAGATATTCGTCCTATGATCGAGTCGATGATCCCGTTGAACATTCGAACTGTGGAGAGTCCTTCCCGATCCCTGCCGATCTAGGCCTTCTCCTCGATTGGGGCCGTGCGAAGGAGCTGACTGCTGGGAGACGATCGAAGGAGTGCGTAGTTTCTTAGATCGGTGGCCCTGGCTGGGCATTTTGCGGTTTTGGGTAGTTTTGCCTGGCGGGTTATGGGAGCGACGGGATCGAAGCTTGAGAAGGCTCTCGGCGAGCAGTTCCCGGAAGGTGAGCGGTACTATGGCCTTGAGAACTTTGGCAACACCTGCTACTGCAACAGCGTCTTGCAGGTTCCCCTTTCTTCTTCTATTTTTTTTTATCTTCCAAAATGCTTAGCAATGTAAACTCTCTTCAAAATTATTTTTTGTTTTAATGGGCTCACCCCTTTTGTCCTTTTCTGTTTGACGTAGGAGGATCCGGACGTGATTGCTTTTAGACTTTTGTTCTTCTCTTTACATAATTCTTTCAGATTTTTTAACTTGATGCTCCTGTGAAATTCCTTTCATCTTGAGAAATGTCAACGTTTTTTCTGTTTGCCTTGTTATCTCAAGTACTACTGATTTGATTGTTTTACCTTCGAATTTTTTTTTGCCTTGTTTGAACGGACAAAACAAAGAAAAAACAAGGAATTTGAGAATTGGAATTCTAGTTGTCAAAAAAAAAAGGTGGGGATTTCTAAATCCTGACGTAGGTGACCGGGTTTCTATATCGCCCACTTCCTTTGCTTACATCGTTTCGATAAAGATATGTTCTTGTTGAATCTGAGAAATTGATATTCGGGCAAGTACACTCTGTACGGATCAAACAGAGAATAATAATTCTAGGACATATGAAATAATTGCTTAATCCGCGAGATTCATGTCTTGAAGATCAGAACTTTATAGTTACTAGCAAGATTCTTATCTCTCAAGGCAATTGACTCTTTTTCTGATATCAAGGCCCTTGGTGGGTTAGTTCTATGCCACTATCAGTTAAATAGAACAAATATTAGTGATTTGCTTGGGAGGAAATGTAGCGATTCAGAAATCATGCTTGGAAACATGTTTATCTATTAAAACACACAGGAAAATATAAGATGGATCAGAAACTATTGGCCAAACATGGATCCTATACATTTCAGAATATCATGGTAGATGTGATTGAATCTTGTGGCTTCCTAATGATTATATAACTGAAAGGAGCAGTATTCTTTTCTTTCACATATCACATATCACTTCAAGCGATCATATTTGTAAAATCTCAACTCAAGTGATAAATATACTCTTTTTTTTTTTGCTGTTTTGAGAATTATTATACAATTGGGACATGTAAAATATTAATATGGTTTCTTTTGTTTTTTTTTTTCTTCTTATTTTTAGATTTTCTTTAAATGATCCTTGGCCTTTTTAACTTTGATACTTTTCAAGTATGTTTCTTGGCAATAAATTGAATACTAGCTTTTGCATTGCAAGTTGGTGTCTCTTGTTCTTCCTCATTCACCACATGATATTTTGGGGTAGATCACTAATCAGTGCTTTTCTTTTAGGCTTTTGCTTGGGTTGCCATATTCTTTGTTGATTTTATGATGAATAATTTCTTGCCAATTATCCTTAAACTTTAATGTTAAGCTGGGTTTGAGCCTATTCCATCTCAAAATGACTAATTATTCTAGATGGACCCCAATTTAACATGATATTAGAGTTAGACTTGTACCTATGAGTTATGATGGGTGTGAGGGACTGTGCTGAAGCTATGATATTCCATGTCTGTTAGTCTCATATGAACAAGTGCGATGATCCATTAGTGCTATATGGTAGAAGGGTATTTTATTTTCATCAAGGGATGCTCTACTCCAACTTAAGATCAACCCATAAGAGTACCTTTTATAGAGTTTAACATCCCCTCAGCGCCATATAAGCTTGAAATTTAGTGAATTGCAAGAGAGTGAAGGGCGAAGAAATTTCTGCTTGCTCAAAAAGCAAAAATGGTCACTTGTCTCATTTGACATGAACACAAAATAGTAGAATAACTTAGGAAGCCAAGATTTGATCACATCACTTGGGATCTTGGCCCTGATGTTATGGTTTTTTGGATGACCATTTTACTCAAAAGCTTAAGCTATTAGCTATTAGAAAAGGACTAAAATTGTGGATTAAAGGACACGTAATGACCTAATTATCTCACTGCTGTTATGGAACAAAACTAACCCTCCATAGAGATAGATGGAACCATGCACAAAAAGGTAAGAATTTAGTTGAAATGTAAATTAAGCATTCCAGTCAAGAACCTGTAGCGTGTTCCTGCTCTTGATCTAATTGACTGGGTTGTCATGCTTTGCTTTCAGGCTCTTTTTTTCTGTGCCCCTTTCCGGGAGCAATTGCTGGAGTATCATGAAAAGAATAAAAATAATGGTGATGCAGAGGAGAATCTTTTGACATGTCTTGCTGACCTATTTTCTCAGGTGTGTAATTTCTCGAAGATGATTCCCCTTGTAAATTAAAATTTTAAGGATATTTGTTATAGATCTAAAAGTAATAAAAAAAATCTTGTGGCCTAATAATTTTCTGCTTTCTTGTTAGCTGGATTGATTAACTATCATCTTCTTTCTAACTTGATTATCATTTTCTGAAGCTGCAGAATAATTGGCTCTCAAACTTGTTCGACAATACATGACTTCTGTAAATGTAAAAAGGTCTTGCAATCTTATTGTATTATTGAATGACTGTCAAAGTATTAGCAAAGTTAAATTATTGCTTAACTCACAAACCGGAGTCTATTATAATTTTTTTTTTCAGTGTTGCAGCTCTTGAAAATGTTCCAAGATCTAGTTTAATGCCATGTTCATCCTCTTTTTTTTTTTTTTTTTTTTTTTTCACTCGCATGTTTTTCTGTTTTAAGTGTGTTGGTCCTCATCTAGTATCTTAAATCTGCCTGAACTCTGGAATTTGTTACTTCTGTTTCTCTTGAAATTTGTGGAAACTTGCCAATAGCTTCTTCTGCACAGCAATTTATTCTGTTCAGAGTATTTGATCAGATCTTTCAACATAGTTGTATCCTTAAGTACTCAACCAATTGAACTTGCCATTTCTCTCTTAACAGCTTATTTTGTCCAAATGATAGTGATTTTTGAAAGTTTATATAAACGGGTAAAGCATATAATCCTGTTAAGTTGCATTCTACTCTGTGCAGATCAGTTCTCAGAAGAAGAAAACTGGTGTTGTCTCTCCTAGGCGCTTTGTACAAAGGGTGAAGAAACAAAATGAGTTGTTCCGTAGTTACATGCACCAGGTAAAATAATTTAGATCTTATTGTGTAAATTTGGAGGATCCGATCATTGATTTTTTTTTTCTCTTTTAAAAAAAGACAAACTTGTGATCAATGAAGACAGTTATATCTTGGTATATTCACAGGATGCTCATGAGTTTTTGAATTTCCTGCTCAACGAGCTTGTTGATATTCTAGAGAAAGAAGCCAATACTCCAAAGTCCTCATCCGAGGCCTCATCGATGCCCCAAAAACTTGCAAATGGCCAAACTAATCTGCATGTCAATGGTGTAACAAAAGAGCCCCTTGTTCCTTGGGTTCACAAAAGTTTTCAAGTAAGAACTTTCTGTGACTGGTTCCCCGTTGCTTTTATTTTGAAAATACGAACCAAAAATAGATTCTCAATGGTCATTGTTTTATACAGGGCACTCTTACCAATGAAACAAAATGTTTGCTTTGTGAAACTGTTACTGCTAGAGATGAACCATTTTTGGACTTAAGCCTCGACATTGAACAAAATAGTTCAATCACAAGTTGTCTCAAAAATTTCAGTTCAACTGAAACCCTCAATGCAGAAGATAAGTTCTTCTGTGACAAATGTTGCAGGTAATTTTATGTCATTGATCCTTCTGCTTCCTCTTATCATTTCATATTCCCTTTTTCTGAGATTCTTGTGGAGCAAGTCTCCGTGACCAACATAACTTTTGCATTGTCAACGCATAGTCAGCCAGTTTATTTTCTGCAACTTAATTTGGATGGGCATATCACGATAATTAATATAAGCTTTCAAAATGAAAAGTATATTTGATTGAAACCCAGCCAGTTGATTGACAGAGATTTTGTTAAAGCTGATGATTTGTGAACCTTGTAACTATATTTTGAGGTTTCACCTGAGCATTTCATCATTCTAGCACTATGCGTATGTCGATCAAGTTGAGTTTTGCTACATTTGCTCCATCCTTGAGAAATCATCATTTTAAGTAATTTGGTTGTAGTCAATGTCAACATGCTATGTAGAAACCAAAATTTAGTGACTGTTTTGCCAATTTGCATCATCAAGTGTGAATTGTTAGTATATTTTGGCATATTTGAGCAGCTTGCAAGAGGCCCAAAAAAGGATGAAGATCAAGAAGCCACCTAACATCCTCGTAATCCATCTCAAGCGCTTCAAATATATCGAACAGCTGGGCCGCTACAAGAAGCTGCTCTACCGTGTCGTCTTTCCCTTGGAGTTGAAACTGAACAACACTGTCGAGAATTCAGATACCGAGTATGCTCTCTTTGCTGTGGTGGTTCATGTGGGAGTTGGCCCCAACCACGGACACTATGTCAGTCTCGTGAAGAGTCACAACCATTGGCTTTATTTCGACGATGAAAATGTTGAAATGATTGATGAATCAACTGTCCAAACATACTTTGGGTCGGCACAGGAGTACACAGGTAACACTGATCACGGGTACATTCTGTTCTACGAGAGCCTCAATAGCAAAAGATGAAAGATGTTTTTGCCTCTTGAATTTTTAGGCACCTTCCTTTTTTTTTTTTCTTCTCCCTGACCATTCCATGATCTTTCTCGATCAAACCTTGAAGCTTTCCCAGGGGACGCATAGTTATAGAACAAATACAGTCAGATGGTGGACTCCATCTTGTTCAGTACTAATAATTCTTTGTGTGACATACATATGCTGCAAAAATACAGAGTATAATCGTACCTGTAACAAGTTTGTATCGTGTCATTTCATAATTCAGAGAGAATTATGGACAGTGTGTTTGAGTTTTTATGGAATGAAGACAATGACAGTAAATTTTTACTAGAGCATGTGAACCATAAGATTTTACCCCCTTTTTTTTTGTCATGAAAAGTTGTTTACCCAACTCAAGAAGAAGAACAAGCTCCATTTCTGACAGAAGCTCAATGAAACCTCTCAGTAGATAAACTCAAGAGTGTAAGTGGCATCTGTTTCCCACTCATCTCCTTTTTTGTCGCATGACGTCTCTTAATCCGTTCGTCAAGCTTGTAGCCAAGAAACGCCGGGAAGACAAGTAATTCTCTGATGTCGCGCTCCATTTCTTCGATGAGGAACTCCATTTTCTTCTCCAGTGATTCATGGTTATACTGCAGCACCTGAGGATGCTTCTTGCTCATCACTACTATGTCCTCGCAAGAGAACCCGTAGCTCAGGAAGAGCCCAATGACTCTCTGCATGTTCTCGCAGCTCGTCCTCGTAGTGGCTCCGAATGCCCACGCCAACTCCCTAGTCCGATGTTCGTAACCAATCTTAACAAGGAAATTCAGCTTCTTGGAGAGGTTTTCCTCGAAGGAGAGGCTCATGAACAGGGGAGCCTTGACCAGGAACTTGAAGATATCCACTGCATCCATATTGCATTGCTTCAAGAACTCGATCCGAGGCTCGAGCTTCCGCTCCTTGCTGACACTGAAGATTTTAGGATATACCATCGCAATCTTGAACAGCTCTTCATTGGAGATGCCGACTGATCTCCAGAACGCCAGGTGGGACTTGTAATGCTCTACAGTGTAGGATAACAATGCAGGCAATTTGGCGAGCAAGACCCGGACGGCGGCCGCATCCCCGCCGCCAAGTTTGACGAGGAACTCAACTCTGGGAGTTAATTGGCCGTGGAGATCTAGATTCAGAAGCATAGGCCGGCGGAGGACCAATTCAGGCCATCCGTAATGCTTCAGGAAGAGAACCATCTGTTCCAAGTCCCTCAGGGGCCTTTCGCAGAACACCTTCCTGACGTGAACGTGGGTGAGGACGTGCCCTAGCTTATCACTCGGCACGCCGTGGTCTAGTAGCATGGTGGATCCGCCGACGATGCCCTCAAGGAACTGGAGAGGAATACTCGTCAAAATCTGCTCCAGCTTCGCCGGCTTGATCCCCTTCAACTCATGCAGCGCGAAGTCGAGGAACAGGCCGAACTCGGGTTGCGATAGAACGTCGGGGCGCCGGAGTACGGTGCGGCTGAGCTCGAGTCCGGAGATGCCGAGGCTCCGCAGTGCGATGACGCGGTCGCGGAGGGACGGCAGAGGCGCGAGCTCGAGCTCCGGGTGCGCGAGGAGGAGCGCCTCGGCTTCGTTCTCGTCCAAATGGAGCTCGCGCAGGAAGGAAAACGCCAAGGGAGAGCCATTCGTGGCCGCGCGTGCGATGCAGAGATGAGACTGGAGGTCGGTGGTGGGAGCAGGAAGGCGGACAGATATGCGACTTCCGCCTCCGATGGCTGGGGAAAGGCGCGGTAGAGTCAACCCCATGGGGGTGAAGCGCAAGGCCAAGGCAATCATCTCGCCGCCGTCGCCGGCCGGCGAAACCGATGATTCAATGACGGCAACGACGAGAAGGATGGAGAAGATTATCGAAGTAATTTATGCGGCGAGGCTCAAACCTCTCGCAGGGGCCCGCTACACTGCTACATGTTCTAACCGCCCACCCAATCCGGCCCAACCGGCCCGATTAACCAAACCGTCTGCTACATTTTTCCATCGGACCACTCTATTCGGCCCAACCGGCCGTCTTATTTCTACTTTTGTCCATAACTATAAAGCGTGAAAATAGCGAAATCGGTTGGCAAAATAAATACGAAGCCCAATTAATTACTGCCGCTATCGGGAAATGGAGGCCCACTGCGCGCTGTTGAAAGACCGAGTACAACTTCCAGTGTAAGACAACATCTAAAACACTCTTGAATCACGCAGAACCTCAGGCTTGTTCGCTTTCGATCGATTCGACCGGTTTTAAAGTTCGTTTCATGGAATGAGCAATGTACCGGATCCCATCATTATTGGGCGCGGTTGGTTGGGACTCGGGAGCTTTTAAGAGCAAGGAACGCCTACCCCTCTCTAAACGCACCCAACCTGTACCGGCCAATGAGAGACTCCCCACGCTCTTATTGATGGTGCGATCCTCTCTCTCTTCTTCCTTCTCTTCGCTGCGCTTCTCCACTGCTTGTACCTGCTCCGCTTCTCCTTCTTGCTCCTCTTCCTTGGTGGTTTAGGGCTGTGGCGGCGAGGGTTGAGTGGGACTGGTGCTGGAACCGAGGCGGAGATGCGGCGCGAGGCGGCGCTGCAGGCGAGCTTGCTGGCGCTGGCGGCGGTAATGGTCCTGGTCGGGATCTGGACCTTCTCCCTCAAGAAGATGCTAGGCACGTACGCCTTCGGGATCATGGGGATCGCTGGAATCCTCTTGCCCGACTGGGAGTATTTCGATCGGGACTTCTCACAGTGGTTCACTCCCATGCCAGCTCGGAGAACCCCCGGCGTTGCTACGGCTCACGATACTTTTAGGTTTGAGTTCGATCCCGTTTATTCCTTGCTTTCCTTGGTCCTTACTTGATGTTTAGCCATGGTATCCTCTTCTGATGATCAATTTGTTTTTTCCTCTTCATTTAGCTCCGAAGTTTTGATTTTTCTTTTACCATGCTTAGGTTAGGAAATGCAGTATTGGGGCGCAGGAAATCCTTTTTTTTTTGTCTGAAGGCAATATTGGGTGGTATAGTGACAAGTAGTTGTTACTACCCGTATTATTATCATCTCTATCAGACTATCACTGTCCACGTTTTGTTACTAAATATTAGCGTCAACAATTTGATACTAAATAACCTTACAGTTGAACAATTTTTGACAATATTTTGATGTAGTGAGGACAATACAATCAAGGGAAAATATGACATGTTAATAAAAAAATTTAGAGTTCGGACACCCTGCCAATGCAAAACCCCTGTGAATGGCCAATCCAGACACCTGCCGCTAAATAGCAATTGATATCAATTTAATTTTTTAGTAAAAAGGAACTTCAATGGGTAGTTTGCCTTTAGCAATGGAAAATTAATTTAATTTTGTTATTTGAGTTCATCAAGCTGTCTAGTGAGCTTCATACATTGTTTGTCTAGTGAGCTGTCTATTTCACTATGCAACTTGATGTTCTATGAAGAATACTTTGGTGTAGAATAAGTTAGGCAGCGGCTTTAATTGGCCATTTTCGAAATAAAGGAACTCACAATTTTTCCTTAGTAGATGATTGATCTATATATTTATCTATGATCCATGTAACAACAAAAGAAAAGGAAAGCATTGGGAAAAGCAATTAATGCTTATCAGTTCCATTAGTAGGAGACTTGAAATCTAATTAAAGCTTTGTCTCACTAGTTCAAGCTATCATCATATATTGTTGAAGAGTTATTCTTGCTGGAAATACTTCTTCAGTGGGGCGTAATGTGGAAGACTTATATGAATCAATAATCATACATGACGTGGAAATTTCTCCCTCTAATAAATGATTGTTGTGGCTTTGTCAAGTTCATTGATAATGTCAGCATCATATGAGTTAAATTAATTTCTTGCTATACAAGCTTCATTGAAGAGTAATAATAGAATATCATCGCTACTTGGTATTAAGAATCCTATTGTGCCATTTAGCATGCCAATCACGTTGAGGAACAATCATGATTCAAGAACTTCATGGTTGTTTAGATACTAATCTGTTGATGGACGAGTTGCTCTCGGAAAAATGAATTAACTATTACCACATGATTGTACAAATTTGCATGTATTGCAAGCATCATGATTTCCTTCTAGTTGGCCCCTCAGGACGGTCTACTAGCGCATGAGGTGCTAACACCATGAGGTTTGGGGTTTGAATCTCAGCATAGCCGAGGTAAATGCCTCCCTTATGCGTCAGTCACTATTCCAGTGGCTAGTAGTCACCCGTGATTTACTCCTTGGTCCTGGGACGGATTGGCGGAGACGCTGGATGGTCCTAGGACGGATTGGCGGGGACGCTGGGGGCGAGCGTAGTTGCCTTTTGTCATCATAGTGTCCTTCTAGTTCCTGCTCTTTTTGAGTTTGGCAAAGGACAGTGATGTCTTATGGTTTTTGTTGGTTTTTTTTTTCTTCTATGTACGAGACATTTGGAGTTATCAAAGAACTAAACCTGTGTTTTGGAAGGGCTATTGATTATCTCTGTTATTTGTTACTTTCAAATTTTCTTTTAATTCAATACAATCAACTACTTTAAGGAAATTTTGTTCATTGTTCAAGAAAATTGAATTAACCATGTTTGCAATAATGTCTATGAGTTAATAGAAATGTATTGTTGTTAGAACAAACATTATGGAAACTATAAGTACTTGGCAGTTAGACTCATTTTTTTGCTGAATGATTTGTCCTACAACAACTTTGAGTTACATTGAATCATAAGTACTTCAGGTCTCACCTATGTTTCCCTGCTGAAAGTCTTGGAAGTTACCATGAGTTTGCAATTAAGTTAATGCTCCATTTTGGTCTTAGTTATACGAAAGAATGAATTATTTTCATCAATTTAGCGCTTATTTTTAAATTTGACAGTATACTTTTTCTGTTTCAATGTTCAATATTGTTCATTATTGTTGTCCTGATAAATGCCCTAATAAAATGTTAACCTGCTGGATACATTGTCACAAGAAGTTCATTTAATCCATGGAGAATTAGAAGACTCTAAGCTTTGAAAATTTGACTTGAATGATATATATCAAGTCATCCAAAAATTTGTTGGTTCACCATTATATAATTCATAAGACTTTAGCCTAATGACATTATCCACTTAGAATTACATGTCTCAAGTTAGAAGTGATATGCTATATATATATATATTTTGCTTTAGTAAAGAGAAAGTGGATTTATCAGATTATGAAAACCTTCATTATAATGTAGTTGATCATGAAGCACCATGGTGGATGTATGATTGTTGATGTAGAATCGCTGGTTTGATATACACATGAGATGTTATATTAATCTAATGATGTCTTAAGCAAACTACAGGATATTTATCTCAGCATCCCAAACACCAAATGTGGGTGGATTGTATTCATCATTCTTTTTACAGAATTTGCCAACTGAGGATGATTCAGTAACAAAAGTGATAAACAAGCAGTTAAAACTTATTAGTTTCTAATTGTTTTTCCATTTACAGGTTTAAATTTCACCCTCTGCGAGTGACAATAATCAGCTTGATTTATGGCTTTGGACTCTACAAGTGGTGGAAGTTCCTATCAAATTAGCTCCTTTGGCAATCAAATGAACTACACATTTCTTATTTCAATTCTCTACTAAAACAGCCTTTTAGATGATGAGCTATTTGAGTATTTGCCCACCAAATGAGTTACACTTATTTTCAAATCTCAACTGATACAACTTTTTAGATGATGAGCTATTTTGAGTATTTGTCTATCCTTTGTCTTTACATTTTCATTCTTTTGTGTCATAAGTAGGACTACATAGGATCAGTTTGGTTCTCATTTCTATGTCACTTTAAAACTAAATGTAATCTTGGTTATATACACATTCCATGTTTTATATCTCTTGCTCCTATCTTTACTAAGCTTTGTAGATCATGAGGGTTTTGGGACCTTGTGACTTTGTTTTTGTCTTGTTTGGCTTTGTTTCTTTGAAATTGGATAAATCAATAAATGAAGGGGTAATCGACTAAAGAGAGTTCAATGAAAGCTCACATATATTAAACTAATGAGAACAAATGGAAACCACTCTGTTAATCTAAAAAGGCTTGTTGCAATGCAACTATGCAAGAAAGGTGTACTGGTGGACAAATAAAAAAAATAAGGAAAATATGAAATCAAAATATAATCAGTCAAGTCAAACAAATTTTTAATAACTCTTTATATTTACAAATCTGAGATCTCAATACAGACAGATTTTTAATAGTAAAAAAGCTAGTAGTTATATAAAAGATCCTAAATTCTACTCGTGCTTTAGAATTTCCAAATCAATTAGTTCATTCTATTTAATTATTTTTCTTTCAGTTCTTTGCTTCATTTTTGAGTAATCTATGCTGGAGAAGTGGTGAAGTTGTTATTGTATAAGTTTATGTTCATGGATTTGAGTCGTCTAAATAACCATTTGTAATGCATTGGTAGGAGATTTTAAGATTTAGGGTTTAATTTAATTCTCACGAGTGTGTCAAGATATTTTTTACTAGTGCACACCAAATTTATTTCCAATATATTCTACCTACCTACATAGAACCTTTAATAGGGTTGGCTGTCCAAGGCATAATGCAGACAGCAGACGTGTAGAATCGATTTTCAAAAATTGTGAAAATTGACTATTTGAGATTTATCCTGTTAACATAATGGATTTTCTTTTATAGGATTGGCTGATTTAGTGAAATTTTTTTATGGAGCTGATCAATCCTTTTCGGGATTAGTTGATCTGTTTGAAGAGTTGGATAATTGGTGTCGACCAAAAAAAATTTAATAGGGTTGAGAAGAACTTTACATGCGAACACATAAACAAACATACGAGGCCTTGAAAGCAGCAGTAGAATCTCTGTACCAATTTCAAATTCAGTGGAAGAAACCCTGATAGGTTTCAAAACGCTGCTCATTTCTCTGGATCTTGATGCCAAGTTGTGATACAAGTCACAGATCAAACAAAAAACTGACCCACAGACAATGATGCATTTGTTCTTTCGTAAGAACTAAATTTTTTTTTTTAATGTTTTTTGAGGCAATTTCTTGCGTCTTTGAATTGAATCCGAAAGGTTTACTTCACCTCTGCGCAGTTGAGTTTGTGGAGGAGGCATGGCTTTGGAAGCTATGGTTTTCGCGGAAGATGCCTTTGGTTGCAGCCGGGGTGGTGGCAGAGGGCGGCGGGATGAGTTGAGAGAGCTGCTAGAGGTGGAGGAGCCGGCTAAGGAGTCTGAAGTTGGCGGCGGCGGGGGAGATGGTAGTTGGGAGACTTCTTGCTGCTCCTCGGCGGGCGGGGGCCGGCGGAAGAGGCGGCTGATGAGGAGCGTGAAGAACAGGGAGGAGGCGGAGAGCCAGAGAATGACCCACATTGCTGTGGAGCGCAACCGCCGGCGGTAGATGAATGAGTACCTCGCCGTGCTGCGCTCCCTCACGCCCGCTTCTGATGCCCAAAAGGTAATTCAATCGTTGATTGTTCCGTTTCTCGATCAAAGTTGCGATTTTGGGAAGTAAAACAGGGTGATCAAGCTTCGATCGTCGCCGACGCGATCGACTACGTGAAAGAGCTCGAGTAGCTGCTGTAATCGCTGGAAGTTCAGAAGCGTCTTGGGAAGCAGCAGTAGGCGGACGCCGCCGGCATCACCTCCGCCTCCGCCGGTTTATTCAGCTTCCTGCAGTACGCCACTTACTTGCCGCCGGCTGCGAGATGGAGAACCGAGCCGGGACAGGGGACATCGAGGTGACGATGGCGGAGAGCCACGTGAGCCTGAAGGTGCTCGCCCGGAGGCGGCCTAGGCAGCTTCTGAAGCTGGCTGCCGGTCTGCAGAGCCTCTGTCTCGCGCCGCTCCACCTCAACGTCACCTCGACCGACGAGATGGCCATGTACTCCTTCAGCCTCAAGGTCCGTGCAAAGATCGCAGTTTCTTCTGCTAAAGTTCATTCCGACGACTCTTCTTCCCTCAACTTTGGCAGGTGGAAGACGATAGGGGTGTAAATGAGCCAAGCCGCTCGTGAACTATTCGAAGCTCGATTCGATAAAAGCTCGTTTGATCTCGTTTGAGCTCGTTTAATGAGGCTCGTTAAGATAAACAAACCAAGTTCAAGTTTCACAACATTCAACTCGTTAGCTCGTGAAAATGTTCGTTAAACACATAAATCAACTTTTAAATAAAAAAATAATAGTTTTGATATTAAATTTATAAATTTTACACTCTACTTATGAAAAACATGGACAAATATATTAAATTTATTTATTAAAATAAAATTATAAATTTTAACAAGAATATTATAATTTTTTTCGTTTAGGCTCGAATAAGCTCGTGAGACATGAATATATTCGTTAAAATAAAGCTCGAGCTCGGCTCGATTATAAACGAGCCAAACTCAAACATCCAAGAGTTCGGCTTGGCTCTGCTCGATTATACCCCTTGAAGACGACGATCGCCGGCGCATGTCGGCGGAGGAGATCACCACGACGGTGCACCAAATGCTGAGAACGATTCAAGAGGAGGCAAACTGAAACATAGCCAACTTCGATTCTTGTGTGCGATTTAAGATCTTCTTCCTGCAGCATGTGAAACCAAGTATTCAATTGTCAGGAGAGTTCTACTGATTGAAAATATATACTGATACGGTGCATGATCGTGGGATCGACGAAATGAGGTGATCGCGAGTCAAGACCATAAGATGGTCAAAAGTCAAGCGTACGTGGGGGTCAGAAGTCAAGCGTATGTGGCGGTCGGAAGTCACGTCTAAATGGAGGTCATAAGTTAGGCCTACGTGGGGGTCAAAAGACTGGCTTGTGCGAAGGTCAAAGATCCGACCTACGTGTAGTGTTAGAGGCCCAGTTGCAAGATGGGTTGGGTTAGGAACGAATGACGTCTTAAGAATGGACATAGCGTACAGGTCGGGATTGGCCAAGCAACGATACAGGTCGGGGCTTCTAGCCTTGTGGCACAGGGCATAGCGTATAAGTCGGGATTGACCAACCAAGGATACAGGTCGGGGCTTCTAACCTTGTGGCACAGGGCATAGTGTACAGGTCGGGATTGACCAACCAAGGATACAGGTCGGGGCTTCTAGCCTTGTGACACAGGACATAGCGTACAGGTCGGGATTGACCAACCAGACATAACGTACAGGTTGGGATTGGCCAACTAAGGATACAGGTCGGGGCTTCTAACCTTGCGGCACAGTATACATGGACAAATGTATAGGTTGGGATTGGCCAACCAAGAATACAGGTCGGGGCTTCTAACCTTGCGGTACATGATACATGACAAGTGTATAGGTCGGGATTGTGTCGACTGACTGATACAGGTCAAGATCCAAGATAAGTGGAAGCCGACTAAAGGATACAGATCGGGAGCCAGGATAAGCAGAAGTCGACTGACGGATACAGGTCATGATCCAAGATAAGCGGAAGCAGACCGATGCATACAGGTCGGGAGTGTGCCCACCAAGGATACAGGTCGGGACTCAAGATAAGCGGAAGCAGACCGATGCATACAGGTCGGGAGTGTGCCCACCAAGGATACAGGTCGAGACTCAAGATAAGCGGAAACAGAACGATGCATATAGGTCAGGAGTGTGCTCACCAAGGATACAGATCGGGACTCAAGATAAGCGGAAGCAGACCGATGTGTACCGGTCGGGAGTGTGCCTACCAAGGATACAGGTCGAGACTCAAGATAAGCGGAAGCAGACCGATGCATACTGGGCAGGACTGATAAGCTTGGAGCACAAGATACATGGACAAAAGTGTACAGATCGGAGGCAGGACCAGGATAAGCAAAATTGGATGGAGCATACAGGTCAGGTCAGACGGAGTCAAACCGATGTATAGCTTTCGAGGCGGGATAAACAGAGCCAAACTAAGGCGTACAGGGCGCGATATGTGGGGTAATAAGAGGCAGGGCTGGTCGGGAATCTACAGCAGGGGATGCATAGAACAAGGTTAGAGGTACATGTCTGAAGGCGATACCAGATCGGGGTCAGCAAGTGCAAAGACCCAGTTTAGTGATCACGAACTAAGGAGACCATTCACTACACGACAAGTACACAAGGGAATCGTAACCACCTGTCAGAGAATAATCAGAGTGTTAGGGAATATGCCAACAGTCGGGGTTCATTATCCCGTTGGTTCTTTCGCTAGCCTATGGGAAGATGCCACGTGTCATTCACCGTCAGACAAAGCCTGTCATCCGACATTCCCTGGCACCCGTCAGATTCCAGAAACACCCATGGCAGTATAAAAAGAGATGTTTTATCCCTTACGCAGGTACGCTCACTCGTCCTTTCTCACCAGTCTTTTACTTTTTGCCTTTCGTCCATTCTCTGTTTTTTCTGGGGAAAAAGTACTTAACTTGAGCGTCGGAAGGTCTGACCCGGGGACCTTTTCCCTAGTTTTTGGCCTCTAACGTGGAGGGGACTCGTCTGAGTGTGCGCAGGATCAGCAGTTTCGTCACCCCCGTCGTCATCCGCTCGTGGGAGCCTTTCGGCGAGTTGCCAGGTCATCCTGGAGGCCCGACGACTTTCCGTCAACACCGGTGATACCGCGACCGTCTTCATCCGACTCAACTTCCGAACGGGATCATATACAACAAATAAATTGAAATGTTACCATCAAAATATAACGATTCAAGAATCTGAAAACATTTTCTAAGATTGTTTTTTTTTTCTTTTTGAGTCTGTTCTTGTTTTTCTCCATATGAACTGAGTCTATATATCTGCGATACAAAATCCTAAAATTCAAAAGAATATTCTAAATTATGAAATTTTGACAAAAGAGCATTCCTTTATAAAAAAAAAACATCAAAGGGGTGCCTCATCTGATCAGCAATACACCGTAATCGCTGAATCTAATTATTATAATGTGTAATAGCTATAAAATAATTGATACAATATTATAATAGTTATTCGTAATTCAATGTATAAAGGCATCCATAACGACGTGGACATTTTTTTTGGTATTGTAACATTAACGAGTTTAAATCTTTGAACATATTAATACTATAGATTAAAAAATAAAAAATAAATATTAACATATTTGCACGTCAAAAATATTATGGATATTCTAACAAGTAATACAATATTATTATAGTATTATATAAGCTACAATAGCCACGGCAGTTGTACTATAATTGTATATAGTATATAGTAGCTATTTAAGCAGTTGCTACAGTTAATTAGTTTAAATAGAGTTTCATCCATTTAATTTTTTTTGATAAAATTTAAATAATTTAATAGTATTTCATAATTTTAAGATTTATGAGTCAAGGTTTTAGGGTTTAGCCACTATAACTATTTTAATGTGATTTTTATCAATTTAAAATAATTTTAATAAAGTTTAAATAATTTTTTTTTATAATCTAGATATTCTAACTCTTTAAATTAAAGAGTTATGACAAGATAGTAAAAGATGTTTTGATATAATAATATTTTATATATAATAATTTTAATTAAAATAAAATAATTAATTTTTAAAGTGATATCACGATTATATATCTTGTAATAGTTTTATAACTGCTACAACAACCTGAGTATTTTCAGAAAAAAAATCAAATAAGATACGCTTCTGATTTTTTTTATTTTTTTAAAAATGATTTATATAGTTTAGGACGTGCTTTTAATTTTGCCTAAGATTTATTCATGAAAAACAACAAAAACAATAATAATGAAAAATTTTACCCTCCGTCAAGCTCAATGCAAGATTATACTGCATCTAAAAATAACATAAATCTTATTTATTCGTTTGCATCAAGTAAATGATGATATGATAGTTGACATCATTATTGTCATAAATTTTATCCCTCCACTGAGTTCTATTCGAGATGCATCATCGTCATCGCCTTCGTGGATTTTATCCCTCCAAGCTTGATGCAAGACTCATCGTCGTCGTCATTCATTGTACTCATCATTATGATCTCTTCATGGAGCTATGCGCCTATGCCCCTCACACTCCATATAGCTTATTAAAACAACTTATAACACATTCTAACAAATGTAAAGTCTACAAAGTGCCTTAGTTCATATAGCTTTCAAACAAATTATGAGTTATTCGTAATATCACATACACTAATAGAAGGGTTATCTAGACCATAGACTAATGGTTTCGAACGATTGCTGAATTGATCCAAACAATGGGGAATTAGTAATTCACATAAACAACACCAATCCAAAGTCTTGACTGCAATTCGATACAGAAACAAATCACAATGCATTTCTGTTAAACATCTGAAACCACACAATGACTGCTTCAATCAACTTAATAGTGCATACATATGTCGAAAGCACACATTGATATTGCAGTGCTAATTACTAAAGATATCATCACATTCTTATTAGCACACACAAGTATATTGCTATAGTTATCATACAATTACAGATACAAAAAAATACCCCCTAGAGTAGCATTTAGAGTGGTTAGATGTTAGCTGATAATAACACCACAAAAGCAATTTCAAGTATCATGATCTTCGAGTTTAATTCAAGAAGAAGTCGTCAGCAATTTTAACATGGTAATAAGAATCACGACTTGATCACAAAGAACAATATGTGTTAAACAAGATTACTATTTACAACTGACATATAACAGATCAAGTAATCATTCAAGATGTGTAAAAAAATCTACTAGGCTAAAAAACATGCAGAAGATGAAAAGATCACTCAACAATTTTCTTAAGCTGATAACTATAGAAAGAGAGTTTCAAATATTAAGATGAGTTCTGAAATACACTTTGCATAGCATACAAAAACTTCAACGAAGAGCAACTTTATTTGCATTTACAAGAATTGTGTTATGCCAACATTTGGTTTTTAATAAAACATGATATTATGCCATCACGCTTACCACTAGATCTGTCTACAATCTGGGAAGAAATTGCTGGCTGGGAGCAAATCTCCAAATCACTTTTAAAATAAGCAACATCAGTGCTTTTACCCGATCTTTCACAGTCACCTCTTAAAGGAGCTAAATTTGGCCTATAGCCACAGAGAATTTCCCAATCCAACCATGATGGCAAACCTTGTATCCGCATCTTCTTCCTACTTAAAGTTCTTCGGTCATATGTGAATATCGCATCTTGCAGCCAAATCAATAATACTCCATCCAGTTCAGAGATGGTTATCAACCTCGAATGCCTCTTGTCGAGACCCAAAGGCGCACCAACAGGAAGGATGTATTCCTGCTCCCAGTTGTTGCTACTTCGATCCTTGAGGACCCATATCTCAATGAGAGTGGGCTTCCTGAGATCCACTACAGACAGACATCCACCCAGCTCTACTATGCTAAACTTTAAACCAAATTCTGGATGATGGGTTATTACCGACTCTTCTTTCCCCAAATCGAACGATACAATTCTTGCAGGACCAAAGAAAAATGGATGGACTGCCCAATGTAAAAAACCACTAGCATATACAGGCAAACCATATGGAGGCTGCAGGAAATCTGGCACTGGTCTCCATGACCCTGTTACACCAACAGTGCATACCTCAGCTGAAACCTTCTGGTTAACATTATCATCCTCACCGGGTTCTTTTGAATAAGATAAGCGAACAACTTTATATTTCTCAGATGCAGAATCAAATCCAAAACCATAGGCCGTCACAAGTGGCAAAGGAGAGTGTCTAGTAGATTTCGGTAGTGTGACAAACTCCTTTGTGATAGGATTGCATATCAGAACACAATCATGATCAGCTGATGCAAAACAAAGAAATCCATTGCATGCCCCGACTAAATTCCATTCAAGGGAGCTGACCAAGTTACTGATGGAATTATCGCTAATGTGGAGTTGATAGCTAGCAAGATTCATTGGACTTATGCTTATAACATTCTCCCTCAGCATTCGACGTGACAGAAATAGCAGTTTAGAATCTGGATCAGTAGGCAATTGGGCAGAGTGAAGGTGCCTGAATTCTGGACTCTTTATCACATGATTCCAAAACTTTGACACACAACAACATCGAACAACTGCTTTCAAAGGTAATCTGGAGAGGATGCAGAACAAGATGTCGTGCGAAGGGCCAGTTGCAGTAGTTTTTGCTTCCATTTGGGTTTTGGAGTATATGTGCACAATCAACTAATTTGCATCACGGAATCAGATACCTAAAGGGAATCATGAGCATTATATTCATTAGTTGAACATTCTTAAAAGCTAAATATCATACCAGGGCCGTTTCTAGACGATATTCTAGGGTTCGAGACGGGTTTTGCTATCAAAAACAATACTGAAATTAGAGAGATTATGCAAAAAAAAAAAAATTCAGATAATGAGGCCTTTTAAGCTGTTCAAGTTGCTAAAGCCGAAGCTCGCCATAACTATAGAAAATTCTTTCCAAATCAAACAATAAGCTATCGATCAGAGCAAAGACCAGTTTCCCAAGGACCAAAAGCTGAGGCTTACCACTTTCCGCTGCAGAAGATTCACGATCGTGGTTGTCACACCAAGAACAATCTTTACGCTGCAGAAGATTCTAACAATTATATTTATTTTTTTAAAAAAAAAGAGGGGAAAAAAAACAAAGCAGAAAACAGATCCGCCTGCAGCAGATCGAACAAGGATCGAAATCCCAAACCAAGAAAAGTTTAACAAATTATCACCTTTTTTCTTCCGAAGAAAAAATTGAACCCAACCCTAGCGTTGAGCACCCCCGAAATAGAAAAAATCGCTAGCCAAAAAAAAAAAAAAATTGAACCTGATGAAGAACGATCACTGATCACCTGCCTCTGCTACTGTTCTCCCTCACCGGAATTATCAAGCCTCGAGCGCAAACACAGAAGAAGAAGAAGAAGAAAAAGAAAGAGGTAGTTCACGCTGGCTTCGGTTCTAGGATACGAGGTGGGAAGAATCTCCGTCCGTACTTTATCGATCGTCTTTTCCAATCAAAGCACTGCGGAGTCCGCAGTGGAGTCCACGATGCTTCCTTCGTTCATTGGCAATAGCGCCTCTCCGCGATTGGCGGTCCTTCTCTCGCAACTCGCCATCGTAAAATTTTCTTGTAATTTTAAAGTCCAACGATTCTCTTAATTTATAATTATTATTGTCGTTATAATAATTTCAATACCGCTCTCTGCCCTTGGCCGTCGCTCACTACCATTCGTCCGTCTTAAAAATATCTTGTAATTTTCATAGAAAACATTATTAAATTTAGATTTTAAGGGGAAAACAAACAAAAAAAAACACTTTATTATACTGTCCAAATGCCCAATGAAGTTGGGCCTTACAAGAGTTTAAAAAAAAAATCCATGTATAATATAACATATATTTATATCTTTAGCTAAATCACTTGTAAGAAAGTTATCCTCCATTTTCTTGTGAAATGTCATCTTCATATGCTTTATTGTTGAATAGACTGGCTCGATAGTGGTGATAGAAATAGGTAATGTCAAAATAAGATTTAATTGTCCACTCTTAGTCAATTATTGATACAACTTAATATGTGTAAAAAATTTCAAATTCTGCACACCACCAAATTTATAATATATCAACCAAATTTATAATATATCAATTCATATTCTAAAGCAAAGATGTTTTGATTTGTGAAATCTTCATGATAAAATTTCATTGATTTAAAATTGTATTAAGAGAAAAAAGTTCCATTGATGACTCATTGAACTAAATACTTAATTCCATCATGATAAAATATATTGTTGTATTAAAAACATCAAAGTGATAGTGATACTTAATTGTAGTTTATTGAGGGAACGACTAATCTTATATAGACAATCAAAATCAGACATATCTATTTCATTTTTCGAAAAAAAAACTCACTTACATGAAGAAATTCTTCCCACCTACATTTTCTAAGTTCTTAAAGAATAATTTTAATAGTAGAGACAAATGCAATAACAATAGAAATGTCTTGAGATTTTCTTTTAAGAATTTGACAAATAATATATGTTGTTTTTATAATTTTATACATTAAGTACAAAATGAACACAAATTCAAAGTTTGTTATGTTTTGTAAATTGTCTCAACATCATTCTTAGTTCTTTTGTTTGTTTCAAAAACTTTACAAATTGCAACATACATATCTATCAATATTTTTATTGAGTCATAGCGAGAACTTGAACGAGTAACTCGTGCTTGCTGCAAATTACCAACCATATTGGCCTCGCTTTCGGAATCATATTCTCCACTTGCTAATATATGCTCAATTTCATTTCTTTATGCAATATATAACTCAGCAATACGCTTAGTAGAAGAAGTGACAATATGACTCAAATAGCACCGGCATTCTTAGCCGCAAAAATCAATGTTAATTGTAATTGATGGGCAAAATAGTGAACACTATAAGAGAAACATGTTGGATTAAAAAAATTAGATATCTCCACAATGATACGATATTGTTCACTTTGGGCCTAAACCCTCATGGTTTTGCTTTTGGGCTCTACCTAAAAGGCCTCATACCAATGGAGATATCTTGCTCTTATAAACCCATGATTTTTCCTATGTGTTTTCAATGTGGGACTATTTTTGCAACCTTGCAACCCCAACAAAACATCCATTTGTAACCGATATTTTCATCGCTAAACAATTGTTGAATGCATGTAAATAGGTTAAATATAAATAGTGACAAGGTTAGTGACAAAATTTAAATTCCGTCACTAAATTAATGACCAATATAATCTTCGGTCACTAATTAGCGATGGAATTTAATTTTCATTGATAATTAGTGACCGAATTTTATTTCAGTCGCTAATTTTGTGACATAAATTAAATTTCATCACAAATTCCGTCACTATTTGAGTGTATTCTTGTAGTGGAACATAGAATGTAGGAGCAATTTCTAAGAAATAAAGTCTGTAGTCATTTCATGCACCACACATATTTCTAGCACTATCATATTCTTGGCCTCTTATTTTCTTAACTTAGAGGTCATGATGAATAAGAACATTTGGTAACTTTTTTTTTTTTTTTTCAAATTCAATAAGATAGTGTCACTAACACTTTTGATGACAGAAAAAATCTTTCTATCAAAATTTAATGATTATTCACAAACTTCAAGTTAATGGTCATTTGATTCCGTTTAGATATATCTTGTGTTTCATTAACAAGAATATAGAAATATTTATCTCCAATTTCTTCATGAACCATTTTTCGTACTTTATTGGTTATAATATGTAAAATCTCTTTCTGAATTTCTAGAGCATATATTGGACAGACGAGAGAAGGGTGAATCTCATTTTACAACTTTTCTTTTTTAGTTTTGAAAAACTTATCGAGTCCCAGTGTAAACAAAAAATAATTATAAGAAAAACAACAGAGTACACGTTTGTTTTTACTTGATTTGAAACCTTCAATGACTCCTACTTCAAGGCTCACAATCTCTTGGATCGTATCGATTGGGCAATCCACTAAAATCTTCTTCGAAAAACTTTCGGACAGAGAAGTCAAATCACGAATTAGGAAAGTGTAACAATCTACATGAAACGACCCATAGCTCCCTTCCTAAGACATCCAACATATAGCATACCACATTTACTTTAGACCCAAAGAAAATTTCATCACATGTAAACTTTAATTCTCAACATATATTTTTTGAATGAAAATTTCTTAAGCTTCCAATGACAAAATATGAAAACATAAAACGAATAGTCTCCAACTCATATCCACATAACAATCAAAAGACCACATTTATTAACATGCTCTTAATTTCCTTGGACAGTGTGCTATGTATTCTATCTCATCTCCTCAGTTACTCCACCTCCACATCCTCTATCACCTCCTTGGTGCCTATACTTGTATCATTTACATTGTGAGTCCACCGACCTGCAAATATAATTTTCCACAAGTAGGTACATGATGAAAACAGCAGAGCAATATTTAAAACTAGGAATTATGAACATGAACTTTCTTTTATAATTTAACTTCAATCAAATTCAAGCATGCCATAATATCCATAATAAAATAACTTCAACATCATTTACTAAGAGTAACAAGTAGCATTTAATAACATACACAATAAGGGAAACTTCAATATAATCTACCATCAGTAAGCATGGTGCATTTGCGGTAACCTTTATTAGAGCACAATCATTCAATCCATATTCATGACCCGTTGGGAGGTACCTCCTATTGGAGATTATATATCCGTCATTAACAGTCATGTTTGGAAAGACCCTTCTTGGAACTCATCCCGAGGCACCAATCTCGTATTATTATCACTTACGCACCAAATCTTTCAATTATTCACGTAGGAGATTCCTAACTTCAGTCTATCATAATATATAGGTGATAACATGCATAGATCATACCATTAAGTCATATAAGAAAATAATTGAATAAACAACTTCTTTTTCATAACATAAAAGAGGAAACCTACATAATTCATACCATCTAGTCATAACAAGAAATAATTGAATGAACAACTTTTTTATCCACTAAATATTTCAAATATACTTATTTTGTCTCAAGGAGATAAGCAAGCACCACCACACACTCCCTACGCCACATTTTCATTCCCACCAAAATCTGAAACTCACACATAAAGCAAGATTCAACTTAACCAAAATAATAATTCCAATTTGTCAAGCAAACTGAACCCAACACAATAAACAAATAGATCACAACCCAAGCATCAATCTCGTTAGATCCAGCAAACTGAAACCATTCCACACAAATTTCTATCCTTCTAATGCTATCCCAAAACATGTGTTATCAGAGAAAAAACATAATATTAAATAAACCCAATCATACACTCACAAAATTTGCTGCAGAAAAATTGGAACCAATAAGAAGAAACAATACAACATCGAAAACAGTTTTGCACCCTACCAAATCTACTGCAAATAAACCAAATTTCCTTATGTAGAAACATTACAACCTCAAAATCAATTTATCAACTATCAGATCTGCTACTAGCTTGCGGAAGAATGAGTACATCATCAAATCCAAAACCCTATTTTCCAAATCCGATCAACATTCAGAAGAACTAAAATCTCACAAAGAGCAGTGCAGCAAAAAATCGAACCCATCTATGAATCCCGAACACATTCCAGTGGGGCAAGATCATTACAAAGAAGCTATGAAATTGTAAAACAAAACATCCCACATCTCTGAAATTCGGAACTAAACAGAAGAAGAGAAAACACGCAAACACCCTAACTCAATTCTCCCAAATTTGTCCCTGAAATTCCAGCAACACAAAGAAACCATCATAGCTTACTCACCCACCAATCACATCCGAAGAATCCTCTTGAAGGACAGTGCAAAACCAAAGAAACCCTAATCTCATACCTACAAGGGAAGAAAATACTTGCCTTCTTTGCGATTTCAAGGATAAATCTTGGCTTCGGTACGATTCGAACCTTCAACCTAACAGCCCTCGTCAGAAGCCCTAATCCACTAGTGATTGTGGCACCGATAGCACCCTCGTCCCAACAAGGTGGCACCGGCGTGGAAGGGCAAAAAGGAGGGGCGACGATGAAGAATCGTGAGAAGAGGAGTTCAGGATCGCGAGAAATGAAAGGGAACAGTACCCATTAGGTATTTATACTAGGTTTCATTAATCCCAAACTTAGGCTTAATTAATCACAGCCCTAGGTTTAAGTTAATTCCAAACCTTCATTAATGGATTAAATCCAACTCCTAAACTAAGTTTCAATCCCTCATAATATCCCGACCAATTTTGATTTAAATCTATGAAATTATTCCTAAATTTCCATAGACAAAACTTCTTTCATAAAACACCTATTATTTTATATTAATTATTTTGTTGAATCTCACACTACACTTTCTATGCAAGTAAAGCCATTATTAAAAATACACTTTTACCAACACTAGTAGTAGTTGTAGTTCATAACTCAAGGTCAGAGTCGCTTTGACTACAGTAGTTGGGCATAACAGAACAGTAGCAGAACAGTATTATGAAGATGGTGTAGCAGAAAGATATTGAAAGCTTATAGAAAGTTGTTGTTGAAAGAGTTGGTCAAACCCCTCTTTTATACTGCATTGGAGGTGACTCTAATGACCCAAGGCGCCTCCAAGGGTGTTGATTTGATTTGTAAAAGTAGTTGTTTATCCTCTTGGTGTGCCTCTAATCCATCTAAGGCGCCTCCAATCAATCCAGGGTGCTTCCAATGCCCAAAACATCATCCATGAAGTTTATCTGCGTGGATGCACCTCAATCCACCCAAGGTACCTCCAATCAGCTGAGTCACCTTGAGCATTGTGTTAGCTAGAGCCCTAGAGCCAATCATTTGATGATTGTATTTTGGACTTGTTGTATCATATTCTATATATAAATAAAGGTATTTGGTTTTTGGTTATTATATTTACTTGTATTGGTGCCAAATAAACTAAGTATAATAACGTCCTTGAGTAGACGGTTCTCACCTATATCCATCGGTTAGTTGAACCGATAGTGAGATGATATAGGGAACACTACTCTTAATCATTCCTAGTCGAGTATTAACATTCAGGGACAATGTTAATGCAATAAGACTAGCATGTAGGTCAACTCGATGACTTAATCTCACAAGTCATGGATATAGAGATATCAAGTTGACACATGGGTATGCATTGGAGAATATATACTGAATGACCCGCCATGAGAAAGTATCATGGATCGTTATATGAGTGTCATATACTTTCTCATGTGGCTATTAGTATGACTACTAGTCCTTAGACATGAAGTCACCATGGTTCCCTACATAAGGAGTTATGTACTTTGGTTTCGTCAAACGTCACCCGTAACTGGGTGGACTATAAAGACGATTACTGGGTATGTAACAAATTATGCGGAGGGATGTGAGTGATGTAGATGGGATCTATCCCTCCTATATGACGGGAGAGACATCAATATTCTTGATAGAGTGAGACCACGAAGTGCATGGTCATGCCCAAATGAGTTAATATGAGATATTGAGCTCATTTGTTTTAGTGAGTCTACTTGGAGTTCAAGATTTAGATTGATTAGAGGATGACACGGTCTATGTCTCATATTGATCAATCTAGATGTCTAGGATAGAAGGACATTTGTCATATATTGTGAGGAGTCACAATTAGTAGTCACAAGGTGATGTCGGATCTCAACATTCTTGTAACTTGGGTAGTAATGGTGTGTTGCTAGATACCGCTCATTATTTATGCTCCAAAATGGGTTTAGGGCCATTGCCAACGTTACAAGAACCTATAGGGTCACACACTAAGGACAATTAGATGGAGATTAGGTTCATATGATGAACCAAGAGAATTAGATTCATTTGATAAATCAAATTGGATTAAGAGTAATCCTAATTGGGCTAACTTGAGTTAGACTCAAGTTGATTCATGTATTCAATGAGTCTAATTTAGATTATGACTCATTAGACCAACTTAATTTAATGAATTAGATTCATTATATTAAGTTGGCTTGAATCAAATGGTTAGATTAGATCAACCATGGAAGAGATTTGGTCAAGTTTGACTTGACTTGAGAGGAAGATAAAAGTCAAGTTTGACTTGACTTTATGTCACCTCATTGGTGAGTTGGCATTGATGTGGACTAATGATATTACTCCACATCATCATGGGGTGCCACCTCATGGAAGTTACAAAGCCATTCTCTTTAATGACTTCACATTAATTGCACTTAATGCAAAATTTGGGGGTTACACTTGGGAAGTGGCCGGCCACTTTTGAATGGGAAGAGAATTCATTTTTCTCATTCAAGTGCATTCACATCTTCTTCCTCTTGGAGCTCTTTCTTCTCCCTCTCCTCCTCTCTTGGCCGAACAAGACAAGGTGCTAGCACACCTTTGTTTGGTCTTCTCCATCAAGGATTGTTCGTGTGGATACTTCTAGAGGACCGTACGCTTGACGGTCTAGAGATTCGGCACCTTGGACGAGCGGGATTCGCGAAGGGCGCGCTTTAAAGGTATAACCTTTCCTTCATGTAGATCTAGAAGTAGATCTAAGTAGAAACTTGTACATGTAAATTTTTGAAATCTATCCTTCGCACGAGATCCAGTGGCATGGGTGATTCGGGGTTTCCGCGACGCGAAAACGCGGTTTTCGCGACTCGAAAACGTGGTTTTCGCGGCCCGAAAAATCCAACAGTGGTATCAGAGCCACGTGCGAAGGCGTATACGAGTTTGTTTTTGATTTTTATGAAAAATAGAGTCTGTGATTTTCTGTAAATTTAGTTTTTTTTATAGTTTTTTATGGGTAATTTTCTCGTAGAAGCGAAGCACAAGTGTTTCGGCACTTGTAGGCTTCCGCTACCGGGAAGATTTTTCCAAAACGGCTTGGTTTCGCCCCAAATCTTTTTGGGACAGCGGGCTGGCTAAGACACTGTTAGATCGCAAAGGAACCCTCGCGAAAGTTAGATCGCGGGTAGGGGCGCTCCCCCTGGCCCCGCAAGGGGATTCGTTCCACGATTGTGCCCGAAAACCTCTAAACGGAACCGCCGAGAAATTGTACCCGAAATTTTTTTTTGTAAAATTATAAAAAAAAATTATAGAAAATTATAGAAATATACAATTTTGAATTATATATTAATTTTGTGATAGTCATGGCCCAAACGACCCAAATTGGATTTGGAAATGTGTTGTAATTCATAATACGGCCTGCGTGCCGTTATGTGATGTGCGTGCTGTATTTATTTATTTTTATTTTATTTTATTTTCACGACCTGTGCGTCGTGTCTTTCTCTTATATTCTGGTTGTAAATTAGATTTAGACTCGAATGTAACTCGAGTTTCAAAATTGTAATGTAATTTTGAAGCGGTGGAAGGTCCACACGAGACGGAGTTACGAGGAGGGCGCAAGCAACACAAGGTGGTCAAAGGAAGAAGCTTGAGAAGCTGTTGACCTTAGGTTGACCATCCGATCTTCTCATTGGCTTGAGAAGATCGTAGTAGGGCCATGACACAATCACAAAATAATTTAATTAATTGCTCTTATATATGTGATGCATGTTTAATTAAGTAGTTAATTAGTGCCTAGCGATTAGATTAGATCTAAATCGTGCACATGATGCACCCCACGATTAGATTAGATCTAAATCAAGTATTTGATACGCATCATCATTTAGATTAGATCTAAATCATGTCAACTCTAATGCCTACCGTGCCGTGATACCTACTACTACCTCGATCACATGTGTTGTTGAATCTGCCAAAGCAGAGCAACACATATTATCTTGGTAGGGAGGGACAATCTTGGTTCCGCCTATCAACACATGGGTGAGTACAACTCAATTAGATTGAGTAACTAGTTGACTCAATTGGATCGAGTTTAACTATAGGCATTATCCAATGGTTGGTAGATAGGTCAAAATCACGTTTATATTAACTCTTGGGCGTATTAGCCAAAGCTAACTCGAGTTTTAATATAAATGCGGATTTTGATCCTATAAACAAGAGTTGCATAGAGATGTAATTGGTAATCGTTACCTACCAATTATACTAAGTCTTGGGCGTATTAGCCAAAGCTAACTCAAGGGTTAGTATAATGTGGATCTTGTCTCACATGAATTATAGAATTCAGTGGGAGCATCATTTAGTTAAAGGCCTAATTAAATGATTAAGAATATGATATTTATTTCTCCTTTTATTTCTGTTGTAGATTACCATGACGTCGAACACGAACACCTTCTCCCTGCGATCTGTCCTCGAGAAGGACAAGCTCAACGGAGCAAACTTCCTGGACTGGTATAGGAACCTGAGAATAGTTCTCACCCAAGAACGTAAACTGTACGTTATGGAGAAGCCCATTCCGGAGGCTCCTCCTGCCACTGCCCCGCGAGCTGACCGAGATGCTTACAAGAAGCATCAAGATGACGCATTAGATGTGTCTTGTCTAATGCTCGCGACCATGAACTCTGAGCTTCAGAAGCAACACGAGTTAATGGGCGCTTACGATATGGTTGAACATCTTCGTCAACTGTATAAAGGACAAGCGAGGCATGAGAGATTTGAGATCTCAAGGGCACTGTTTCAGTGCAAGATGTCAGATGGGGCTCCAGTGGGCCCATATGTACTCAAAATGATTGGGTACATAGAGAACCTACAAAGGTTGGGGTTCCCTCTTGGCCAAGAGCTGGCTACTGACCTGATCTTGCAATCCTTGCCGGATAGCTACAGTCAATTCGTTCTAAACTACAATATGAACGAGATTGACAAGCCACTTACGAACTGCTGAGATTAACCTTAAGAAGGTTAAGCCCATTCTGATGGTCCAGAAGCACAAGGGTAAGGGCAAGCCCAAAGGTAAGGGAAAGTCCCAAACCAAGGGCAAAGGCAAGGCACTGAAGCCTAAAGGAGGGGTCGCCAAGGATGCTACCTGCTTCCACTGCGGTCAGACCGGGCACTGGAAGAGGAACTGCAAGGTATACTTGGAGGATCTTAAGAAGAAGCGAAGTGAGACTTCCACTTCAGGTATATATGTTATAGAAGTCAATCTATCTATTTCTACATCATGGGTATTAGATACTGGATGTGCTTCTCACATTTGTACTGATGTGCAGGTGCTGAGAAATAGCAGGGCATTGACAAAGGGCGAGGTGGACCTACGAGTAGGCAATGGAGCACGGGTTGCTGCTGTTGCTGTAGGGACTTACTTTCTATCTCTGCCCTCTGGGCTTGTACTAGAGTTAGTCGATTGTTGTTATGTGCCTGTATTAACTAAGAACATTATATTAGTTTCTTGTTTGGACAAGAAAGGTTTCTCGTTTACAATAAAGAACAAATGTTGTTCCGTCTATTTAAACGATATGTTCTATTGTAGTGCACATCTGATAAACGGACTCTATATTCTAGACCTTGAGAGCCCTATCTATAACATAAATACCAAGAGGTTCAAGTCAAATGACCTGAACCAAACCTATCTCTGGCACTGTCGCTTAGGTCATATAAATGACAAGCGCTTATCCCAGCTCCATAAGGATGGTTTGCTGGACTTATTTGATTTTGAATCATATGAGATATGCGAGTCATGCCTACGAGGCAAGATGACCAAGACTCCCTTTAGTGGGCACAGCGAAAGAGCGACTGATTTGTTAGGACTCATACATAGTGATGTATGTGACCCTTTCAATGTCGCTGCTAGAGGCGGTTATAGGTACTTCATCACATTTACTGATGACTTCAGTAGATATGGTTATGTGTACTTGATGACACATAAGTCTGAATCCTTTGAAAAGTTCAAAGAATTCAAGAATGAAGTACAGAACCAGCTTGGCAAGAGTATTAAGATACTTCGATCCGATCGAGGTAGAGAATACCTTAGCCATGAATTCCGTGACTATCTAGCTGAGTGTGAGATTCTATCCCAACTCACTCCTCCTGGAACACCACAGTGGAATGGTGTATCCGAAAGGAGGAATCGTACCCTATTAGATATGGTACGATCGATAATGAGTCACACAGATCTTTCGACATACCTTTGGGGCTATGCTCTAGACACGACAGCTTTTATACTCAACCGAGTTCCATCCAAGGCCGTGATAAAGACATCATATAGGATATGGACTGGGAGAGATGCCCAGGTGTCTTTCATGAGGATTTGGAGTTGTGAGGCTTACGTTCGACGTCAAGTCTTAGACAAGTTAGGACCCAAATATGACAAGTGCTATTTTATTGGATATCCCAAGGAAACTAAGGGATATTACTTCTACATTCTCAGTCAGCACAAGGTAGTTGTGGCAAAGACTGGGGTCTTTCTAGAAAGGGACTTTGTTTCTAGAAAGACTAGTGGGAGCACGTTCGATCTTGAAGAAGTTCAAGATACGAACAATAGCACTGAAGCCTCGATGGAAATTGAACTGGAACCACAAATTGTTGTGGATGATGTTGTTCCACAAGGAGTTGAGGAACAACAACCAGTTCAAGTAGACATACCTCTTCGCAGGTCTGATAGGGTACGTCGTCAGCCTGAGAGATACTCATTTCTCTTGTCTGACCATGATGACGTTGTGCTCATAGAGGATGAGCCTACCAACTATCAGGAAGTTGTGATGAGACCAGATTCTGAGAAATGGCTAGAGGCCATGAGATCCGAGATGGAATCCATGTACACCAACCAAGTATTGACTTTGGTTGATCCACCTGAAGGGGTAAAACCCATTGGGTGCAAGTGGGTCTTTAAGAGAAAGACTGACATGGATGGACTTATCTATAAGGGTCGCTTGGTAGCTAAAGGTTTCAAGCAGATTCATGGTATTGACTATGATGAAACCTTTTCTCCAGTAGCGATGTTTAAGTCTATTCGGATCATGCTTGCTATTGCAGCTTACCACGATTACGAGATCTGGCAGATGGACATCAAAACCGCGTTTCTGAATGGAAACCTACTCGAGGATGTGTACATGACACAACCTGAGGGTTTTGTAGATCCAAAGCATACTAGCAGAGTATGCAAGCTGCATAGGTCCATTTATGGACTAAAGCAAGCTTCTCGGAGCTGGAATCTTAGTTTTGATGATGCAATCAAACAGTTTGGTTTCATCAAGAACAAAGATAAACCTTGTGTCTACAAGAAGGTTGTAGGGGACATAGTTGTCTTCCTCATATTGTATGTGGATGACATACTGCTCATTGGGAAGGACATCCCTATGCTTCAGTCTGTCAAGACCTGGCTAGGGACTTGCTTCTCAATGAAGGACTTAGGTGAGGCATCCCGCATTCTAGGGATACAGATCTATAGAGATAGATTTAAGAGATTGCTTGGCCTAAGTCAGAGTACATATATTGACAAGGTACTCCTTCGGTTTGCTATCTAGAACTCCAAGAAGGGATTTCTGCCGATGTCACATGGCGTGAGTCTTTTGAAGACTCAAGGTCCCTCTTCTAGAGAGGAGAGAGACCGCATGAATCAGATCCCTTATGCCTCAGCCATAGGATCGATCATGTACGCCATGCTATGTACTCGACCTGATGTCTCGTATGCTTTGAGCATGACGAGAAGATACCAGTCAGATCCAGGTGAAAGTCACTGGATAGCGGTCAAGAATATTCTTAAGTACTTAAGAAGGACTAAAGAATATTTCTTGATATATGGAGGCAATGATGAGCTAGCTGTAAAGGGTTACAGTGATGCTAGCTTCCAGACCGACCAGGATGATTATAGATCGCAGTCAGGGTTCGTGTTTTGCATTAATGGTGGTGCTGTGAGCTGGAAGAGTTCGAAGCAGGACACAGTAGCTGATTCTATGACAAAGGCCGAGTATATTGCTGCATCAGAGGCAGCAAAGGAGGTAGTTTGGATTCACAAGTTCATCATTGAACTTGGGGTGGTTCCTAGCATTGCTGACCCTATTGAGCTCTATTGTGACAACAATGGAGCTATAGCACAGGCGAAGGAACCTCGCTCACACCAGTGGACCAAACACATACTACGGCGCTTCCATCTCATTCGAGAGATCATCGAGAGAGGAGATGTGAAGATTTGCAGAGTACCTACAGAGGCTAACATCGCAGATCCCTTGACCAAGGCTTTGGCACAGAGGAAGCATGATGGTCACACTAGGTCATTTGGGCTTAGAGCTTACACTGATTGGCACTAGTGCTAGTGGGAGATTGTTAGCTAGAGCCCTAGAGTCAATCATTTGATGATTGTATTTTGGACTTGTTGTATCATATTCTATATATAAATAAAGACATTTGGTTTTTGGTTACTATACTTACTTGTATTGGTGCCAAATAAACTAAGTATAATAACGTCCTTGAGTAGACGGTTCTCACCTATATCAATCGGTTAGTTGAACCGATAGTGAGATGATATAGGGAACACTACTCTTAATCATTCCTAGTCGAGTATTAACATTCAGGAACAATGTTAATGCAATAAGACTAGCATGTAGGTCAACTCGATGACTTGATCTTACAAGTTATGGATATAGAGATATCAAGTTGACACATGGATATGCATTGGAGAATGTATACTGAATGACCCGCCATGAGAAAGTATCATGGATCGTTATATGAGTGTTATATACTTTCTCATGTGGCTATTAGTATGACTACTAGTCCTTATACCTGAAGTCACCATGGTTCCCTACATAAGGAGTTATGTACTTTGGTTTCGTTAAACGTCACCCGTAACTGGGTGGACTATAAAGGTGATTACTGGGTATGTAACAAATTATGTGGAGGGATGTGAGTGATGTAGATGAGATCTATCCCTCTTATATGACGGGAGAGACATCGATATTCTTGATAGAGTGAGACCACGAAGTGCATGACCATGTCCAAATGAGTCAATATAAGATATTGAGCTCATTTGTTTTAGTGAGTCTACTTGGAGTTCAAGATTTAGATTGATTAGAGGATGACACGGTCTATGCCTCATATTGATCAATCTAGATGTCTAGGATAGAAGGACATTTGTCATATATTGTGAGGAGTCACAATTAGTAGTCACAAGGTGATGTTGGATCTCAACATTCTTGTAACTTGGGTAGTAATGATGTGTTGCTAGATACCGCACATTACTTATGCTCCTAAATGGGTTTAGGGCCATTACCAATGTTACAAGAACCTATAGGGTCACACACTAAGGACAATTAGATGGAGATTAGGTTCATATGATGAACCAAGAGGATCAGATTCATTTGATGAATCAAATTGGATTAAGAGTAATCCTAATTGGGCTAACTTGAGTTGGACTCAAGTTGATTCATGTATTCAATGAGTCTAATTTAGATTATGACTCATTAGATCAACTTAATTTAATGAATTAGATTCATTATATTAAGTTGGCTTGAATCAAATGGTTAGATTAGATCAACCATGGAAGAGATTTGGTCAAGTTTGACTTGACTTAAGAGGAAGAAAAAAGTCAAGTTTGACTTGACTTTATGCCACCTCATTGGTGAGTTGACATTGATGTGGACTAATGATGTTACTCCACATCATCATGGGGTGCCACCTCATGGAAGTTATAAAGTTATTCTCTTTAATGGCTTCACATTAATTGCACTTAATGCAAAATTTGGGGGTTACACTTGGGAAGTGGTCGACCACTTTTGAATGGGAAGAGAATTCATTTTTCTCATTCAAGTGCATTCACATCTTCTTCCTCTTGGAGCTCTTTCTTCTCCCTCTCCTCCTCTCTTGGCCGAACAAGACAAGGTGCTAGCACACCTTTGTTTGGTCTTCTCCATCAAGGATTGTTCGTGTGGATACTTCTAGAGGACCGTACGCTTGACGGTCTAGAGATCCGGCACCTTGGACGAGCGAGATTCGTGAAGGGCGCGCTTCAAAGGTATAACCTTTCCTTCATGTAGATCTAGAAGTAGATCTAAGTAGAAACTCGTACATGTAAATTTTTGAAATCTATCCTTCGCACGAGATCCAGTGGCATGGGTGATTCGGGATTTTCGCGACGCGAAAACACGATTTTCGTGGCCCGAAAAACCCAACACATTGTTCATCCAAACTTTAATTTTACTTCAAGCTCCTGTAAAAAAAGTGTTAGTTTAAATAACAAAATTACCTATAAAATAAAATAGAGTTAGAACATATGCATAAATTAATTATGAATTAGATCCGGTCTTACCAAGATCAGGATCTAGTCTTAGTCTCAACTTAGATTTCTAAAATGGATCTAAGTTGGACCAGAGCCTATAGTCTCACTGGATCTCTCCTTCAATTGCTTACCTGACATTACCTACCAAACATCTGGTCCTCTAGACCTATTTGGACTTTCTTTGGCCTTACTTAGTATATGATCAACCTTATCAATAAGACTTTCTTGCAACACCAAATTAACACAATAGATATAAAATATTAAAGTAAAGCAGAGTTAGCAATATTCAAATTCGTTGGTTCGGTTGATCAAGCGCGGCCGACCGGAAACATTCGGTTACACATACTTGAAGTTCACTCCTCCAAGTCTTCTCATTACCTAGGGTTATCTCTCCCTAAAATTTTTCACTACCTAGTTTCACTTACTAGAACTTTTACCATCTAGCTTTACTCACTAGGACTTTCACTGTCTGACTTCACTTACTAAGACTTCCACCATCTAGCTGCACTTACTAGGGTCTAGTTTCACTCTTTAGGATGTTCACTGTCTGGCTTTACTCACCAAGTCTTGCCCTTGCCTAACCTACAATTAGAACTAGTCACTTAGTAGACTTTTTACCTGCCTAACCTTAAATTAGGACTAGTCACTCAGCAGGCTTCTCACCTACCTAACCTATGGTTAAGACTTACCCTTGCTAGACTAGACTTCGTTCTTCTAAACATCAAGTCCTATTTGCATCCACCCTTGTGTAAGTACCCCATATTAGTTTTGATATGATTAAACAAATTAAGTTAAGTCTTACGGATTTGATGTCTTATCTCTATGTGTGCAGGTGGCTCGGTGAGTCGATGGGTTCGGTGTATCCAATGGACGAGAAGCTGTGAAAGAGTACACCGGTCGACAAGAAGAACGCGCATGATGCACTTGAGGACGAGAAGCTGGGGAGTAAGTCTTCTTGAAGGGAAGGCCGGAGTTGGGTTTGGGTGAGCTCGAGCTCAACTCTAAATGGCTGAAGCATCACCTAAGCGAGTGGATGGAAGAATAGTCAACTTCTGAGTTGACCATTTTGGACCCCGTGGTTGTTTTGATGTGATCAACTAAGTTAGTTAGGTCCTTCTTTGGTTTTGATCCCTGTGTCTAAGTGTGTAGGAGCTTAGGAATGTAGGAAGTCGAGCGGAAGACGCAGCTAGCGAGAAGGACTGCATGGGAAGGGAGCCGACGGGGTCGGCGCGTCCGAAGGACGAGAAAGCTACAGAAGAGTACTCCGGTGGACGAGAAGAACGTGCACGACATTCGAGGGACGAGAAGCCGGGATGAAAGCCTGCTCGAGGAAAAGGCCGGGAATTGGGTTCGGGTGAGCCCTATTCCGGTTGGCTGCAATCACCTAAGCTATCGGAGCATCGAAAGCTAAAATGAAGTCAAAAGGAGCTGGACAGTTAGCTGGAGGCGCCTTTAACGAAGTGCTGAAGGCGCCTCCGTTGCCTGCACTGTCTGAGGCGCCTCTAAGGCTGTTTGAGGCGCCTCTAAGGCTATTTGAGGTGCCTCAGACCCAACCAAGATGAACGTTTACAATCAGATAGAGTTTTATCCGGTCAAACCTTTGGAGGCGCCTTGAACCCCTTTAGAGGTGCCTTAAACACTCAAGATAAATTTTCCAGGAGCTATATAAAGGCCACTAGAGCTAGGAAATAATCATTCAACTCTGTATTAAGTTCCTAGCAACTTCTTAGCGCTCTTAGTGTGTAAAAAAGGCTTCTTCACCTACAGTGAAGGAGAAATTCTAGTGGAGTTGTTTGACTGCCTTGGATTAACAACCCCCTGGGTTGTAACCAAGTTAAATTCTTGTCTCTTTTTTTTTTTAATTACTTTAGTTTATTGTCGCTATTATTTTTGAGTTAAAAGTCTTGAGGAGGGTATACTCTTTTATTTTACAGGCAATTCACCCCCCTCTTGTCGGCCTCGCTGCACCAACAAGTGGTATCAGAGCTTGACCGCCTTAGAAGGACTAACCGCCAACTGAAGCACAAAGATCAAGATGATGGCCGGAGCAAACATTCATCCCCGAAGTTCGACGGAGACTTCGCTACATGTAAGCGAAAAATGGAGGTATTTTTTAAGACCGAATTCGATATCCTTTTAATAATGAAATATGGATATACAGCGCCAAAAGTAAAAGAAGAATACAACTGGACGAAGAAGAAGCATGCCGATTTCGTGGCCAACGGAAAGGCGAAATTTCACCTGCTCAGTGTTCTGCCGCTCTAGGAGGTAAGTCGGATCGGAAGCTATGACTCCGCCAAAGACCTCTGGGATAAATTCCTGGAACTCCACGAATGCACCTCAGAAGCGAAGTTAGCGAGGTGTGACATCCTCCGGACTCAGCTGATGAATCTTCGGATGAACACCGGCGAGAAGGTAGCGCAACTCCAAGCGAAAATCAAGGAGCTGATAACGCAACTGACAAATCTCGGCGAATCGGTAACGAACTGAAATTCTATCCGGTATGCGCTCAACGCCTTCCCTAGAACTCCAGAGTGGGCACCCTTAGTAGATGCTTACTACATCTTTAAGGACTTTGAGGTAAGTAGTTTAGAAAGTTTATTTTCCACTTTCGAACTTCACGAGTCTCGACTTGCAGAGCCTAAACAAGTAGAGAAGTCGAACCTCAACATTGCCCTACAAGCCGAAAAGGACGATCCTGACTTCGAAGCGTTGATCGGCAAAACCGAAGCGGTGCTACTGGTAAGATGTTTCAATAAATTTCTTAAAACTAATAAATTTTGATCGCAGTCAAGGAAGAATCAACGCAACAAAAGGATGATTCGATGCTACAACTGCAACGAGGAAGGATACATCAAGGATGACTGCCCAAAATTAAAGAAAAAGGACAAGGAAAAGTCTTGAAAATCGACGTCCTCTAAACGCAAGAGTTTGAAGGATACATGGGATGAATCTGTTAAAGTGTATACTAAAAGCCTAGCTTTTTGTAAACATTTATTTTTGAAATAAAGAATCACATTGGTCAAATGTCTACATTTGTAAGTTAAGTGTAGTTGTTCAATTAATTTATATTGTAGATAACATGGTGTGTGGTATCACACACAGAAGATCATGTTAACAGTTCCTTATAAATTATAAATAGTAGCTCACGACTAAGATAGATAGGAACAACCATTGTAATAGTCGTAGTGTAATTTGATATTAGTTTATCTTGACTATAAAATTACACTAGTACACTCTGAGTGTATTGAGCAGAACCATTTGAGGTAGTTTCTTTTTATACTGACTGATCCTGTCCGAACCAGGAGTCAACGGACGCTGGAGACGTGGCGCTCCCTGCTGGATCCTCGAGTGCTCCGGCGAACCTGCAACAAAACCGAGCTGGGAGGGGTGTCCCGGCGACGGCCCTCCGACGCTCAAGTCAGGCGAGGAAATAGCAAAGAAGTGGCTTTGAAGTAGAAGACCCTCGTACCTCCGATGAAGAAATGGAGGCCTTATATAGAACTATCGAAAGAGTCCAGGCCCGTCAATCGAAGCAGTCATTTGCTTTAGACCATACCCAAGTATGGGCCTGTCAGAAGAGCATATATGAGGCCATACTGCTACTGTATCCACCCCTCCCTGATGTGACGGCTAAATCCTCCATCGTGCAATCTTGTGTACGGCCTAATCATCAGACGTGCCTTCTCTGACATCCCATATCTCGGGACAAGCGCATAGGCCGCTCGGCTACCTTTGTACCCTCGCCCTTATCTTGGCCGACCGGACCACCCGCTCGGCGCTTAGGTCCCAGCTGAGCGGACTCCTGCTCGGCCCTTAGATCCTCCTGCCTTGGCGTCAGAAACCCAAGCCCATGGATGGGTTATCTATAGCTCCGCTCGAACCATTGTCCGCTGGGCCAGCCCTCCATCCGTCCTTAGGCTGGGACCCTTCAGAGGGTGGGCCCCCCATTCTGTTGGAATGTATACTGAAAGCCTAAGCTTTGTAAACATTTATTATGAATAAAGAATCACATTTGGTCTAATTGTCTACATTTGTTTGTAGTTGTTCATTTAATTTATATTGTAGATAACATAGTATGTGGTGTCACATACAGAAGATGATGTTATCAGTACCTTATAAATTATAAACAGTAGCTCACGACCAAAATGGAAAAGGAACAAACCATTAGAAGGTCGTAGTGTAATTAGGTATTAGTTTATCTTGACTATATAATTACACTAGTACACTCAGAGTGTATTGAGTAGGACCATTTGAGGTCGTTTCTTTTATACTGACTTTATAAAGGAACAAAGACCTCAGTTATTATGGAAGTGTGTGCTCTTAATCCTAATATAATAACAAGCACATATATTTGATATTTATTTCTTTAATTTATCAATGGGTGAGATTTAGTTCGTTGAATCAATAAACGATAAGTTGGGAAATGGTATCACTTATAGTGTGTGTTGTTGCTTATAAACGGAACCTGTGTCATAGAGATACTAGGTTGCTAATGTCATCAAGAGGAGCTCATAAAGATTGTCATGTTAAACCCTGCCGGTGGACTTAGTCCGACATGACAATAAGGTTGAGTGGTACTACTCTTGGACTTAGATATTAATTAAATGAGTTGTCAGTAACTCACTTAATTAGTGGACATTCGATATCTTAAACACAGGGAGACTAACACACTCATAATAAGAAGGAGCCCAAAAATGTAATTTGGGATTGGTGCGGTAGTTCAATAATAGTTCTCTAGTGGAATGAATTATTATTGATAAAATTAAGTTGTGTGTTCGGGGCGAACACGGGATGCTTAATTTTATCGGGGGACCAAAACCAATTCCTCCTCTCGGTCCCTATCGTAGCCTCTTATTTATAGAGTACTATACCCACCTATATCAACCTTCAATACCCACCAATAGGGGGCCGGCCAAGCTAGCTTGGGAACCAAGCTAGGGCCGGCCTAGGTATAAAATTGGGTGGCCGGCCTGCCCTAGCTTGAACCCAAGCTAGTAGGGGCCGGCCAAATTAAATTAATTAAATTTTATTATTATGTGGAAGATATAATTTAAAGAGAATTAAAATTAAAATATCTCTCTTGTAAAAGATTTATAAAAGATTAAAGAAAGAGATTAGATCTCTTTCCTTATTTGTAGATTGGAGAGATGTTTTATTTTTTCTTTAAAAATTATTCACATGTTGATAAAATTAAAATTATAGAAATTTCCTTTTATCAACCATGAAGAGATTTTAAAGAAAAATTTTATTTTTTAAAATTTCCGGAAACAAATTAGGAAGTTTTAATTGTTGATTAAAACTTGTCCAATTTGTTCTCCAATGATGTGGCCGGCCATTGAAGATTGATTTGGAAAATTTATTTTATTTTTCTAAATTAAATCATGTCAAGGAAATTGAGGAAATTTTATTGTAATTAAATTTCCTAATTTGCCTAGGCCAAGGAATATAAAAGAAGGGGTGAGGGTGCCTTCATGAGACAACCTCTATTGTTTTCTTTCCCTTTTTCCTTGGTGTTGTGGCCGGCCATTATCCTCTCCCTCTCTTCCTCTTGTGGTGGCCGAACCTCTCTCCCTTCCTTGGAGCTCTTGTGGTGGCCGGATACTACTCGGAGAAGAAGAAGAAGAAGGAGAGAAAGCTAGCATCTCTTGGAGCTTGGTTAGTATTTTGATTTTCTTCCTTGGTGAAGCTTCCTCTTTGTTGGCCGAACCTAGCTAGGAGGAGAAGAAGGTGATTGGTGGTTTCTCGTCTCGGAAGATCGTTGCCCACACAACGTCCGAGGTTAGAAGAGGAATACGGTAGAAGATCAAGAGGTTTTTCTACAAGGTATAACTAGTAATTTTTATTTCCGCATCATGCTAGTTATTTATGGAAATAATACCAAATACAAGAGGCTTACGTTCTAGTATTTCGAATATGTTTTTCGATGTTGTGTTCTTTTGTTTTCTTTCTTTTCCTTGTGATTTGATTGTTCTCTTTGGTTAACCTAAAGTTATTTTAGGAAATTAAATATTAGCTTTCTATTAAAGGTTTTGTCTAGTCGGTGGTGGTTGCTCCCATATCCAAGAAGGCCATGTGCCTCGCCACGTCAGTACTGGGAACCTTTTATGGAAATTAGTATTTAATGGAATTAATAACTTAAGGAGACTTGGGTCGAACGTGTTAAGTTCCGCAGGAGATCCAAGTTAAAACCTAAAAGAACAAATAGATTAAGTTTTGGATCAAACGTGTTAAGTTCCGCAGGCGATCCAAAATTTAATTTAAAAGAACACATGGTAGCTAGGAAAAAGGTTCAGACCTTTGTACAAAATTTTTGTACAGTGGAACCTCTAGGTTTTCCGAGTAGCAACCAACACATTCTTACCGTCGGATCACTTGCCTTCCCTTCAAGTCTAGTCGAAGGAGGCAGTGAGTCCGACTGACTGGACTATGTGTCCGAGCGGGCGTTCGTCGCCTTTCCGTCGCTTATAGTATTCGTGGGGCCGTTCGGCCCTTCCTCCAAATTCAGCCGCTCGGCTCTTCGTTATGGTGGTCTTGTCGCTCAACAGGAATGTTTGCTTGTCTAAATCTTCTCGAAAATCACGCAAATCCCTCTTTATTAAACCGAATCATGCGTGGTATGGGCGCATTAATTGCGCTTGATGACAGAGCGCCACGTGTCGACCACTGTATGGCGGCGGCGTCACTTACGATGGGACGCCCCCGTTCAAAATGGACGGCCCGATGGCGTCCTTGTCTGTCGAGACCTGAATCCGACGGCGGAGGCCAACCGACCTCAGCCGTATAAAGCCTCCGTCTCCTTCCTTCGCCACATATTTGCTTGTGCGTTACCTCCTGCCTCCTCTGTCGTGACCTTCGACGACCCAGTTCTCATTTTTCAGCGGCTACCATCTCACCGGTGATCCCTTCCGTCCGTTTCCTCCTCAGTGAGTCTTCTCCCTCCGTTCATAAGGTCTTCCCAACTTGTTTTGCCTCTTTTGCTCCCGTTCCTTCGATTTCTCGCTATCTTTTTGCTTCTTCGAGATGGCAAGCTCCTCCGAACCCGCTGTTGGTGTCCAGGGCCCTTGGTATCTGACCATGGAAAGTCGGTTTGATGAAGAAGGCGCTCGGCGTCTCATTCGGACGTACGGGATCCCGGATGACCATGAAATAATCATAGCTGACCCGGCCGATCGGCCTCATAACCCGCCGACCGGCACCATTTGTTTCTTTCTCGACCAATTTCAGGGCGGCCTTAGGTTTCCCACCCATCGATTTATTTTGGAGGTTTGTAATTATTTCCGAATCCCGCTCGGTCAACTTGTGCCGAACTCCTTCAGGTTGCTGAGCGGGGTGGTTGTCCTCTTTAAGCTGCATAGTATCCCTCTTAACCCCAAAATATTCCACTTCTTCTTCTACCCCAAACAATCCGAGCCGGGCACTTTTATCTTCCAAAGTAGAATAGGCTTTAGATTTTTTGATAATATGCCGACCTCCAACAAACACTGGAAGGAGTTTTTCTTCTATATCCGACTTCCCGAGCGGCCAGCCTTTCGAACCACATGGCAGACCGCTGTGCCGACTCAGCCGGAGCTCGGCAAGTTCAGAAGCAACCCAGCCTATCTTCATGCGGCGAACTGGTTATCCGGTCAGCGATACAAGATTGACCAGTTGCTTCTTAAGGGGGTGTTGTATATTTTCGGATTGTCTCTTGTTCGGGCAAATCTCCCCTTCCGCATGAGTAAGGATTCTTTACACTCTTAGTCTTTTTTGTCTAATTGATTTTAATTTCTTTTACTGCAGCTGAAGTCATGTAGCGCTCCAAGGCTACCGATCATCTGAAGTTGAAGTCCGTGGAAATTGAAGCGGCGACTAAAAAAGAACTCGCCGAGCGGGGTCTTATCCCCAGCCGCCCGGCAGCTACAGGAGAGGGGGGGACGCAGTCCGCCCCTGAAACAGAAGCTGCCCCTTCCGCTTCAACGGAGGTTGAGGTGGATCCTGTTTCCTCAGCCCCCGCCGAGCTGGGTGTACCACAGGTTGGAGATCCACCATTGGAGGTTCGGCGGAAACGTCGAAGAGACCCCAGCCTTCCGACTCAGGACGAACCACCAACGCCGATCGGGGTAGATTCGCCGGACCGCACACATCCGCAGATCGGGACCCCTGTGGCTTCGCCTACCGCACGGCCCTCAGGCTCTCCTCCTCAAACTCGTCGCCGCTTACGTCGGTTGGGCGAAACTTCCACCATGGGGGAGTCCTCGCATCAGGCCGCCGCGACTGAAGAAGCACCGTCCGGCCATCCGACCATCAAGACTACCCTCCGATTCCCATCGGAGGAATATTTACTGTCTGCTGATTGGCCATCAAGCCCCGTCCATGAAATAACCCTGACGGGCCCGCTCGCCAAGCTGTTCGAGGACGCCCAGATTCAAGTGGCCCTTATGACGCCTAAGCAGCTGGGCGACAACAACATGCAGCAGGCCACTAAGGTAAATTCATTTTTCTCTCTGTGCTATGCTACTGTCCAGTTCCTCATTTTATTATTTCCCTTACAGCGCTGGGCTGAGCAAATCGCCACTAGCCATCGGCTAGCCGAGCTGGAGGATCTCCTGGAGAAACTCCAAGTGTCAGGGGGTCCATCGGCCGAGCAGGAGAAACAAACCCTCGAGGCCGAACAGAAGAAGTCCGCCGACTTGGCGACAGAGGTGGCTCGACTTGAAGGCCTGGTCAAGGCACGCGACGCAGACGTGAAGCGCGCCAGCAGCCGGAAGAGGCGGGCGATTGCTGATCTGGACAAAATGAAAGTTGAAGTCCGAGCCCTAGATCAGCAGTCCAAGAACCTGGAAGCCCAACTAGCTGCCGAACGGGAAGGGCGCTCGGCTGAAAGCACCAAAGCGGAGGTGGACTTGAAGGCTATCCAAGATACCTTAACAGCTTCCCGAGCGGCACTCAAAAAATATAAAGAGGGAGAACCAAGTCTCCTAGCAGCAGCGCGCCAAGAATACCTCCGCTCGGAGCGGTTCGGCGCAAAATTCGGTGGAAGCGTCTCCTCAACTTTCCTCGAGGCGGTCAAGGTCACCATGGCGTACTTGAAGAAGGGTGGCCACCTTCCCGAGGAAATGCATATTCCAGCCTCCAACTTGGCGGCCATGATCGATGATATCCCTGACGCCTTTTTCAATTTTGAGGACCCTGAGTGAGGCGAATTCTTCTCAGCACTTCTTGTATTTCATCCGCTTAGCGGATGTAAAATTTTTGTACTTGCCGTTCGGCATTATTGTAATCCTTTGCTTCTATTTTCGTTTGTCCTTCATTGCCCTCTTCTGTCTGTTTGGTATTCATTTGTAGAGTCAGTTAAGCTCTTAAGCGTTCTCCGTTACGAGGCCGATCGGCTTAACCCATTAAACGAATTCTGAGCGAAGAAAACTACTCGCTATGCACACATCTGGCTTACGTGAATTCAGATAACACCGAGCATGGAAGGACCAACCCCCGATCGGGAGTGAATGTTTTAATATTTGTAGTTTTTGCGGTCTTATTCTGATATTCGTTCATCCGCCCGAGGTATTATAGTCGGTCGGAGCGGATATTCATAGCCGGTCGGCGCGGCTCTCGATCTTTAACGACGGTGCTCGTCGATTTTCCGCTCGGGGATTTATAGACGCCGGCTCGTCTCTCGATTTTTAACGTCAGTGCTCGACGGCGCGGTTATTTATAGCCGATCGGTGCGGCTCTCGATGTTTAACGACGGTGCTCGTCGATCTTCCGCTCGGTTTTTATAGCCGGTCGGCGCGGCTCTCGATTTTTAACGACGGTGCTCGTCGATTTTCCGCTCGGGGATTTATAGACGCCGGCTCGTCTCTCGATTTTTAACGTCGGTGCTCGACGGCGCGGTTATTTATAGCCGATCGGTGCGGCTCTCGATGTTTAACGACGGTGCTCGTCGATCTTCCGCTCGGTTTTTATAGCCGGTCGGCGCGACTCTCGATTTTTAACGACGGCGCTCGTCGATTTTCCTCTCGGGGATTTATAGACGTCGGCTCGTCTCTCGATTTTTAACGTCGGTGCTCGACGGCGCGGTTATTTATAGCCGATCGGCGCGGCTCTCGATGTTTAACGACGGTGCTCGTCGATCTTCCGCTCGGTTTTTATAGCCGGTCGGCGCGGCTCTCGATTTTTAACGACGGTGCTTGTCGCTTTTCCGCTCGGGGATTTATAGACGCCGGCTCGTCTCTCGATTTTTAACGTCGGTGCTCGACGGCGCGGTTATTTATAGCCGATCGGCGCGGCTCTCGATGTTTAACGACGGTGCTCGTCGATCTTCCGCTCGGTTTTTATAGCCGGTCGGCGCGGCTCTCGATTTTTAACGACGGTGCTCGTCGAATTTCCGCTCGGGGATTTATAGACGCCGGCTCGTCTCTCGATTTTTAACGTCGGTGCTCGACGGCGCGGTTATTTATAGCCGATCGGCGCGGCTCTCGATGTTTAACGACGGTGCTCGTCGATCTTCCGCTCGGTTTTTATAGCCGGTCGGCGCGGCTCTCGATTTTTAACAACGGTGCTCGTCGATTTTCCGCTCGGGGATTTATAGACGCCGACTCGTCTCTCGATTTTTAACGTCGGTGCTCGACGGCGCGGTTATTTATAGCCGATCGGCGCGGCTCTCGATGTTTAACGACGGTGCTCGTCGATCTTCCGCTCGATTTTTATAGCCGGTCGGCGCAGCTCTCGATTTTTAACGACGGTGCTCGTCGATTTTCCGCTCGGGGATTTATAGACGCCAGCTCGTCTCTCGATTTTTAACGTCGGTGCTCGACGGCGCGGTTATTTATAGCTGATCGGCGCGGCTCTCGATGTTTAACGACGGTGCTCGTCGATCTTCCGCTCGGTTTTTATAGCCGGTCGGCGCGGCTCTCGATTTTTAACGACGATGCTCGTCGATTTTCCGCTCGGGGATTTATAGACGCCGGCTCGTCTCTCGATTTTTAACGTCGGTGCTCGACGGCGCGGTTATTTATAGCCGATCGGCGCGGCTCTCGATGTTTAACGACGGTGCTCGTCGATCTTCCGCTCGGTTTTTATAACCGGTCGGCGCGGCTCTCAATTTTTAACGACGGTGCTCGTCGAATTTCCGCTCGGGGATTTATAGACGCCGGCTCGTCTCTCGATTTTTAACGTCGGTGCTCGACGGCGCGGTTATTTATAGCCGGTCGGTGCGGCTCTACGGTTTAACGTCTGGGCTAGACGGCCTTCAAGGCTAACTCCTTACCAGGTCAAGCGACCTTGGCCTTCATAACTTATCTCGCGTTTGGACAGTCTTTGTGCCCGGCCGAACAGCACGGGTCATTTGCTTGCGAATATAATTGGCCGGGGGGCCATCGCTATTCGGGCGCCTAGCTCGGATAATCCATATGCCCCTTCCACCCAGCTCGGAGAACGTACTCCTGGCCGAACGGCTCAGGGTCTGCTGCATCGAGCATTTTGGCTCGGATAATTTACCACCGGCCGGGCGGCTCGAGGCCTTCGTTCCTTCGTTGGCGATGCCTTATGTGTTCTCTTGATCTTTCGTTTCTGCATTTCAAGTATCCAGTCGAAAAAAGTACATAGGATGATTTACATAGGCACACCTTTCATCCTGCCCGGTAAGGCTGGAGGTGGTTCGCACTCCACGGCCTATCTAGCTGCCGACCTCCCTCATCCTCCAAATAATACGCGCCCGAGCGGAGCTTTTCGATGATTTTGAACGGGCCTGCCCACGGCGCTTCAAGCTTGCCGACGTCGCCGATCGGTCTGACTTTCTTCCAGACAAGGTCGCCGACCTGGAATGATCGGGGAATGACGCGGCGGTTGTAGTTTTGCTTCATTCGTTGACGGTATGCCATCAGCCGAACAGATGCCTTGTCTCGTTCCTCACCAATCAAATCCAGCTCCATGTTCCTCCGATCGGCGTTGCCTTCATCGTACAATTGGACCCGAGTAGACTCGACGCCGACTTCAACCGGGATGACTGCTTCGCCGCCGTACACCAGATGAAAAGGTGTAACACCCGTTCTTTCCTTAGGAGTCGTTCGGATGGCCCATAAAACGCCTGGCACTTCATCCGGCCAGCTTCCTCCCACGTGGTCGAGCCGAGCGCGCAGGATGCGGAGAATTTCTCGGTTGACTACTTCGGCTTGACCGTTGCTTTGGGGGTAAGCCACGGACATGAAGTGTTGCTCGATGCCATAACTCTTGCACCAATCTTCTAGCACCTTCCCTGTGAATTGCCGCCCATTGTCGGAAACCAATCGGCGAGGGATGCCGAACCTACAGATGATATGTTGTCAGATGAATTTTTTGACCATCTGCTCGGTGATCCTGGCTAGTGGCTCGGCCTCCACCCACTTGGAAAAGTAGTCGACCGCCACCAGCAAAAATTTCCTCTGCCCGGTCGCCATCGGAAATGGACCCACAATATCCATTCCCCATTGATCGAACGGGCATGAAACGCTTGACGCCTTCATTTCTTCGGCCGGTCGATGGGAGAAGTTGTGATACTTCTAGCAGGAAAGGCAGGTTGATACTGTCCGAGCGGCATCTATTTTTAAGGTCGGCCAAAAGTATCCGGCCAAGAGGATCTTCTTGGCCAATGAGCGTCCGCCCGGATGCCCTCCACACGCTCCTTGATGTACTTCTTGTAGAATGTAAGCCGAGTCTTCTGAGCTCACGCATTTCAACAGCGGACGTGAGAAAGTCTTCTTGTAGAGTTGCTCACCAATGAGTGTGAACCGACCGGCCCTCCGCCTGAGTAGCTGGGCTTCGTTCTGATCGGCTGGTGTGGCTCCCGTGCGGAGGAACTCTATGATGGGCGTCCTCCAGTCGCTTGGAAACGTGAGGCTTTCCATCCGGTCGATGTGCGCTACTAGCAATACTTTTTCAATTGGTTGCTGGATGGTGACCGGCACTATAAAACTTGCTAGTCTGGCCAACTCATCGGCTACTTGGTTCTCCGTTCGGGGAATCTTTTGAATAAGGACCTCTCGAAAAGTAGCTTTGAGGTTTTCAAAGGCTTCAGCGTAGAGCTTAAGCCGAACGCTGTTGATTTCAAAGGTGCCAGAAAGTTGCTGAGCGGCCAACTGTGAATCCGAATAGAGTGTCACCCGACCGGCTCCTACATGCTGTGCTGCCTGCAGTCCGGCTATGAGGGCCTCATACTCTGCTTCATTGTTGGTGGCTTTGTAGTCCAGCCGGACAGATAAGTGCATCTTTTCTTCTTGGGGTGAAAGTAGCAGTATTCCAATCCCACTTCCAAGCCTAGTGGAAGACCCATCCACATATATCCTCCACATAGCTTCCGGCTCTGGCTTCTGCACTTCGGTCACAAAATCAGCCAAGGATTGCGCTTTGATCGCCGAGTGGGGCTGGTATTGGATGTCAAATTCACTTAGTTCTGTCGTCCACTTGATGAGCCGTCCGGACGCTTCTGGATTCAACAGCACTCTTCCTAGTGGACTGTTTGTCCGGACGATGATAGTGTGAGCCAAGAAATATGGTCGAAGGCGTCGAGCGGCTAGAACCAAAGCAAAGGCCAACTTCTCGAGCCTAGTGTAACGAGATTCGGCACCTTTTAAGATGTGGCTCAGAAAATACACCGGCTGTTCTTCGCCGCTGGACCTTACAAGTGCCGAGCCTACAGCGTGCTCGGTTGAAGACAGATAAATGTAAAGTGACTCACCCCCGATCGGCTTAGCTAGTATAGGCAGAGAATTAAGATATGTCTTCAATTCTTCGAACGCTCGGTCGCATTCCTCGTCCCAGTGAAATTTAATTGCCTTGCGCAAGATTTTGAAGAATGGTAAGCTCCGGTCGGCGGTTTTGGAGATGAATCTGGACAAAGCGGTTATCCGACCGGTCAACCGTTGCACTTCCCTTGTATTTCTGGGAGGCGACATGTCTTGCAGCGCTTTCACCTTGCTGGGATTGGCTTCAATTCCCCGCTCGGTCACTATATATCCCAAGAAGCGCCCTCCCTTTGCTCTGAACAGGCACTTTTGAGGATTTAGCTTGACCCCATATTTGCGCAACGTTCGGAAGGTTTCTTCCATGTCCTTGAATAGGTCGGCCGCTCGGGCGGACTTGATAAGAATCTCGTCCACATAGACTTCCAGATTACGCCCGATCTGCTCCTTGAACACCTTATTCATCAAGCGCTGATAGGTGGCCCCAGCATTCTTCAGTCCGAACGGCATCACATTATAGAAATATGTGCCGTCGGCCGTTACGAAGCTTACTTTTTCTTGATCTTCCTGGGCGAGCGGTACTTGATGATATCCTTGATAGGCGTCAAGCATGCAAATTAATTCGCAGCCGGCCGTAGAGTCCACCAGCTGATCTATCCGGGGCAGAGGATAGAAATCCTTGGGGCATGCTTTGTTTAAGTCCCGAAAGTCGATGCAGACTCTCCACTTGCCGCCCGGCTTGGAGACTAACACCACGTTAGCCACCCGGAACTTCTCAGATGTGGCCGGCCTCGAAGTTTCTACTTCCGCCGGATGATTGCATTCGCACCGAAATCCCTTTTCTCCCTTCATCGCCGGCGTCCGGTCGGACGTGCAACTCATGTTGCATTGGCGAAATTCCGGGCAATTCATGTGTCGACTGGACGAAACACGTCATGATTTCGTCGGAGGCATTGGATCAGCTCCTCCTTCGCTTCTCCTCCGGATCGGAGGCAACAAAAGTCGTGGCCTCCGATCGGGTCGGATGAATCTGCACCTCCTCTTTTTCCTCATAAATTAAGGCGGGTGGCTTTTCAGTGATAGCATTTACCTCGATTCGAGGCGCCTTCCTAGCGGAGTTGGATTCTGCTCGGACCATCTCTATGTAACACCGCCGAGCTGCTAACTGATCTCCCCGTACCTCTCCCACCTTGTCTTCGACGGGGAACTTCATCTTCTGGTGGAAGGTTGAGACGACCGCTCGGAATTCACTGAGCACCGGTCGTCCCAAAATGACGTTGTAGGACGAGGGAGAGTCGACTACCACGAAATTTATTGTCCTGGTCCTCCTGAGCGGCTCCTCTCCCAATGAGGTAGCCAGCCGGATTTGCCCGACCGGCTGCACTTCGTTACCTGTGAACCCGTAGAGCGGCGTTGTCATGGGTAGCAGCTCGGCTCGATCAATTTGCAGCTGATCGAACGCCTTCTTGAATATAATGTTGACTGAGCTCCCTGTGTCAACAAATATGCGGTGAATAGTGTAATTTGCTATTACCGCTTTAATGAGCAGAGCGTCGTCGTGGGGCACTTCTACTCCTTCTAAGTCTCCGGGCCCGAAAGTGATTTCCGGCCCACTCGCCCGCTCTTGGCTACAACCGACTGCGTGGATCTGTAGCTGCCGGACACCCGCCTTTCTGGCTCGGTTGGAGTCTCCTCCGGTCGGCCCGCCAGCGATGACATTGATCTCGCCTCGGGAAGTGTTGCTTTTATTTTCCTCTTCACGAGCGGATGGTCGGGACCGTTCTCTGGACGCTCGGCGATTCTCTCGCCTGAGTGAGCGATGCCGATCGGGAGTCTGTTGCCGTGGCCTATCAACTCGCGTCCGATCGGCTTCCTGAATTCTTTGTCGCCGATCGGCTGAGGGAGATCGCCGTGCGGCATTCCGCGGCACAGGGTGAGCCACGAAGGGAAGACTTCGACAATCCCTGGTGTTGTGCGTATCCGTCTAGTGGAAGGAGCAGAACATCGGGGTCCATTTCTTCTTTGGCTTGCTTCGAGCGGCAGCTACTTCTTGTACTTGGGACCTTACACGAGGGGATCGGATTGCTTCTGCTCTCGGTCCTCTAGGTGGCTGCTGAGCGGCGTGCTATTTCCGTTCGGCCTGAGTAGGTGCCCGCTCTGTTGGAGTTTCCTTTTTCCGGGCGGCTTGCGCTTCTTCCACGTTAATGTATTCGTTGGCCCGATGTAGCATGTGATCATAATCTCGAGGCGGCTTGCGGATGAGCGATCGGAAGAAGTCGCCATCCACTAGGCCTTGTGTGAAGGCATTCATCATGGTCTCTGATGTGGCCGTTGGAATATCCATCGCCACTTGGTTGAATCGCTGGATGTAAGCACGAAGCGATTCTCTTGGCTCTTGCTTGATGGCGAACAAGCTGACACTTGTCTTCTGATAACGCCGACTGCTAGCGAAGTGGTGGAGGAAGGCCGTTCGGAAGTCCTTGAAGCTAGTGATAGATCCGTCCGGCAGCCTCCGAAACCACCGTTGAGCCGATCCCGAGAGAGTTGTAAGGAAGACGCGGCACTTTACTCCATCTGTATACTGATGGAGTGTAGCTGTGTTATCAAACTTACCCAAATGATCATCCGGGTTCGTTGTTCCGTTGTACTCTCCGATCGTCGGAGGCACGTAATGCTTGGGCAAAGGGTCTCGTAGAATGGCCTCCGAGAATTGGCGATTGATCCGCTCGGGAGATGAATCTGCTCGGGGAGCTTTCCCCTTTCTGGCGTCTCGCCTGGGCATTTCGTCGGAAGAAGATCCTCTATCTTTCCGAGCTGGTACGGTTTCAGGGGTGCGGAATAAGGCCCGATGGAACGCCACGGTGGCTTGAGGTGCTTCCGCTCGGCCACCCGACGCGGATGTTGCTTGTTGTTCCTGCCGCTCGGCTGCCTCTTTCTGTTTCTGCTCCACAAGTTTGGCGGCCCTCATCTCGACCAGAGCGTCCAACTCTTCTTGTGAGAGTGCCACATTGTGTATCCTTCCAGCCTCGTCCATTGCCTCGGCTCAGATGCAGGTGCGTTCCCACAGACGGCGCCAAATTGATCCTGTCCGAACCAGGAGTCAACGGACGCTGGGGACGTGGCGCTCCCTGCTGGATCCTCGAGTGCTCCGGCGAACCTGCAACAAAACCGAGCCGGGAGGGGTGTCCCGGCGACGGCCCTCCGACGCTCAAGTCAGGCGAGGAAATAGCAAAGAAGTGGCTTTGAAGCAGAAGACCCTCGTACCTCCGATGAAGAAATGGAGGCCTTATATAGAACTATCGAAAGAGTCCAGGCCCGTCAATCGAAGCAGTCATTTGCTTTAGACCATACCCAAGTATGGGCCTGTCAGAAGAGCATATATGAGGCCATACTGCTACTGTATCCACCCCTCCCTGATGTGATGGCTAGATCCTCCATCGTGCAATCTTGTGTACGGCCTAATCATCAGACGTGCCTTCTCTGACATCCCATATCTCGAGACAAGCACATAGGCCGCTCGGCTACCTTTGTACCCTCGCCCTTATCTTGGCCGACCGGACCACCCGCTCGGCGCTTAGGTCCCAGCTGAGCGGACTCCTGCTCGACCCTTAGATCCTCCTGCCTTGGCGTCAGAAACCCAAGCCCATGGATGGGTTATCTATAGCTCCGCTCGGACCATTGTCCGCTGGGCCAGCCCTCCATCCGTCCTTAGGCTGGGACCCTTCAGAGGGTGGGCCCCCCATTCTTACCGCCGGATCACTGACTAAATAAAAGAACAAGACCTCTGTTATTATGGAAGTGTATGCATTTAATCCTAATATAATAACAAGCACGTATACTTAATATTTATTTCTTTAATTTATCAAAGGGTGCGATTTAGTTTGATAAATCAATAAGTCCAATAAGTTGAGAAATAATATTATTTATAGTGTGTGTTGTTGATTATAGAAGGAAACTGTGTCCTAGGAATCTAGGTTGATAATGCCCCCAAGAGGAGCTCATAAGGATTGTCATGTACACCCTGCAGGTGGACTTAGTCCGACATGACAATAAGGTTGAGTGGTACTACTCTTGGAGTTAGATATTAATTAAGTGAGTTGCCAGTAACTCATTTAATTAGTGGACATTCGATATCTTAAACACATGGAGATTAACACACTCATGATAAGAAGGAGCCCATATAGTAATATGGGATCGGTGCGGTAGTGCAATAATAACTCTTTAGTGGAATGAGTTATTATTGATGAACTCGAGTTGGGTGTTCAGGGCGAACACAGGAAGCTCAAGTTCATCCGGAGACCAAAACCAATTCATTCTCTCGATCCTTGTTGTAGCCTCTTATTTATAAAGTCTTATACCCACCCATACCCAGCTTCTTACCCATCCTTAAGTGGCCGGCCAAGCCAAGCTTGGAGCCCAAACAAGGGCCGGCCAAATCAAGCCTTGGATGGATCAAGTGGTGGTTGGCCCTAGCTTGCAGCCCAAGTAGGTGGCCGACCACAATAAAATTAAAAGGGATTTTAATTTTAAAATCTTTCCTTTTGTGGAAGCCATGATTTAAAAGAGAGTTTTAAAATTAAATCTTTCCTTTTACAGTTGTTACAAAAGATTAAGAGAAAGGTTTGATATCTTTCCTTATTTGTAGTTAAAAGAAAGATTTTAATTTTGAAGAAAACTTTTCTTTTTGTAATCATCCACATGTTTTAATAGAGAGATTTTAATTTATAAAAATTTCCTTTTATAACTAACCATGAAAGGAATTTTTAAAAAGAAATTTTTATTTTAAAAAATTCTGAAAATAAATTAGGAAGTTTTAATTTTGTGTTTAAAACTTTTCTAATTTGGAGGACTTGTAGGGGCCGACCATTAAAAGAATAAAAGGAAATTTTTAATTAAATTTTCCTTTTGTTCATTGGCAAGGGAAAATAAGAAAGTTTTAATTATGTTTAAAACTTTCCTTAATTGTCAAGACCAAGGAATATAAAAGAGAGGGTAGAGGTGTCTCACTTGACAACACATCTATTATTTCTCTCCTCTCCTTTCCTTGGTGGTGGCTGGCCCTCTCCTCTCTTCTTTCTCTCTTCTCCTTTTGGTGAGGCCAGCGGCACTTGGAGGCTTTATCTCATCTTGGTGGCCGGTTGCTTGTGGAGAAGAAGAAGAGAAAGAAAGCTTCCCTTCAAGAAGAGTTGGTGGCCGAAACTTGCAAGGAGAAGAAGGAGACTTGGGTGGATTCTCGTCTCGGTAGATCGTCGCCCACACGACGTCCGAGATAAGAAGAGGAATGTGACAAAAGATCGTGAAGTCTATAAGTTACAAAAGGTATAACTAGTTATTAGTTTCCGCATCATAACTAGTTCATTCTTTTGTTTAGATCTTGAAATAATAAACACAAGAGGCTAGTGATTCTAGGCTATGGAATTTATGTTTCGATTTTGTGTTTCTTTTATTTTTCGATCTTGTGATTCGATTGTTCTTAATGGTTAAACCTAGGGTTACTATAAGGAGATTAAATATTGAATTTCGTTGAAAGGCTTTGTCTAGGAAGTGGTGGATGCTCCCATACCCAAGAAGGCCTAGTGCCTCGCCATGTTTAACCTAGAAGCTGATCTCTGAAATTAATATTTAATCAAATTTGTAACATAGGTGGATTTGGATTAATAATGTTAAGCATCGTTTACTATCCAAGTCTAAACCTCTAAGAAAAGATAAGTTGAATTTGGAATCAATAATGTTAAGTTCTATTTGCGATTCCAAATTTAATTTCTAAAGAATACAATAGGTTGTTAGGAAAGGTTCAGGACTTGTACAAAATTTTTATACAGGGGAACCAGTACGATATTCTAAGTAACAACTAACAATTGGTATCAGAGCTAGGGTTTGCCTCTGTGTGTTTGGTTTTCAGTTTAATTATGCACATTTCATACATATTTTAGGCAGGATAATAGTAGGATATGCTAACTCTGTGGTTGCAGGCTCCAACTATTATGGCCTAATGTGATTATGTGTGATTGGACCCTCGGACATGTCGAGGGCATTTTTTGTGTGTGCATGATTGTATGTATTAAATACAGCAGGAGCTGTATTAGTTTTAGAATTTTACATTATTGTTCGATCTAGACTCTATGTACATTCCTTTGTGGAATATAAGATCGATATATGTAAAATTCTATTTTTGTCATGGATCGTATCCTTGCAAGGCGTGGTACTATTTGAGGACTAGAGACGCAGCAGAAAAGGAAGCTCGATGAACCCGACGACATGAACCCTAGGGCTGGTAGCACACGGAGGACAGTGATGGAAGAAGCCATAATAGTTGAAAAATTAATTTCCATATTTATTACTGTTATTTACTGTGATGTGTGCTTGTATGAAAAAAATTCCTCACCTTAAATAACTAAGTGGGAGAGGGATTTTAAATAAATTCCACGGTCTCCATTACTGGTTTGTAATTGATGCAACAAACTTACGTGTTGGCTCTGAGTGCCTCCCTCCACAACGGATGAGTTTGTTTGCGGATCACTAGATCAAACTTCATTTATGGATAATTATAGGAAATTATTTAGGAGCGTGTGATCTTCTCCAACTGAAGGGGCACAATCCTATTTAATGGACTAAGTATCAAGTAATGGTATACACTTAGGCGCATTTAATAGTATCCTCCCCAACGGAGTCACTGCTATTATTTGTGTGACCAAAGGAAAATCAACTATTAATTTTATTTGTCATAAAGTTAGGATGACAAGATAATAAAATTAATGGGTAAAATCTCCTCTTACAAATGTTGAATTTATATACGTCCACACTAACGTGACATGTAAAATTCACGGTGTTTTGAGGTGTTGGTAAATTTAAATAATATTTTTTGAGGAATCAATATTATTCTAAATTTAGAGTCTTGACCAAAAGTTTATTTTGTGATTCTTAGGATGACTTTCAATCCACTGGCTATTATACTGAAAGAGAACAAACTTACTGGTCCCAATTACATAGATTGGAAAAGAAACCTGTACATTGTCCTAACTGCTGAAGGCTATAAGTTTGTATTATTAGAGGCCTGCCCTAATGTGCCTAATAATGATTCTAGTGAAGAGGAGATTGAGTATCATAAGAAATGGGTTAAGGCAGATGAGATGGCGCGGTGTTACATTATGGCTTCAATGTCAAATGTGCTACAACATCAGCATCAGGACATGCCAACTACCTATGATATGATGAGCAATCTCAAGGATCTCTTCGGATATCGGAATCGGGCTGCTAGGCAAGAGGCAATGAGAAAATTAATAATAACCACCATGTCTGAGGGGACACCCATAAGGGATCATATCCTAAAGATGATGGCTTACTTGAACGAGATAGAAATCCTTGGAGCTGAAATCGATGGGGAAACTCATGTCGATATCATTCTCCAATCGCTACCTAAAAGTTTTAAGCAGTTTCGCCTGAACTACAATATAAATAAAAGGATTTATTCATTGACAGAACTTTAGGCAGTAGAAGGGCTATTTCGTCATAATTCTCAAATTCACTTTGCTGAAAATGTTTCTACTTCTAAGTCGAAAGGCAAGAAGAAGAATAAGAAACAAGCTGGCTCAACAAAGAAAGTGAAACAATCTCTAGGTACTGGACATAAAGTAGGAGTGAAAAAGTCTAAGGGCAAGTGCTTCATTTGCAAGCAGTCGGGACATTGGAAGGCAGACTGTTCTCGTAGGAGAGAGAATAATAAAGGTATATATTATTCTCTAGTAGTTGAAACATATTTAGCGGCGTTATCTATCAGCACCTGATGTGTAGATACAGGAGCCACTGATCATGTCTGCAATACATTGCAGGGGTTCCAGGAAACCTGACGACTATATGAGGAAGAGATAACCGTCTACATGGGCAATGTTACAAAAGAGGCGGTTATTGCAGTGGGAGACGTCTACTTATCATTTCATAGGAATAGAACTTTGGTTTTGAGAAATTGTCTTTATGTACCAACTTTTAGAAAGAATTTAATTTCAGTTTCTAAATTATTTGTGGATGGATATTCTGTTTCTTTTTATGACAATGCAGTTATTAAGAAGAATAGGGTTATTATCTGTTCTGGCACATTAGTTGACAATTTATATACTCTAAATCCAATTTCTCCCACAAAACAACAAATGGAAATTAATAACACATCTTCTAATTCTAATAAGAGAAAAGAACCTTCGGAAATGAACCAAACATATCTTTGGCATCTAAGGCTTGGTCATATTAACTTAAGTAGAATTCAAAGGCTAATAGCCGATGGACTCTTGGGTTCATTAGTGTTGGAAAACTTTCCAACTTGCGAATCTTGCTTGGAAGGTAAAATGACCAAGAGACCTTTTAAGGCTAAGGGGTATAGAGCCAAAGATGTGTTAGAATTGGTTTATTCTAATTTGTGTGGTCCTATGTCTATCCAAGCAAGAGGTGGTTTCGAATATTTTGTCTCTTTCATAGATGACTATTCGAGATATGGGTACATTTACTTGATGCGCCGCAAGTTTGAATGCCTTGATAAGTTCAAAGAGTATAAGGCTGATGTGGAGAAATGTCATGGTAAAAGTATCAAGACACTATGGTCTGATCGTGGTGGCGAATACCTCTTTGGAGAGTTTAGAAATTACTTATCAGAGGCTGGGATTCAATCCCAATTGTCTGCACCTGGTACACCCCAACAGAATGGTGTGGCAGAATGAAGGAATAGGACTCTTATAGAAATGGCTAGATCAATGATGAGTTATTCAGAATTACCAAATTTATTTTGGGGATATGCTTTAGAAATAGCAGTGTTCATTCTGAATATGATATCTTCTAAATCAGTACCCTCTACTCCCATGGAATTGTGGAATGGGCGTAAGCCTAGTCTGAGTCATATTCGGATATGTGGTAGTCCAGCACATGTGCTGAAGGGAGATACTGATAAGTTGGAATCACGTACAGAAGTTTGTCTGTTTGTGAGATATCCTAAAGGAACGAAAGGTGGTTTGTTTTATAATCCTAAAAATCAGAGGATCATTGTTAGCACTAATGCTCGATTTTTAGAGGAAGATTATATAATGAACCATAAGCCCATGAGTGAAATTATTCTAGAAGAAATAAGAGAGGACATGTCTAGTCTAGTACCAACAGTACAAGATGAAATATCACAAGAAACTGCAACACGTGTCACAAATGATGCACAGTTACAGATAGTGTGTAACGCCCACCCTTCTTACCTAAGGGCGGCGCTACGTTCTTATACTACTTACGTACATGTTTTACTATAACAGCGGAAGAATAAAAACTTTAAAGAATTTAATTTATTCCTTTACTTTAAATAAGCATGATATCACATATTCTGATTAGTTCGAATGTGCATATATTGATCATATAACTAAAAATATTAATTTGTCCGAATCGTTCTTGCCGAGCCACCACCACACACATCACTATCTGCTCCTCCTGCTGCTCCGTTGTACATCCAGCTCCCCCATATCTGCGGTACAAGGTAAGCTATGAGCACTCATGGCTCAGTAAGTTCCTTTCCTACTCACTAAAACCGAATTCATATCATTGCATATCAATATCATGCGAGGTATCATAAGCATACGACATACAAGGGTATTATATTCATATTCATATCATAATATCACATGACATTATATCTAATCATCAGATAATTCAAGCACATATGTAGGCAATGCATCATGAATTTGAAAACTTATACTTATAAGTACTTGAAATTAATATCATCATCATTTGGGATCCCGGTTTGTACCACATACTTAATGCGCGCGCTTCATAGGTAGGTCCAAGGTAGCAAGTCTTGAGCCCTACCATGCATACATACTAGGCCCGAGTCTTACTCCATCGACCTAGGGCACTCAAAGGCCCATTACTGACGAGGCCCGAGTCTTCCTCCATCGACCCCGGGGCGTTTACGGAGCCCACCCTTGGTACAAACCATAAAAATAACTTATCATGCATAACTATCATATCATGTCCTTAACCATCTTTCATGCATTTATTCTTTTCATTTCTTTTCATTATGTATAGCATTTTCTATGCTATCACATATCATAACATAACTTCATTTCTTTTCATTATGTATAGCATTTTCTATGCTATAACACATCATGGCATATTTCATAATATAACTTCATTATGCATATCATTTCGTAACTAAAGCAATCATGCATTCTAACTTATTATCATATCGTTTTCATACAGCATGGCATAGACATATTTAATTTTTGTTCTAGGGTTTCTAGGGCATCTATCCCTTCATGGCCGAACACATAATGATTCATTTAGGTCATACAAACATGTATTACCTTCACACATTATTAAGTTTTCATAAGAAGTACTTTTAACCCCTTAGGTTTCATTTCCAAGGCCTCTAGGTCCTTTAAACCTTACTTGGCCGAAATTCATAGAATATAAACTTCCTTTAAGTGGCCTAAAGCATGGGAAACCTAAGTAAATTTCATAGCAAGATTTACTAAGAACATCATACACAAAGTTGGATCATAAACAAGCTAGGACTCTTGTGATCTTACATGTCATAAATCATGTAACTAATTTTCTACATTCCAATTAAACATGAGAGCATTAATCATCTTTCATAACATAATATCACAGAGGTCATTGAGCATATTAGAATTTTGTTTAAGCTTCTCTAAACCATCACCTTACCATGGCCGAAATATTAAGAGTAAGGTTCATGAGTTTCTTTCAACATACAAGTATACAACTCTTAAGAACTTTATATCATGTCATATAAGCATAGTTATTTTAAATTCAAGGTCCTCCTAACCCTAAATTCTTTCTTGGCCGAAACATGAGAGTGGGGTTCTTTTGGTTCCAATCAACTTCCAAGCAAGAAAACCATAGGAAGGTCCTTAGCATTTCATAGAGGGAACCTTGCACTAGTTTGGTTAGACAATAATTTTCCTAACCTATTTACAATATTTTTGATTGAAATTCTAGGGTTACATACACCTCTGATCATGCATCATATATGTATACAAACATAGGGGAAAAACTTTCTTTCAAGGCATAGAAAAAGAATCCGAAAATCACATGAAAGCCTTGTACCGCAGGTGAGGGGAAGCTTACCTTCTTTGCTTAAGTTTCCTAGAGTTGAGAACTTGCTTGTGGACCTTTCTTCCTTGCTTGCTTTGCTCGGCACCAATGGAGGAAGAAGTGGCTAGGTCTTTTGGTGGAGAGGAGGAGGAAGAAGAGGAGGCTTCTTCCTCTTGTGTTGCTCGGCAACAAAAAGAAAGAAAGAAGGGGGAGAGTTGTTGCTCTCGGCAACAAGAGGAAAGAGGGAGGAAGAGTGCTCGGCACAAATGGAGGAGAGGAGGAGAGTGAGTTGAGGATGAAGCCCCATGCCTATTTATACTAAAGTGAGGGGAGGAAAACTTGACTTAATTCATCCTCCTCATTTACTTCTCCTCTTAATGAGAAAGAATATGCTAGAGAAATGCTTCTTGAGTTTCTCTCTTTTTTTTCTCTTAATTTCTCTCCTTTCTTTCCTTTAATTATAATTCTCATCTCTCCTCTTACAATATTCACTCCTATCACACTTGGTTAACACATGCATGCATCCACAAGAGAACCAAGGATCAAATCCTTCTCCTAACATATTTTTGTACAAAATAATTCATGTATATGCATTATGCATAAATATTTCATACATGCATATATAATATCTCATATTTCTTTTGTTTACATTAATTCCTTGCATTATAAATCATGTATAGAACTTTATATTCTCAACTTTATTTTCTTTCATAAAGTTTTTAATCATCTAAATCCTTCCCATCGTAACATTCAACGTAGACTATCTACACATTCTTTTCATTACATTCGTACTCTCATTGCCCTTACTTTATCTAGGCTTTCTAGGGGTGTTACATAGTGCCTCGTCGTAGTGGGAGGGTTGTGAGGCAACCTGAAAGATTCATGTTTTTTGGAGAGTCTTCGGACTTGATCCCTGATGAACATGAACCTGATCCCCGGACATATGACGAAACACTCCAAGATAAAGATGCAGTATCTTGACCAAGAGCGATGAATTCTGAAATAGAATCTATGTATTCTAATAAGATCTGGAAGCTTGTAGAACCACCAAATGGTGTCAAAGCTGTTGGATGTAAGTGGATCTACAAAAGGAAAAGAGGGATAGATGGGAAGGTGGAAACCTTCAAAGCAAGGCTTGTTGCGAAGGGGCATACTCAGAAAGAGGGAATCGATTATGAGGAAATTTTTTCGCCAGTAGCTATGCTTAAGTCTATCCGGATACTCTTATCTATTGTTGCTCATATGGATTATGAGGTTTGGCAAATGGATGTCAAGACAGCCTTCCTTAACGGAAGTCTTGAAGAGAACATCCATATGAAGCAACCAAAGGGATTTATTGCAAAGGGCAAAGAGCATCTAGTATGCAAGCTCAATCGGTCAATTTATGGACTGAAGCAAGCTTCAAGATCTTGGAACATCCGGTTTAATGAAGTAATCCAGTCAAATGGATTTATTCAGTGTTCAGATGAGTCTTGTGTATACAAGAAGTGTGATGGAAATGTGGTGATATTTCTTGTACTATACGTAGATGACATTTTGTTAGTTGGAAACACTATCAAAATGTTGTCAGAAGTAAGGGTATGGTTGTCTAAGCAATTCGATATGAAGGACTTAGGAGAATGCGCACATATTCTTGGGATCAAAGTGATAAGAGATCGCAAGAAAAGGATACTGTGCTTGTCCCAAGCTTCATATATCGATACAATCCTAGCTCGTTTTAGCATGCACGACTCCAAGAAAGGTTTTCTACCCTTTAGGCATGGAATATCTTTATCTAAAGAAATGTCTCCGAAGACATCAAAAGAGATAGAAGAGATGGAGGCAGTTCCTTATGCTTCAGCTGTAGGAAGCCTAATGTATGCTATGTTATGCACGAGACCGGATATCTATTTTGCCATGGGCATAGTTAGCAGATATCAAAGTAACCCTGGACAAAGACATTGGACTTCTGTAAAGCATATATTGAAGTACCTGAGAAGGACTAGAGATTATATGCTAGTTTATCAAGCAGATGACTTGCTCCCTGTGGGTTACACGAATTCTGACTTCCAATCAGATAGGGATAATAGTAAGTCAACATCAGGCTATGTGTTTACTTTAGGAGGTGGAGCCATTGCATGGAGGAGTGTTAAGCAGAAATGCGTTTCAGACTCAACCATGGAAGCTGAGTATGTGGCAGCCGCTGAGGTAGCCAAAGAAGTTGTATAGATTAGGAACTTCCTAATGGACTTAGATGTGATTCCTGGTTTCCCAAAATCATCATAATTTATTGTGATAATAGCAGTGCAATAGCAAACTCGAAGGAACCACGAGCTCATAAGGCGAGTAAACACATAGAGCGCAAGTACCACCTGATACGAGACATCGTAAAGCGAGGAGAAATTGTTGTCGCTAAGATTGCATCAGCGGATAACCTGGTAGATCCTTTCACTAAGGCCCTTTCGGCGAAAGCTTTTGATTGGCATGTTGAAGGAATGAGAATCAGATGTATGGCAGCGTTTATGGCAGCATAGTCTTTTAGTATAAATGAGAGATTGTTAGAGTGTATACTAAAAGCCTAGCTTTTTGTAAACATTTATTTTTGAAATAAAGAATCACATTGGTCAAATGTCTACATTTGTAAGCTAAGTATAGTTGTTCAATTAATTTATATTATAGATAACATGGTGTGTGGTGTCACACACAAAAGATTATGTTATCAGTTCCTTATAAATTATAAATAATAGCTCACGACTAAGATGAATAGGAACAAATCATTGGAATAGTCGTAGTGTAATTTGGTATTAGTTTATCTTGACTATAAAATTACACTAGTATAATCTGAGTGTATTGAGCAGGACCATTTGAGGTAGTTTCTTTTTATATTGACTAAATAAAAGAAAAAGACCTTTGTTATTATGGAAGTGTGTGCTCTTAATCCTAATATAATAACAAGCATGTATACTTAATATTTATTTCTTTAATTTATCAAAGGGTGCGATTTAGTTCGATAAATCAATAGGCCCGATAAGTTGAGAAATAATATTATTTATAGTGTGTGTTGTTGATTATAGAAGGAAACTGTGTCCTAGGAATCTAGGTTGATGATGTCCCCAAGAGGAGCTCATAAGGATTGTCATGTACACCCTACAGGTAGACTTAGTTCGATATGACAATAAGGTTGAGTGGTACTACTCTTGGAGTTAGATATTAATTAAGTGAGTTGCCAGTAACTCATTTAATTAGTGGACATTCGATATCTTAAACACAGGGAGATTAACACACTCATGATAAGAAGGAGCCCATATAGTAATATAGAATTGGTGCGGTAATACAATAATAACTCTTTAGTGGAATGAGTTATTATTGATGAACTCGAGTTGCGTGTTCGGGGCGAACACGGGAAGCTCAAGTTCATCGGGAGACCAAAACCAATTCCTCCTCTCGGTCCTTGTTGTAGCCTCTTATTTATAAAGTCTTATACCGACCCATACCCAGCTTCTTACCCATCCTTAGGTGGCTGGCCAAGCCAAGCTTGGAGCCCAAGCAAGGGCCGACCAAATCAAGCCTTGGATGGATCAAGTGGTGGCCGACCCTAGCTTGGAGCCCAAGTAGGTGGCCGACCATAATAAAATTAAAAGAGATTTTAATTTTAAAATCTTTCCTTATGTGGAAACCATGATTTAAAATAGAGTTTTAAAATTAAATCTTTCCTTTTATAGTTTCTATAAAAGATTAAGAGAAAGGTTTGATATCTTTCCTTATTTGTAGTTAAAAGAAAGGTTTTAATTTTGGAGAAAACTTTCCTTTTTGTAATCATCCACATGTTTTAATAGAGAGATTTTAATTTATAAAAGTTTCCTTTTATAACCAACCATGAAGGGAATTTTTAAAGAGAAAATTTTATTTTAAAAATTTCCGGAAACAAATTAGGAAGTTTTAATTTTGTGTTTAAAACTTTCCTAATTTGGAGGACTTGAAGGGGTCAACCATTAAAAGAATAAAAGGAAATTTTTAATTAAATTTTCCTTTTGTTCATTGGCAAGGGAAAATAAGGAAGTTTTAATTATGTTTAAAACTTTCCTTAATTGTCAAGACCAAGGAATATAAAAGAGAGGGTAGAGGTGCCTCACCTGACAACACATCTATTATTTCTCTCCTCTCCTTTCCTTGGTGGCGGTCGACCCTCTCCTCTCTTCTTTCTCTCTTCTCCTTTTGGTGAGGTAGGCGGCACTTGGAGGCTTTATCTCATCTTGGTGGCCAGTTGCTTGTGGAGAAGAAGAAGAGAAAGAAATCTTCCCTTCAAGAAGAGTTGGTGGCCGAAACTTGCAAGGAGAAGAAGGAGGCTTGGGTGGATTCTCGTCTCAGTAGATCGTCGTCCACACGACGTCCGAGATAAGAAGAGGAATATGACAGAAGATCGTGAGATCTATAAGCTACAAAAGGTATAACTAGTTATTAGTTTCCGCATCATAACTAGTTCATTCTTTTGTTTAGATCTTGAAATATCAAACACAAGAGGCTAGTGATTCTAGGCTATCGAATTTATGTTTCGATTTTGTGTTTCTTTTGTTTTTCGATCTTGTGATTCGATTGTTCTTAATGGTTAAACCTAGGGTTACTATAAGGAGATTAAATATTAAATTTCGTTGAAAGGCTTTGTCTAGGAAGTGGTGAATGCTTCCATACCCAAGAAGGCCTAGTGCCTCGCTATGTTTAACCTGGAAGCTGATCTCTAAAATTAATATTCAATTGAATTTGTAACATTGGTGGATTTGGATTAATAATGTTAAGCATCGTTTGCGATCCAAGTCTAAACCTCTAAGAACAGATAAGTTGAATTTGGAATCAATAATGTTAAGTTCTGTTTGCGATTCCAAATTTAATTTCTAAAGAACACAATAGGTTATTAGGAAAGGTTCAGGACTTATACAAAATTTTTATACAGGGGAACTAGTACGATATTCCGAGTAGCAGCCAACAGAATCTTCATCCTCGTGTTGGAGTGTATACTAAAAGTCTAGCTTTTGTATATACATTTATAAGAATCACATTGGTCAAGTGTCTACATTTTTATATACCAAATGTAGATGTTCAATTAATTTATATTGTAGATAACATGGTGTGTGGTGTCACACACAGAGGATCATGTTATCAGTACCTTATAAATTATAAGCAGTAGCTCACGACCAAGATGGAAAGGAACAAGCCATTGGAAGGTCGTAGTGTAATTAGATATTAGTTTATCTTAACTATATAATTACACTAGTACACTTAGAGTGTATTGAGTAGGACCATTAGAGGTCGTTTCTTTTATACTGACTTTATAAAGGAACAAAGACCTCAGTTATTATGGAAGTGTGTGCTCTTAATCCTAATATAATAACAAGCACATATATTTGATATTTATTTCTTTAATTTATCAATGGGTGAGATTTAGTTCGATAAATCAATAAGCCCGATAAGTTGGGAAATGATATCACTTATAGTGTGTGTTGTTGATTATAGAAGGAAACTGTGTCCTAGTGATCTAGGTTGATAATGTCCCCAAGAGGAGCTCATAAAGATTGTCATGTTAAACCCTGCAGGTGGACTTAGTCCGACATGACGATAAGGTTGAGTGGTACTACTCTTGGACTAAGATATTAATTAAATGAGTTGTCAGTAACTCACTTAATTAGTGGACATTTGACATCTTAAACACAGGGAGACTAACACACTCATAATAAGAAGGAGCCCATAATGTAATTTGGGATTGGTGCGGTAGTGCGGTAATAACTCTTTAGTGGAATGAGTTATTATCGATGAACTTGAGTTGTGTGTTCGGGGCGAACACGGGATACTCAAGCTCATCGGAAGGCCAAAACCAATTTCTCCTCTAGGTCCCTGTTGTAGCCTCATTATAGCCTCAAGTCCATCCAAATGAAAGGCTCTTCTTGGTGTCCAAGAAGGGAGCCGGACCATTGCTTGGTGACCAAGCAATGGCCAGCCATATCCTCTTGAAGGGGCTGGCCCTATAGCTTGGTGACCAAGCTTGTAAGGGCCGGCCACAATAATTCAAAAAGGGAGGGTTGTTTTGAATTTTTAAAATCTTCTCTTTGTAGAAAACTATAAGTTTTAAAAGAGAGATTTTAATTTTTAAAACTTTCCTAATTTGAATTTGGCCACATGTTTTAATAGAGAGTTTTAAAAGTTTTAAAACTTTCCTTTTTAACCATCCTCATGGTTTAAGAAAAAAGGGAGATAAGTTTTAAAATTAAAATTTTCTATCATCATGTTAAAAAAGAAAATTTTATAAGAGAGTTTTTTTAATTTTAAAACATGGTTTTAATTTTTAGAAACTTTCCTTTTTTAACTCCTACTTAAGGAAAGAGAGCTTGTAAAATTTTATAAGAGTTTATCTTGTAAAATTTTATATAAAAAAAAAATTTTCTTTTCCTTTTAATGTGGCCGGCCACCTTGCTTGGTGCCCAAGCAAGGGCCGTCCAATAGGATTAAATCAATCCCAATTCTAAACCAAATAGGATTGATCTCAACCATTGATTGATGATTAATTCAATCAAGAGGAAGGAAAAAGGAAAATAAAAAGGGAAAAGGAAAATTATTAAAATCTTTCCTTATTTGCCTTGGGCAAGTAATATAAAAGAAGGGGTAAGGGGGCTTCATGAGACACAACTCTTATTCTTTTGCTTGGGTGATCTCTTGGTGGCCGACCCTCTCCCTTCTCTTCTCCCTTTGCTCTCTTTTCTATTAGAGGTGGTGGTGGCCGAATATTGCAAGGAGGAGAAGGACTCTCTAGGGTGGTGTTCATCTTGGAAGATCGTCGCCCACACGACGTCCAAGGCGAGGCGAGGAATACGGCAGAAGATCTTGAGGTCATTAGCATACAAAAAGAAGGTATAATTAGCAATTGTTTTCCGCATCATGCTAGCTTTTCTTTTTGTAAGAATTCTAAATACAAGAGGCAATTAGATCTAGTTTTTCGAAATAGTTTTTCGAGTTTGTGTTTTCTTCTTTTTCGAACTTGTGTTTCGATTGTTTTTTTTGGTTGACATAGAGTTATTTAAGGAAATAAATATTAGCTTTCCTTAAAAGGCTTTGCCTAGGCGGTGGTGGTTGCTCCCATATCCAAGAAGGCCATGTGCCTCGCCATGCAGTCCTGGAAGTAAATTTTGGAAATTAATATTTATGGAATTAATAATCTAGGTAGGTTTGAATCAATAGTATTAAGTTCCGCTTGCGATTCAAATCTAAACCATTAAGAACAGATAAGTTAAATTTGGAATCAATGATGTTAAGTTCCGTCTGGGATTCCTAATTTAACTTCTAAAGAATACAATAGGTTATTTAAGGAAAGGTTCGACACTTGTACAAAAATTTTGTACAATGGAACCGGTACCTTTTCCTAGGATTAACGAACACCTCGGAATCTGAAGTTGAAGCTTTCTCGGGAGTAGCACTGATGACGAACCACCTCTTTTGAAGAAACCAACTCGGAGATAAGCATAGATGAAGGGGGAGGATCATCAGAAGAAGAAAGCTGTGACGAAGGGGAGCATCACCAAGTGAGGTAAGGTACGTGCTTTAACCCCTACTCAGTCTTTTCAATTTATCAAAGTGCTTATGAAAGATCTTGCAAAATTAGAAAAAGAAAATGCTGAATTGAAATTGAAATTAGCAAAAACATGCCCCCTAGAAATGTATGATAATTTAAAATTAGAAAATTAGAAATTAAAAATTGAAATTGAAAAATTAAAAAATAATCATGCATGCTTAGTTAAATTTCCAAAATCAAAACTTAGAGTTTATGGAAAATTAAATTGGTATATTAGAAAGCATCAGGGACAACTTAGAAAAGTTCCTAGAAAATCTGTACCCCTAAGTTCTTAATTAATCTAGTAGGAAAGAACCTTTACTGGGTTCCAAAATCTTTTCTAAACTAATTTTTTTTTAAAAAAAATTTAAAAGTTTTCAGCGAGAAAATTAAACATTAAAATTTCTTTATGAGGCTTTGTCTAAGGAAGTGGTTGTTGATCTAATAATCAAAAAGGCCTAGTGTCTCGCCATGACTTGAAAGCCAAAATATTGAATTAAAAATATTTAATTAACTTTCTAATAAACCATTAAAATTCGGATTAAATAATGCTTTAGAAAGTTTCTTTTAAAACAATTTTTTCCTTTTGGAAATTCATTAAAAAAAATATTTTTTAAACTTAGAAAATTCTTTAAGATAATTTTGACTTAAAAGACTTAGAATCTTAAACATATTTTAGACCCCATTTTTGCTATGATCAAAGGGGGAGAGATAGACACAAGTTCAGGGGGAATTAGAAATATTTTTTTAGAAATTTTTTCAAATTCCATTTTGAATTTTTGAAAAATGTTATTCCTATTTTTGTAAAATGATATTCTTTTCAAATATTAGTATTAGAAGCTAAATTTTATGTTGCAATTTTTTTAATTGCAAATGTAGGCTTAAAAAAGTTAGTTTAGTAATTTCTTCAAATTTATTACTTGTTTTTTTTACCCTAACTTGAACTTGGGTTGATGCACATCAAAAAGGGGGAAATTGTTGGACCCCATGGTTGTTTTGTGATCAACTAAGTTAGTTAGGTCCTGCTTTGGTTTTGATCCCTATGTCTAAGTGTGCAGGAGCTTAGGAGCGCAGGAAGTCGAGCGGAAGACGCAGCTAGCGAGAAGGACGACATTGGAAGGGAGCCGACGGGCTCGATGCGTCCGAAGGACGAGAAAGCTACGGAAGAGTACTCTGGTGGACGAGAAGAACGTGCGTAGCGTTCGAGGGATGAGAAGCCGGGACGGAAGCCTGCTCTAGGAAAAGGCCGGGAATTGGGTTCGGGTGAGCCCTATTCCGGTTGGCCGCAATCACCCAAGCTATCGGAGCATCGGAAGCTAAAATGAAGTCAAAAGGAGCTGGAAAGTTAGCTGGAGGCGCCTTCAACGAAGTGTTGAAGGCGCCTCCGCTGCCTGCACTGTCTGAGGCGCCTCCATAACCTTAAAGGCGTCTCAGACCCAGTCCGAGGCACCTCCAAGGTTGTTTGAGGCGCCTCAGATCCAGCCAAGATGAGCATTTGCAATCGGATAGAGTTTTATCCGGTCAAACCTTTTGAGGTGCCTTGAACCCCTTTGGAGGCGCCTTAAACACTCGAGATAGATTTTCCATGAGATATATAAAGGCCCCTGGAGCTAAGAAATAATCATTCAACTCTGTATTAATTTCCTAGCAACTTCTGAGCGCTCTTAGTGTGTAAAAAGGGCTTCTCCGCCTACAATGAAAGAGAAATTCTAATGGAGCTATTCGACTGCCTTAGATTAACAACCCCTTGGGTTGTAACCAAGTTAAATTCTTGTCTCCTCTTTTTTTTTATTACTTTAGTTTATTGTTGCTATTATTTTTGAGTTGAAAGTCTTGAGGAGGGTATACTCTTTTATTTTGCAGGCAATTCACCCCCCTCTTGCCGGCCCCGCTGCACCAACATACCATTCTAGACTCCTGGATCTATTCCAAGCGCTCGGATTCCCGACGCTTGGATCCATTCTAGGTGCCCAGAAAGGGTGTCCACATCAGCAAGAGCCATTGTCGAAGTTGATCATCATGGAGTCCATATCAACAAATTCTAGGCACCTGAATCCCTTCCAGACACCTAAGAAGCCCAGGGCCGTTGAAGAGACCCATTGCAAAGTGGATTGTCTCTATTGAGTCCAGGTGCCTGAATTGCTTCCAGGCACCCGGGAAGTGTCATGTCAGCAAATGATCATTTCGACCAGTAGACTATAAATAGAGATCTTATCCTTTAAGTTAGAACAACACTTAATATTTATTGTCTATATTTCAATTTGAGTTTTCAAAGTTTGTAAGAGGCTACTCCGCTTTCACAAAGAAGATTTTTTAGTGAGCTTTTCAACTACATTAGATTAACAACCATTTATGTTATAACTAAATAGTTCACTCGCTCTTTATGTTTTGTTATTTATTTTTAATAATGAAGCAAGAGAAAAGTTTGAATTTCTTATTGTAGGCTATTAATTAATCTCCCTCTAGCTGGTCCACCCGATTCAGCAAGTGGTATCAGAGCTCGAATGCTATAGAATGACTAATCACCCACTAAAGCAACAAGACGATGACCGGATCACGCATTCACCTATCGAAATTTGAGGGGGAGTTCGCTCTTTAGAAGTGTCAGATGGAGATATTTTTTAAAACTGACTTTGAAAATCTTCTAAGGGTTAAGTATGGTTTTGAAGTACCTAGGGATGAAAATGGAGAAGAAAAGGAAGATCTCCAATGGAACAAAAAATAGCAGGTCGACTTCGTGGCTAACGACAAAGCAGAATTCCATCTGCTAACCATATTACCACCTCAAGAATTCAACTAGATTGACACCTATGACTTCGGCAAAAATCTTTGGGAGAAATTTCTAGAATTACATGAAGGTACCTCTGAAGCAAAACTAGCCAAGAGAGATCTTCTCAAAAATCAACTCAGTAACCTCCGACTTGAAAAAAGAGGAGCAGTTGCTCAGTTACACGCCAAACTCAAGGAACTGAACACCAGACTCACTAACCTCGGAGAAATGATAATAAATTGAAACTCATTAAGATATACATTTAATGTCTTCCCAAGGACCCTAGACTGGACGTTGATAATAGACTTCTACTACATCTCTAAGGATCTTGAGGTAAATACCTTAGAAAATTTATTTTCTACCTTAGAATTACACGAAACTTAATGTGCATGACTAAGAAAGGAAAAGGAGCTGAATCAAAACTTAGCACTGTAAGCCAAGAAGTACAAACTAGATTCAGAATCTTCTCTCGACAAAGATGAAAAAGCCTACATGATAAGGAGGTTTAATAATTTTTTTAAAACTAATAAATTTAATGAGATATAGGCCAAGAAGGTTCTATGAGGTAAAAGAAAAGTGAGGTGTTGCAACTGCCAAGAAGAAGGACATATCAAGGACAACTGTCCAAAATTGAAAAGCAAAAAAAAAAAAAAAAAGAAAGAGACAAAGGGCCAAAACAGTTCAAGAACAAGAACCTCCAAGCGACGTGGAGTGAATCATCTTCATTCGAGTCTGAGATAGATGAATACGTCGGTCTAGTACTAATGACTAGATACCAAAAGGAAGATGATGAAGTTACTTTGGAAGAGAGCATTGATGAAGGGAAAATATCAAACTACAAGCCTGACACAATAAGTGAGGTACGTAATCTTCCCTCCGATCAACTTTACGATGCTATAAGAATGCTAAGTAGGTCACTTTATAAAACAAGGACAAGCCCCCAGGGCGTAGCATAGACGATGGGCGCATGACATCTCTGGTGTAATGGCCAGAGGTGGATTCTCAGAAACTGACGACCTGGGATTTACCCCACCATACGCCTGACGCCTGTGTACCTGCATGTACTTCCCTCTATATCCGTGGGGTCGGCACTAGGGGTCGTTAATGTAGCGGATCTATATTTTTTATAAAACAAGGACAAAGTATATTAATTAAAAGAATAACTATGCATGTCTAATAGAAAATTTTGACAAACTTAAGGATGAAAATACAAAATTAAAAGAACAAATAGAACTATTAGAAAAATATTCTACATGTTCAAATTTAAAGTTTTACCAGCTTCAAACTTTAGATATAATGGAAAACTTAATTGATATATCAAAATCTATAAGGGCTAAATTATAAAATATCAAAAAATTGATATTTCACAAAAATACTTAATAAATCCAATAAGTAGAAATTTATTTTAGATTCCTAAATCTATTATGACCTATTAGATTTTTTTTAATTGCTATAAAATTAGTATTTATTTGAAATAATTTTTTGCATGCATTCTATCCAACTTTAATTTGTTTCAAAATTTTTTTGTCATAAATAAAAATGTTATCTATTAGCATAATTATTTTCAAAATTTTCAATCAATATATATTTTTTATAAATTCTTTAACAAAAATTAAATTTTTAATATTATTTTTTTTTAAAAGTTGAATTTTAAAAAACTCAGAGAGCATTTGGTTTGCACGTTTTTCATTTTCATTTTCTAAAACATAGACATTTTTCCTTTTTTTAGAAAATGACTTTTAGACATTCTCTATTTTTTCAGAAAATACTCTCTCTTTTTCTAGAAAACAGATGTGAAAATATAAATCAAACACTATTTTCCAGCAAATGTGCATTTTTCAAAAAATAAAAATGGAAAACGTCTAAACCAAACACTATTTTCTACATATAACCATTATATTTTGAATGTTCAAAAAAATTAGTAAGATTTTTACAAGTCAAAATCTATTTTTAAGCATTTTATTTCAAAAAAATATTTTTTTATATAAAAAATATTTATTTTAGCTAAAATAAAAATATTTTACGTAAATAAAAATATTTTTCTCACGAAAGTTTTTACAATGATATGAATAGTTCTATTTGACATTGACGAAAATTTTAATTTTTAAAAAATGAGGTACAATTCTTAAAAATTATTTTTTTATAAAATAATTTTAGGAAAAAAGTAGCAACCTTGGATTATCTGTGTACAACCTCTAAAACTTGTTTAAGTTTTTTAAGATCATTTTTGTCATATTTTCTCTTATTTTTTTTAATATAATCAAAGGGTGAAAAATTATAGGGGTTAAGGGGGATTTTGTAATTTTTTTCTCTTACAAACATATACACTTGCAATTTCTATCTTATACTTAATTGCAAATTTTACTGTTATGATTTTTGTAATTATTTATTATTTTTTATCCTAAACGTAACTTAAGTTGATACACATCAGAAATAGGAAGATTGTAAATACCCGGGTTAGTTTTAATATGATCAATCGAGTTAAGTTAGGTCATGTGAATTTGATGCCTTGTGTCTAAGTGTGCAAGGACTTAAGAACACAAGAAGTTGAGCGAAAGATGCAAAGAGTGAGAAGGATGACACGGAAAGGGAGTCAATGGGTTCGGTGCATCCAAGAGACGAGAAGCTGTGGAAGACTATACCGGTGGATGACAAGTACTACATGACGCACTCGAGGGACGAGAAGTCTGCTAGAGAAAAAGATCAGAGTTGGGTTTGAATGAGCTAAACTCTAGATGGAGAGCGAATGAAAGAATGGTCATTCTTGAGTTGACCATTCCAGACACCTAGATTTATTCCAGACACCCAGATTCTAGACACTTGGATCCATTCTAGGCGCCTAGATTCTAGACACTTCAGCAAGAGTCATTGCTGAAGCGGACCAGCATGGAGTCTACGTCAGTAGACTCCAAGCACTCGGATCTCTTCCAAGCATCCAAGAAGCCTAGGACCATTGAAGAGACCCGTTGTCAAGTGGATCATCTCGACTGAGTCCAGGTGCTCAGGAAATGCCAAGTCAACAAACAGTCATTTCGACTAGTAGACTATGAATAGAGGTTTTGTCCTCTAAGTTATTTGTATTTTGTTTTAAACTTTCAAAGTTTGTAAAAAACTACTTCATCTTCATGAAAGAGATCTTTTAGTGAGATTTTCAATTACTTTAGATTAGCAATCACCTATGTTGTAACCAAGTAACTCTTTGACTCTTATTTTATGTTATATCATTTATTTTTTAATAATTAATTTGTGTATACTTGCCAAGCTAGAAGTAAGAGAAAGGTTTGGATTTCTTATTGCATGTTATTCACCTCCTTCTAGTCCGTCCACCCGATCCAACACCTTGGTCAAACTGACTAGACTTAGGTATATTGACAAACATTAAAATCTTAGAAGTTGATTGCACCAACAACTTCATCAATTTTTGTACTCATTTTTGCAAAAGCTTTATACCAATTTGAGGAAATTCTCATGATTAGATGAAGATAAAAATTCATCATTACCTTTAAAATCACAACCTTGAAGTCCTAGCCAGAGCGAACAATTACAATTGAGTTCTTCAAATGCAAACAAATTTTCTCCTTTACTCTTTAGATTGAGTGACGAGTGAAGGCGTCAAACAACCCCCTTCTCAAGCATTTGGAGCATATTCAAGAGCAAGGCCTAAGCACCAATGGAACCACACGATAGGCTGGCAACCTCCTACAAACTTGGTTTGATCCCGAATTAAGGCGGGGGTTGTCAGAGATGCATATGATTTCCTGAAGCAGAGGAACACCAAAGGCATGGGCTGCGATCGTGTGGATGTTTATCTCACGAGAAAGCATCAGTTTCTCACTTGACATCTTGTGATTGGCAAAGTCTGACCAAATGACAAGAAGTCGTATATAGAATGTAAGTTGTGTTCGCTGTGCCAACAGGGGGAGGAGACCGAAAACCATCTCTTTTTTATTGTCTAGTGGTCAAACCTCTATGGGATCAAGCATTATGGACATGGATAAACATAAACACCGCATTTGGCATGGTTGTGGAGATGATGGATACCTTGGGACGACAACATCATAGAGATAGTCAGCTCCATAGAGCCCGACACCTTGGTATCACATGTATGCTTTATTTGATACGGCGAGCGAGGAATAAAAGATAATATGAAGGCGAAGTGCCTAATATGGAGAGTTTGTTTAGAAAAGTATAAACTCATGTATTCAAATTTCTGAGTAATTCTCACGTAAGATCCTGAAGTTAGTAATATAATTTACCTTTATAAAAAAATATATATGTTGCGAGGGACTCAACTAATTTTCAACCCTTCTCTTACGTATAGCATGGGACAAAGAATACGTATGAGACAAAGAAGCTATAGAAATACACATGTGTTTTCTTGATTTACTTTTTTCCATTATCAAATCCTTCATAAACCAATGTCAAAATAATAGATGAATCAATATTGAACCTGCCTGAAAATGCAAAGGTGGAAAATTAGGATGTGACGATTTTACTGACCAGCTATAGATCTCATTTTGCTCTGTAAAATAAGTAACTTTAGTATCAAGTCAGGGAAGGGGTCCCCAGCATTGATCCTCTGATGCTCAAGTCAGTCAACGAAATAGTGGAAGGAAGCGGAGCAACAGTAACACAAGCGTAAACAGTGAATAACGCATATCTCCGTCAGTGATGGACCCCCTTTATATAGAGCTCTGATGGGCGACGTGCACACTCCTCGAGATATGAGCACGTTCTTCAATATGTCCTATGAAAGGACTTATCAGGAAAGTACCTATGATACTATATCTTAACCGGGCATGCATATCCCTAACAAGACAATAAAAGTTTCCGCCGTACGATCCATCTGTCGACCATGTCTTGTGTCAGCGGCACTATCTCCCAGAAGGATATCGAGAGATACGACAATGGTCTCGTTACTTGGCCGAGCAGGGTGGCCGCTCGGCCAGGACCCCTCCGCTTTGTCGACATCAGCCGCTCTTCCTTGCGGTGACTAGTTGTAGTGGCTTGTCCCTTCCGATCAGATAAGCTCCTCAGTGTCCTGCTATTATACACTGAGCATCTTATTATTTTATCATATTATCCCGAGCTGGACGGGTGGTCCGCTCGGATATGTCTCCCATCGGTTGGGCACTGACTGCCCTGATCGGCCATTGCAATTGTCTTTCGTTCGACCCTTTGATACCCTAGGGTTGACCACTTTGACCTTGATGGGTATTAGCTAAATTTAAACTATACTGAATTAAATTTAACTTACAATTGAGATGATCTGAGTGGATAATGGCTGCCAGCAGGGGCTGGTTTATGCTAATTGCTGAGTGCAAACCAAACTTCAAGTCCGAGCGGACTTAATGACCGGGCGGGCAAGCAGTAGATTGACCGACCGGGTAGTAAGGCCGAGCAAGTTCGGCCAAACAGAGAGCAAATTGGGCGAGAGGTCGGTCGGGCAAGAAGACGGGCTGAGCAGATAGGCTGAGCGAGAGGTCGGTCGGGCAAGAAGACAGGTTGAGCGATCAGAGAGGCCAGTCGGGTGGACAAAGAGACCGGGCAAGCTAACTGAGGCCTGCGATTGTCGCAGTTTCTTGAAACAGATTCGTCCCACCTTCGGAAGTTCTTTGAGGTTTACTCGGGTCCGAGTGACACCCGAATGCTATTATCACTCGACCGTTTTGATTCTAGCAAATTTTGCCCCGTCCAGTCCGGCATTCAGCGCGCGCAGGTCGTGCTCGCACATGAGTCAACATGGTTTAGTGCAATCCAGGCCCTGGATTTGCACCCCCCTGTGCACCCACACGTGAGAGAGAGTCTCTCCCCATGCATTTGTTCATATCCTCAATGCATGTGAATCAATATAAACTAGCCAACATGCCTTGAAGCTCTCAATGTGGGACTAAAATTCCATTCACAATGGAGCTTCTATCCTCTTCCACCGCTTCTCCATTCACACATATTCAACAAATTCAACATATCAGGCTATCGACGGAATATTCTTTGTAACTCTGATACAATCTTTGTAGTAAGATTGTCTAACAAGAACACCTTAGAGTGAGTATACGGAGGCGATGAGACACTCTTCGAGAAGGCGTATGATTCATCTGCATATGGACTTGAGTTTGACCTCTATCTTATCCCTATAATTACGAATAGTTAGCAACGTGGGCCTCGTCTCTGCGGCTCTCCTACTTCTACTCGATGGATGAGATGATTCATCACGAGGCACATCAGGTGCCAACGACGTTCTTGTACCCCATCGATAAAAGGTTGTGTTCCTCCATGGTGAACTACCCACACCCCCTTCATTGTCACCGCCTCAATCACCTTCTACATGAACTCCACCATCTCCTCATATCACTCTGCCAGCTTTACCAAGTACACATTCTTCTCCCTTATACTCACTAGGGGTGAGTATTCGATTAAAACTGAACCAAAACGAATTAACCGAACCAAACCAATTTTTCTTTAAATAAACAGAATCGAACCGATTTTTGATAAAAAAAAAAAAAAACCTGAATAAACCGAATTAAATTTTTGATAAAACCAAACAAACCATTTTTTTTTAAAAAAAAATCAGTTAGACTTAATAAAAATTTAGTTTGGTTTGAAATTTAGGATCTAAAAATTTGATTCGGTTCAAAAATTTGGTCTATTCAGTGTATTCAGTTTAACCAAATAAGAAATTTCAAAATCGAACCCAAACCGAATTAACTGATTTTTTTAGAAAAAAACTGAATTTCTGAATGAACCAAACCAATTTTTTAAATTTGATCAATTTGTTAGATTTAACCGAACTTTTGCTCACCCTTAATCCTCACCATCTCCTCCCAGCCGCTGGCTTAATCAACCAATTGGAGGTGGAGGAGAAGAAAATACACTACAAGAATCGGAATGGATGGGGACAAACAACGTTTTAAAGGGAGAAAGTGTAGTAGTATTTATGGGTGAGTAAAAGTGTCACGCCCCCAAAGGAGTCCCTGCCAGACAAAAATCCGACAGCACCTCCTCTGTACGGCTGACAATATGAAGCATCACTACAAGCACAATACATCAGTCACATGCGGCTGGAATATTTATATACACAACCACGCAGTTATAATAACAGCCCACACGGCTGGAATGAAACAATCACAACCACGCAGTTATATATAAAACAGCCCACACGGCTGTACTAAAAACCAACACAGCGGAAAAATGAAAATGGAAAGCCCACACAAGACAAATAGATACAATGCATGCCGACACGGCTTAAACACAAATACAACACCAAAAGAATAAGATAGCCACATGGCTAAACACAAATACAATGCCACGAATAAGAAAATAATATACAATAGAAAACGAACACAGTTTTCGGATGTGACGTAGGACCCGGCAGACAGGAAACTCCAAGCGACACACCAACCATCTACCTGCTACCTGAAAACATAAACGTACAAATGCGGTGGTGAGTATAGGTAACTCAGCGGGTAATAGACAAGATAGTGCATGGTCCATAAACAACATGGAGATCACAAGTATACAGTCTCAGTAGGGAATAAAGAACATGATCATACCATCATAATCAATGCACCTAAACATATCTGACATAATCACCTGACATATAAACTGTACAAACCACAACTAACACAATGACAGATACATACCCAATCTGGAATCGACACATGGTACAATGGTCAGTAAACTCACCGGATCTGCAACAGACATACCCCTTACACCTGTGCAATATAAATACGACTGCATATACATGTAAAATAAATGACATGTATGCAGCATGACAACCATATGCAACAATCATATCGCAAACAAATGCAACATACCACAAACACATGCAACTAGTATCTAGTAGGCATGTATGCAAATATAACCCCCAGATGCACCGTGCATCATATGCAAAAGTGCATGCATGCTCCATGGTCACCCCCGCCACCTCTCTAGACACCACGACCCCTGTATGGCCGAGAGGCTTGGGTCTGTGACGACTGTACTACCCTCCAGCCCACTATATAGTAGTCGAGGCGGACAGTCCGCTAATAGCTATCTAGCTAAATAGCATCAGGGTCCCTGACTGCTCACAACGCCGGATCTCACTAAACCTCGTGACCGGGTGGCACGACAGGACGAGCGGCAACTACTCCAGCTACCACTACCCATGAGTGGCCGAGTGTGCGGCGCTAAACCAAACCAACTGACGACTCTCTCACCACAAGGGAGACAATGGTCATCAGATGCAATGAATGATGAACATGATATATATATATATAAAATCATCATCCATGCAATAACTCCAAACCTCATAAATACCTCCAACATGAGTATAATCGTCATGATACCTCCACGTATCCCACCAAACCTATGTACACACTACACATGTATAATCAACCAAAAACCTCCAATAATCCCACCAGACCCATGTACACAAAAGATAAGTACAATCAACATGTATCCTCCAATAACAATACAACAGACATGTGTATATACTCTAAACATACAATCAACACAACTCCTCCAAAAGTACATGACAAATACGTATGTACACACAACATGTAAATGTACGGTCAACAAGATAACTCCTATGACACATACCCATCTATGTACAGTCCACATCATACACCCAATCAGCGTGGTAATACCAACAACCCGACAATCCCTACAAGGCATACTCTACACGTGTAATCACAACAGAGTAGATATCAAGAGTAGAGACTGTATATGAATTAAATAGATCATCTCTAAGCTCAAGCAAAAGAAACAAGCAGGAAAAACAGCAACTGAACACGATATAGGGTAAAGTAACCTAATCCGTCAAATAACAACCATGCACTAAGCTCAAAGAAAATCTACATAGAGGCAAAGGAAGAAATACCCGCCTTTATCTGTCGACCGTGTCAAACAATCCAATCCCACGTCGAGACGCTCGCCTCGAAATAAAGTCCTGCGAGCACAAAGCAATATATACATATTTTATTTAGCTAAATTCACATGAATTAAAATAGCTAAATAAAATCCTTACTCAACTAGGATAACTCCACTGAAATCTGATCTCAGACTAATCTCCCAACTCAACACATCCTTTAATCCAATAACAAATCCATCTCTCTAATACCATTTTATCTCATAATGACAACAACCCATAATAACCTATCACGAAATCAAATCTCCATTATGTATCCACATCAACCTAACATCATCATCAACAACTAACCAAATCCATCCACATCTGATAATCCAACCCCAATCAATCCAACACATACCAATAACGATCATGTATCCATTTACATAAATCATACACCAAATAACCATCACAAATCAACTTACCACAACTTACCCAAATTCGGATACACCGTGGTTGATCCAAAGCCGAAGATATGCTAGCTGCCGAAAAGGGTGAGTAGTGCTAGGCGAAGCTATTGCCATCTCATAGCTCCTTATAGTGAATGCTCACTATTCCAACAGCAACACATAACAACCGGTGACTGCCAATGATGCTGCCCACACAAACAGAGGAGACCAGAAGGGTTAGCATTTCATCAAACATCTGTCATGCATCACGGAAGTGCTCAGCAACAGTCAGCCCAGTTAAACCAACTTATGTACGATAAAGAGAAGCACATCCTGTCCTTCAACATCACGGAAAAAAAACACAAAGTAGCTAAACCTTTGAATCCAGTAGAGTCCAAAGAAAGCTTACCTACTCGATCACCCAATTCAATCCATCTGATGGGAGGACAAAAAGCATACACCAATGATCGGATCCAGGAGGCGGATTGAAGGAGGTCAATTGGCTAGGGGAGGCGACGCGATCCCAATCTCGCTGTGCCCTAAATCGGATCCCACCGATCACACGTAAGAAACCAACAAGGAGTCGATCACTCCACCGGAAATGGCTTGAACAATGTTAGCACCTTCAAGATCCGTTGGCGTTCTTCCGGTGACAAGATGAGGATGAGATCGTCGGGGAAGAAATAGTCTCTGTCGGCATCGGGTGTGTTAGGTCATCCGCGAGAGAGGGAGAAAGAAGAGAGGATCGCAAGAGGAAGAGTGTCAACTACCCTCTCATAGCCCATGAAGTGGTTGCCCTAGCCCCCACGCGAAAGAAGATGGCCGGCGATCATGAGCTCGACGTCGGTGAGGCGAGAAATCGCCGGAGAGGGAGAGAGGGGTTCGGGCGCGATGTGCGGAGGAGGAGATCGGGAGTGAACCGAGATTTTAGGGATTATTAAACTTAGGTTAGTTTAATTAACTCTAAGTTATTCCCTAATCAACTCCTATTTAAGGGGTATTTCAAACAGGCTTTCATTGTACCCCGAATTCATCCCATCAAAACGGGTCATAAAGACTCCGTTTAAATCTCCAAAAATTTCTAAAAATTCACGAAAAATCCAATAAGATTTTTCGTCCAATAATATTTATTATTTAATTTTACGGTATCTTACAAAAAGTTTGATTAAATCGTACATGTAAGGTCCTATAAGCCATCGAATGCGTAAATTAGGAATTGGAGATATTTCCTTTTTATGTTAGTTTGATGTTCCCAAGATCAAGATGAAGGTAATTCAGTGATAATAAGTAAATAAATAAATATAATAATAATAATAATATAAAATATAAAATATAAAATATAAAATAATAGTCAATCCTTAAGAAATTATTTTATAAAATTTTTGAAAAATTTCAGGACATTTTAGAGGTTAAACGAGGTTCATATGGCATATTGATAGGGATAAATTTATTAGAGCATCCACATCAATTATCCTAAATTTAACTTTTACCTTAAATTTTACATTTTGCATTAAAAAAACATCCGCATCAGTTACCCTACCCATTCCCTAAATATACATTTCATGAATAATAGTTCTTTAAATTTAGGGAATGGATTCCATTCCCTAAACATTAAAATATTATTTCTCTCTCCTCCCTTTAATAATAAAAAAATTTCTTTCTCCTTCCTCTCTCCTCCATCTAATAATAAATAATATGGAGGAAAGAGAAAAAATAATAAAAAAATAAATATATGGTAAATTATAGGGAAGCTGATGTATTATATAGTAAAAAATGGATATCTAAATTTAATAAAGTAGTTCTTTTACCTTAAATTTTAGATTTTGTATGAGGATATTGATGTAGATGCTCTTAGGCTTTGAGGGGGATGCCAATTAAGTAGGAATTATTACAGTAGATTTATTTACCTAAATATATATCTGTAAAACCTACCTCACCCCTCTCACCTCGATTATTTCCCCCACTCCTCTCCGCCGACGCAACCCATCCCGTGCCCTAAGCCCTGACAATCTCCTCGGTGGACGACACCACAAGGAGTAGACCTCTGCGACTACCCTTCACAGTCGGCGCGTCATCCTATGGACTAGGGTTCCCGTCAGTAGCACAAGAAGAGGAAAAAGGCAAGTGTAATCTATTCTGTAGGTGTAGACGTCGACAGGTAAATGGGGAGTAGTGATTCCGAGGGGTGTTGTTTCTTCATTGGGTTTTTGAGTTCGGTTTTAAACTTCGTGATTGGAGGTTCGTGATGGTTTCTAATGCGGCTTTGCTTCATCGTAGCAGTTTTGATTCCATGGGACAAATATGAGAAGTTTTGGAACCCGATTGACCTTCCTTGCATTACTCCTACGGGATGTTTTTGGTTGAAAATAGTTTGGATTTGTTTCTTTATTGCGACCTTGCTCTTGGTGAAGGTGTTGAAAATTTCTGGGATAAACTTAGTAGATTGTAACCTTTTCGTTTGTGGTTTTTGTTCTTCAAGGTTGTTGTAAAATCCTGACAGATTTGGAGGTGGTGAAACAATTTTGTGGTTGTTCTTGATGTTCTGAGATTAACTTTGGATTTCTGGACAGATTTGAGTCATTTAGGATGGCTATACATTGTGCTTTGATCTCTAGTGTTGGCTGTGGTATTATCGAACAGTTTTGAAGCGATTAAAATGACCTTTTATGATACTTTTTGTAGGATCGAAAAGTGCTAGAAGGAGGGAGGGGGTAAATAGTACTCGTGGCTTTCACTTTTGTTTCGAGTAAATTCAAAGTAATTAGTAGCAGAAAAGTAAAACACACAGAAGCAATGCTAACACTTTTGGTTACTTGGTTCAGAGCCTATGGCGACTCCTACTCCAAAACCCGCAATCATTGATCATTTTCGATGGACAATCACTATAAGTATGGAAATATTACAAAAGAATACAACAATTAAAGCACTATTAAATATTATACTGACAACTAGGAAATCTGGAATTGAAAGCTTCTGGTTGTTGGAGTAGAGTTAGGACTTCGCCGGATCACTTTGTTAGTAGCACACGAAAGAAGGATTGCAAGTATGAGTTATTCTTTGGCTGTTGCTTGAATCGGGCTTAAATAGCCCGTGGAAGGCGCCTTCAACCTCCATAGAAGGCGCCTCCAGCTCGCTGAATTTTCAGCGTCGATAAGCTCCTGCGTCTTCGCTGCTTATCCGCCCGAAGGCGTCTTCAAGCTCCATAGAAGGCGCCTTCCATCAGCTGTCCAAGGCTCCTTCAGCTCCTCTGAAGGCGCCTTCGCTCGCGGCCGTGCAGATCCTTTGACCAGCGTGCTCAAGGCGCCTTCCAGCCCCATGAAGGCGTCTTGAGCACTGTTCATCAGAGACAAAAGTGCCCAATTCTCTTCCTACAAAATACGTTAGTCCAAGAAATCAATCGTACCCTGCAAAACAAGGTTAGCACAGTATAGACATGAAAAAATAAAGCATTTGACAGTCTTCAAACTGTCCGGTTCTGACTTCAGATTTTTCGAAAATCCTAAGTCGAATCGTCACCTACTGTTCCCTCTTCGGGGAACGCGTCCTCACCTACTTCTCTTATGAGAGTTTACCTATTGTCAGATCGGTCCTCCAGACCGACTGAACTTTCTGCCTAGGGTTACCGCCCTCTAGGACCTAGGGTTACCACCCCCTAGGGTTTTCCTCAGCCTAGGGTTTTCGCCCTCTAGGACCTAGGGTTACCACCCCTAGGGTTTTTCATCTGCCTAACCGTAGCTAGGACTTTCCACCACCTAGGGTTACCGCCCCCTAGGACCTAGGGTTTTCTACCTGTCTAGAATCCACTAGGACTTTTCACCACCTAGGGTTACCGCCTCCTAAGACCTAGGGTTACCACTCCCTAGGGTTTTCCACCTGCCTAGAATCCACTAGGACTTTTGCCTAAGACAACTTAGGACTTTCCTGCAAGCTTATTAAACGTTGTTAGATAACAAGACAACTTAACTTTGAACCCTTTGACATAATCAAAACACAGGTTTGATCGTCGAATACTTCCTGCACCAACAATCTCCCCCTTTTTTATTATAGCAACATGATTTAAAGTTAAGTAAAACATAACAAGATAATAAAGGTATTTAAGCATGAGCATAAATAAAATAATTCATTAAAAATTTCCTTATGCTCTCTCTTTCATAAAAATTGTGTTTAAATTCTTAACTTTGACTTTTCTCTCCCCTTTTGACATAAATCAAAAATAATAAACAGAAAGGATGTTGTTTTACATGTAAAAAAAAATATTTATTTTATTTAACTTTAAGGTCCCCCTGAAGGGTAACACTTAAAAAAAACTTAGCTAATTTTTAAGCGTTTGAAAGTGAGTCAACCTTTTTTAAAAAAAAAATTTAGCTAAACGTAGTTTTTGAAAATAAGTGCTTTGAAACACATTTAGCTAATTTAGAAGTATTTTGAAAATTCTTAGCTTTTTTCCAAAAAAAAATAACTTAGCTAAATTTTAGCTTTGAAAATAATTATTTTGTCAAATACTTAGCTTTTAAAAGAAGTTGATAAGAACTTAGCTTTATAAAGGTTTTAAAAAAGACTTAGTTAAAAGTACTCAGTTTAAAAATGATTTTGATTAAAGCTTAGTTTAAAATTTTGATAAAAACTAAGTTAAGTGCTTAGCTTTTAAAAAACTTTTAATAAAAATATTTTTAGCTTTAAAAATATTGTGATAAAAACTTCAGCTTTTAAAAATATTTTGAGAAAAACTTAACTTAAAATAAAACTTTAGCTTTAAACATATTTTGATAAAAATACCTAGTTAAGTAAAAGAACTCTTTTGAAAAATACTTAAAAATACTTTATCCAAAACTTAGTTTCTGTCTTTTCAAAAATAATTTATTTTCCCTTTCAAAAATAGTTTTAACATTAAACTTCCTCTTTCACTCTCCCTTAATTAATGCCAAAGAAATTTAATTTAGTAATTTTAGTTTGGGAATTCTAGAGTCCAAGCATGTTAATCAAAAATATAAAAGTTATTATTTATTTTCCTGATTTTTCATCTCACTCATTCTATGTTATCAAGTATATTCAACTTATGAGTGTGTGTAAGATGGTTTTGTGTTTAATTGAATTTATTCAATTAAGTTAAGTTATGAATTGATTAGACTTTAATAAATGAATACAATTTATTAATAAAGATGTATTAATTAAGATTAACTTAGATTTATTAGGATTTATTAAAATTAAATTAGATTTATTAAAGTAGATTAGATTTATTAAAATTAAATTAGATTTATTAAAATAGATTAGATTTATTAAGATTTATTAATATTAAATTAGATTTATTAAAATTAGATTATAGTTATTAAGATTTATTAATATTAAATTAGATTTATTAAAATTAGATTTATTAAAATTAATTAATTCTAAATTTTACTTAAGTCTATCTCATCTTTTTCTAAATTATCAATCAGGGAACCTTATAGATTTTTATAAGATGGTTAATTTTATCTTTGATTTAGATTATCATCCAAGAATTGATTTACATTTGAGTTAGACTCAGATTTTACAATCAGTCAATTAAATACTCATTTCAAAGATTGGCTTCCAAGATGTGGCGAGGCACTAGGCCTTCTTGAGTATGGGATCATCCACCATTTCTAAACAAAGCATTTCAAAGAAATTGGTGTTGGTGCAATATCCCTCAGGTCAAGGTTGACCTGGGTAACCAAGCTGAGTCTTGGTTTGGGTTTAGATGTTTGACAATAAGATATTGATTGAAGAAGAGTCAAGTAGGTCAAGGTTGACTGGATACTTGACTGGGAAGTCCTAACTGGGATGTTAGGCAAAATGAAAGTCCTGGTGAGTGAAGCCAGGCAGAAGGAAGTCCTAGTGAGTGAAGCTAGGCAGATGAAAATCCTGGTGAGTGAAGCCAGGTGAAAGTCCTAGTGAGTGAAGCTAGGCAGATGGAAATCCTGGTGAGTGAAGCCAGGTGAAAGTCCTAGTGAGTGAAGCTAGGCAGAGTGAAAACCCTAGTGAGTGAAGCTAGGTGAAAGTCCTAGTGAGTGAAGCTAGGCAGATGGAAAACCCTAGTGAGTGAAGCTAGGTGAAAGTCCCGTGAGTGAAGCTAGGCAGGAAAATCCAGATGGATCGAGGATGATCGGACATCCGGTTGGGAAGTCAAGTAGGTCAAAGGATTGATTGGATACTTGGCATGAAAGAAAAGTCCAAGTAGGTCAAAGGTTGACCGATACTTGGCAGAGAGAAAAGTCCAAGTGGGTCAAAGGATTGACCGGACACTTGGTAAGGAGTCCTAGCGGTCAAGGGAGTGACTAGATGCTAGGCATGACATACCAACAGTCAAGGTTGACCGGATGTTGGTTTGGAGGTTTAGGACTTGGTTTTGGACAAAACCAAGTCTTTGGATCGTCGATGGATCGATCCGGGCTCTGATCGTCGATGGATCGATCCGCACTGTCAATGACGAAGCTTATGGATGGATCCGTGGATCGATCCAGAGGTCCCAATCGATCAGTGGATCGATTGGGACGCGGCTGCTTCGCGCGATAAGCGCTGGATCGATCCGTGGATCGATCCAGGCGCGTTTCCAGAGCACAGAGGCGCTCTGGATCGATCCGTGGATCGATCCAAAGCCTCCCCGATCGATTGGGAACATTCGAATCGATCGGGATCCGACCGTTAACATCGTTTATAGCTGCAGGCGTTCGATGGCTGCGGCATCCTTTTCACCGATTCACTCCAGAGCTCTCGCCTACTCCTCCACAGCGCTCTCAAAGATCAGGTCGCCAGTTCTTGAAGGATCTTGGAAGCTTTCCAAGTCAAGAGGCGGATCAAAGGCAAGAAGAGAAGCTAGGGTTAGGGTTTTCTGTACTCATTGTAAGCTTTGCGCTTGTATTTTGTTTCCCTTTCCTTTCTTCTTGTACTGAGAGTCTTGTAGGGCTTCTCCGCCCTCGGTAGTTACCGAAAAGGAGTGTTTTCATAGTGGAGGGTGCGTGCGTGGTGTGGATCCTTGGACTAGTCACCTCTTGTGAGGTGGATACCAAGTAAACCAACCGTGTTAGCGTTGTTGCATTTGTTTCTGTATTTTCCGCTGCATATTCTTGAAGAAACAAGCAACGCCAATCAACGCCGAGCACCGAGAGAACGCGACTAGCTACTTTTGGTCCTAACAAGTGGTATCAGAGCGAGGCCGCTCTTCACCGGAATCATCGCCGGAAGGGTCAAGCATAACAACAAAAGCTAGAGGGTGAAGAAGTTGGAGCAAATTCATCAAAGTCAAAGAATTCAAGAAGCTCAACTTCACGATGCAATTCCAAGATGGACTTGGATTTGATACAAGGGTGGCTCCACCATACACTTCTACGAGTTTCGATTCTTGGAAATCAAGAATCGAAAATTTTCTTATGATGGAGATAGAGCAATGGTTTGCTCTAATGGAAGGCTTCAAAGCTCCAACAAACTCCAAGGGCAAGCTTCTAAAGAAAAGCAGATGGAGCTCAGAGCAAATTCAAAGGGGCGAGGCAAATGACAAAGTGACCAAGCTTCTGGTCAACTTATTGCCTAGCCACATCTTGGCTCGAGTTGGAGAATTCGAAGATGCCAAGGAGCTTTGGAGCAAATTGGCCAAGCTTCATGAAGAGATCCCCTCCACTGTACAAGATCATGAAGAATCCAAAGAGGGTGACTCTATGGAGCAAGACCAAAAGGAGGATTCCGAGGTTGAGAGATACTCAACCTCCGAAGAAGAAATCCAAGAAGCTTCATCCTCAAGGGAATGCACCGAAGGGAACAAGGAGGGAGCATACTCCTTGTTTCATATTCAAGATGATGAAGCCTCCACCTCTAGGATTGAGGGGGAGCAATCCTTGGTGACGCCGGATCAAGAGGAAGGAGAAGCTTCTACATCCGGGTCAAGAGACGAAGAGGAGGAAGTAGATTCTACCTCCACAAGTCAAGAAAAATCAAATGGAGGAGAATCAAGGTCCGATCAAGAGGAAGCTTCTACCTCCGGATCCAAAGAAAAAGATGCCACCCCTGCAAGCAAAGGTATAAATATTTCAATTAATAATAAAAATCATATAATATGTTTTGAGTGTAGGGAACATGGGCACTATAAGAGCAAATGTCCCAACTTGGCCAAGAAGAAGGGCCAAATGGCACAAAAGGGCAAGGAGAAGCTCAAGGAGACCACCCCCGGGACAAAGAAGAGCAAGGAGCACATTGTGTGCTTCTTGTGTCAACAAAAAGGGCATTACCGAAGTCAATGCCCCAAGGGGAAGAAGATGGTCAAGGCTCAAGGAGGCACTAGTCAAGGGGGAGCCTCCAAGGTAAAGAAGAAGGTAACATTTATTGAGCCTACTCCTTTACATTATGGTAAAAAGCATGATAGTTCTAATTTTTATCATTTTAATGCGATTTACCATAAGAATAGGAAGCATGAGGGCTTTAAGGAAAAGCATGTGGCCCTACATGCCAAAACTACTACACCTAAGGCTAGGAATGTAGGTAAAAGTCTAGGCAAGAACTCTAAGGATTGTAGCTACAAGCCTAGAAACAAAAATGCTCATGAACTTAATGGAAAACCAAAAACTAAGGACTTAGTGATGGAAAATCAAGTCTTGAGGTCAAGACTTGATAAAATGGAAAAGACCCTAAGAAGGATGGAAAATATCCTATTAGGCCAAAATGAGCATAGCCTAGGTCTAGGAGCACAAAGGTCATCCAATGGTCATAGAGGTTTGGGATACAAACCCAAAGCTAAAAAGGATGTGCCTAGTTATCATAGGGTTCCATATAGCTATGGAACAAACCCTAAGTCTAGAGGTCAAGTCAAAGATACAAGGGAAGATATCCCTAGAAGTATCTTTGCAACCAAAGTGACTAAGACTTCTAAGAAGTCTAAGAAAGTCACTAACAAGGTCACAAGAGAGGCTATCCCTAGAGTTGACCTAGAAAATGTGACCAAGGCTTCTAAGAAGCCCAACAAGGTCACTAGGAAGGTATCTAGGGAAGTTATCCCTAGTGAGTACCTAGAGCATCCAAGGAGCACCAATAGGTGTTGGGTTCCTAGGAGCATCTTCTCTACCCCATAGATGGGTTAGAGAGTGTCAACTCCGATTAGAAGGGTAGTTAACCCAACTTTGAGGAAATTGACACTCAAGGAGCATTTTCAAGGTTTTGTTAACCTTTGAAAATGAAATGGAATTATTATTTACTCCTTGAAAGAGTAAAATGTGCCTAATGGTGGAAAATTGATTTTATCTTAAAAAGGCATAAATTGGGAAAACCTAGAGAAATACCAAGTTGGGATTTTGGTATTCTCTTAGAAATTTTAAGGCACTCCGGGCCTTGATTTATGTGATTACTCTTGAGGAAAAATGGAATATGCCAACATTTGAGGATAAGCTTAATTTCAATTGGCATAAATTAATCAAGAGAATTAGAAATGCCCATTTAGGTTTTGGCCTTCTCTTGAAGCACTTTGGGCAATCTAGGGTTTAAGTTTTAGGATTAGCTAAGATTAACGATACTTAGATAGTTAATCTAGGTATATTTTATTTATGCTAAACCTTGCCATGATTGTTTGCTCATAATATGCCATGACATCATATTTTATCTTATTTGTATTTTGCATTCATGACTTATCATGAAAAATATAAAAATACCATGTCATGCCATACATACATCATGTAGTTATAGGAATCTTTCTTTTGAAAGCTATTTTATTTTGATGTATGTCATAACATTATCATGCATTATGTTTATTTCCTTAAAAATTAAGGACATATGGCATTAGTTAAACAAGTGGCATTTGTTTACAACAAGTGGAATAAACAAGTGACATTTGTTTAACAAGTAAATCAACAAGTAACATCCTTTGTGGATGTCTACCTCTCAAAATGCCTAGATAGATATGCATGATCCTAGAATAGGGCAAAACCAAATCTTACATCTCACAAAGACCTATAAGATGACTTGTATGTGTTTTAGTGCACATTAGATACAAGTGAGATGTTAGGATGATGAACAAAACTCAAGATGTTGATTTAGTGCATTCTTTTGAGTTTAAGTTCATCAAAACACATAGTTATGTGTTTTCCCATCATTGGGAAAGCTAATGTACAAGTCATGTGCATTATGCCCAAGGAACATGATGGGATATTGGTTTTGAAAATGTTTTAAAATGTTTTGGAAAACCTTGGTGAAGGTTATCTTTGATAGTAATCACCATTGAATAGTTAGACACAAACTTGAAGAAAACACTAAAGTTTTTGCAAGTTTTCAAGTTTGTGTCAATCTTTGAAAATATGATGTATTTTCAGAAAGCTATTTTTCCATGATTAAGTATGCCCTAAATAATGTCTACACGAAATTTCATAATTTTTGGATTTTGTAGAATTTTCTAGGGGTTTAAGTTGACTGAAATGGAATTTCAGCAACTATCGACTCGATCGATCCATGGATCGATTGGAGTTCCATGAATCGATCCATGGATCGATTCAAGCAATTCATCGCGAGCAGGAGCTCGCTGGATCGATCAGCCGATCGATCCGAGAGTCTGAATCGATCCGTGGATCGATTGAGAAAGGTTCAATCGATTGGAACCCAACTCCAATCGATCCAAGTTGCTGATTTTGGTGGGAAGGCTGATTTCAGCATCTTTGAACCTCTTTGAGTCTAGGTAACCATTTCACAACCCTTAAATACATTTGTATACATACAAAGGGTGTTTTCATGTTGAAAACAAGGATGGATTGGTTAACGAAGACTAAGTAGAAGTTTAGGTTGAGGTTGTTTCAAATTTTGAATATTTGAACCTCAAAACTTCCAAATTTGGGTTTCCTAATGTTTTAGGGATTCCAAGTCATTGTTGGTGCAATGACAGAAGTTACCACCATGTCTTTAGGGGGAGGGACTCTTTAAAGACATGAAAGTTATTTTTCATGAACCTTGGAAGGTGGTTAACCTTCTGTTGTGAACTTGCTCAAGGTTGAGCATTTAAACTTGAAATGGGGAGAAATGGGGAGTGGATATCCTCATTATTTCAAGTGGACACTCATGTGGTAGATAATGCTCAAGGTTGGGTAGTTGTCTACATTGAGGGAGAAGTTAAGGATAAATGAAGGGTATGGGACCTTCATTATCGTGTTGATCACAACGAGTGATGTTGTGAACAACGATGAGCAACTCTTCAGGGGGAGAGTCTTCAACAAATGGATTTGTTGAAGTGTGCCCAGAATTGGAGCATAGGTTGATGTGTGTCCAACGATGGGTTGATGTGTGCCAATAGGGGGAGAATGTATGGTTAAGCTTAGTCCTTCATTACCTATGGGAAGGTCATAGGGGGAGAATGAAAGGACTCATGAAAGGGAGTAAGTTAGGCTTTCATTACCTAGAGGGAGTTTGCCCTCTTAGGAGGAGAATGAAGAGCTTAATTTATGCTTTCATTACCTAGTGGCATGAAGAAGGAGGCTATGGGATTAGCCTAACTTACATATGAGATTGTAAGTGTTATTGTGGTATTGTCAAACATCAAAAGGGGAGATTGTTGGTGCAATATCCCTCGGGTCAAGGTTGGCACAGGTAACCAAGGTGAGTCTTGGTTTAGGTTTAGATGTTTGACAATAAGATATTGATTGAAGAAGAGTCAAGTAGGTCAAGGTTGACTGGATACTTGACTGGGAAGTCCTAACTGGGATGTTAGGCAAAATGAAAGTCCTGGTGAGTGAAGCCAGGCAGAAGAAAAGTCCTGGTGAGTGAAGCCAGGCAGAAGGAAGTCCTAGTGAGTGAAGCTAGGCGGATGAAAATCCTGGTGAGAAGCCGGTGAAAGTCCTAGTGGTGAAGCTAGGCGGATGGAAATTCCGGTGAGTGAAGCCGGTGAAAGTCCTAGTGGTGAAGCTAGGCGGTGAAAACCCTAGTGAGTGAAGCTGGGTGAAAGTCCTAGTGGTGAAGCTAGGCGGATGGAAAACCCTAGTGAGTGAAGCTAGGTGAAAGTCACGGTGAGTGAAGCCGGGCAGGAAAAACCAGATGGATCAAGGATGATCGGACATCTGTTGGGAAGTCAAGTAGGTCAAAGGATTGACTGGATACTTGGCATGAAAGAAAAGTCCAAGTAGGTCAAAGGGATTGACTGGATACTTGGCACAGAGAAAAGTCCAAGTGGGTCAAAGGGATTGACCGGACACTTGGTAAGGGAGTCCTAGCAGGTCAAGGGAGTGACTAGATGCTAGGCATGACATACCAACAGGTCAAGGTTGACCGGATGTTGGTTTGGAGGTTTAGGACTTGGTTTTGGACAAAAACCAAGTGCTGGATCGATCAGTGGATCGATCCAGGCTCTGGATCGATCAGTGGATCGATCCGGAGCTTCTGGATCGATCCGTGGATCGATCCAGAGGTCCCAATCGATCAGTGGATCGATTGGGACGCGGCTGCTTCGCGCGATAAGCGCTGGATCGATCCGTGGATCGATCCAGGCGCGTTTCCAGAGCACAGAGGCGCTCTGGATCGATCCGTGGATCGATCCAAAGCCTCCCCGATCGATTGGGAACATTCGAATCGATCGGGATCCGACCGTTGACATCGTTTATAGCTGCAGGCGTTCGATGGCTGCGGCATCCTTTTCACCGATTCACTCCAGAGCTCTCGCCTACTCCTCCACAGCGCTCTCAAAGATCAGGTCGCCAGTTCTTGAAGGATCTTGGAAGCTTTCCAAGTCAAGAGGCGGATCAAAGGCAAGAAGAGAAGCTAGGGTTAGGGTTTTCTGTACTCATTGTAAGCTTTGCGCTTGTATTTTGTTTCCCTTTCCTTTCTTCTTGTACTGAGAGTCTTGTAGGGCTTCTCCGCCCTCGGTAGTTACCGAAAAGGAGTGTTTTCATAGTGGAGGGTGCGTGCGTGGTGTGGATCCTTGGACTAGTCACCTCTTGTGAGGTGGATACCAAGTAAACCAACCGTGTTAGCGTTGTTGCATTTGTTTCTGTATTTTCCGCTGCATATTCTTGAAGAAACAAGCAACGCCGAGCACCGAGAGAACGCGACGAGCTATTCACCCCCCCCCCCTCTAGCTACTTTTGGTCCTAACAAGTGGTATCAGAGCGAGGCCGCTCTTCACCGGAATCATCGTCGGAAGGGTCAAGCATAACAACAAAAGCTAGAGGGTGAAGAAGTTGGAGCAAATTCATCAAAGTCAAAGAATTCAAGAAGCTCAACTTCACGATGCAATTCCAAGATGGACTTGGATTTGATACAAGGGTGGCTCCACCATACACTTCTACGAGTTTCGATTCTTGGAAATCAAGAATCGAAAATTTTCTTATGATGGAGATAGAGCAATGGTTTGCTCTAATGGAAGGCTTCAAAGCTCCAACAAACTCCAAGGGCAAGCTTCTAAAGAAAAGCAGATGGAGCTCAGAGCAAATTCAAAGGGGCGAGGCAAATGACAAAGTGACCAAGCTTCTGGTCAACTTATTGCCTAGCCACATCTTGGCTCGAGTTGGAGAATTCGAAGATGCCAAGGAGCTTTGGAGCAAATTGGCCAAGCTTCATGAAGAGATCCCCTCCACTGTACAAGATCATGAAGAATCCAAAGAGGGTGACTCTATGGAGCAAGACCAAAAGGAGGATTCCGAGGTTGAGAGATACTCAACCTCCGAAGAAGAGGAAATCCAAGAAGCTTCATCCTCAAGGGAATGCACCGAAGGGAACAAGGAGGGAGCATACTCCTTGTTTCATATTCAAGATGATGAAGCCTCCACCTCTAGGATTGAGGGGGAGCAATCCTTGGTGACGCCGGATCAAGAGGAAGGAGAAGCTTCTACATCCGGGTCAAGAGACGAAGAGGAGGAAGTAGATTCTACCTCCACAAGTCAAGAAAAATCAAATGGAGGAGAATCAAGGTCCGATCAAGAGGAAGCTTCTACCTCCGGATCCAAAGAAAAAGATGCCACCCCTGCAAGCAAAGGTATAAATATTTCAATTAATAATAAAAATCATATAATATGTTTTGAGTGTAGGGAACATGGGCACTATAAGAGCAAATGTCCCAACTTGGCCAAGAAGAAGGGCCAAATGACACAAAAGGGCAAGGAGAAGCTCAAGGAGACCACCCCCGGGACAAAGAAGAGCAAGGAGCACATTGTGTGCTTCTTGTGTCAACAAAAAGGGCATTACCGAAGTCAATGCCCCAAGGGGAAGAAGATGGTCAAGGCTCAAGGAGGCACTAGTCAAGGGGGAGCCTCCAAGGTAAAGAAGAAGGTAACATTTATTGAGCCTACTCCTTTACATTATGGTAAAAAGCATGATAGTTCTAATTTTTATCATTTTAATGCGATTTACCATAAGAATAGGAAGCATGAGGGCTTTAAGGAAAAACATGTGGCCCTACATGCCAAAACTACTACACCTAAGGCTAGGAATGTAGGTAAAAGTCTAGGCAAGAACTCTAAGGATTGTAGCTACAAGCCTAGAAACAAAAATGCTCATGAACTTAATGGAAAACCAAAAACTAAGGACTTAGTGATGGAAAATCAAGTCTTGAGGTCAAGACTTGATAAAATGGAAAAGACCCTAAGAAGGATGGAAAATATCCTATTAGGCCAAAATGAGCATAGCCTAGGTCTAGGAGCACAAAGGTCATCCAATGGTCATAGAGGTTTGGGATACAAACCCAAAGCTAAAAAGGATGTGCCTAGTTATCATAGGGTTCCATATAGCTATGGAACAAACCCTAAGTCTAGAGGTCAAGTCCAAGATACAAGGGAAGATATCCCTAGAAGTATCTTTGCAACCAAAGTGACTAAGACTTCTAAGAAGTCTAAGAAAGTCACTAACAAGGTCACAAGAGAGGCTATCCCTAGAGTTGACCTAGAAAATGTGACCAAGGCTTCTAAGAAGCTCAACAAGGTCACTAGGAAGGTATCTAGGGAAGTTATCCCTAGTGAGTACCTAGAGCATCCAAGGAGCACCAATAGGTGTTGGGTTCCTAGGAGCATCTTCTCTACCCCATAGATGGGTTAGAGAGTGTCAACTCCGATTAGAAGGGTAGTTAACCCAACTTTGAGGAAATTGACACTCAAGGAGCATTTTCAAGGTTTTTGTTAACCTTTGAAAATGAAATGGAATTATTATTTACTCCTTGAAAGAGTAAAATGTGCCTAATGGTGGAAAATTGATTTTATCTTAAAAAGGCATAAATTGGGAAAACCTAGAGAAATACCAAGTTGGGATTTTGGTATTCTCTTAGAAATTTTAAGGCACTCCGGGCCTTGATTTATGTGATTACTCTTGAGGAAAAATGGAATATGCCAACATTTGAGGATAAGCTTAATTTCAATTGGCATAAATTAATCAAGAGAATTAGAAATGCCCATTTAGGTTTTGGCCTTCTCTTGAAGCACTTTGGGCAATCTAGGGTTTAAGTTTTAGGATTAGCTAAGATTAACGATACTTAGATAGTTAATCTAGGTATATTTTATTTATGCTAAACCTTGCCATGATTGTTTGCTCATAATATGCCATGACATCATATTTTTATCTTATTTGTATTTTGCATTCATGACTTATCATGAAAAATATAAAAATACCATGTCATGCCATACATACATCATGTAGTTATAGGAATCTTTCTTTTGAAAGCTATTTTATTTTGATGTATGTCATAACATTATCATGCATTATGTTTATTTCCTTAAAAAATTAAGGACATATGGCATTAGTTAAACAAGTGGCATTTGTTTACAACAAGTGGAATAAACAAGTGACATTTGTTTAACAAGTAAATCAACAAGTAACATCCTTTGTGGATGTCTACCTCTCAAAATGCCTAGATAGATATGCATGATCCCTAGAATAGGGCAAAACCAAAATCTTACATCTCACAAAGACCTATAAGATGACTTGTATGTGTTTCAGTGCACATTAGATACAAGTGAGATGTTAGGATGATGAACAAAACTCAAGATGTTGATTTAGTGCATTCTTTTGAGTTTTAAGTTCATCAAAACACATAGTTATGTGTTTTCCCATCATTGGGAAAGCTAATGTACAAGTCATGTGCATTATGCCCAAGGAACATGATGGGATATTGGTTTTGAAAATGTTTTTAAAATGTTTTTGGAAAACCTTGGTGAAGGTTATCTTTTGATAGTAATCACCATTGAATAGTTAGACACAAACTTGAAGAAAAACACTAAAGTTTTTGCAAGTTTTCAAGTTTGTGTCAATCTTTGAAAATATGATGTATTTTCATAGAAAGCTATTTTTCCATGATTAAGTATGCCCTAAATAATGTCTACACGAAATTTCATAATTTTTGGATTTTTGTAGAATTTTCTAGGGGTTTCTGAAGTTGACTGAAATGGAATTTCAGCAACTATCAGAGCTCCGATCGATCCATGGATCGATTGGAGTTCCATGAATCGATCCATGGATCGATTCAAACGGCAATTCCCGCGAGCAGAAGCTCGCTGGATCGATCAGCCGATCGATCCAGGGAGTCTGAATCGATCAGTGGATCGATTCAGAAAGGTTCAATCGATTGGAACCCAACTCCAATCGATCCAAGTTGCTGATTTTGGCTGGGAAGGCCTGATTTCAGCATCTTTGAACCTATTTTAGTCTAGGTAACCATTCCAAACCCCTTAAATACATTTGTATACATACAAAGGGTGTTTTCATGTTGAAAACAAGGATGGATTGGTTAACGAAGACTAAGTAGAAGTTTAGGTTGAGGTTGTTTCAAATTTTGAATATTTGAACCTCAAAACTTCCAAATTTGGGTTTCCTAATGTTTTAGGGATTCCAAGTCATTGTTGGTGCAATGACAGAAGTTACCACCATGTCTTTAGGGGGAGGGACTCTTTAAAGACATGAAAATTATTTTTCATGAACCTTGGAAGGTGGTTAACCTTCTGTTGTGAACTTGCTCAAGGTTGAGCATTTAAACTTGAAATGGGGAGAAATGGGGGGTGGATATCCTCATTATTTCAAGTGGACACTCATGTGGTAGATAATGCTCAAGGTTGGGTAGTTGTCTACATTGAGGAGAAGTTAAGGATAAATGAAGGGTATGGGACCTTCATTATCGTGTTGATCACAACGAGTGATGTTGTGAACAACGATGAGCAACTCTTCAGGGGGAGAGTCTTCAACAAATGGATTTGTTGAAGTGTGCCCAGAATTGGAGCATAGGTTGATGTGTGTCCAACGATGGGTTGATGTGTGCCAATAGGGGGAGAATGTATGGTTAAGTTTAGGCCTTCATTACCTATGGGAAGGTCATAGGGGGAGAATGAAAGGACTCATGAAAGGGAGTAAGTTAGACTTTCATTACCTAGAGGGAGTTTGCCCTCTTAGGGGGAGAATGAAGAGCTTAATTTATGCTTTCATTACCTAGTGGCATGAAGAAGAAGGCTATGGGATTAGCCTAACTTACATATGAGATTGTAAGTGTTATTGTGGTATTGTCAAACATCAAAAAGGGGGAGATTGTTGGTGCAATATCCCTCAGGTCAAGGTTGGCCTGGGTAACCAAGCTGAGTCTTGGTTTGGGTTTAGATGTTTGACAATAAGATATTGATTGAAGAAGAGTCAAGTAGGTCAAGGTTGACTGGATACTTGACTGGGAAGTCCTAACTGGGATGTTAGGCAAAATGAAAGTCCTGGTGAGTGAAGCCAGGCAGAAGAAAAGTCCTGGTGAGTGAAGCCAGGCAGAAGGAAGTCCTAGTGAGTGAAGCTAGGCAGATGAAAATCCTGGTGAGTGAAGCCAGGTGAAAGTCCTAGTGAGTGAAGCTAGGCAGATGGAAATCCTGGTGAGTGAAGCCAGGTGAAAGTCCTAGTGAGTGAAGCTAGGCAGAGTGAAAACCCTAGTGAGTGAAGCTAGGTGAAAGTCCTAGTGAGTGAAGCTAGGCAGATGGAAAACCCTAGTGAGTGAAGCTAGGTGAAAGTCCTGGTGAGTGAAGCCAGGCAAGGGAAAATCCAGATGGATCAAGGATGATCGGACATCTGGTGCTGGGAAGTCCAAGTAGGTCAAAGGATTGACTGGATACTTGGCATGAAAGAAAAGTCCAAGTAGGTCAAAGGGATTGACCGGATACTTGGCACAGAGAAAAGTCCAAGTGGGTCAAAGGGATTGACCGGACACTTGGTAAGGGAGTCCTAGCAGGTCAAGGAAGTGACTAGATGCTAGGCATGACATACCAACAGGTCAAGGTTGACCGGATGTTGGTTTGGAGGTTTAGGACTTGGTTTTGGACAAAAACCAAGTGCTGGATCGATCAGTGGATCGATCCAGGCTCTGGATCGATCAGTGGATCGATCCAGACCTGTCCCAGCGAACAGAGAGCTTCTGGATCGATCCGTGGATCGATCCAGAGGTCCCAATCGATCAGTGGATCGATTGGGACGCGGCTGCTTCGCGCGATAAGCGCTGGATCGATCCGTGGATCGATCCAGGCGCGTTTCCAGAGCACAGAGGCGCTCTGGATCGATCCGTGGATCGATCCAAAGCCTCCCCGATCGATTGGGAACATTCGAATCGATCGGGATCCGACCGTTGACATCGTTAAAGGTCGCAGCGTTCATGGCTGCGGCATCGCTTCTCCGATTCACTCCAGATTACTCGCCAGTTCCTCCACAGCGCTCTCAAAGATCAGATCGCCAGTTCTTGAAGGATCTTGGAAGCTTTCCAAGTCAAGAGGCGGATCAAAGGCAAGAAGAGAAGCTAGGGTTAGGGTTTTCTGTACTCATTGTAAGCTTTGCGCTTGTATTTTGTTTCCCTTTCCTTTCTTCTTGTACTGAGAGTCTTGTAGGGCTTCTCCGCCCTCGGTAGTTACCGAAAAGGAGTGTTTTCATAGTGGAGGGTGCGTGCGTGGTGTGGATCCTTGGACTAGTCACCTCTTGTGAGGTGGATACCAAGTAAACCAACCGTGTTAGCGTTGTTGCATTTGTTTCTGTATTTTCCGCTGCATATTCTTGAAGAAACAAGCAACGCCAAGCAACGCCGAGCACCGAGAGAACGCGACGAGCTATTCCCCCCCCCCCCCCCCCCTCTAGCTACTTTTGGTCCTAACAATTGGATGTTTAATTTTCTTTTTGGAACCCTAGGTCTAACTAGTCAAGTGTAAATCACGCCTAGGTCCTTATCTAGCATAATCTAAGCATGTATAATAAAGGCAGTAAAACAAGCATCAAACAAATTTATTTATCGATAAAGATGGTCTTTCTATTGGCTCCCCCTGGATCATAGCCTTGATAGGGTCTATCAAGGTAATAGACCTGATCCTTGGGGATCCAATATTGATCAAATCTAACTTGATTAACCAAGTTTGACTTGGGGACCCATGCTTGGATTGTTTTTCTATTAGTTCTATTTACAAGTGATAAATAAGACTTGTATTTTTGTTTAGCCTTAAATCTATGTCCGGATCTGTTGTATACGACTCTTTATTTTCCAAGAATCAGATCAAGATTCTTGGAACCCAAGGTAAACCGTTCCAACATGTCCTTAAGTTCTTTAACTTGAGTTTTCAAATTGGAATTTTCTTCCTCAAGTTGTTGGACATGAGTTGAACTTCCATTTTGAACTAGTTCAGTCAAAGAACTTAGTTTAGTCTCCTCCTTAAGGAGTGTTACCTCCTTTTGGAGTGACCTGACCTAGATGTTGGATTTGGCTAACTTATGCATAAGATAATTAACTAAATTATACAGTTTAGTTATCTGAGAAGTATTTATAGTGGGGTTAGGCCCTTCGGAAATAGATACAGATCCGTGACTTCTCTCGGACTTTGTTTCCGACTCGCTCTTAGTTTCTGATTCGTCGACTTGTTCCCGAGCCATGAGTGCAAGGAAGTTCATCTATTCGAGCTCTTCATCAGAATCTTTGGAGGAAGACTCATCCCACGTCGCCTGCAGTGTTTCCTTCTTCTTTTGCTTCTTTGCTTCCTTTGGATTCGAACAGTTGGCTTTGATATATCCCTTCTTGTTGCAGCCGTAGCAGGTTACCTCGGTCTTCATTTTTGGACTTGCTTGCACCATCTTGGACTGAATCACCTTCTTGATGTCCTTCTTGGTGAATCCCTTTTTCTTCTTGTAGAGTTTTCGTACCAAATTCACTAGCTCGACTGTGATTTCATCGCCGTCTTCATCTGAGTCCGGCTCTTCTTTGGACTCGGGTTCAGTTCTGTGCTTTGCTTTTGCTTCCCGCGTTCTGCTCGTACCTACAATTAAAGCAATACCTTTCTCGGCCATAGGTGTATTAGTTTGTTCATGTAATTAAAACCCAGAAAATAATTCATCTAATCTAATAGAGGTAAGGTCCTTAGAGACCTTGTAAGCATCTACCATTGATGCCCACAAGGTGTTCCTAGAGAATGCATTTAATGTATACCTGATAATGTCGCGATTTTTCACCTTCTGTCCGATTGCGTGGAGACTAATGAGAAGGTCTTGGATGCGTGCGTGTAGTTGATTCGTAGATTCACCATCCTGCATTTTTATGTTATACAATTTATTTAAAATTAAATCTCTTTTACTTACTTTCATGTCGGAAGTTCTCTCGTGGAGCTCGATCAATTTTTCTCATAGTTCTTTCATGCTTGAGAATGGGTCTATTCGATTTAGCTCCTCCTTTGTTAAACCACATTGAAGAGTACATGTCGCTTTAGAGTTGGCCTCGACCTTCTTTATCAGACTTGCACCCCAGTTCTCACAAGATACTGGTTTTCTAGTGTCATCTAGTGGGAGTGAGATGTCAGTTTTGATGATCATCCACATCTCGAGTTAGGTTTGGAGGTAGTACTCCATTCGCCCTTTCCAGTAGCCAAAATCTTCGACGGAGAAGAGAGGCGGGTGAGCTGTGCTGAAGCCTTCTTGGTGGGCCATTTAAAAATCTAGCACAATAGAAAAAATAAGAAAACTTATTTCAAGACTTGGTCTTGGATTAGTAGTGTGGGATAATGAATTTAAAAATGTGAGCTCGAGTGGTATTTCACCAACTTTGAGAAATAAAAGAACTTGATCAAAAAAAATAGAACGAAAGGCGGTAATTTCTACCGATTCTGATTGACTTCGAAAAATTAAAAATACCACGAAAAAATTGCTTGAATGATGGTTTCATCGATTCGAAGCGACCCCGCTCTGATATCAATTGTAGGATCGAAAAGCGCTAGAGGGGAGGGGGGTGAATAGCACTCGTGGCTTTCATTTTCGTTTCGAGTAAACTCAAAGTAAATATACAACGAAAAAGTAAAACATACGGAAGTAATGCTAACACTTTTGGTTACTTGGTTCAGAGCCTGTGGCGATTCCTATTCCAAGGCCCGCTATCGTTGATTGCTTTCGTTGGGCAATCACTATAAGTTCGGAAATATTACAAAAGAATACAACAATTAAACCACTATTAAATATTATACCGACAACAAGGAAATCTGGAATTGAAAGCTTCTGGTTGTCGAAGTAGAGTTAGGACTTCGCTGGATCACTTTGTTAGCAGCACACAGAAGAAGGATTGCAAGTATGAGTTATTCTTTGGCTGCTGCTCGAACCGGGCTTAAATAACCCGTGGAAGGCGCCTTCAGCCTCCATAGAAGGCGCCTCCAGCCTGCCAAATCCACAGCGTCGATAAGCTCCTATGTCTTCACTGCTTATCTGCACAAAGGTGCCTTCAATCTCCATGGAAGGTGCCTTCCATCAGCTGTCCAAGGCGCCTTTAGCTCCTTTGAAGGCGCCTTCGCTCGCTGCTGCGTGGATCCTTTGATCAGCGTGCTCAAGGTGCCTTCCAGCCCCATGGAGGCACCTTGAGCACTGTTCATCCGAGACAAAAGTGCCCAATTCTCTTCCTACAAAATATATTAGTTCAAGAAACCAATCGTACCCTATAAAATAAAGTTAGCATAGTATAGACATGAAAAAATAAAGCATTTGACAATCTTCAGACTGTCCGGTTCTGACTTCGGATTTCCCTGAAACCCTAGGTTGAATCGTCACCTACTGTTCCCTCTTCGGGGAACGCGTCCTCACCTACTCCTCTTATGAGAGTTTACCTATTGTCAGATCGGTCCTCCAGACCGACTGAACTTTCTGCCTAGGGTTACCGCCCTCTAGGACCTAGGGTTACCACCCCCTAGGGTTTTCCTCAGCCTAGGGTTACCGTCCCCTAAGACCTAGGGTTACCACCCCCTAGGGTTTTTCACCTGTCTAACCACAGCTAGGACTTTCTACCACTTAGGGTTACTGCCCCATAGGACCTAGGGTTACCACCCCCTAGGGTTTTCACCTGCCTAGAATCCACTAGGACTTTTCACCACCTAGGGTTACCGCCCCCTAGGACCTAAGGTTACCACCCCCTAGAGTTTTCCACCTGCCTAAAATCCACTAGGACTTTTGCCTAAGAAAACTTAGGACTTTCCTGCAAGAATTATGAATGATTTGGAAGTTGGTAACTCATTCTTTTTAAGGCATTTTGTGTTGGGATCTAGCACGCTAAACACGCTTAAGCACAACGGAAAATTAACTTGATCCTCTCCAGAAAATCCATGCGAAGGAGAAGACAATCATATACTAAATTTTACATGAGAGGTATACCTTTGTTGCGTGCCCTTCGCAATCCTGACAACAGCTTTTTCTTTGGATGCAGATCTCAGCGCGATCAAGCGTCCACGCCTCTATGGTATTCACACGAACATATCCTTCGTTCGTCACATGAACGAAGCCTTCGGAGAAGAACCACCTTCATGGTGCTAGGCGCTCATGGAGGTTCGGCCAAGAACAAAAATTGCCCAAGGAGGAAGAAGAGGGAAGATTAAGAGTCGCACTTTTCATCTCATTTTCATCTAATTTTCATCTAATTCTCATCTAATGAAAAATTCAATCAAAAAAAACCTATTTATATTCATCCCATGAATACCAAGGGTTTTTGTCTCTTTGTATTCCTCTTAATGGGTTAGATTATTATATTAGATTAATCATTAATCTAATAACCCAATAAGTCTAACTCATTAAGTATAACCTATTAATCCAATGTATCTATTTCAGATTGGACTGAATCCAATGAGTGAGTTCATTTGAGTATAACTCAATAAGTAACCCCAAAAAAGCCTAATCATTTCATAATTAACTCTTATGGTTAATTACTAACAATCTCCCACTAGCACTAGCGTCAATCACCACTAAGATAACACCAACACTTTGGATTTATCCATTATTCTTAATATCCTTAGTATTTTAGTCAAACTAAAATACTCATCTCCAAACTAATATGTTCTTTGTGTGTGACCCAATAGGCTGTCGTAACGTTGGCAATGTATCTAAATCAATATTTGCAATACATAAGCAATGAGTGACATCTAGCAATGCATCATTGCTACCCAAGTGACGAGAAAATCGAGATCCTGTTGGTTGGTCCTAGGAAGATCATACCAGTTCCACTGTACAAAATTTTGTATAAGTGTTGAACCTTTCTTAACAACCTATTGTGTTCTATAAAAATTAAATTCAGAATCGCAAACGAAACTTAACATTATTGATTCCAAATTTAACTTATCTGTTCTTGGTGGTTTAGACTTGGATCGCAAACGATACTTAACATTATTAATCCAAATCCACCCATGTTACAAATTCAATTAAATATTAATTTTAGAAATCGATTTCCAGGTTAAACATGGCGAGACACTAGGCCTTCTTGGGTATGGGAGCATCCACCACTTCCTAGACAAAGTCTTTCAATGAAATCTAATATTTAATTTCCTTATATAACCCTAGGTTTAACCAAAAGGAACAATTGAATCATAAATTTGAAAAACAAAAAAAAACACAATCTCGAATCACAAATTCAAAACCTAGAATTATATGCCTCTTGTGTTTGGAATTCATACAAAGAAAACTAGTATGATGCAAAAACAATTACTAGTTATACCTTTCTTTGTAAGCAACAACCTCTTTATAACAAATAAAATTACCTTAAGCATGTACCTACATGGCTCAATCAGATCATAGTTCTTGTGCATAATCGGCGGTTAAACCTTCTGGTAATTCGGGCTATAATACCAATTGTAGGATCGAAAAGAATTTATATATCTCCACAATGACATGATATTGTCCACTTTGGGCCTAAGCCCTCATGGATTTACTCTTGGGCTCTACCCAAAAGGTCTCATGCCAATGGAGGGTTTTACCCATTAATTATCTTGTCAACATCTCTTTATAACAAATAAAATAACCTCAAACACTGTGAATTTTGTATGCCACGATAGTGTGGACGTATACAAATCCAAACATTTGTAAGAGAGGTTTTACCCATTAATTTTATTATCTTGTCAACCTGACAAATAAAATTACCTCAAACACCGTGAATTTTGTATGTCACGATAGTGTGGACGTATACAAAATCATATATTTGTATGAGGGGGTTTTAATTTTATTATCTTGTCAACCTTTCTTTATAACAAATTAATAGTTGGCTTTCCTTCGGTCACACAAATAATAGCAGTGACTCCGATGGGGAGGATACTATTAAATACACCTAAGTGTATACCATTACTTGATACTTAGTCCATTAAATAAGATTGTGCCCCTTCCGATGGGTAAGATCACACGCTCCTAATTAATTTCCTATAACCATCCAAAATGGAAGTTTGATCTAGTGATCCGCAAACAAACTCATCCGATATGAAGGAAGGCACTCAGAGCCAACGCGCAAGTTTGTTTGCATCACTTACAAACTAGTAATGGAGACCGTGAAATTTATTTAAAAATCCCTCTCCCACTTAGTTATTTAAGGTGAGGAATTTTAACCTAGCAAGCACACATCACACACATCACAGTAAATAAAAACAATAAATATGGAAATTAATTTTCTAACTATTATAGTCTTTTCCATCACTGTCCTTCGCGTGCTACCAGCCCTAGGGTTCATGCCGTCGGGTCCATCGAGCTTCCTTTTCCGCTGTGCCTCTGGTCCTCCAATAGCACCACGCCTCGCAAGGATACGATCCGCGACAGAAAAAATAAAATTTTACATACATCGATCCTATATTCCACAAGGGAATGTACATAAATGTAAATTCCTAGGGCTAATACAACTCTTGCTGTATTAGTTGAATACAATCATGCACACACAATAAAATACCCTTGACATGTCCAAGGGTCCAATCACACACAATAAGCATAAGCCATAATAGTTGGAGTCTGCAACCACAGAGTTAGCATATCCTACTATTATCCTACCTAAATTATGTATGACATGTGCATAATTAAACTGAAAACCAAACACACAGAGGCAAACCCTAGCTTTGATACCAATTGTTGGTTGGTCTTAGAAAGATCGTACTGGTTCCACTGTATAAATTTTGTACAAGTGTCGAACCTTTTCTAACAACGTATTGTGTTCTTTAGAAATTAAATTCGGAATCGCAAACAGAACTTGACATTATTGATTCCAAATTTAACTTATCTGTCTTAATGGTTTAGACTTGGATCGCAAACGATGATTAACATTGTTGATCCAAATCCACCCATGTTATAAATTTAATTAAATATTAATTTCAGAAATCGGCTTCCAGGTTAAACATGGCGAGGTACTAGGTCTTCTTGGGTATGGGAGCATCCACCACTTCCTAGACAAAGCCTTTCAATGAAATCTAATATTTAATTTCCTTATATAACCCTAGGTTTAACCAAAAGGAACAATTGAATCACAAATTCAAAAAAAAAAAAAACACAAACTCAAATCACAAATTTGAAACCTAGAATTATATGCCTCTTGTGTTTAGAATTCATACAAAGAAAACTAGTATGATGCAGAAACAATTACTAGTTATACCTTTCTTTGTAAGCAACAACCTCTTGATCTTCTATCATATTCCTCTTCTTATCTCAGACGTTGTGTGGGCAACAATCTATCGAAATGACAATCCACCAAGCCTCCTTCTTCCTTCTTCCAAGTTTTGATCAAGCACCTTTCTCCAAGAGATAGCAAGTCTCGACCACTAACCAAGCTCCAAGGGATGCAAGAGCAAAGCCTCTTTTCTCTCCTTCTTCTCCTAGCAAGAACCGACCACCACAAGAACTCCAAGAAGGGGATGCACTGACCACTAAAGAAGAAGAGAAGAGGAGAAGAATAGGGTCGGCCACATACCAAGGAAGAGAGGAGAAAATATAGAAGATATGTTGTGAGGTGAAGGCACCTCTACCCCCTCTTTTATATTCCTTGGTCTTGACATATAAGGAAATTTAATTATAATTAAAATTCCCTTATTCTCCTTGCCATTGGATAATAAGGAAAATTTAATTAAAAATTTCTTTTAACCCTTTACATGGCCAGCCACCTCATGTGCTCCAAATAAGGCAAGTTTTAAACACAAAATTAAAGCTTTCTTATTTGTTTCCGGAAATTTTAAAATAAAAATTTCTCTTTTAATATTTCCCTTCATGGTTGGTTATAAAAGGAAATTTTATAAATTAAAATCTCTCTATTAAAACATGTGGATGATTTACAAAAAGAAAAGTTTTCTCTAAAATTAAAATCTTCCTTTCAATCTACAAATAAGGAAAGATATTAAATTTTTTCTTAATCTTTTGTAGAAATTATAAAAGGAAAGATTTAATTTTAAAACTTTCTTTTAAAATCATGAGGATGGTTTCATAAAAGGAAAGTTTTATCAAAAATTAAAATCTTCCTTTTAATTATAAATGAGGAAAGATATCAAACCTTTCACTTACTCTTTTGTAGAAAGCTAAAAAAGGAAAGATTTATAATTTTTTAAAACTCTCTTTTAAAATCATGAGGATGGTTACAAAAAAGGAAAGTTTTCTCAAAAATTAAAATTTTCCTTTTAACTATAAATAAGAAAAGATATCAAACCTTTTACTTAATCTTTTGTAGAGAGCTATAAAAGGAAAGATTTAAATTTGTAACTTTCTTTTAAAACCATGACTTCCACATATGGAAAGATTTTAAATAAAATTCATTTTATTTTATATATGGCCGACCATACCAAGCTTGGGCTCCAAGCTATGGCCGGCCATTAAACTTGGCTCAAGCCCTTGGCTTTGGCCGGCCCAAGCTTGGGCTCCAAGCTTGCTTGGCCGGCCACCTAAGGGTGGGTAGGAAGTGAGTATTTGGTGAGCATAATTCTCTATACACAAAAGGCTACGATAGGGACTGAGAGGAGGAATTGGTTTTAGTCTCCCGATGAAATTAAGCTTCCCGTGTTCGCCCCGAACACCCAACTTAATTTCATTAATAATAATTCATTCCACTAAATTATTATTATTGAACTACCGCACCAATCCCAAATTATATTTTGGGCTCCTTCTTATCATGAGTGTGTTAATCTCCCTGTGTTTAAGATGTCGAATGTCCACTAATTAAATGAGTGACTGATAACTCACTTTAATTAATTTCTTAATTCCAAGAGTAGTACCACTCAACCTTATCGTCATGTCGGACTAAGTCCACCTGCATGACAATCCTTATGAGCTCCCCTTGGGGACATTATCAACCTAGATTACTAGGACACAGATTCCTTCTATAATCAACAACACACACTATAAATAATATCATTTCTCAACTTATCGGGCTTATTAATTTATCGAGCTAAATCTCACCCTTTGATAAGTCAAAGAAATAAATACTAAGTACACATGCTTGTTATTATATTGGGATTAAGAGCACACACTTCCATAATAACAAAGGTCTTGTTCTTTTATTAAATCAGTATAAAAAGAATTTACCTTAAATGGTCCTACTCAATACACTCAGAGTGTACTAGTGTAATTTATCAGTCAAGATAAACTAATACCTAATTACACTACGACTATTCCAATGGTTTGTTCCTTTCCATCTCAGTCGTGAGCAACTGTTTATAATTTATAAAGAACTGATAACATGATCTTCTGTGTGTGACACCACATACCATGTTATCTACAATATAAATTAATCGAACAACTACACTTAACTTATAAATGTAGATATTTGACCAATATGATTCTTATTTCTAAGTAAATGTTTATACAAAAAGCTAGGCTTTTAGTATACATTCCAACAGATCCGACCTAACATTTCTGTGGCTATTATCTTGTAAGACTCAATCCTTCTATCCTTGATATCAAGATTGATCAATGAGACATAGACCGTGTCTTCCTCTTATCAATCTTTGTGTTTCTTGATCTCTAAGTAGACATACTAAACAAATAATCCCAATATCTCATATTGACTCATTTGAGTATGACCATACATTCTTGTGTCCTACTAATCAAGGGACCCACAAATATCGCTTCCGTCATATGGAAAGGATAGATCTCATCTACATTATTCACATCCCTCCACATAATTTATTGCATACCTAGTGATCGACTTTATAGTCCATCCTGTTACAGGTGACGTTTGACGATACCAAAGTATACAACTCCTTATGTAGGGAACTGTAGTGACTTCAGGTCTAAGGACTATTCATACCAATAGTCACATGAGAATGTTTATGACACTCATATAACGATCCATGAAACATCTCATGGCGGGTCAATTAAGCACATATTCTCTAATATATACTCATGTGTCAACCTGATATCTTATATCCATGACTTGTGAGATTAAGTCATCCGTTGACTTACATACTAGTCTTAACACATTAATATTATCCTTGTATATTAATGCTTGACTAGGAATAGTTTAGAGTAGCGTTCTCTACAATATCTCACTATCAATTCAACCAATTGATATATTATAGATTAGAACCTTTTACTTTAGGACATTATTATACTTATTTATTCGACACTGAACTGAAGTAAATATAATAACCATAACCTTTGTCTTCTAATGAAATAACAAAATATGATACAAAATATCCTAAGTCAATCAACTCTTGATTGCCTCTTAGGGCTTACACTAACAATCTCCTTATGTCACTAGTGTCAATCACTAAAATATCTAATATCCATTGACCTAGTGTGACCATCATGCTTCCTCGGTGCCAAAGCCTTGGTCAAAGGATCCGTAATGTTAGCATTGTCTGGTTCTCTGCATATCCTCATATCTCATATATCGATGATCCCTCGAATGAGATGGAATCGTTGTAGTATCCAATACCCAAGACCACTATTTAAGTAAAATACATACCCCAACTTTGATTTAGAATCATCCTTGTCAATTTTGGAAGTTTATACCACTGTAACCTTTTATAGCAAACTCTTCATCACTTACAAAGATCAAGAAATAATCTTGAGTTCTTCTCAAGTACTTAAGAATATTCTTGACTGCTGTTTAGTGACCTTCACTTGGATCTGACTGGTATCTGCTTGTCATGCTTAAAGCATATGAGACATCTGGGCGAGTATAAAGTACAACGTATATGATAGACCCTATAGCAGATGCATAAGGAATTTGATCCATGCGGTCCCTTTCTTCCTTAGAAGAAGGGCATTGAGTCTTCGAAAAACTCACACCATGTGACATCGGTAGAAATCCCTTCTTGGAATTTTACATGATAAAACGTTTAAGCACCTTGTCAATATATGTACTCTGGCTTAGACCAAGCCATCTCCTAGATCTATCTCTATAGATCTTGATGCCTAAAATATATGCTGCTTCACCTAAGTCCTTTATTGAGAAACAATTCTCAAGCCAAGTCTTCACTAATTGAAGAGTAGGGATATCGTTTCCAATGAAAAGTATGTAATCTACATACAATATGAGAAAGATGATTGTTCTCCCACTAACCTTCTTGTAGACACAAGGTTCATCTTCATTCTTAATGAAACCAAATATTTTGATTGCATCATCGAATTAAAGATTCCAGCTTCTAGAAGCTTGCTTTCATCCATATATGGATCTTTGTAGCTTATAAACCTTTCCAGCATTCTTCGGATCTACAAAACCCTCAAGTTGTGTTATATATACATTCTCGAGTAGATTTCCGTTAAGAAATGCAGTTTTGACATCCATATGCTAGATCTCATAATCATAGTAAGCAGCAATAGCAAGCATGATCTAAATGGACTTGAGTATCACAACTGGTGAAAAGGCTTCATCATAGGCTATACCATGAATCTGCTTGAATCCTTTAGCCACCAATCTACCTTTATAGGTATGCATATGACCATCCATGTCAGTCTTTACCTTGAAGATCCACTTACACCCAATGGGTTTGATCCCTTTAGGTGGATCAACCAAAGTCTATACGGTTAGTGTACATGGATTCCATTTCAGATTTCATGGCCTCTAGCCATTTCTCAGAATCTGGGCCCTGTACATCTTCCTGATAAGATGTAGGCTCGTTGAGACCAACTAGCACTACATCACCATTGTCAGACAAGAGAAAAGAATATCTCTCAGGTTAATGACGGGTCCTATCATATTTGCGTAGAGCTTGTGCTACTTGAACAAGTTATTGTTCCACAACTTCTTGTGGTGTAACAAAATCCTGATCCACAACATCTTGTGGTACATGTTTAATTTCCATCAAGGCATCAGTGCTACTTTGTGTATCTTAAATTTCTTCAAGATCGACTTCACCCCCACTAGTTTTTCTAGAAATAAATTCCCTTTCTAGAAATATACCAGTTCTGGTAACAAACACCTTGCCTTGTGTGGGATTATAGAAGTAATATCCCTTTATTTCCTTGGGATATCTAATAAAATAATACTTGTCTGATTTGGGTCCTAGTTTATCTGAGACTTGTCATCGAATGTAAGCCTCACAACCCCAAATCATCATGAAAGACATTTTGGGACTCTTTCCAGTCCATATTGTATATGGTGTCTTTATTATGGCCTTAGATGGACCGTGGTTAAGTGTAAAAGCGGTCGTCTCTAGAACATGCCCCCAGAAGGAAATAGGAAGATCTGTTTGACTCATCATCGAGCATACCACATCTAATAAAGTATGATTCCTCCTTTCTGATACATCATTCTATTGTGGTGTTCCAGGTGGAGTGAGTTGAGATATGATCCCACACTCAACGAGATGGTCATAAAACTCTTGGATCGAAGCATCTTAATACTTTTACCAAGTTAGTTTTGTACTTCATTCTTGAATTCTTTGAACTTTTCAAAGGATTCTGACTTGTATCTCATCAAATACACATAGTCATATCTACTGAGATCATCAGTAAAAGTAATGAAGTAATGTTAGCCTCATCTACCTGCTATTCTGAAAGGGTTACATACATCAGTATGTATGAGTCCTAACAGATCATTAGCCCTTTCGTTATGCCCACTAAATGGAGTCTTAGTCATCTTTCCTTGAAGACAAGACTTACATACCTCATATGATTCAAAATCAAATGAGTCCAAAAGTTTATCGTTATGGAGTTAGGATATGCAACTCACATTTATGTAATATAAGTGACAATGCCAGAGATTTGTTTGGTTCAAATCATTAGACTTGAACCATTTGATATTTATGTTATAGATTGGATTGCCAAAGTCTAGAACATAAAGGCCATTTATAAGAGGTGCGCTATAATAGAACATGTCATTGAAATAAATAGAACAACATTTGTCATTTATTACAAATAAAAGCCCCTTCTTGTCTAAACAAGAGACAGAGATAATGTTCTTGGCCAAGGTAGGCACATAACAACACTCTTCAAGTTCTAAAACAAGCATAGTGGGCAAAGATAAGGAATATGTTCCTACAACTATAGCAGCAACCCTTGTACCATTGCCTACTCATAGGTCTACTTTGCCCTTTGTCAATGTTCTATTTCTCTACCACTACAGATTAGTATAAATGTGAGATGCACACTCGGTATCTAATACCCGTGAAGAAGAAATAGATAGATTGACTTCTATAACATATATACCTGAGGCAGAAGTCTCACTTTTCTTCCTTTTCAGTTCCTCTAGGTATAACTTGTAGTTCCTCTTCCAGTGTATGGTCTCACCACAATGGAAGCAGGTTCGTTCTTTAATGTTAGTTAGAGCCATAGAGCCAATCATTTGATGATTGTTGTATGGACTCATTGTATCATATTCTTATATATAAAGGCATTTGATTTTTTGGTTATTATACTTACTTGTATTTGTGTCAAATAAACTAAGTATAATAGCGTCCTTGAGGAGAAGGTTCTTACCTATATCAATCGATTGGTTGAATCGATAGTGAGATGATATAGGGAACATTACTCTTAATCATTCCTAGTCGAGTATTAACATTCAGGGACAATGTTAATGCAATAAGACTAGCATGTAGGTCAACTCGATGACTTGATCTCACAAGTCATGGATATAGAGATATCAAGTTGACACATGGGTATGCATTGGAGAATGTATACTGAATGACCCGCCATGAGAAAGTATCATGGATCGTTATATGAGTGGCATATACTTTCTCATGTGGCTATTAGTATGACTATTAGTCCTTGGACCTGAAATCACCATAGATCCCTACATAAGGAGTTATGTATTTTGGCTTCGTCAAACGTCACCCGTAACTTGGTGGACTATAAAGGCGATTACTGGATATGTAACAAATTATGCAGAGGGATGTGAGTGATGTAGATGGGATCTATCCCTCCTATATGACGGAAGTGACATTGATATTCTTGATAGAGTGAGACCACTAAGTGCATGGCCATGCCCAAATGAGTCAATATGAGATATTGAGCTCATTTGATCGAGTGAGTCTACTTGAGATTCAGGATTTAGATTGATTAGAGGATGACACGGTCTATGCCTCACATTGATCAATCTAGATGTCTAGGATAGAAGGACAATCTCATATATTGTGAAGAGTCACAATTAGTAGTCACAAGGTGATATTGGATCTCAACATTCTTGTAACTTGGGTAGTAATGATGTATTGCTAGATACCACTCATTACTTATGCTTCTAAATGAGTTTAGGAGCATTGCCAACGTTATAAGAACCTATAGGGTCACACACAAAGGACAATTAGATGGAGATTAGGTTCATATAATGAACCAAGAGGATTAGATTCATGTGATGAATCAAATTGGATTAAGAGTAATCCTAATTGAACTAATTGAGTTGGACTCAAGTTGTTTCATGTGTTCAATGAGTCTAATTTAGATTATGACTCATTGAATCAATTTAATTAAATGAATTAGATTCATTATATTAAGTTGGTTTGAATCAAATGGTTAGATTAGATCAACCATGAGAGAGATTTGGTCAAGTTTGACTTGACTTGAGAAGGAAGATGAAATGTCAAGTTTGACTTGACCATTTGCCACCTCATTTGTGAGTTGGCATTAAGTGGCCAATAATGGTGTTACACATCATCATGTTTAGCATATGTGTGTGCCACCTCATGGAGGTTACAAATCTCCTCTTTAATGGCCACATTAAATGAGAATGGAGGTTACAACTCCAATAGTGGCCGGCCACTTATGGTGGAATGATGAGTTAATTTTCATTCAAGCCAATTCATTCCATCATCTTCCTCCTCTGATTCTCCTCTCCCTCTCCTCCTCCTTGGCCGAACCACCTAAGGTGCTAGCACACCTTTGTTGGGTCTTCTCCACCTAGTTTGTTCGTGTGGATACGCATAGAGGATCATACACTTGACGATCTCGAGATCCGGCGAACTTTTGGACGAGTGGGATTGCGAAGGGCTTCGCATCAAGGGTAAATCTCTCAACCATGTAGTTCTAGTGTAGATCTCGATGTAAGAAACTTGTACTCGTAAAATTTTGTTTTATTTTACTTTGCACGGATCTGGTGGCATGGGAATCAGGGTTTTCGCAACGTGAAAAAGCGATTTTTGCCGCCCGAAATTCCTAACACTTAACAACCCCACCTTTAGGTTTCAATGCATGAGTCTTGCCCTTTCCTTTGGCTTGGGTCTTACCCTTACCTTTGGGCTTCTAATTGCCTTTACCCTTAGATACCATCAAAATGGTACTAGGCTTTGCCTTCTTAAGGTTGAGTTCAGCAGTTCTCAACATGCTCAATATCTCAGGCAACGATTTGTCAATTTCATTCATATTGTAGTTCATGACAAATTGACTATAGCTATCGACCAATGACTACAAGATAAGATCAGTGGCCCATTCTTAGCCTAATGGAAATCCCAATCGCTACAGGTTTTCTACATACCCATTCATTTTGAGTACATATGGCCCCATCACTACGATCTTCTCAAGCCAATGAGAAGATCGAAAGGTCAACCTAGGTCCAAGCATCTTCTCTAAGTGCTTCCTTGGTCATCGTGTGTTGTTGTCCTTCTCCCTTTTTCACCATCGTCCAGTAGACTAATTTCCCTCTAATTTGTACATTACGAAATCTAAAGAAACCTCGAGTTACATTCGATGGTAGTCTAAATTTACAACAAGAATGAAAAAGAAGAGGCACGACACGTAGACCGTATTATGAATTACAACATACACACATTATAAAATAATGCACCCGAATAATAATTAAATAATAAGGTTAATGGGCGAATAATCTTATTGGAATTTCTAGAAATTTTTAGAAACTTTTCTGGAATTAATCGGAGCTCGTACGACGTATTTATAGGGGATGCACTTATGGGCTCGAGAAAAAACCTGTTTGGAATACCCAGAGGTGGGAGTTGATTGAGGAATGGATCTAGGGTTTAATTTTAAAATCCCTAAGTTATAAGATTTTGCTCGTGCCCTATCTCCCCACACAGCGTCGAGCTTGTTCTTCCTCTCCTCTCCCCGCCGCACACGATTCCCCTCTTCCCGTGCCTCCTTCTCCATCACCCCTCTCTCGGTCCCCCATCAAGCCGATTCGCAGATCCCTTCTCCCGATTCACTGTCGCCGGCGCACTCCTCTCTTTCAGATCTGCCACCATCGTCTCTGACCAAGAGCGAGGAGTCGCTGCCACCCTTTGTCATTGCTTCGACGTCATCGCTGATGGGAAGAGGAGCTATGAGGGCACTTCGTCGCATCCAATTCCACCTCTTTAATCGAACCCTAGTCGTCTATTCACAACCGGCCAAGCATGCTAAATAACTGCTAGAAGTCACCGATCGAGTCCGATCTGCGCTCGACATCACCATCGCCTTCTCGAGCCCTAGCTTCAATTCATTGTCGCAACCCTCTTCTTGGTTTGATTTCGCGGTGGATGTGAGTGATCGCCACCTAATATTTCCAACCGATTTTTGCTTTGCCTCTATTTGATTGCCACGACATCTTTCTTCTTCTATTTCACTTTTGATCAGTGGCCTAGTGTCGATGTCACAATATCCTTTGCCCCGACTCATCATCACAACAGCTGTTAGCCTTCATCCGAGGGGTAATTATGGATCTGGACTGGTCCTTGAAGTTAATTGGTTAGCCCTAGCATTAGATGTGGGTATTTGATCTTTATATAGTGTTGATTAGGGGTTATTGTTGGTGGCAGTGGTTACATTTGGTCTCGGTAGCAAACATATCTTCGGTTGTGGATCACCACCTGATCTTCCGAGTTTAGGTGAGTTTTGAAGATTAATTTTATTTCTACATTTGTTTGGATTAGCGGAGATGGATTGTAGAAATTGATTTAAGGTGCATTGGGTTGATTGATGACTTGTAGATTATGTTTGGAATGATTGAAGGATTTTGGTGGGGATTATGGATTGAGTTAAGCCTAACAAGATTAATAAGATTGGTTAACTAACGTATTAGGGTTGAGGCTAGATATTTGATTTATGATGGATTTAGATAACTAGTTCATACTTGACTAATTATATCATACACTATGTGATGTAGGACTTTGATGCGAGACAAGCATCTCGACGTGGGATTATTTATCACGATCGTCAGATAAAAGCGGGTACTTCTTACTTTGACTCTCTTTAGTTCTTTGGAACTTGGTGCATGAGCTATTATTTTTGGATAAGAACTGCTTTACCTTGACTCCACTCGTATTTTTCTTGTACTTGATACTTCCACTCAAACCTTTGAGTTATTCATTTCTATATCCATACAGTCTTTTGTTGTCATCTATGATATTTAGCAGATATTAGATACCAACCTTGTATGCTTTGATTGTTGTTTATTTATATACCGTATTGAGCATACTGGCTTCATGTAGCATACCTGATTCCTATTTACATATATATGATGACTGTTGTATTTTACGCATCATATCATTGCATACATGTTAACGACAAATTCTCCCTTGCGGTCGAGAGAGTCGTTAACCAGGGTCGCACGCTCGGCCACTTGAGAGAGTGATAGCTAGAGTAGATGTCGCTTATCCTGTCATGTCGTACTCGGACACTCATGGGTGGTAGTAGCTGGTGTTGGTTGCTACTCGGAAAACCTAATGGTTCCTCTGTACAAAAATTTTGTACAAGATCTGAACATTTCCTAGCTACCATGTGTTCTTTTAAATTAAACTTTGATCACCTGCGGAACTTAACACGTTTGAACCCAAGTTTAACTTATATGTTCTTTTAGGTTTAGATTTGGATCTCCTGCGGAACTTAACACGTTCGATCCAAATCACCTAGGTCACAAAGTTGATTAAATATTAATTTCCAAATTTGGCTTCCAGGACTACATGGCGAGGCACATGGCCTTCTTGGATATGGGAGCAACCACCACCGTCTAGACAAAGCCTTTTAAGGAAAGTTAATATTTAATTTCCTTAAATAACTCTAGGTTAACCAAAAAGAATAATCGAAGCACAAGTTCGAAAAGAAAACAAAAGAACACAACATCGAAAACTAATTCGAAACCTAGAATCACATGCCTCTTGTATTTGGTATTTTTACAAAGAAATAAAACTAGTATGATGCGGAAAATAATTACTAGTTATACCTTTCTTTGTGAACTTTCAATGACCTCTTGATCTTCTACCGTATTCCTCTTCTAACCTCGGACATTGTGTGGGCAATGATCTTCCGAGATGAGAACCACCAAGGCACCTTCTTCTTCCTTCCTTCAAGTTTCGGCCAAGCAAAGACTTCCAAAGGATGAAGAACTTTTTCCACCAACCAACCTCCAAGGGATGCAAGAAACAAGCCTCCTTTCTCTCCTTTTCTCCAAGCTAGATCCGGCCACTTCTATGTCTCCAAGAGGTGATGAAGTCTCAGCCACAAGAAGGAGAAGAGAGAAGGGGAAGGGGAACCTCTAGGGGTCGGCCACACCTAGGAAGAAAAGAGAGGAAGAAAAAGAATAGAGTCGTTCGCCATTAAGGCACCTCTACCCCCTCTTTTATAATCCTTGGTCTTGGCAAATAAAGAAATTTTAATAAAAACTTCCTTAATTCTTTTGTCATGAAAAAAAAATTAATTAATTAAAAATCAATTTTCTTTTTCCAATTTTCTTGGCCGGCCACTTTCTCCCCAAAACAAGGAAAGTTTTAATTAAAACAAGAATTAAAACTTCCTAATTTGTTTCCGGAAATTTATAAAAAATTTCTCCAATAATTTTTATCCCTTCATGATTGGTTAATAAAAAGGAAATTAAAATCTTTCTTTTAAACATATGGATAATTTCCAAAAAGGAAACTTATCTCTAAAAATTAAAATCTCATTTCAATCTACAAATAAGGAAAGATATCAAATCTTTTCTTAATCTTTTGTAGAAACTAATAAAAGAGAATTTTTTAATTTTTAAACTTTCTTTTAAATCATGAACATGATTAAAAGGAAAGTTTTTATCAAAATTAAAATCAACATTTTAATCCACAAATAAGGAAAGAGATTTAGCTCTTCTCTTAATCTTTTGTAGAATCTTATAAAAGGAAATATTTAAATTTTTAAACTCTTTTTTAAATCATGTTATCCATATAATAAAAATTTTAAAATTGAAATTCCTTTTTATTTTAATAGGGTCGACCACCTAAGCTTGAGTTCAAGCTAGGGCCAGCCACATGAATTCACCCATGAACCAAGCCATGGCCGGCCCTAGCTTGGTCTCCAAGCTAGCTTGGACCCTATAGGATGGGTAAGAAGGTGGGTATAGGTGGGTATAGTACTCTATAATTAAGAGGCTACGATAGGGACTGAGAGGAGGAATTGGTTTTGGTCTCCCGATAAAATTAAGCATCCCGTGTTTGCCCCGAACACACAACTTAATTTTATCAATAATAATTCATTCCACTAGAGAACTATTATTGAACTACCGCACCAATCTCAAATTACATTTTTGGGTTCCTTCTTATTATGAGTGTATTAGTCTCCCTGTGTTTAAGATAATGAATGTCCACTAATTAAATGAATTACTGACAACTCACTTAATTAATATCTTAGTCCAAGAGTAGTACCACTCAACCTTATTATCATGTCAGACTAAGTCCACCTGTAGGGTTTAACATGACAATCCTTATAAGCTCCTCTTGGGGACATTCTCAACCTAGATCACTAGGATACATTTTCCTTCTATAATCAACAACACACACTATAAGTGATATCATTTCCCAACTCATCGGACTTATTGATTTATCGAACTAAATCTCACCCATTGATAAATTAAAGAAATAAATATCAAATATATGTGTTTGTTATTATATTAGGATTAAGAGCACACACTTCCATAATAACTGAGGTATTTGTTTCTTTATAAAGTCAGTATAAAAGAAACGACTTCTAATGGTCCTACTCAATACACTCTAAGTGTACTAATGTAATTATATAGTTAAGATAAACTAATACCTAATTACACTATGACCTTCCAATGGTTTGTTCCTTTCCATCTTGGTCGTGAGCTACTATTTATAATTTATAAGGTACTGATAACATGATCCTCTGTGTGTGACACCACACACCATGTTATCTACAATATAAATTAATTGAGCAACTACATTTATCATAAATGTAGACATTTAACCAATGTGATTCTTATTTCTAGATAAATGTTTATACCAAAAGCTAGACTTTTAGTATACATCCTAACAGCTGGAATTACGAGCAGCAGGGACCCCTTTCGCTTTGTAGCTAGTTAGCTACTCAGCACCTATCCACTCGGTCACTCGAGAGTAGTGGTGGCCTCTGAGTGGCCTCTCGACCATACAGGGGTAGTGGTGCAGAGAGGTTGGCGGGGTGACCATCCGTGCATACGATGTTATTATTATACCGACCGATGTTGTTGCTTACTTATGCTGTTGTTGCTAGCTTATGCTGCTGGTGCTTACTTATGCTGATATGCTTACATATGTTGAGATATATATCTGTTGTATGAGTTTAGACACTGGTTTTCTTATTGATAGAATGTCTTTACCTCACATGATACCTTCGTAGTGATGAACAGTTCAGTAGTCGATCGGTATTACTCCTGATCTTCCATTACCTAGCCTAGGATATGATTTTAGGTATGAGCATATATTACGATTTTATTTTAGTATCTGCTATTTCCCTTATGAGACTATATACTATTGACACTCTCTATTTGTATATTATATTCATGCACTATCTTTCTTTTACCCACTGAGTTCCAATACTCACCACCCCACAAATTGATTTTTCTTTCGCCAGGTAGTAGGTAGATGAAACAAGGATGCTTGGAGAGTCCTAGCTGCCAGTCCCACTACACTCTCGAGGGTGGATTTCTTTTCGGACTTATTTTTGTTTGGATGATATATTAAATTTGCGTATTTGCTTTCTAACTAGTTGATGTGAATTTGGTTAAGATTGCATCGGGTTTCGTTTATTCTTTACTCATATTTTGTATTTAGTGTTATATTAATTCGATTTTTCCTTGGAGTTTATTATGTGGAGTTTGTATTTGTGTTGTTGTAGTGTTGTATAAGGCCTAACCGGCTAGCAGTATGTTGTTTTAGTTCGTATGGGTTCCCTTTATCATTTTTCCGTTGTATTAGTTTTTAGTACAATCAAGTGGGATGTTTAATATACATATAACTGCATGGTTGTGCTTATTTTGTTCTAGCCGAGTGGGTTGAGTATATAACTACATGGTTGTGTGTAAATCCTACCGTGTGGGCTGATGATTATTTTTTTATTTTGAGTGTTGATGTATATGGTTATATGGTTATGTATATATGCTTCAGATTGTCACGAATACAGGGGAGATGCTGCCGAATTTTTGTCTGGCAGGGACTCCTCTGGGGCGTGACACATACATCCAATCACATTGAGGTTAAAGGTCATAACCATGCACCATGTCATATAACATTCACAATATTTTATGACATAAAATTTACTATGATTTCAACAACTAATTATGAGTCGTAACGCCACGGCGGTCCCACTAGCCGAATAGCGGGCGGGGGTCAAGGGGTAGCTCCCCCGAAATAAAATTATTTTGCATACTCATTGTATGAGTTACTGCTATTCCCCAGACCCTACTACCCACAAAACCTACCTGTTCACAATAGTATTTTGGTCAAGACCAGTTTGGCCAAAACTTAGTTTGTCTGAAACCTTGTATGGCTGAGACATTTGGATAACCAAGACATAGTTTGGCCGAAACCTAGTTTGACCGAAAACATTGTATGGCCAAGACCTAGTTTGTTCACAACAACTTGTTTCGGTCCCAACAAAACAAAGGACTCATAATCTTGCAAATCATAGTAAATATCTCATGCAATTTCTATATTACATATAAAATCTAACAACTTAGTATATACCTTCGCAAGTGACTTTGATACTACTGTAGGGATCTAGCGCGCTAAACACGCTTAAGCATAGCGGAAATTTAACTAGATCCTCTCCAGAAGATCCATGCGAAGGAGAAGACAATCATATATTAAATTTTTCATGAGAGGTATACCTTTATTGTAGGACCGTTGGGCCGGCTAGAAGGGTTGGTAAATAACCTGCCAATTAAAAACAAACAACCCTTCCTCGAACGATTAAGCTAACACTTGTAAAATGAATTAAGCAGATAAATAAGAGCATAAAAGAAAAGACGAGGCACCAGATGTTTACTTGGTTACAACCGATGTGGTTGTTAATCCAAGGAAGATTAAGCTCAAAAACTCCTTCAGGCGGAGAAGCCTCTTACAGCACAGAAAACAGAAGCTTAACTACAACTAAAGCATACAAGTGTTTGGAAATAGAATGATCGTGATTGTTGAAAAGCTTCTGGACCAAGGCTGTATTTATAGCCTTGGTCGGGGCGCCTGGAAGGGTTCCGAGCACCCTGGGGGGGGGGATAAAATTTATCCCCCAACGGTTGGATCGAGTCAAAGCTCGATCCTGGGAAAAAGTCAGTTCCGGGCGCCCCGGACAGTTAACCCAGTTGATTTTTGGTCCGTGCTCTCTTCTCCGGTTCAGCTCGCCTCTAGTCCGAGTCTTTCTGCTCCGGCTCCGCTTGCTTGGGTGATCTCTGACATCCGGAATAGGGCTCACCCGAACCCATCTTCCGGTCTTCTCGAGCGTGCTTCCCTCCGGCTTCTCGTCCCTCAGAATTGCCGCGTGTCCCTTCTCGTCCACCAGCGTACTCATCCGCAGACTTCGTCCCTCGGTCGCACCCCGTGCCAACCTTCGCGCTAGCTGCGTCTCTTGCTCCCCGAGCAATCTTCCGCTCCGGCTTTCATACCTCGGAACCACCGCGCGCACTTCCTTCTCGTCCGCCGGTGTACTCTTCCGTAGCACCTCATCCCTCGGACGCACAGCGTGCCGTCCTTCTCGCTAGCTGCGTCTTCAGCTCGAGTACATGTGCTCCTAAGCTCCTGCACACTTAGACACAAGGTTAGAAACAACGCAGGACCTAACTTAACTTGTTGATCACACCAAAACAACCTTGGGGTTCCAACAATCTCCCCCTTTTTGGTGTGATCAACCCAAGTTAAGCTAGGGTCAAAAATAGATATGAAAAATTAAACAATGTTCAATTTTCAATTTTCAATAACGTGCAACATGATAGAAAAAATGAATTCTACCTCCCCCTAGACTTATACTTTCCCTCTTCTCCCCCTTTGATCACAATAAAAATGGGGTTTGAGAAAAAAAACAATCTAAGGGTTTGACACTTAGAAAGATTATAGAAATCTATTTCAATGATTTTCCGAGAAAACATATTTCCAAGTTAAGGAAAAAGATTTCTAAGTTAAAGAATAACTTTTTTAAAATTTCTAAGTTTTCACCAAAAAAACTTTCTAAGCTCAAAAATTTATGCAAGAAAATTTAGGAAGATTGATAACATTAAAAGAATTTTCTATGCATTTATTTATTTTAATACTTATATCAAAAAGTTTTAAATTTCCATTTCAATTTATTAGAACTTCTTAAATCACACTTTTTCAAATTTAAAGCCACAAATATTAAACGTGCAAAAAATTGTATCATGTTAATTTCTATAATTTTTTGAATTTCTACTTCACAAAAATATTTCAATGGCATAAACTTGATAAAATTTTTCGACAATCTAATTTGTAAAAATTCTTTCGGCAATGTGCAAAATTCGTTTAAAAGAATATTTTGTGATAAAAATTCTAATTTGCAGGAATTTATTAATAAAAGATTTCTTAATCCGAAATACTTTTTCGATGACTCAATTTCTAAATCGCAAAACTCTTTCGAGAAAGTAATTTGTAATTCGAAAAAATATTCGAAGAAAGTTTTCGACAACACTTCTAATTTGCATAATTCTTTCGAATAAATGTTTTGCAATTTACAAAAGCTTTTCGATAAAATTTCTAACTTGCAAAATTCTTTAAATAATATTTTTGATTTGCAAGACATGTTTGACAATTGATTTTCTAACTTGAAAAATTCTTTTGATGATTCAATTTATGATTCGAAAGACTCCTTAGGCAATTTTTCGATTGAATCATTTAATTGATCAGAGGTTCGAGTCCATACCTTACTTACCTTGTCGGTCATTGGTTCTCCCCCTGTTGAATTGTTTTCTTCCGAAGTTTCTCCCCCTTCAACGATGCTCAGTGAAGAAGGGTTTTCTGTGTCCTCGAGATGTACTTCGGTTGTTGGGGCTATTGCGGACTCTTCAGATGACGGATCGGTGTTGGAGTTAGCCTCGACTTGTTCTTCGTAGAGTTTTAAGAACTTTTCCCAAAGTTCTTTTGCGCTGTTGTATTCGCCAACTCTATCGAAATCTTCATTTGGTATTGCGGTTAGAATGTGAAACTCTGCCCGACCGTTTGCCATTGACTCGTCACGCTGCTTCTCGTTCCAGAGGCGTAGATCGAGTTCTTCTCCATTCGCTGTCTTTGGTGCTTCATAACCTGTTTTCATTATTAGAGAAATACCAATATTAGAGTTAAGAAATACCTTCATTTGTTGCTTCCATGAATAAAGCTCCCCCTCGAATGCTGGTGGGTAGTCGTTAGCTCCGGCCATTGTTGCTTCAGACGGTGGTTAGTCCTTCTGAGGCATCTCGGCTCTGATACCACTTGTAGGACCGTTGGGCCGGCTAGAAGGGTTGGTAAATAACCTGTCAATTAAAAACAAACAACCCTTCCTCGAACGATTAAGCTAACACTTGTAAAATGAATTAAGCAGATAAATAAGAGCATAAAAGAAAAGACGAGGCACCAGATGTTTACTTGGTTACAACCGATGTGGTTGTTAATCCAAGGAAGATTAAGCTCAAAAACTCCTTCAAAGGGAGAAGCCTCTTACAGCACTGAAAACAAAAGCTTAACTACAACTAAAGCATACAAGTGTTTGGAAATAGAATGATCGTGATTGTTGAAAGCTTCGGACAAGGCTGTATTTATAGCCTTGGTGGGCGCTGGAAGGGTTCCGGCGCTACGGGGATAAAATTTATCCCCATGGTTGGATCAGTCAGCTCGATCCGGGAAAAATCGATTCGGCGCCGATTCCGGCGCTCCGGTTCAGCGCCCAGGCCAAAAGTCAACCTGACTTTTGGTCCGTCTCTCTTCTCGGTTCAACTGGTCGGGTCTTTGCTCGGCTCCGCTTGCTTGGGTGATCTCGACATACGGAATAGGGCTCACCGAACCCATCTTCCGGTCTTCTCGGCGTGCTTCCGGCTTCGTCCCTCGGAATTGTCGCGTGTCCTTCTCGTCCACAGTACTCATCCATGAGACTTAGTCCCTCGGTGCACCCGTGACCTTCGCTGCGTCTCTTGCTCCCGAGCAATCTTCCGCTCCGTTCGTCCCTCGGAACCACTGCGCACTTCCTTCTCGTCGTCGGTGTACTCTTCGTGACACCTCGTCCCTCGGACGCGCTGAGCCCTTCTCGTTCATTGCGTCTTCCGCTCGAGTACCTGTACTCCTAAGCTCCTGCACACTTAGACACAAGGTTAGAAACAACGCAGGACCTAACTTAACTTGTTGATCACACCAAAACAACCTTGGGGTTCCAACATTTATTGCGTGCCCTTTGCAATCCCGACAACAACTTTTTCTTTGGATACAAATTTCAGTGCGATCAAGCGTCCGTGCCTCTACAGTATCCACACGAACACATCCTTCATTTGTCACACGAACGAAGCCTTCGGAGAAGAACCACCTTCATGGTACTAGTCACTCATGGAGGTTCGGCCAAGAGCAAAAATCGCCCAAAGAGGAAGAAGGAGGAAGATTAAGAGTCACACTTTTCATCTCATTTTCATCTAATTCTCATCTAATGAAAAATTCATTCCAAAAAAACCTATTTATATTCATCCCATCCCATGAATACCAAGGATTTTTGTCTCTTTGTATTCCTCTTAATGGGTTAGATTATTATATTGGATTAACCATTAATCCAATAACTCAATAAGACTAACCCATTGAGTATAACTCATTAATCCAATGTGTCTAATTCGGATTGGACTCAATCCAATGAGTGGGTTCATTTGAGTCTAACTCAATGAGTAACCCAAAAAATCTAATCATCTTATAATTGACTCTTAAGGTTAATTACTAATATTTTGTTGGTTGCAACAGAATTCAGATTTGATGCTTCATCTTTGGTTACTAATGCTCTCCAAATTGTGCTAGCTTAAGCTAGATAGTTTGTAGTAGAATTCAGATTTGATATTTTGTTTTGTAGTTGATGTTGGAACCCCAAGGTTGTTTTGGTGTGATCAACAAGTTAAGTTAGGTCCTGTGTTGTTTTAACCTTATGTCTAAGTGTGCAGGGGCTTAGGAGCACAGGTAGTCGAGCGGAAGACGCAGCTAGTGAGAAGGACAGCACGCGGTGCGTCCGAGGGATGAGGTGTTGCGGAAGAGTACACCGGCGGACGAGAAGAAGCGTGCGGTGGTTCCGAGGGACGAAAGCCAGAGCGGAAGATTGCTCGGGGAGCAAGAGACGCAACTAGCGAGAAGGTCGGCACGGGGTGCGACCGAGGGACGAAGACTGCAGATGAGTATGTTGGTGGACGAGAAGGAAACACGCGGTGATTCTGAGGGACGAGAAATCGGAGGGAAGCCTGCTCGAGAAGACCGGAAGTTGGGTTCGGGTGAGCCCTTTTCCGGATGGCAGAGATCACCCAAGTAAGCGTATCCGGAGCAGAAGACCCGGACCGAGGCAGACCGAACCGGAGCAAAGGTCCTGACGGAGAAAAGTCAACATATGTTGACTTGGGGGTCCGGGGCGCCCGGACCAGCCCGGGGCGCCCGGACCAGCCCGGGGCGCCCGGAACCCCTCCGGGTGCCCAGACCCAGTATGTTAACCACATCGAGATTTATCTCGATCTGAACGTTGGGGGATAAAATTTATCCCCCCAGGGCGCTCGGAACCCTTCCAGGCACCCCGACCAAGGCTATAAATATAGCCTTGGTCCAGAAGTTTTTCAACGAACACGAGCATTTCATTTCCAAACACTTGTACGCTTTAGTTGTAGTTAAGCTTATATTTTTGTGCTTCAACGTTGTAAGAGGCTTCTCCGCCTAAAGGAGTATTTAGTACGCTTAATCTTCCTTGGATTAACAACCTCCCCGGGTGTAACCAAGTAAACCTCTTGTCTCCTACTTTATGTTTTTAATTTACTGTTCTACTTTATTTATGCAAGTGTTAGCTTAAAGAGTTCGAGGAAGGGTTGTGTTTGTTTTATATTTTACAGGACTACTCAACCCCCCCCCCTTCTAGTCGGCCCAACGGTCCTACAAGTGGTATCAGAGCTGAGACACCTCAGAAGGACTAACCGCCGTCTGAAGAAACAAAACGATGACCGGAGCTAGCGACTACCCACCAGCATTCGAGGGAGAGTTTCCTTTATGGAAGCAACAAATGAAGGTATATCTAAACTCTGATTCTGATATTTTTTTCAATAATGAAATTTGGTTATGAAGAACCGAAGAACGCATACGGAGAAGAAATCGATAAATGTCTCTGGACCCACAAGCAACGTGAGGAGTTTATGGCAAACGGGCAAGCTAAATTTCACCTCCTAAGCACAATACCAAATGAAGATCTCGATAGAGTTGATGAATACAAAAGTGCAAAAGAACTCTGGGAAAAGTTCTTGAAGATTCATGAAGAATCAGAAGAAGCTGAATTCGAGACTAAAGAAATTGCCGAAACAACAATCATAGCAGAAGACCCACCTAAAGATAAAGAAAGCTCAACCGAGACAAGGATCGATGAAGGGGGAGAGTCTTCGGAAGAAAGTAATTCAATAGGGGGAGAACCAACAGCCGACGAGGTAAGTAAGGTATGGCCTCTACCCTCTGAACAACTGGTTCAATTAATCGAAAAATTACCTGAAGATTTTTGCGAATTAAAAATTGAATCATCGAAAGAGTTTTTCGGATTAGAAAATCAACTGCCAAATACTTCTTGCAAATTAAGAATATTATCGAAAAAAATTTTGAATTACAAAATGTTTTGACGAAAGATTCTTATGAATTACAAATTATTTTGTCAAAAGAATTTTACAAATCAGAAATATTGCCAAAAGATTCTTGCAAGCTACAAAATATTTTGTTGAATGAATCTTGCAAATTAGAAAAATTGTCAAATGAATTTTTACCAATTATTTTGTCAATACAATTTCTTGCATGTTTAATATTTGTCGCTTTAAAGCTGAAAGAAATAGCCTGTCGATTAAAGTATCTCAACAAACTATTAACAGATATTAACATGATACAATTCTTCACATATTCAAATTTTCTTACTTCAAATTTGAGAAATTGTAATAAGTTAAAATGAAAATTTAAAACTTTCTGATAAAAGCAAAAATAAAATAAAATAAAATAAAAAAAATAAATGCATAGAATTTTTTTTTTATTTCTACATGTTCCAAAAAAATTTTATGCATAAAGTTTTCTACTGAGAAAACTCTTAATTTTCATGACGAAAACTTAGCGATTTTCCAAAAGTTATTTTTAACTTAGAAATTTTCTCTGATATTTTGAGATTGCTTTTGTGAAAATTATTGTAAAATTTTCAAAGTTCTCAAAATTTTCTAAAAGTTCTTAATGACTTAGAAATTTTTCTTGACTTAGAAATTTTCCTTGACTTAGAAATATTTTCCAGAAAATCATTGAAATAGATCTTTATAAATTTTCTAAGTGTCAACCCTTATATTTTTTTTACAACCCCAATTTTTTATGTGATCAAAGGGGGAGAAGAAAAAGTGTAAGTCTAGGGGGAGGTAGAAAATTGAAAATTGAAAATTGAATATTTTATTTTAATGTTTCTATCTTGTTGCACGTTATTGCAATATAAATTGTTTCATTTTTATGTCTATTTTGACCCTAGCTTAACTTGGGTTGATCACATCAAAAAGGGGAAGATTGTTGGAACCCCAAGGTTGTTTTGGTGTGATCAACAAGTTAAGTAGGTCCTGTGTTGTTTTAACCTTGTGTCTAAGTGTGCAGGGGCTTAGGACCATAGGTACTCGAGCGGAAGACGCAACTAGCGAGAAGGACAGCACGTGGTGCGTCCAAGGGATGAGGTGCTACGGAAGAGTACACTGGCGGACGAGAAGGAAGCATGCGGTGGTTCCGAGGGACGAAAGCCGGAGCGGAAGATTGCTCGGGGAGCAAGAGACGCAGCTAGCGAGAAGGTCGGCACGGGGTGCTACCGAGGGACGAAGACTGCAGATGAGTACGCTGGTGGACGAGAAGGAAACACGCGGTGATTCAGAGGGACGAGAAGCCGGAGGAAGCCTACTCGAGAAGACCGGAAGTTGGTTTCGGGTGAGCCATTTTCCGGATGATAGAGATCACCCAAGTGAGCGGATCTGGAGTAGAAGACGCGGACTGAGGCGGACCGAACCGGAGCAAAGGTCTCGACGAAGAAAAGTCAACATCTGTTGACTTGGGGGTCCGGGGCGCCCGGAATAGTCCGGGGCGCCCGGAACAGTCCGGGGCGCTCGGAGCAGTCCGGGGCGCCCGGACCAGCCCGGGGCGCCCAGAACCCCTCCGAGCGCCCGGACCCAATATGTTGACCAGATCGAGATTTATCTCGATCTGAACATTGGGGGATAAAATTTATCCCCCCAGAACGCCCGGAACACTTCCAGGCACCCCGACCAAGGCTATAAATATAGCTTTGGTCCAGAAGCTTTTCAACGAACACGAGCATTTCATTTCCAAACACTTGTACGCTTTAATTGTAGTTAAGCTTCTGTTTCTGTGCTTTAACGTTGTAAGAGGTTTCTCCGCCTGAAGGAGTATTTAGTGCGCTTAATCTTCCTTGGATTAACAACCTCTCCGGTTGTAACCAAGTAAACCTCTTGTCTCCTACTTTATGTTTTTAATTTACGATTCTACTTTATTTATGCAAGTGTTAGCTTAAAGAGTTCGAGGAAGGGTTGTGTTTGTTTTATATTTTACAGGACTACTCAACCCCCCTTCTAGCCGGCCCAACGGTCCTACAGTTGATATTTCCAATGTGTACTAACTTATGCTAATTAGTTGGGTTCTTTATGAAAGACAGTATAAGAATATGCAGGTTGACCAGTAATTTGTGATATGCATTGACTCATGTTTGTTTTCTCTTATTTATTATGAAAAATGGCACACTTAGGGGTATGTGTGATAACAGTATGGGATAGGTGTCTCGGAATGAGTTACGGAGAGGGCTCCTCCATTCAGATATGATAACATGAAATATGTTGGTCTAAGTCATATGAATATAAAACTCCTAAGAGGTACCTCTAGAGTTTTGACTATGGACTGAATAAACGGGCTCGAATGACGATTACCGCTAATTCCCCTTAAGTACATTGTTTTAGACTATACCGATGGTTTTTGCTTGTACATGTTATTATGATCATATCCCATGTTCTCCCGTTTTTATTCTCTTATGCTAACCTTATATGTTTTCTTTCATGTATAGTAAATTTTTATTCTATGCTTTATACTTTTCGCTCCAAGTCGTCATTTATGTCGTATACCTACTAGTGGATTATGTTTGCTGGGTCTGTGGACTCATCTTATTATGATTGTAGGTGAGAAAGATGCCAATCCGAATGTGACAGGGGACATGGAGGTAGAGTAGTCGAGGAGATGAGGTTGAATGCATCACACACTGTCTAGGGGCTCTAATTTCGGACACTCAGAATGTCTGAAAACCCCTCATTCGTCCACCGTTGGGAACAGACGGGTGTACAGGTAGGGATGTAAACAAGTCGAATCGAGCCGAACAGTATTAGATTCGAGCTCGGCTCGTTTAAGTTATATTTGGGCTCGAGCTCAGCTCGAGCTCGAATCGAACTTTTATTACAAGGCTCGAGCTCAGCTCATTTTGGAATTATCAAGCTCGCGAACAGTTCGAGCTCGGCTCGTTATTAGCTCGATTATCATAGTTAACGAGCATAATTCATTAAGCGAGCTCGGGCTCGTTTTCGGGCTCATTTTAGAGCTCGTTTTTTTGACTCGCTTTAATGTTTGTTTTAGAACTCGTTTTTTGGCTTGTTTTAGAGCTCATTTTTTGGCTCGATTTAAAGATCGTTTTAATGCTCATTTTTTGACTTGTGAGCCTATAAACAAATATGTTCGTGAGCTCACGAGCTGAATATTTTTAAGCTCGAGCTCAACTCGTTAAAACTGTCGAGCTCGAAATTGAGATCGAGCTCAGCCCGATAAGATAAACGAACGAACTTGAACGCAAGGGCGGAGCCAGGTACAGCTCTACCCGGGCTGTAGCCCGGATGCCCAACGACGACGAGAAGAGAAAAATGTCGATTTTATTGTAGAAAAAAAAGGGAAAAACGTAAGAGAAAGTGGAGGTTAGCCCGGGTGTTGACGTCGGCATCGATGTCAGCATAACCCACAACCCGGGTAGATCACCCGGGCTGGCTCCGTCATTACTCAAATGAATTTTTTATCGAACCGAGTTCTCAATAATTCGCGAATGGTTTGATTTATTTCCATCCCTATGCACAGGAGGGCTTCTACGTTTGGAAAATATGTCAAAATATGGGCTGTTGAATGGCTGGGCGGTCATGATGAGAATGGATGGTGGGGATAAGTGGAGCTCACACTGTTGTTGTTAATATCTAAAATAAATAAATAATTGTATGAGAGAGGGTAGGAATAACTAAGCAAGGAATAAAATATGGCGTCTTTATTAAATTACTCGTTTCATATAAATAATTAAATTTCATATATTTCTATGAATCGAAAGAAAATCGAATAAAAGTTCATATATTTTTTTAATATTAAAATTTAATGCTTTTAGGAGAATATCAAAAATAATCTTTAAATGCTGAAAATTGCGTATCTTTCCCGTATATGACGATATCAGGCATTATGCAGATCAGGACCCATAGAAAATGTGTATGCGGATTGCGGATACAGGAAGGCCTCCTATAAATATCTCTCCGAGCCCCTCCTGTTGGGGCAGTTCCAAAAGCCTAGGCTGCCTCTCAGGTTCGAGTGACGGCGATGGACGAAGACGAACACGAAGTCTACGGCGGCGAGATTCCGGACGATATGGACGCCGACGTCGACATATCCCGCTCCGATGAGGACGCTTCCAAGGTACTCCTCTCTTCCATCACCGCTACTCGTACGAGATTCCATCGAACCCTAACGGTACTCCTAATTGTGGATTGTGTCTGAGTCGCAGGAGCTGGAAGAGATGAAGAGGCGGCTGAAGGAGATGGAGGAGGAGGCGGCCGCTCTTCGTGATATGCATGCCAAGGTGGAGAAGGAGATGGGCTCAGGCCAAGGTCCGATCTCGTACCCTTTTTATCCTCTCTCTTTCCTGGTTTCGTTGATTAGATCGTAAGATGCTGTTCATATTTTTGAACGCTATTATTGCTATAATGCTTGAATGGAACTGAATGAACAAATAAGATGGATCCCAAATAGTTGGGATAAATACTACTTGGCTATGATAATAACGGCAGTGTTCGAATTTATTATTTTAGCTATTAGATGTTTGATTGTCATAACAATACGTCCTTTTTTTCGTTACCCTGATAATTTACGGAAGTATAGGACGATTTTGAATCAATACTCATTGCTGCGCCTTGTGTTATTCATTTCGGGGGTGGTTTCTAAAATTCTATTTCATTAAGGAGTTACACTTCTTAAATTTGCTGAAATATGTTGGCAATGTCAAGTCAGATAATGTCCCTAGTATGAATATTTCTAACATGTTCGTGCTAAATAATGGACTGGAGACAAATCACAGCATCGCTGACACTTGCTTTTGTGTTGGGAGGTTTCTGTTGTGTGACTCAAGTTGCATGTGTTATTCACCTCTATATACTACTCTTAGTACTCTTACCCATTTTTCACTTTGTACCTGAGATATTGGGTATCATATATTTTGTAGTATGGTATTGTAGTGAGTGAGTATTCATATGCATCTTATTTTCTTTATTTTTTTATTCTACTTGGGTTTTGTTGGTTCTTTTGGTTGTAAATGTGGTGCTTCAGTTTCATTTGTAGATTTAAGATTTTGTTTGTTTCCCTTTTTTCAAGAAGTATTTGACTAATTCTATCATCTAAATTCTGTAGATCCCAATGGAGTGGCAACAAATCAACCAAACAAAGAGGAGGCTGATGCCCGCTCCATATATGTTGGCAATGTGAGTTGTTGCAGCTTTATTTGTTATGCGCTTGTGTTTGGGCCTTCACTTTTCTGTTGTCTGATTGGTGCTTTTGGTTTATACATTACTTGATATTTGCATCTGTGGATTCATGTGATATAATTGACTTCTATTTCTTGGACTGTGCAACACCCTTTGCTTGTAATGGACCCTTGAACCTTATTTATTTATAATTCTGTAGAATAATCCAATCAGGTAAATATACTCGATGCTTATTTTTCAGGTTTTTTATTTATAATTCTGTAGAATAATCCAATCAGGTAAATATACTCGATGCTTATTTTTCAGGTTTTTTAATATTTTACCAATCTTCAAATATACTACCTACAACTATAAAGATGTTTCTTTGGAGTTTGGATGTTAGATTCTGGTATTATATGATATATCAACAAGTTGATTAAGCTTGCCTTCCTTTTTGGTGGCATATTACTTTGCTGTGAGCCATGCAAGGAGTGTCGACTATAATGCTCAAATTTTTTGAAAACTGTGTCAGTGCTCATTAGAAATATGATAATTGGAAATAAATTTGTTATGGTGTGGCTAGATTTTAGCGCTAAATGATTATTAGTTGGTTTCATTATTCTCAAACCAGACATCTTAAATTTGTCATTGTGATATTATAGCAGATCTATACAATAGTTACCAGACATCTTAAATTTGTCATTGTGATATTATAGCAGATCCATACAATAGTTACCAGACATCTTAAATTTGTCATTGTGATATTATAGCAGATCCATACAATAGTTATCAACCACAATATCAATAACCTACTCAACCATATAAACCATTTAGTACTGCTTTCTAACTTTACGACCCATTGCATAAATTTAAATATATCCCTTTTCATTCCCCAAGCATTTCTCTTACTTTTTTATCTGAAAACATCATATCCAGCCTCTTAAATATAAATAAGATCATAACTAAGAATAAATAGAAACCATTTGATCATGAGGAAATCACTTGCCTTGCTCATTCAATCCAAAATTATAGCATTGCTTCACAAATGATTCTTTTTGTTAGCTCCGTTTATTAGTTAATTTTTCTTCCTCCATGTTCTGACACTTTTTTGGTGATAATATACACTTCAGGTGAGAACACAAAATTGGCTTTCACCTTAGTTTTTCACTACATTATAAAAAGGTCAACTATATAGCCTTAGAGATGATGCAACTTATATGCGAACTGCTCATAGTAATTACTTGGTTATTGCCATTATTTTGGGCACATTGGGCCTGGTTATATTTGCTGTTTAAAATTCTTTTCATTCTCATTGCATTGGTGAAACACATCAAAAAAAGTCTATAGGAAAAGAATTCTTTTTGGATGTTGCTATCGAAATGCATTTCATTCTATGACAATCATGTGTTTTTGAAATTTGTTTAACAGAGCATGTAATAATTGCCGCAGGTGCATTCTTCCTTCTATGACTTCTCTGTTACCCACTGTACAGGATGCCCTTGATTATAGTTAGCTTATAGTTGAGAAAATTACAAAGAAAAAAATGGAAAATGAGATTTTTTTAGGGGAAAAAGGAGAATTACTTGAAAAATATTGAAGAGTTTGGAAGAAATGAATATTTGGGCCAAAAAAAGAGCTTACAAAAAAAGTGGCATAGCCAAAATAAAAAGTAAAGAAAAAAAAAGAGAAATGAATTTATCGGATAACTTTGTGAAAAGGAGGAGAAAAAATTTTAGAGTTGGTCTAAAGATTGCATGAAAGAATTGAGTGACCTGATTGATGGTTTGAAGTTAGGCAGTGGAACAGGTGGTTTGATGCCCATTCTTCTATTGGGCATAATGTAACTATCCAACTTAAGGCGCAGATGCTGACCTTTGTGGTGTTTGGAGAACTTTGGGCATGTTGTTACTTAGCATTTCTGGTGAGAGTCTGTACCGCTTCTTGTGACCTTTTCATTGTAAGTTCTAAGATGTCGATGTAGGAAACCAATTTCATTTATAGTTATTTTAATCATTGAAACAATTCCTTTTATTCACTGTTGCCATTTTTTAGAAATAAGAACATGTTGGTGTGCACCTAAGTGATTCTCAATGACTTTTTGCTATAGAATTTGTGTGTGGAAAAGATAGAAATTTTAATTTTTTATCGTATAGTTTATGTATTCGCTGGTGTTGGTTATCCTTATCAGCGTGATGTTCTTTTTTGGTTTTTGGTTCCTATATGATGAGATATCTAGTCAACTCATAGCATTTGAATTATGAAACATACATGAATGGCATAGCTTGTCGGCTGATTTCCCTCGGAAAAAAGGCTTGCATCTCGATAGCGGCAGCATTAATAAGACTATTATTATTGATGCATATGATTTTTTTGCATAAATACAAAGTGATTATAATGAAAATGGTTTTTTCATTTGTTGGAACTTTTTTTTGTAGTTTTGCGTAATGGATTATTGTCAGCTGCATGATCTTTTTCTGGTATTTAAGTAATTGTTAGAGCCTTTGATTATAAAAAAATGTTTTGGGTTTGAAGAATCCACTTCTCAAGTTTTCTGATGTTGGATGAAAAAAGATGACGATTTGTTTCCACGTTGATCTTTCTGCACATTGATTGGACTCAACCTCACATTATATTTTTTTGCTGAAACCTGAAAATACCACTGTCCATTCTCAGACTGATGTCATATCCTTGAGAAATTAGGCTGGTGTAGTATTGAGAACTGGATAGGGTCTTTGCACTATATTTGCAATTGCATCTTTAAGTTATTGGCAAGGCTGCCAATGAATTAGTGTCTCGCCTGAATATATATAGCACAAGATGCACCAGGTTTGCAAGTAGGTGTGTAGTTTAGCTATTGAATGCTGGATGGACAATTACTTTGTAGAAAATGTTATTGCTCCTAAACTTATGAGATACAATACCAAAACTTTCAAGATGCTCATAGAACCTGACTTTTTCTGTACGATAGACATGATCAAGTGGAGTGTTTGATTGACGATGCCTTGTAAAGTGCTGATACATCTTATTAGAATTTGTGTAGTCAATGTTAAAACTCTCGTTTATGTTTTATTGTCTTGCTGGATGGGATAAGGTTTTCCAGTTGAATTGTCTTGTATAATACTTAAAGAATTCTCCAGAAAGCCCTAACAGTTCAACTATGAGTAACTCAGCAACATCTTGGGTTGGCAAGCGACTGCTAGGTTGATAGTGTCGATACTTATGTTGATGTGTTATTGAAACTGCAGGTTGAATATGCTTGCACCCCTGAAGAAGTTCAACAGCATTTTCAGTCGTGCGGGACAGTTAACAGAGTCACTATTCTGACTGACAAATTTGGTCAGCCCAAGGGTTTTGCTTATGTTGAATTTGTGGAAGCGGAGGCTGTCCAAGAGGCTCTTCAGTTGAATGACTCTGAGCTGCATGGTCGTCAACTCAGGGTGAGCTACTTACTCCCAAATAGTGTTCTTACCGCATTCTTATAAACAGTAGAATTGGTTTTTCTAACAAGATGAATACTTCATTTCAGGTTGCAGCTAAGCGGACGAATGTTCCAGGGCTGAAGCAATTCCGTCCCGGGCGATACAATCCTTACATGGCATATCCATATAGCAGGCCATACATGCCACCCTACTATGCCTCCCCTTACGGATACGGGTTGGTGTCCCCATCTTCTACCTATTAACCCTAGGTGCATTCTATTAGCTGCAGAACCACTAATCATGACATCCTCTTTGCATCTCTTTGCAGGAGGTTTCCTCGATTCAGAAGGCCGATGCGCTATAGGCCCTACTTCTAACTAGTGAATTCTTCACTTCGCTTGGTGCACTGAATGTTTATCCCTCAGGGTTTGCTTCTAAATATCAGAGGGGGGCTTGCTTCCATATTTGGTTACACTTTATGTTGTTTAGTTGATGGTTTAGGGCTATATGATAACTTCTCTATAGCATGTAATGCTTGTTGAAATTGCTGAACGTTCCTGGAAGAAATTTGCAACCTATAAATATCTACTCGACATTTATGCTTTGGACATAACGGATGATTTATCCTTGTAATCAGATTTAACTAATGTGATGGTTTAGGTTTATTCTTGATCATTGCTTGCCGGTGGATAAATTGTTGAATACCCATTTTTTCCTGCTTAATTTCCTGTTGCAAAATTATTGTGGTGAATTTTGACCATTTTGATTGGATGGAATGAGCGATTCAAAGGAGAGAAATCGATCAAACAGTTGCTGTGCAGAAGATTGAAGTTAGAGAAAAACGAAGAAGATATGTCTAATCGAGGTCCTGCTCTTCATCAAACCCTAAAGCGATGTCGCCGCCCACCGGGCAGAGGACGGAGGAAGCAAGCCTGCGGCTGACGCCCATTTGCGGCTCTTCTCCTTCCTTTCTCCCCTGAAATGGTGCGTTTCCGCGGGAGAACAAGCCGAAAGGAAGGATCTTTTCCCGTCGCTAGTCCTCGCTGAGACGAGAAATTGACAGTTCGGGGACAGCGAGGGATGGACGAGCAGATCATTGAGGTGGCGAAGTTAGCTCAACGGAGGCAAATGATAGAACACGATGAGGATCGGAGATGGAGGTCGAAGCTTGATATTTGTCTATCTAGTAAAGGGGGAAGCCTTCGGGCGGTCCTTCTTGGATGACCTCACTAAGGGAGCAAATCATAGATGATATTTATCTTAGTATACATGGCGATTATGTGTACAAGGAAGGTTAGACACTTAACGAAATATTTTTATATCCGTTAAAAATTAACCTCAAGACTTATTATAACAAATATTCATGCAAGTATCAACTAATCCCAAAACGACTAGATGTGACAAAAGTTAATAGCGCTCACCCCAAGTATCCCAGTATTGTCGATCTCCTAATTAGATAGAGGTAGATAAATCATGGGGGCTCTGTCCAATAATAGTAGCGCATACATGGGGTAAGGTAATTCATGGGACTTTCACATTCTGGGAATTAATTCAGGCTTATCTGTGATAATACCACTATATGAACCATATGTGTCATCCTGTGGAGGCAACCAAAACCTCGACTATCGGAGAAAAAGAAGATATTGCTCACCTCAAATGACCCAGTATTGACGGTCCCACAATAAGATATAGGTAAATCATAGGAGATATTTTTTTCACTAGCACATCAACCATTTGCATGAGGAATGTTAGACATCCAATGAGGCACTTGCACTACTAAAAATTAGCCCCAAGACTTATTAAAGCAAATACTCATGCAGGGATCGCAATAGTGCGGGGTGGGGACGAGTTTGTCATCCCCATCCCCGCCCTCGAATTTTATCCTCACCCCATCCTCGTCCCCATCCCCACTTCTTCGGATTTGGGGAATCCCAGAATCCGAACCACCGGGGATCAAATCCCCATCCCCGCCCCTATCACCGCTTCCATCTCCAAATTAATTTTATATTATTATTAATTTAATATTAATATTGATTTTATTATTAATATTTTAATTTTTTTTAATATTAATATTATTATCAATATTATTATTAATCTTTTTAATAATAATAATAACAAGTATTTAATGTCGACCGTTTGCACTAACGGTCTAACTCAGATTTTGATGAATGACAAGTAAATTAAGTTAGGTATTTTGTGATCTAATTACATTACCAAGTGTGCAGGAATTGACAAGTCTGAAGGACCAGACACTAGGCTAAAATCCAGCTAGGTCCGCGAGACCGGATAGCTTGTGCGAAACCCAGATAGGTCAACGGGTCGATCAGATATTTGGCAGAAAGTCCGGTTGGGTCTGCGGGATCAGACAACCGGCAGAAGTCCAGTTGAGTTTATGAACCGAACAACTGGCATGAAGACCTGGTGGGTCAAAAGACTAGTCAACCGACTGTAAGATGGTGAGTAAAGGTAAGTCACTAGAGGAGAGTGACTTTGTGAGAATGTGTCCCGGTTGAGGGACAGTAGGCATCGATCTAGTTTAATTCTATTTTGGATCTCTAATCTGAGACTTCGACTAGTTCATAGTCCTGAGAGGACAAGAGTTAATTACTACTTATTTTCATTGTGCTAATCTTATTTTATAAGTTAGATGTTTTGCTTTTGGACTAACACAACTTATAGTGCAAAAGGAGCAAAAAGTCTTCAGATGAACAGTACCTGAAGGCGCCTTCAAGCAGTGGAAGGCGCCTTCCAAGAGATAAAATTTGGACATCATTGCAGATAAGGCGCAATAATTTTGGGATCATATTTAACCCATTGGAGGCGCCTTCAACGCCTATGGAAGGCACCTTCCATGGCCTATATAAGCTAGTTTAGACTATGCGTCTCACAACAAGTCATATACGAGCTACTGCGCATCAGTTCTTATTGAGGTTGCAAGGTTGCAAATATAGTCTCACATTGAAAACACATGGGAAAGATCATGAGTTTATAAGAGAAAAGATATCTCCATTGGCATGAGGTTTTTTGGGTAGAGGCCAAGAGCAAATCCATGAGGATTTAGGCTCAAAGTGGACAATATCATGTCATTGTGGAGATATCTAAATTATTTTCGATCCTACAATTGGTATCAGAGTCCGAATTACCAGAAGGTTTAACCGCCGATTGTGCACAAGAACTATGATCTGATTAAGCCACGTGGGTACAATATTGACCTCGAACAAAGAAAGTGAGGGCTCCTATGTTTGGATCAAGAGGACCGGACACCAGGCAAGAAGTCCTAGTTGCAGCTAGGCAAGGAAATCCTAGTAGGTCGGGTGGACCGAGGGGCAGGAAGACCTGGTGGGTCGAGGATCAGACGTAGGAAGCCTGTGGTCCTTTGTTTGAGGGGAGATTGTTGGGGTTGCAAGGTTGCAAACATAGTCCCACATTGAAAACATATGGGAAAGATCATGAGTTTATAAGAGAAAAGATATCTCCATTGACATGAAGCCTTTTGGGTAGAGCCCAAGAGCAAATTCATGAGGGCTTAGACCCAAAGTGGACAATATCATGTCATTCTGGAGATATCTAAATTCTTTTCGATCCTACAGTTCTGATTGACTGCTCTGACTTCCTACTACGACTTTGTTGCGAAGCTACTGCACTCGCTGAGGACTTCCGATCACGATCGGTAGACCGACATCGACACACGAGCGCTTTCACTTAATCCCTACGTGTCGGTAACGAAGTTAAATTTTTTTATTAAATTACTGAAAATGGGAAGTATAGTCTGTTATACTTGTCCTACATTCTTTGTACTCGATTCCCTCTTCCGGAGAAACCGGGAGAGGCATTTTAGTAGATTACCCATCGATACGTCCACGAGACCTAGGTCTTAGAGTAGGAGTTGCCGAAAGCTCCGAATCAAGTAAAATTGAACGCGTGCTTTCTTGCCTATTTTTCTACTTCGCTTTTTAAAAAAAAAATTTCTGCTGCATTCGTACTTTGATTTGAAAACCGAAAAAAATGAATTTTGAAAACCATGTGATTCACCCCCCCCCCCTCACGTGCGACTCAATCCAACACTTTGTTCTTCTAAGATACTTGAGGATAGTCTTTACCATAGTCCAATGATCCTCTCTAGGATCTGACTGATATCTACTCGTCATGTTTAATGCATACGAGACATCTAGTCGAGTGCATATCATAACATACATTATGGACCCTATAGCCGAAGCATAAGGTATCTTGTTCATTCTACTTTTCTCCTCTTGTATTTTTGGACACATGGCCTTGAAAAGATGTATACCATGTGACACTGATAAATATCCTCTCTTGGAGTCCTGCATACTGAATCTATTCAGTATTTTGCCAATGTATGTATCTTGACTCAACCCTAGTAGCGTACTTTGTCTATCTCGATATATTTTAATACCAAAGAGATAGGTTGCATCCCCAAGATCTTTCATTGAGAAACGTTCTCCCAACCAAGTCTTGGTAGATTCTAGGCAAGGGATGTCATTGCCTATAAGAAGTATATTATCAACATGCAATATTAGGAACGTAATCTTGCTCCCACTAACCTTCTTGTAAATGCAAGGTTCTTCTGAATTCTTGACAAACAAAAAATCTTTAATGGCTTTGTCAAATTGCAGATTCCAACTCTGAGATGCTTGTTTTAGTTCATAAATGGACTTATTGAGCTTACATAATTTATTAGGGTTCTCAGATTTTATAAAATCGGGAGGTTATACCATATATACTTCCTCCTGTAACCTTCTATTTAGGAAAGAAGTTTTAACATTCATTTGCCAAATCTCATTATCCTTGTAAGCTATTATAGCTAGCAAAATCCTAATGGACTTAAGCATTGCAATAGGCGAAAATGTTTTATCATAGTCAATTCCTTGACGCTGATTGAAATCCTTTTCCACAAGCCTAGCTTTATAGGTACTTATGTTCTCATCTATGTTAATATTTTTCTTGAAGATCTATTTGCACCCTATGGGTTTTACCCCAACTGACACATCAATCAACTCCCAAACTTGGTTGGTGTACATGAAGTCTATTTTAAATTTCATGGCTTCTAACTATTTCTCATAATTATTTAAAGCAACTGCTTCCTCGTAAGTCGAAAGTTCATCATTTTCGATGAGTAGCACTTCCTCATCTTAGGTTACCAACCAGCCATATTTGTTTTGACTCTCGATATATTTTTATAGACTTACGTTGATCTCGTGTTTCTTGAGCAGTCTTGGATGAAAGAGACACTTGTACTTGTGGCACTATCACATTATCCAATTGTTCATCTTCCAACCTGTTTATAGAGTCTATAATTTCTTCAAAATTTACTTTACTCCCACTACTTTCTTTAGAAATAAACTCTTTTTCCAATAAAGTAGCATATCAGGCAACAATAACTTTGTGCTCACTTGGGAGATAAAAATAATATCCCATTGTAGCTTTGGGATTACTTACAAACGTATGTTTTATAGATCTTGCTGCAATCTTGTTAAAATTTTTATTTTTCACGTAAGCATCACAACCTCATATCTTAAGGTAAGACAAATTTGGTTTCTTTCCAAACCATAATTCATAAGGAGTTTTATCTACTATCTTAGTTGGAACTCTGTTAAGTGTGTATGCTGTTGTTTCTAAGGCATAGCCCCAGAATGACATTGGAAGACTTGAATGACTCATTATTGATCTAACAATATCCATGAATCTGCGATTTCTCCTTTCCGAAACACCGTTCCACTCTGGTGTTCTACGAGGTGTAAGTTAGAAAATTATTCCACACTCTTTTAGGTAATCAATGAACTCTTAGCTTAGATACTCGCTGCCTCGATTACTATGAAAGGCCTTAATCTTCTTGCCACATTGATTTTCTATCTCATTTTTGAACTCCTTAAACTTGTCTAGAGTTTCAGATTTATGCCTCATTAAGTAGATATATTCATATCTACTTAAATCGTCAATAAAATTCATAAAGTAGGTATATGCTCCTCTAGCCTGAACTTGCAATGATCCACAAATATCACTATGTATGAGTTTTAATGATTCCTTTGCCCATTCACCTATCTTAGTAAAATGCTTCTTGGTCATTTTTCCTTATAAACATGCTTCGCATGTATCTATGGGCTCTAATTCAAAAGAGTCAAAATATCCATTATTGAGTAATCTAGCGATGCGTTTCTGGGTTATATGACCAAATCTACAGTGCCAGAGATATATCAAGTTTGAGTCATGCAATTTATGTTTCTTACTTTCAATACAATAAATCGGTTCATCTAAGTTAAGAACATAAAGATCATTATTCAATGAACCATTCTCATAGAATATATTATTCAAATAAAAGGAACACAACTTGTCCTTGAATTGAAATACAAATCCCTTGGCGTTCAAACTCAACACTAAAATGATATTCTTTGAGAAACTAGGAACAAAATAATAGTTTTCTAAATTTAAAGCAAGTCCACTAGGCAAATTTATTGAATAAGTTCCTACAGCTAACGCAGCAACTCTCGCTCTATTAGCTACTCGTAGGTCCATTTCGCCCTTGGACAATCGTTTGCACTCACTTAGACCCTATATGTTCACACAATGTAAGAACTACTTCCAGAATCTATGACCCATATTGAAGAAATAGAAATATTGCACTCTATCATAAAGATACCTGAAGCATCCGCTCCACTAGCATTCTTCTTTATGAAAATATAGTAATATTTCTTCTAGTGACCTTTCTTTCCACAATGGAAGCACATGGCCTCCTTCTCATTAGATTGGGGGTACCAGCATCCCTTTTTTAAGCTTCTTCTATGTTTGATATCTAGGATTTTTTACTACATTAGCCTTAGGATTAAACTTCTCGGTGCTAGGGCACTTGTTGGTCTTTCTGACCATCATTATATGTAGTGAAGGATTAACCTCCATATCCTTCTTAGCAGTTTTCAGCATTACCATCAGATCAGTCAAACTCTTGTCTATGCTGTTTATGTTGAAATTCAACACGAACTGGGAAAATAATGGAGGTAGTGATGACAAGACTAGGTTAATAGCTAAGTCCTGGTCCAATTTAGAACCTAAGCTCTCAAGCCTCTCTATGTACCCGATCTTCTTAAGTACATGAGACCCAACTTGGTTTCCTTTCTCCAGCATGGTACGGAATAGTGCTCGAGAGGTTTCATACCTCTCTACTCTCACACTCTCTTGGAAGAGCTCATGCAAATGATGATTAATCTCCCTAGCACTCATGTTCTCATGCTGTCTATGCAACTTAGGAGACATAGAAGATAGCATGATGCATTACACATCCAGTGCATCTTCCATATACTGGGAATAACATGATTGATCTTCATTTAAAGCATCGAGCATAGGCTCCTTCATTGGTTGGTCTTCAAGCATGTAAATTTTTCTTTTGTGTCTCGGAACTATTTTTAATTTCCTATATCAATCTAGGTAGTTGGAATCGATGAGGATATTCTCTTTGTCGAGAATGCTTCACAGTGATAAGATACTTGTATTTGCCATCTAAAATTTAAATAGAGTTTTAGTATTTGTGAAATGTATTTAATAAAGGATTTTATAACTCCTATTATTTTATTCAAATCCAAAAGCCCTCACTATTAGAACCGGGAATTTGTTGGTAACTGATTCTGTCTGAAAGCTGAATCAACAGACGCTGGGCACGTGGCGCTCTCCGGTTGCTGACGTAGGTCTTCGAATGCTGGTGCGAACTTCCGGCGATCCTGCAAAGAAGTCAGGCCGGAAGGGGTTCCCGGCGGCGACCCTCCGACGCTCAAGTCAGGCAAGCTAACAGTGAAGAAGTGGCTCCAAAAGTTGTAGAACGCGTACCTCCGGTGAAGTATAAGGCTTCTTATATAGAGTGGTGAAAGAGCTCACGCACACCTACCGAGGCAAATACGTGTCCTTAGCCCATACCTCGGTATGTGTTTGTCAGAAAGCTTACCTGACACCATACTGCTATAGTCCAGGCACGTCTTCGATGGGACAGCAGAACACCTTGCCGCCAGATTTGGAGTATGGTCTAGTCATAGGACTTGACAGCTGTCATAAGATGTTCCTTGTCCTTCTCTCCCTACTCCATGCCGGGGCGTCCGGGGCGTCCGGTCGGCCGGCACTCGTCTCCCGTCCGGTCGGCCGGCACTCGTCTCCCGTCCGGCCGGCCGGCACTCATCTCACGTCCGGCCGGCCGGCACTCACATCACTTCCGACCCTCCATATGCATCGGTATGCTGGGGAGATCCTAGGTAAGGTGATATGGGGGGACTGCTAGCAATATGTTACCTTATGTCTACGGCTGAGCATGACTTCCGCTCGGCCCTTCGTTATTGTTCAATTGAGCGTCGGAGCCCCGACTCCTGTCGGAGCGCCTTTTGCCATCGGTTATTCACCGGTCGGCCGGCCGGGAGGTCGGCCTATTCGTCTCCGGTCGGCCGACCGGTCCGCCCTTCTCCGGTCAGCCACCCGACCCTTTGACTTCCACGTGGCGTTGACCCCTCAAAATGGGGGTCCCCTGTTCTAACCGTCGGATCAGTAACAATTCCTAATAGAATCAAAACCCTGAATCATATAATATACATACAGCTGAGTTGTACCTATATGCTACATTCATTAAGTAAGCCCTAACTTGTCAATCATAAATCTATATGACTTTTGATATATTCTTATTGAGTCTTATATTCTCAACACTTGCCCCTCAAATCAATTAACCTTAGCTGAGCTAAACAAGTTAAAGAATTCGAGTAAGTCGACCCACTAATAATTATGATAAATTATAGATGTTTTGATACAAGTTCACGGTCGAGCTGTACCGACTTATGTAAAAACTCTTACTATCATCATAGTTATTAGTGGAGGACTTTTAACAAATCTTGACTTTAATATATTTAAGAGATTTTATAATTATTGAAATGTCTCATCGTAATTAACTTCTTGTGCATTTGCATAATCTCATTACGAGATTTATCTCAATTATTCCTTGTAGTCTTTTAAGATAAATAGGGACTCCTAGATTTTAACATGTTAATCTACTTATGCCATAAGGAATTTATATCTAACTTACAATATATATTACTTTACATGTTTTAGATAAAATTTATTTCTATCAAGAAATATTAAGGCATATAACTTGAAATAAAGAAATTTAGATTTCTTTGAAATCTCTCAAAACACGAATTCCTCAAATAAATTTTGAAGAAGAGGTTTCGTACTATATGATCCAATCACGAATAGGCTCTTATACCACTATTAGAATCGAAGTGCAGCAAAAGACATATACTGAATCATGGATCTATTCATAGTACATATAATTTTACACAAAATAACATAAAAATATACCTTGAGTCCTCAATAGGCCTGAATTATATTACAGATAGATAAGAACCTCATATATGACTCCTCTAGCGGTATCCACACACACTAGATCAGGAACTTGACACGATTCATTAGGCGCTAGCCTCTTGGATCGATAAAACCTTGGAAGCACTATCGATCTCTTCCGATGGAAGAAAGTCTTCAAGGGAGAAATGGAGAGAATAAGGCCTCTTTTTTTGAATCTTTCCAAGGATGACTACTTATAGCCTCCAAGGAATATGAAGAGGTACAACTCTTCATATTCTCCATTAATCATCATTATGATAATTCTTCGAATTCTCTGTTAATCATCATTATGATAACTCTTCGAATTCTCCATTAATCATCATGATTATGACTATTTGAATTTTCTCTTCTTTGGATCAAATAAATTCATATTTGATCTTGATCTCAACTAACTTCCGATATTTCAGAATTAAGTTAATAATCCAATTAATTCTAATTTAGAAATAGTAAAATTAATTAATTTTAATATCCACTAAAATAATCAATCATAAATAATATTCATGTCTACGTATTATACATGCGATCCTTTAAGTTTAATACACGAAGGTAGTTTAAATTCATACACAGACTAAGGTAACCATCTAGCAATAGTTTTTAGTCACCCAACGTGATAAAATTAATATCAGTCATAAACTATAAACCACCATGAACTGTTTATTGTGTAATTCAATCTCTTCATCTAAGCCTACATCTCAATTAATTTGGTACATTATGCATCATTACCAAATTAATTATTTTTCTTGATTTCTAAAATATAATAAACTATTCTTGGATGATAAATCATTCCTCCCGTGGCCATGGATTTCGAGTCACTAATATCTCTATCAAGCGGTTAGGATGTTAACTTCTAATCCAATAGAGCGATGAATCCTTTATTGACTCAACATTATTTTCTCTACGCTTTTCCATACATCCAACTACCGTATTAATCATAATCCGATTAAAGACTGCTTTTAACAGTGTCAAAGCACATAACTCCACATATAGAATAAATAAAGATCTTAAGTTAAAAGATCAGTTACACTCATTCATAAGAGAAATGCCCAATGATACTTAATATATGGTCTCCTCTTAAGCGGATCGTGTCCAATGTACCTCTAAGCTCAAGACACCCCCAAGTATAACTTGGATATTCATCGCTTGGTCTATCTCGACCTAGTCATATTCAACGTTGATCTAGATAGTCATGTCTCCTCTATATATTTATCCGATCAAGGGTTGCTTTCAAATTAATATACTCATTAATCTGTTAGACTAAAAAAATAAATAATTAATGATAAATACTTATATTTATGAAATAATTATCCACAAATTCATAAGAGTGTCTTAATACAAAAATGTACATACTAACACAAACTTGGTATCAATCATGACAAATTCAAGATACTTCAACATAAGGAATTTGTATGTACCTTCTTTTTCAGCTTTGTATTTATATTCAAGTGCATTCTATATCTCTACTCGAGATTCAATTGAGTTGTACAAATCATAGAGTCTATAGGAGAGAGTATTGAGAATATGACCACGTCTTCTTCACGCTTCTTCCGTGTTACCTTTACCGTATTAGAATCATCATCCTTTAGTTTTGGAAATGATTCCAACTTTGGAGGAAGAACATATGCAATTTTGAAAATTGTAAGTAAGAAGAATAATTTTCCTTTCCAACGGGTAAAATTAGTATCGTCGAATCGATCGAGTTAACATTTGAATTGAGAAAAGATGACATATTCTTTTCAATTTCCATTGCAGACATAAAACCTTAAAGATTGTTAGAGTTTGCAATATAGAAACAGAGAACTATAAAGGTGGAACTGATTTGAAATGCTTGGTTGAGGCGTATCGAAATACTTTCCTTTAAGATTTTATTTCCCCTCACTATGCAAAGTTTGTTGATGACTTGTATCAGTAAATTACCCCCAAGATATAATAACCTTTCAACACAATATCTAGCAAAAATATTGAGTTGTCACAAACATATTGAAAATCTATAGAAATCTATTGAATTTATAGGGAGATTGGTGTCTTTCCATGAATCAACATGTCTTTTCAAAAGATGCAACCATTTAACCAAAAGGCACATTGGTTCAAGAGGCATTCATTTGAATAGACACATTGGTTCAAATAAACTCTCACATGTATTACAATCTTTCCCAGGTATCCACTATGTCAACCCATAGGCCATGGGGGCAACCAAAATCAAGACGAGATGGTAGATGAAGGTGTGCTTTTAAGAAGTGGTCGTCTTGATTCCTCCTCGCCTTCAGTGAGATAGATATGATAGATTTCGTATATCAATTCTCCAAGTACCTCTGTGCAGGACCGTCTTAATCATTTTAAGGTCCTAGGCGGAAAAAAGAATTTAATATTTTTTAAATAAATATTATTAGAAGTATTTAATTTTATTAGTTATAGCAAAAGGTAAAATTGTCACCCTAGCAGTCCAACACGATCGACCTTACGACCATCTGTAAGGAGGTAAATCGGGAAGCTGTAGTTGGGCACTGCGGGGAGAGCACTTTTCTTGACTTCGTCGAGATTCGACACCTTGCCTATTGTAACAATATCTACCCGTATTAGTCAACTTAACCATGTCGTTAGGACAACATTTAATTCTATTAGTAAGATTTAAAAGGATATTTTCATATATTGTCAATGATTATTTATATAATTGGAAGCAGTGACCAACTAGATCAAGTAGCAATAACTTTATCTTATGTCAAACCTTACTTTTTATTACTAGTAAAATTTTAAAAATAAAAAATATTTTATGTTATCTAATTTAGAAATAGTAATAAATTATTGTAATGCTATTAATAAACATTTTAATTATAATTTTTATTTTAAAAAAATATCAATTATTTTTAACTTCGAGGAAGAAAAGTCTCGATACAATAGTAAAACTATTGTATGACGTAGAGGAAATAGATTCGAGCACTAAATCTAGTCACTATGTATAATAAACTCTTCCTCGGAATCCTTCATTGACGGAAGCTTCATGAACTAAACTACTTTTTTATCAATTTTAATTTTGATAAATTATTAATAAAATTTATTTATCTAAAAATATTTAGTTAGAAAATATTGATGGTGAATTATTAAAAAACTAAAAGAAAAATAAAATTTAAGAAAGAAATAATACTACATTATTGAATATATTTTTGACTTTCAAAAATATTTTTATCAAAAAAATATATATATCAATTAAGTGTAACCAATAAAATTTTTTAATTTATTAACAAAATTTAATTTTGATTAATAAATTAAATTTTTACCATTAAAAAATTTAAAATTACTAATTACATTTTAATAAAAAAATAAAAAAATTACTAACTAAATCTAATTTTAATAGTAAAAAATTAAAATTATCAATTAAATCTAACATGAGTAAAAAAAATAAAAATGATCCAAATTTAATCTATACAAAATTTAAAATTTTTGATCAAATATAATTTAACTAATAAAAAATTAAAATTATCGATAAAAGTAAATCTCGACTAAAATTTATTTTAACTATAATTTTAAATAAATATATATATATATATATATATATATATATATATATATATATATATATATATATATATATATAATTTGTGGGCTTTAATATAATAGGGGTTTTAGGCATAAATCATTATAACCTATGCCTTGAGCCGGCTCTACCTCTGTGTGCCATGATGATTCTTCTGCTTCTTCCTTTTATTTGCAAAACCCAAATGCAATGTTTGAATTGTTTTAGAAAATAGATTCATCCTCTATCCGTGCCGCTTCTCGCCGGCGGTGGCCTTTTCCGGTGTCGCCACTTAGACTTCTTCTGCGTATGAAACTGCTTCAAAATTAAACTTTTGAAAGATTAAAGTTTCGTTCTGCTACTTGAATTTGAACTTGATTATTTGCTTTTACTTGAGTTTGATTGATCGCTCGCTTGAATATCAAAATTTCTATTTAAATTATTATCTTAATTTATGATCTTAGTATTAAAAATTAAAAAACACTTGAAAATACTTTCGTCGTACTGTTATAGTACCTTTGATCAAAATAATAATTATTAAAAATATCAAAACTGCTCTAATATAATTAAAATTGATCTAATTTAGTTAAAACTGATCAAATATTATATTTTAAATTTTAAATTTTAAATCCTAAATCAAAATTGCTTGGAGCAACTTTAACCAAAATTGAAATTCAAATAAATTTCTTTATGATTCCATCAATCTATAAATCAACTTAAAGTAAATCAAATTGTTAATTCAGTTCAATTTTATTTGTGTTAGATTAAATTTAATAATACGCATCAGTAATTAACAGCTGAGAATCAGAATATTTGGCTACGCCAAAAGTGGCAGGTTTGAATCTTGTGTAGTGAATGACCATGATGTGCTTCTCTAACAATAAAAAAATGAGAGATGACGAGAATTCTAATAGTTTTTATTCATGACTTATTCATGCTTTGATTCTAAAAAATAATATCTAATACAAATCCAAGTTTTAAGACGGCAAATGTTGATTTAGATTTAGGAAAATAAAAACTCAAAAATAATCACCCACCTGAGTGCTCTGGATGCTCTGTAATAAAAGCTGCAAAGCCTGATCAGTTCAAAAATGATTAGAAATCGATTCACCAAGTTAAGAGATCAAGCAGTCACAGATAAAACTTGTGTTTCTAATTCCCTAATCGATCTTTTCTTTCACTACATTCAAGTAATGATAGACTCCATGTATTAAATAGTTGATGTTTACTTGTTTCAGGAACAATGTTCCTTAAACTAGCACATTATCTATCAATCAATTGGCATACACTTCCACACAAATAGGAGTCAAATTTAATTATGACCTGGGACAAAATCTCGTGAGAATCTCGAGTTGAAAACTTTTTTAAGTGCTCAAGTTCGCACACCACACAACAGGATTGTTTTGACTAACTCACCAACTAGGGTCACAGCTTTACCTGCACTTTCCTTTGAAGAATCAGCAGGAAGTATTCTTCTCAATTCACTTGCTGTTGGCTTCCATAGAATGTGTAAGCACCATATGGCACGGCATACATACCCGGGTAGTGAGGAGGTAAGCTGTATCCGTCGTAAGTCTGCCCCCCATAGTAGGCACCATTCCACCTCTTGCCTCGTTCAGCTCTTGACTGCAAAAGAACAAAAAAATTAGGAGATCAGATGACTGATGTCATATACACTGTTGGCTTTCAAGATTGTTTTGAATTTGGGTTCAACCTTGATAAAACCCTCAAACGATTTCCTAGTTGTACCAGGTAATTCAAGAAGAATGTAACTTTGGTCATTTTAATTAAAAAAGCATACTCATAGTCATAGGACACACAAATGAAAGATGTAATTAATAATGGACGAAGAAGTGGCTGGATTATTAATCTTCTAGCCCTACAATAGATAGGCAGGCAACCTGACGGTTTCCAAATATATGATTTTTCTCCATTAAAGAAGAATGCAAGAACAAGATAAAAATAGAAGCAAACAAAAACTAGCACTGTGGCTGGTGGTCTACTAGGCACATGAATACATGATGCATCACATGAATCGCATGCACACCCAACCCACATTATTATCCATTAATTTTATTGTACATTCCAGTAATATTACATGATGAAAGATAATTCATGATTTCTCTAAGGAAAAGTCAGTATTTTGAATTATTTCTCTAAGGAAAAGTCAGTATTTTAGCAACGCTATAGATTCACAATACCTGGAACAATGATTCTGCATGTCTATCAATCACCTAGGATCTATCTATCAAATAGAGGAAAAGATGGAGAAATTTCCACTCTGTAAAATGAGGAATGGACTAGGTTCCTAGTTGACCCGAGAGTGTTTTAGGACATATTTAAAGATTATTCTTCCATCTTGAGAGGAATTACATTTCCAAATGATGGAAACTAATGAATTTGCTTTACATAGTCAACAACAAAATGCAATCTATCCTAATTATTTAGTATCAGCTTCTTGATTTGGAGTAGGGAATCAAAAGATTACCTGTTTATTAGCAGGGTTGCGACCCCATGATAGACGAACTGTTTGCTTGCCGATAGCTGTACCATTTAATTGCTGCATTGCTTCTTCAGCATTGTTTCTGTATCGGTTTAAAAAAAAATACTTATAGAGTAACAATGTGTTGAACTTATTGCACTTTTGTTTACAATGTTCAGACTAAATCAGACAAGTACCTGTGGACAAAAAGGACAAAACCACATTGTTTTCCCACAGGAATTTTAACAGAGGCAACCTCTCCATACTGAGAAAAGGCTTCTTTTAAATCGTCTTCACTGACATCTGGATCCAGCCCTCCAACAAATACCTTCGCCAGAAAATAAATTGTCAAAGGAAAATGCAAAAACAATGCACACCTATATGTGCTGTCTAGTAAAAATCCTCTTACTGTTGTATTAGCTGAATCAACATCTAATTGGGACCCAGCTGAAGATGCACCATTTGGCCCAAAACCTCCTAAAGTATCCATGACTTGAGATTAAGACAGCATTCACTTCTTAAAAATAAAATAAGGATAGAATATGAAACTAGAATCTGAAGTGGACACTTGTAAATTGAATTCTTGTGCAGAAAACAAGCTAAATAAATGAGTGGCAACTACTGTCACTTGCAGTCGGCTAAGATTAGGTTATTGGTCTAGAAAAAATATTGAAACTAGAGGAGCTGCTGATACAGTCCAAGACATCAAAGGATAAGCCAAAAACTCGACAGACATCTAGATACAGATTCAGTGTGAGAATGTATCTTTTGATTTATTTTTATTTTTTTACATGACAAATCATCTGGTTTTGATCTATTGCTGTTGGAAAAAAAAAACAAGCATTAACGTCAAGTCATTTCTAGATTTGGTAGAGCTTCAACTTGAGTCAAGATAATCCCACATGAACCAGGTATTTTGCAAATATTGCAGTCACCAGAAATGACAAATTTCTAGACAAATACTGTAAAATTAGAGTAAATAATATTCTGGTCTACATTCTACGCATACGTATCAAAGGATTATTGCAGAGTAATATTACACATGGATGGAGACTTTTCCATGTTCTTCATATAATCTTTTTCCTTTGTTTTTTTCTCCTAGAATCACATGAAAAAAACATATGTTTAAACCAATTCAACCATTATGACTTGTCTGAATGAATTTAATTGATACTTCCATCCATTCTCTGATGTGGATTTAGAGCAGCAATAGATCAGGTAGCCATTTCAGGATAAATCAATCAAATGAATGGTTTACCAACTGTTTTCTAATATTAATAATTGAAGAACTTATGTAAATGGAGTTTGATAATTTTGGGGCTAATCATATTAATGAGGCAAAGGACATGTATGATAATGTAGTCACTGAAGTTAAAGCTATGGAAAGTGTGATAAATAATCTTCCTAATTCCTATACCGAAATGTTTACATTAAAGGTAAGCTCTAAATCCCTATCCTTTTATGCATCACTAGATGAACTCACCAATGGTCCAAAAGATTAATGATATTGTGCTGATTGATATGAGTGTAAATAGATTAAACAAGAAATTTGAATTGTAAAGAATTAAGAAACAAAAGGATTTAAGACTAAAATTGAAAACATTCTACAGTTGCTCTTCAGTAGATACTGGCAAAGAGCCAAGAGGCTGGTTTTTCCATGGGCAAAGAGTCATGGGATGGTTATTCCTTAGGATGCCAAATACCTCAATTTACTCATGATACATTGCTCTCAAGGGCCATGGTTTGAATAATCACAACCTTTGAATTATGCTTTTGGCCTTCTCCACCTCCAGCAGTTAAGAAAATTAATCTTTGTAATTCTTCTTTCACTTATCTTAAGAGGAATCCGTGATTGGGAAACTAGCTTGCTGACGCTCATTGGTTGCTCGTACATTCACAACAAATCTCCTGTCTTGGTTTTCAATTGGATATCAATAAACCGGGTAAGAGTTAGTGGGATGAATCATCCAAGAGTGACCTATATAGATTTGATCAGAGGCATACTTTAATTAATATGTTCTTACCTCAATAGTGCTCTATCAGACTTCATTGCATCTTCTTCTTACTTGTTCATTCACAATCTTGATCAATTAAAGAAAAACTTTCCTCTGGCGATGTGGTCAATTCTCAGATCACTTCAATTTAGTTCTTTGCTTCTTGGGATCAGGTGTGCTTGCCTCTAGAGTCTGGAGGATTAGGCATTCTTGGTAAGATCGCACAACTTTTCTTCCCTCCGCAAATAGATATGAAAATTGCTTATCTCTTCCACTCATTGGGGGAAAATGGTTAGTCAGTAGTACTTTCATTGTTGCTGCTGGACTGAGGTTGAACCAATCACCTCTCGGTTGTTCACTTGAAAAGATACTTTCTATGTTAGTTTTTGTGCTCCCAGTTTCACTAAATTGTATCCACATCCAACTGTCTCCTTTTGGCATGGAGGATGGCACAACTATCACATTATGCAATGACTATTTCCTGATCTTTACTTGAGTTATAACTTCAAGTTAGTTGCCATTCAGAACCTTTGACTCTCTAGCTTCATGTTGGTTCTATCGTACAAGCATCTGATTTGTCATGGTCTTTATTCTTGAGCATTTGCCATTTGCCATTTGCGTCACAAATTCCACATGAAACATTGCAACCACATAATGGAGTCATTCATCACTTTCATTTGATGTTTCATAGTTATCTTTTCATAAACTGGCTTGCTATCTCTTCCTAAAATATTTTAAGAACTGCCAGTTAAATCCCTTTGTAACACAGAATTCAGAAAGCTGAGACATTCTTGATCTCCAAGACTCTTAAAAAGCCTGTACTTCAACTCTCACAAACATAACAACCAAAATGCATGATAACTACCACCTTTCCAATCCATAGACATCACATGGTTGTATCCAATATGTTACCAACTGAAGTAAATTCCTAACCTAGGTTATGAAAGGTAAAGGTGGGCATGTGTATCAAAATTTAGCCAAACAAACAATCATCTTCAAAAAAGAAAAAGGGATTAACACAGTTGTCTAATATAAAATAAATCACTAAGCACACTGTAAAAGAAATAAATTCTATAGAATAGCCAAGTACAGCCCGGTGGATGAAGCTCCCGCTATGCGAGATTCCGGGGAAGGATCCATTGTACGCAGCCTTACCCTGCTTTTCTTGCAAGAGGCTGTTTTCAGAATCCGAACCCGTGACATTTTGATCACAAAGCAACAACTTTACCGTTGTGCCAAGGCTTCCCTTCAGCCAAGTATAAATTAAGAAAAAAGAAATAATGATTTTGGTTAGTCCATAACCACTAAACACACACACACAGATATGATTCAAGAGTCCACCAATGTGACCTAGGAAATTAATTAAGAGACAAATTTAGATCTAAAAATTCTGAACTGCATTTATGGAGGAAAATTACATCAGCAAAAAAGGAAACTCAAATGAAGAACATTAGTTCAGTCACACATACCAGAAGATTTTCTAGGAGTAGCAAGGCCAATGCGCATCGGCCTAGTAGAACAATAAACACCATTCATCTCAGTAATGGCAAGCTTTTTTTCGTTCTCATCTCCAAATCTAACAAACCCATAACCTTTTGAACGTCCAGTATTTGCATCAACAACTACTTTTGCCCCTTTTACTGAAGAGTATTTAGTAGAAAAGGTTTCATGCAGAAGTATATCTGTAACATCAGAAGCTAAATCTCCTACAAAAATAGAGTGATCAGAAGCAATATCTGAACGCTTATCACCCATGCTAAATGATGCCCAATTTAGTCGGAATGGCTGATCTGTGTTTGGCATAAGATGACTGCCAAAATTCTGAAGTACTTTATCAGCAGTTGCATGTGAATGAAACTCCACAAAACCATAACCCTCTGATTGTCCAGTCTGCTTATTGCGAATAACTTTTATGGATACAACCTGCATGGCGTGTTGTTGTAACAACACAAAGGCAATGAGTATATTTTAGAATGACCTCTACATGTGGCACTAAGCAACTCAAGTATTGGTATAATGTATCTTCTTGTGGAAAGTTATCAGAGTCTGTACCAAGGGAATGATAAGGAAGATTTGAATTTGTTTAAAATTTTGCAGGAATTATGATAATCCATTGACAATTGAACTAAGGTTCACTCCACCAGAACATGACAAAGTTGCAATAAAGAAGGATCACACTGGACTCTAATATGAGAAGAATATGAATGGATTTTAGTTTCCACACTCAGCAATGGAGGAGTTTGGGAAAATTGGGGATATTAAGATTTTAGGTAGATACCATAGATATCATCAATTGTCATCTAGACGATAACAACAACCAAACCTTATCCCATTAGGTGGAGTCAGCTATATGGATCCTTCTACGCCATTAGACTCTATCCCCTACTATATCATCATCTATATAAATAAATTTTATCTTATTTTAGTGTTGTTAACCAAGTCTTTTTTGATTTCCTCTTCTTCGTTTGATGTGTGTATTTGCCATAGTTTCACATCACCTAACTGGAGCATTTATTGGCTGCCTAAGTACATGTCCGTACCATCTTGAACGTGTCTCTTGGAGTTTTCTTTCAATAAATGCAACTCTTACTTTCTCTCTAATACTCCCATTTCTTATTCTGTCCATCTTCATATGTCTACACATTCACCTTAACATCCTCATCTATGCAACTTATCTTCTGTTATGTGCTCAAGTCATATCCCGACATTTAGCGTCATATAACATAGCAAGTCTAACCACCATTTTGTAGAATTTCCCTTTAAGTTTTAGAGGTACTTTACAATCACATAAAACACTCGACGCTAACCTCCATTTCAACTATCTTGCTTGTATTATATGTAAGACATCTCTCAATCCCTCCATCGTTTTGCAAAAATAATCCTAAATACTTAAAACTCTCTTTCAGACAACCTGTCATCTTCTATCTTAATAATTGTCTCATTACGTCTAATATTGTTAAACTTAAATTCTATATATTCTATCTTTACTCTACTAAGCCTAAAATCTTTCACTTCTAGTATTTCTCGCCAAGATTCTAGTTTAGCATTTACTTCATCATGTGTTTCATCTAAACTCCCATCCAGACAAGCTAATAAAAATAAGGACGGGCTAATCCAATCAACCTAGAATCAATAAGATAAATTTTCATTTCATGCAAGCTTATCCAAAAAGAAAATGCGTTTTTCCTATATCCATTTGAGTGGCCACCATGATTCAAAATTAGTGCCACCACAAATTAAGAGCATACTCAAATGTTTGTTGATTAACAACATATCATGCACTCAATTTGTTCATTAGAGTGCATTTTATGTTATGTAAAAAGATCACTTCTTAACAAAAAGGAAAGAATAACAAAAATTCATGATAAATGCAACTATCATAGTATCATGTGAATTGCCAAGTTTTAGACATTATTACTTTGTTGCATTTGTCCAAATGATTCTTGCAAATAAAAACTCATTAACAAAACACAACGTTGGATGTAAAGTTAATTCAAGCAAAACTATGAGGAAGACACTTATTATGTTGCTTATGTTTGAAGGGAAATATGATGAATGCACATAAGAAAAACAGGCTCATGTTATGTGCTTTGGGCATGTAGAATCGACTAGCATTTATGTGGGTAAACAGTTCAATTCAGGGAGAAATAACCCTAAAGCATGTGTTCCTTCCTGATGATCCTATCGCAGTATAAATAGCGAATCTTGGATCTGTAACTTGAATATGAAAACATTAGTTGGATAGTTACTTTGATAGGGACAAAGGCGAAAGATAAAAGAGTTTGTTGTTACAGGAAGGATACTTATCCACCTCCATGTGCTTGCTACACATCAGTGGCATTTAAATAAAACCAGTCTGCTACCTGCTCAAATCATGCAAATTTGTTTAAATAGAGAAGTCTCCGACATCATCCCCTTTGACTTCTCAAAAGGAAACAAGTGACGAGAGGCAGCAAAGAGTTGAGCACTTTAGACATGGTGAAAGAGTATATCACTTATTATCTCCTCTTATTCTAACTCCAAGCATTCGAAAAGGATAGGTATATCTGATCAAATTGAGTTAGATAACAAGATTCCAAGTTTGAGAGAGTAGTGATAACAGATAGGCAATGTCATACAACTGTGGAATCAAGCTTATGGAGGATCTAATCTGTGAAAAAACCTTTCAGATTAAGGGAATGAAATCCAAGGGAGAAACCATTCATTCTGTTGTCATCAGTTAATGTGGCAAATTGATGGGGAGTGGTATTTTTCTTTGTCATTACAAAGGATCTCCCCTCGAGTCAAGGCAATGAAGCATGCTCAAGACCAAGAGAAATTTCTTTAGGAAAGCAAGTCCTGTTGATAGTTCAACTTACCCGCTTTAGATAGCTTTGAATGTGTAGAGGCTAATTACTAATACTTCAAATAAACCCACCTTATTCTCCCATTTATTATAGATGGCAAAACTCTACAAGTTGGAGATCTTAAATGTATAATCCCCCAAAAAAAATGCTATTACTTCACTATTCTTTTGATTCCTGCCTTCCACTCTCCTAATTTCTGAGCGTGATGTATTGCAAAGAGAACTCGCAGGAACATTTATCAACTATATTTCTGTCTTCATGCCCCGATGTACGAGTCTCTAAAATTGAATAAAGTAGTCCAATACTCTGCCACTAAAATAGAATAAGGTGTTCCTACATACTACTGATTTTGAAGAGCAGATCAATCACAGCATTCTTGTCTCTTGACAATGCTTCCATGGTCGAAAAGTGTGCTCTTCAGGAAGTTGCTTCCTATCTTCAGGATATTTTCTAGCTTCAACCTTATCAGTTAGCATTAGCTAAATTTGTTAGAATAAACTCGATGAATCCTACATCACCGATTATTGTGTTTTCAGGAATTAATATGACAAAAATATATATTTCTTAAACTTACACCAGATCAAATCTAAACGAACGTTTACCTGCTGGAAGGTAGTGGAGGAGAAACAATGGGAAGTATTATCGAGTCTGTATCTATATACAGAATAAAAGCGTGACTAATTGACATTTCTTAGTTACCAAATCTAACGATCCTTTGCTTAAAATTTCCAAAACCCATGCAAAATCACTTGATCTTATTTTTCCTAAACACCCTATGTATAAAAGGTAAAAAAAAAAACAAACTTGAACTAACTCTTGTACAGGAACCAAAGGGATCAGGAAGATTCAAGCCCGCACAAACACATCCATTATAAACAAATAAATGACCTTTTTTTATCTAAAGAAGAACGATAAACATTAGACAATGAAAGGATAAATCCTGACCTCACCGGTGTGGCCGAAGCAGCTGTGGAGATAGTTCTCATCCATCCAGTACTGGAGGTCCCCCACCCAGATCGTCCGCTTCTCGTCGTCCGCGGCAGCTTCCCCACCCTGCTGGTATCGGTTCGATTTCGACGGGAGCGAAGGAGGGGGCGTCGGGGGCTGGTGGTAGGGTACGAAAGCATGGCCGTAGGGGGGCGGAGGTGGCGGCGCCATCATGGGATGCGGCATCACCATCGCCGGCGCCGGATAGCGAACCGTAGCCCAAGCCTGTGGTGGGAGTGGAGGTGTTCTCCGTGGATCTACGCCACCTACCGGTTGCATCGTCGCCGCCGTTGCGCTGAGGTCGGCGAGCAAAGCGGAGCCGCAATGAGAGGGAGGCTAAGCAAAGAGATCTCGCGGAAGGTGATGACAAGGGTTTAAATAAGGAGGCGGCTTCATGATACCAACCGTCCGATCGAATGATAGGCAGCACGCATGCCGTTGATTGGATCACGGGACCCGGAGCAGCCCCAAGGGACGCGGTTTTTGACCAGATCCGACTCCGTAACGGACTGCAATCGACTGAGATAGCAAACGTACCGGTTTAATATGATATCGTCTTTAACGAGTTACGGGCCGAGGCACGAAATGGATGACGGATCCAAAATTTCAAAAACCAAAGGAGCAAAATTTAATTATCTCGAGCTTGAGTTTAACTCGAGTGCGATTCAATTATGCAGTTCAGCCCTTTTGATTTATCAATTTAGATTGTTCTACTCTCTCTAAAGTTCAAAGCAATACGGCTAACCTATGCAATAGTAGGACCGAATTGGTCGATCCCGTGAATTTCACTAAGATTTTACTCAGCTCTCGTGCGAATCTTTGTCGAGTTACATTGTCCGTGCAAACTAATAGGTTGCACTGTTGAATTCAACCCAACTATTGCTAGATGGAGCTTTTCTAATGACAACTTTGTCTCAAGAACATGGAAGAAAGCCAAACAAGTAGATCCTACTTATCATAGCTATCTCTATTCCTTTATTTTCGTGTATGTTCTCCGCGTTCATTAGTTCATCAATTATTCAACCAAAGTTAGATCGTATAGCTATGAAGTTGTTATTCGTATAATCCGTGCAAAGGAAGAGACTTTTCGTGAGAAATTCGTGAAAATGACTCTATATAAAGCGGAACCATCATAGCTACTAGGGGGTTTCCACGCGAGCCACACTTGCAAATGACCAAGATTGAATCGAAGCCCACGGATTAAGCACTTAAGAAGCTCGGTAGCCAAATGATCAGAGGCAAGACCCGTGGTGCCGGAGGGAGGATCCAATGCTTTGTCTAGCTATAGCCAACTGGTCCCCCGGTTCAATCACACCACTGTTGGAGGAGAAAGGAACAACGAGGAAAAAGGCAGAACACTTTTTTCTGTTTTTTCTTTTTTTTTCTCTCTTTAATTCAAGTGGTCCAACGACAACTGAGCAAGTGCTCATAACTGCCTTGATCGACCTCTACCAAAGGAGTTTTTAAAAAAAAAAATAATTTTGATGTCTAAATTTTAGCCAATTAATTTTGACAGTAGAATTCAGAGCACAATTTATATACATTTAGAAATAGAATCTCTAAAATATTTGTTTCTATTTATATAAAAATTCTAATCTTTTATTATTCCTTACCAATGTACCATACTCATGGGTTTACCTCTACAAATGGAGATTATTTTTTTTAATAATTCAAGTATTTAATTTTCGATTAATTCTGGATGAAATGAAGAATTTTAGATTGAAGCTTTGAAGCTTTTGGATGTTTTTTTATGTCATAAATAATTTATAATTATTTAAAAATATGTATTAAAAATGTGCCATGCACGCTCTAATGTGTTTATTTGTATTGTTAAATTGTATTGGCTTAAATAAGTGGGCCTCCGGCCTACGTGGCTTTCCTCGGCCCACTTTTGGTTGAAGGCGCCGTTTGACACGCCGTTATATTCGACGAGCCGCCGTCAAACGCATCGGCGCGTTCGTTAAATGAACGCAGAAGCATGTGGTGAGAAGGAGGCATTTGAAGCGCGGGAGCGCGATCGGAGAAGCGGCGACGACGATGGAGGCGGCAGGGTGGCGGCGGCCCTATAAGGCCGCTGGTGCTCGAAGAGGAGGAGGGATCTCGTCGTGCCTGGAATGCCGGAATCGTCGTCGCCGCGTCGTCCTCGACGCTCGGATTGCGAGATCCGAGAATGACGCAGGACAACGGCGCCGCCCCAGCGATGCGTTTTCGCGGAGGTTGACGGAGGTGAGTTCGATGGAACTCGGTGCCGCTTTGCCCGCGATCTGCGCTTGCTCACACCCCTCTCTGTTCTCCCGTTACATGTCTCGGCTAGGAGTCGGACGCACCGAAGCTTCCAGAACGCGAACGAGAAAGGTTTCGCACGAATCTTCTCTTCAATTTCGGCTCCATTTCCGAGTCGCAGTTTGATTTCGTTGCGATTCTCGTAGGGAAGAATGCCGTACCCGAGCGACAACGGAGATCAGGAATCAGACTTCGATCTTGAGGAATCGAAGGCCGAGCGGGACTCGCATCGGAGATCGCGGACGGAGTCAGAGCTCGAGGGATTCTTTGCGGCTGCGGAGGGCGAGTTACGGCGGCGATTCGCCGACAGGTTCGCTTTAGCAAATTTGGACGTCCATTATTGTCTAACCTGAGCCGCCGGCGCCCAGTTAATTCAAGTGGCGTACCACCGTGTCGCAGGTACAACTTCGACGTCGCCGGTTCTCTTCTCGCCTCTTGTTTCCCTCAATTTCCTTTCAACAATAAAAAAAAGAGCATTCATCCGTCCGAAAGCTCAGTCAAGTACCGGTGATGACGAAAACATTGACGAAGAAAGGAATTTGGAGCATGAGGGATAGAATCATTGATATGGTATCCACGATCCTATAAATATACCAAACATCCAAAAGTATTAGAATAAATATATCAAACACCCAAAAGCATCAGAGAGAACTAATAAAGATGTCTCTAGCTCAGAAGAGGCATCGATCGGAGAAGAGATGAAGACTAATAAATATGTGCGCATAAATAAGACTACTCTCCAATGCGTCCTTGGCCAATGAAGAAGACCTCCCTTTTTATATTGCCTTTTATAACTACCGCAATCATAAGGCATCAGAGAATATCAATGTACGATGGGCATCCATTGGATAGATGAAAGTTCTGCGGTTTGTATATGGCAGCGTATTGAAATATTCTCTAACGAATAACTGTTATTCTTTGACAAATTATTACAATTCCCTGACAGTGTTGTCTCCTTGGGGGTTTGATTAGTTAAGAGGTTGACCGGGAGTAAGGTTAGGAACTTAGGATAGTGCCCAGGAGAAATGAAGGGATTGGGTCCTGGGGGTTCGACTGGCATAAAGCCGGTCAGGATAAGATTGGGAGTCTTGCCCATGAGGTGAGGTGTTACAAGCCCTAAATCTCCATCACTCGAACTGGAAGGAGCCCGAGGTGCGTCTATTTGCTGCCCAACCCAAAGTCCAAGCCAAGTTTGCCCTAAAGAAAAAACCCTCTATGGACTTAGCGCAAAGGACTACAGAACTATATGACTTGAAAATGACGCACGCTTCCGCGATCTCCTGCATGACTAGGGAGGCAAAGTCTAAGGATCTAACAATACTACAACAACAGCAAGACTTGGACCTACAAGCGATCGAGCTGAGCTCCCTACAAGCTGAATTAGTCCGAAGCAAATATGAGATGGCGTCTTCCTTATAGGTCTACAAGGATGAGTCAAACAAACATTTGAATATGGGTCAATCGGCCTATTTCTGCTCGGGCTGTAGTTCGGACACATACTCATACATGGGGTTGGAGGAGCAGTCTGACACCCCCATGCGGAAGGATGCCTAACGATTGATCCGTCCAATGAATTTTTTGGATCATAAAAGAATTGTAGGAGAGAGACCAGAGGCTACTTTTTTTGTGTTTAATTAAACAAACTATCTTTGTATTGTGTGCTTGTTTGATGACATATTGACTTCTGTGCTAGTTTATTATCCTTACTTGCCATTCTATTTACTCTTTCTTTCTCTATGATTAACTCTCGTGTTCGAGAGTTGATCAAATAGTGAGGTTGGGGGTATGGTGTTGAAGGGTTACCATATGCATATATTATTGAGCATCATCATGATTATGCTGAGTGTCGCGCAGAGCGGTTGTTGAGATAAAAATCGGGCAGAACGGCTGTAGAGATAAGAGCCGAGTAGAGCGGCTGTAGAGATAAGAGTCAAGCAAAAAGGCATAGAGATAGGAGCTGGACAGAGCGGCTATAGAGATAAGAGTCGGGCAGAGCAGCTGTAGAGATAAGAGTCGGGTCAAGCGGTTGTAGAGATAAGAGTCGGGCAGCTTTTAATTTTGACCGAGAAGTGATAGGCATGAGAGTCAACTCGCTTATAACTCATATTAGGCGAGAGTTTGGAATCTGACCGGATGGTCGTTTGGATGCGAGAGCCCTGTTCACTTATAACTCACACAAGGGTCAGAGTCTGGAATTTAACTGGATGATCGTTTGGACGCGAGAGCCCTGCTCGCTTATAACTCGCACAGGATTGAAAGTCTGGAATCCGACTAGGCGGTCATTGGGATGTGAGAGTCTTGTTCACTTATAACTCGCACAGGGACGAGAGTTTGGAATCCGACTGAGCGGTCATTGGGACGTGAGAACCTTGGTCGCTTATAGCTCACACAGGGGGGAGAGTCTAGAATTCGATTGGATGGTCGTTTGGACGTGAGAGCCTTACTCTCTTATAACTCACACAAGGGTGAGAATTTGGAATCCAACTTTATGGTTGTTTGGATGCAAGAGCCCTACTCATTTATAACTCGTACTAGGGCTAGAGTCTGGAATTCGATCAGATGGTCGTTTGGACGTGAGTAGGGATGTAAATGAACCAAGCCGCTCGCGAGCTATTCGAAGCTCGATTCGATAAAAGCTCGTTAAGATAAACAAACGAAGCTCAAGCTTCGCAATATTCGGCTCGTTAGCTCGTGAACACGCTCGTTAAGCTCATTAAGCAACTTTTAAATAAAAATAATAATAGTTTTGATATTGAATTTATAGATTTTACATTCTACTTATGAAAAATATAGACAAATATATTAAATTTATTTATTAGAATAAAATTATAAATTTTAATAATAATATTATAATTTTCTCTAAATATATAATTTAGTTTTTAATGAATATTTAAATTTATGATTTATATTTATTAAGCTCGTTTATGCTCGATAAAAGCTCGAATAAGCTCGTGAGCCATGAATATATTCGTTAAATAAAGCTTGAGCTCAGCTCGATTATAAACGAGCCAAGCTCAAATATTCAAGAGTTCGACTCGGCTCGGCTCGATTACACCCCTAGACGTGAGAGCCCTTCTCACTTATAACTCGTACAGGGGCGAGAGTTAGAAATTTAACCAGATGGTCGTTGGGACGCGAGAGTTTTGTTTGCTTATAACTCATGTAGGGGCGAGAGTCTGGAATATGACTGGATGGTCGTTTGGGTTCAAGAGCTCTGCTCGCTTATAACTCACACGGGGACGAGAGTCTGAAATTTAACTAGATGATCGTTTGGACGTGAGAGCCCTGCTCACTTATTACTCACACTGGGCGTGAGTTTGGAATATGACTGGATAGTCATTTAGACATGAGAGTCTTGCTTACTTATAACTCGCACTAGGATGAAAATTTGGAATAATCTCATTAGATAAAAGTTATTACAGATAGAGAATGCCCCTCAACTATGGTGAGGCTGGAGGTAATTTGCTCTCCCTAGGTGATCCAGCTTCTGACCTTGACATTTTAAACACAAACCCCTTGAGGATTTTTTACGGCATATCCCCATGGGGTACTAGCTTAGTTACATCTCCGACCAGCACTACACGAATTTTCAGCCCAGTAGAGGACTTGTCTATATAATGTTCTGAATGGCGGCATTTCCCCGGTTCTCCTCCTCCTAGGCTTCCCTCATTTCCTTTCCTCTACCGCTTGACGAGCCACCCGAATCTTCTTTTCCTTAAGGCAGATTAGCCGGTCGAGCAGGGATGTTAGGGTTGCTCGCCTGATGTCTCAAAAGTTGAGGCACAATTTCAAGCGTAGGCAAGCCTAGCTTAGTTACTCAATGAGAATCTCGAGCAAACTGAAGACAATTTTCTATGTCATGAGTGTGAAACTAGTGATAAGTGCAGTACTAGGCCTCGCACGTGGCATACTGGTTGATAGGAGCTCGAACAACCTAGACATGTTGCGCCACCCCTACTTCTTGAACTAGCAAAAAATTCGGCCGGGGATCTTTAGGATAGGCAGGAGGCGATGGTGGCCTCCTCTTCGCCCAACCACTCAGAGTGGGGGTCTTTATTTCCTTCTTCCGGGCATTTTAAGCTTCCTCCACATTAATGTATTTGGTCATTTTCACCAGTAAAGTGTTGAAGTCTTTTGCGAGTTTCCAGATGAGGGCTTGAAAAAATCTCCCTCTAACATGCCTTGAGAGAAGACACTTATTAATATCTCATAGGTGATGTACGGAACATCCAGAGTCACCTGATTAAAACGCTTAATGTATGCTTTCAAGGACTTTGTAGCTCCTTGTTTGAGCGCAAACAGGCTATGATTAGTGTTCTAATATCTCATGCTGTTGGTGAAATGGTGCAGGAAAATATTCCTAAATTCCTTGAAACAAGTAATAGATTTGATTGACAGTCTATCGAACCATCTTTGAGCTGAGCTGGAGAGAGTGTTCAGAAACATTTGACATTTTATTGCATTGTTGTACTAGTACAATAGAGCAGCGTTCTGAAATTTTTGGAGGTGATCCTCCGAGTCATTATTACCTTCGCACTCTCCAATAGATGGGGGTTTATAACTCCTAGAAAGTTTCTCGTGTAGCACTTCCTGGGACAAAGGAACATTGAGTTGTTCAGGTGTCTCCTGAATGACTGGGGATTTTCCCGTCTTCGAATCCCTTGAGGGTGAGTTCCCGGCTGAGAAGGCCTGAGATTGCTCCATTATGTTACCACCTTCTCCAGGGGCTCGATACAATGCCCGGGGGAAGTCGTAGGGCCACTTCCTCTTGGACCTTCTATCTAAAGCGGGGTGCTCGTCCTTTCAAGGCACAGGTGTGCAGCGCGGGTAAGAGTCCACAATCTTTATTTCTAAGTCTCCATCACTCGAGTCGGAAGAAGCTCAAGGTGTGTCTGTTTGTTGCCTAGTCTAAAGTCCAAGTCGAGCTTGCCCTGAAGAAAAATCCTCTATGGACTTAGTGCAAAGGACTACGAAACTATATGACCTAAAAATGACGCACACTTCCGCGATCTCCCACATGACTAGGGAGGCAAAGGCTAAGGATCTAACAATACTATAACAATACAAAGACTTGGACCTAAGAGCGATTAAGCTGAGCTCCCTATAAGCTGAATTAGACTGAACCAAATATGAGTTGGCATCTTCGTTGCAGGTCTATAAGGGTGAGTCAAACAAACATTTGAATACGAGGCAATCGACCTATTTCTGTTTTGGTTGTAATTCGGCCACACGCTCATACTTGGGGTTGGAAGAGCAATCTAGCAACCCCTCGAGGAAGGATGCCTAACAGCTAATCCACTCGATGAATTTTTTGGATCATGAATAATTGTAGGAGCGAGACCAAAGGCAACTTTTTTAGGGTTTAATTAATCAAACTATCTTTGTATTGTATGCTTGTTTGATGGCATATTGACTTTTGTGCTAGCTTATTATCTTTACTTATCGTTCTGTTTACTCTTTCTTTCTCTATGATTAATTATCTCATGTTCGAGCGTTGATCAAATCATGAGGTTAGGGGTGTGGTGTTGAAGGGTTACCATATGTGTGTATTGCTAAGCGTCGTCACGATTATGCTGAGTGTCGAGTAAAGAGACTGTTGAGATAAGAACCGAGCAAAACGACTGTAGAGATAAGAGTCGGGTAGAGTGGTTATAGAGATAAGAGTCGGGTAGAGCGACTATAGAGATAAGAGCTGGAAAGAGTACCTACAGAGATAAGAGTCAGGCAGAGCGATTGTAGAGATAAGAGTCAGGTAGAATGACTGTAGAGATAAGAGCCGAGCAGAGCGGTTGTAAAGATAAGAGTCGGACAGAGTAGCTATAGAGATAAGAGCATGGCAGAGCGATTGTTGATATAAGAGTCAGACACCTTTTAATTTTCACCAGTAAGTAATACACAAGAGCCCTGCTCGCTTATAACTCCCACTGGGACGAGAGTTTAGAATCCAACCGGATGGTCTTTTAGACGCAAGAGCCCTGCTCGTATATAACTCGCGCAAAGGCGAGAGTTTAGAATCTGACTAGATGATTGTTGGGACGCGAAAGCCCTTCTCGCTTATAATTCTCATAGGGGTGAGAGTCTGGAATCCGACCAGGCAATCATTGTGACGTGAGAACTTTGCTCGCTAATAACTCGCATAGGGCCAAGAATCTGGAATCCGACCAAGCGGTCATTGGGATGCAAGAGCCTTACTCTCTTATAACTCACACAAGGGCGAGAGTGTGGAATCTGATCGGATAATCATTTGGATGTGAGAGCCCTCCTCTCTTATAACTCACACAAGGACGAGAGTCTGAAATCTAATCGAATGATTGTTTGGATGCAAGAGCTCTACTCGCTTATAACTCGTACTAGGGCAAGAGTATGGAATCCGACTGGATGACCGTTTTGACGTGAGAGCCCTTCTTGCTTATAACTCGCACAGGGGCTAGAATTTAGAATCCAATCAGGCGGTCATTGGAACGCGAGAGTCTTGCTCGCTTATAACTCACATAGGTGTGAGAGTCTAGAATCTAACAGGATGATTGTTTTGATGCGAGAGTCCTGCTCTCTTATAACTCACACAGGGGTGAGAGTTTGAAATTTAATCAGATGGTATTTGGATGTGAGAGCCTTACTCTCTTATAACTCACACTGGGCAAGGGTTTGGAATTCGATTGGATGGTCGTTTGGACACGATAGCTCTGCTCGCTTATAACTTGCACTTGGGCGAGAGTTTGGAACAATCTCATTAGATAAAAGTTAATATAGATAGAGAATGCCCAACTATGGTGAGGCTAGAGGTAATTTGTGCTCCCTAGGCAATCCAACTTCTCGTATACCCCTTGAGGATTTTCGACAACCCATCCCCATGGGATACTAGCTTAGTTACATCACTGACTAGCACTACACGAATTTTCAGCTGAGTAGATGACCCTTTTACATAATGTCCCAAATGGCGGCATTTCTCTGGATCTTCTCCTCCCGGGTTTACCTTATTCCTTTCCTCTACCGCTTGACAAGTCGCTCGGTTCTTCTTTCCCTTAAGGTGGATTAGCTGATCAAACAAGGATGTTAGGGTTCCTGGCTTGTTGTCTTAGAAGTTGAGGTGTAATTTTGGATGGAGGCAGGCCTAGCTCAGTTACTCGGCAAGAATCCCAAGCAAATTGGAGATCATTTCCTATGTCATAAGTATGAGACCAGTGGTAAGTGCAAGTACCGGACCTCCCACAGGACAAACTGGTTGATAGGAGCTTGAACCACCTCGGCATATTGCGCCACCCCTATTTCTTGAATCGAAGAAAAATTTGGCAGGGGATCTTTAGGACGGGCAAGAGTGGGGGTCTTTATTTCTTTCTTCCGGGCGGCTTGAGCTTCCTCCACATTAATATATTTCGCAGCTTTCCCCAATAAATCATCGAAGTCCTTTGTGGATTTTCGGATGAGGACTCGAAAGAAATTTGTCTCTAATAGGCCTTGAGAGAAGATGCTTATTAATATCTTAGAGGTGGTGAACGGGACATCTAGAGCCACCTGGTTAAAATGCTTAATGTATGCTCTCAAGGACTTCATAGCTCCTTATTTGAGCACAAACAGACTGTGATTAGTCTTCTGGTATCTCTTGCCGTTGACGGAATGGTGTAGGAAAACATTCCTAAATTCTTTGAAACAAGTAATAGATCCGACTGGCAGCCTGTCAAACCATCTTTGCACTGAGCTGGAGAGAGTGTTCAGAAACACTCAACAATTTATTATGTTGCTGTACTTGTATAATAGAGCAGCGTTCTAGAATTTTTGGAGGTGATCCTCCAGATCATTATTACCTCCGTACTCTCCAACAGACGTAGGTTTATAACCCATAGGAAGTTTCTTGTCTAGCACTTCCTGGGAAAAATAAACTATGAGTTGTTTAGGTGTCTCCTGAATGGCTGGGGCTTTTCTCGTCTTTGGGTCCCTTGAGGGTGAGTTCCTGTCGAGGAGGCCTGAGATTGCTCCATTCTATTGCCACCTTCTCTAGGGGTCTGATACAATGTCTGGGGGAAGTTGTAGGGTCGTTTCCTCTTGGACCTTTTGTCAAAAGTGGAGACCCGTCCTTTTGGGACCTTGATGCTCGGTTAGAGGGGGGGGTGAATAGACGGTCACCCTCTTCAGTCGTTTCTTATGTTTGTTAGCGCAGCGGAATACCAAAACAAACAAAGAAAAAACTAAAACCTAGAGGCAATAAACAAAAACAATCAAACCTTTAACATGTTGATTTACGTGGTTTAGATATTAGGGTTCCTATCCCACGACTATTCGTAAAGTGGAAGATCTCTCAATCCGTCAATGGATCAATCTTCGACAAACTTCGGCTAGTGAACAACTACTTCTCGATGGAGAAACCTCGCCACAAACTCGATCACACATATTTGGATCATGAGATCTTAGAGACTCTAATTAAGGGTTTACCATCTCTAATTTCATCACCCAAGTCAGTCATCCCAAGATTCATTATATAGAACTTGAGAGAAAACATCTAAGCTATTTTCTCACTACCATTCACTTAGTAAAGTCACCAATCCACTAGCCTCTATGGAAAATTGATCATTACACTCTAACAGCTCGATACCAGTCGACTGGTGCCAGGATCAATCGACTAGTCTGCTTCGATTGAGAGAACAGAAACATTCTGTTCTCTCCCATTTGACTAACCAGACAATTGGGACTATTTGATTGATGAAGACATCAGTTGACTGATCATCTTGGCTAAGCAAATAGAAGTTGTTTCTCAACCATCAGTCAATTAGTAAACCCTAAACCTAGGTTTTACCTCGAGTACAATCTCTCAGCACTCATCCTCGCCCGCATAACTTGACCTTACCTTCTAGCCTTCTCCATTAGCCTTACATCCCTTAGACGTTTTCCCATCCTTCACACTTTGCCTTCAAGAGTTTCATTCGGCCTTGTCTTTGTTGTCGGGTCTTCCATTGTTAAGAGGCTCCTCACTTTTGGAACTTCAACCTTGCTAGATCACACTTGGACTTATATTGTGAAGACTACACACTTGGATTTACATCAATATAGGGTCACATCGATTACTTTACAATCTTCCTCTTTTTAATATTTGACAATCCGTTTAAGTTAGGGAAGCATATAATGCAATAACATGCAAATAAATATGCAATCTTCTTATGCATATATCATGGAAGCTAGTCCTAGGCCCCCCCCTTCACCTAAGCTGACCCTTGAGATAGGATTTCTTGCAAAGATATTTAAGTTTTCCACTTAAACCTAAACTTCTCCCCCTTTGTCATATATCAAAAAGAGCTCTAATAATATCTTAATTATTGGACTCTTTTAACCTCTAATGACCATTAATCATCATATAGTAATCCCCCATAAGATTACATACATGTATACCACCCTTTTTGATCATTTCCTAATGTTGAAAACAATATCAGACTGTATCAGTCTATTGTTCTCATTGAAATAACCTCATAGAAATATTTTGTGTTTGATGAATAGTGTTACTAGTTGACTAGTAACTGTAGCAGTCAACTGACACTAAATTTCAACCTAAAATGTATATTTGAACCCAATTTTAGAAATGCTCCAATAATTCTATAGACCTCTAAAAAACTTTAAATTTTATGGAGAGGTATGTTTTACCCTTGTCTATTTGGAAAAAATATATTTAAAAATATATTCATCACAGATCTCAAGATTAACATAAAATCTAAAATTATCTAAATGGTTCAATTAAACCTTTACCTAAAGTCCTAGTTTTAACTCTCTCTTGATGTATCTGCTCATACTAAATTATAATGCATCCCTAATATTAGTTTATATGACATCTATATATTTAAAATCAATTATCATGTCATATGAACTGTATTCAAATTTTCATGCATGAATCTCATCTTCCTATGTGCCAACCAACTAGATTAGAACACAAGTCTATCTCTAATCCCTTTGTCACATTCCATGACCCATCTAGAATCTCAAACAAGGTTCACTTGAGATCCATTAACCATGGATCCCAATTTAACTTTTTAAGATTTCCCTAGAGCTCTTAACCCTAGTCACCTCCTTAGATGACTCATCTAAAAATATTAGGCCATAACAGTGCACCTTGGACGACACTTGGCCTACAAACTTGACCTTCTTAACTTTAGACACATTGTCAATGGTTAATTTTTCCTTATCCTTGAATGACTTTCCCTTGTTATTTTTTGACCTCTCTTTGTTATAGTCATATGTCACCCTAGCATATGACTCTTCTATAGCTTTGGAGGAGTCCCCCTTGCCATTTGTACTTGCAATTAATGCATGTGACATTCTTTTGGCCTTAGGAAACTCTTCTATGGCATACCCGCCAAAGTGCTCCAAGGGTAACTGCCCCTTACTCTTGTTTAATGAAGACCGGTATCCCAACTTGGATTTGTCCTCATTGGATTTTTAACTATCCAACATCATACCTAATCCCTTAGATCCAATATTGAATCTTTCAAGGGATTTCTCTGACCTATCAAACTTTTTCCTCAAAATTTGATTTTCCAATTCTATGTTTCTAACCCTAGAATCCACTTGTCCACCATGGACATTTCTATACTCACCACCTTCCTAGGCATATATCTCCCTTTCTTAGGATTAATGCCTTAGTTTTCAACTACTTTCCTCTCCTTAGGTAAAGTAGATTGTTTTTGTTCGGTCTAACCTTAACATTCGATTTTCTAGGGTTATTAACTATGTTAGTCATATTTCTACCATTATACCTAAATTCATAATTATACATGGGTAACTAACCTACATTGTTATCTCTAGCATGCATGTACTTAAAACTTGAATTAATATTAGAATTAAAGAGCAAGTTAGGGATTACCATCCTACCTCCCATTGAAGGTCTCCCTTGACATGAGCATCCACATGACTTCATTCTCCTCCATTGCTTCAATCACTCCATCTTCATGAGCGCTCTCTTCCTTGGGCACTTTGTGTGATAATGTCCCCTTTCAACACACATGAAGTAAATGATGTATCACTTCTTCTTCTTGGCACCGCCCTTCCTACAATCCACATTAAATTCTAAATGAACTTTAGTGGATTTAGGGTTTACCTCCTTTACCTTATTGAGCAAAGGACACATATTCTTATAGTGCCCCATTTTCCCATACTTAAATCACTTGATGTGGTTCCTCTTTCTCTTCTTGGTAGATGAGGTTGAGGGTTGAACTTCCAAGACTTCTTCTTCACCCGTCTTAGATTTTTCTTCCTCCTTTGAAGACGTGGACGATTCCACTTCTTCACCCTTCGAAGATATGGTCGATTCCACTTCTTTCTCATCATCGGATGTTGAACTTGTTTCAATCTCTGATTGGTCTTTCTCCTTCTCTTGGATCAATGAGCCGTTCTACTTGGGCTCCTCCACTCCATGGGCTTATGTATGACTTTAATGAAATGCAATTATTTTTTTCTAAATGTCATTTGCATTCTTGTAATCACCTATGATAACCAACACATTAGAAGGCAAAAAATTTAATAAAATTCTTATTACCTCCTTGTCCGTCTCTTATTGCTCCCTTTGCTTCTTCGTCTAATATCGATGTCGGAGACGCTTTCCCTTGTTCATTGGAACTTCAAATGGTTCCTCCAATGCAATCCATTAGATCAAATTTATTTGGAACCACATTTCCAAGCACTTCCTCCAATAGTCAAAGTCTTCGCACTCGTATGGAGGTGGGATCCAGATGTCCCATCCTAGCGGATCTTTCGACTCTATCTCGTCATCTTCTTCCTCTAGCGCATGTTCCTTTTGAAAATTAGTCCTTTAAGAGCACTCCTTGCTCTGATAATAATTGTTGGGACCTTGATTCCCGGTTAGAGGGGGTGAATAGATGGTCACCCTCTTCGATCACTTCCTACGTTTATTAGCGCAGCGGAATACCAAAATAAACAAAGAAAAACTAAAACCTAGAGGCTATAAATAAAACAATCAAACCTCTAACACGTTGATTTACGTGGTTCAAAGAATAGAGCTCCTACTCCACGATCATCCGTAAGGTGGATAATCCCTCGATCCCTCAAACTTAGGCTATTGAATGACTACTTCTTGGTGGAGAAACCTTGCTACAAACTCGATCACGTACACTTGGATCACAAGAGCTTATAGACTCTAATTAGGGGTTAATCACCTCTAATTTCATTATCCAAACCAGCCATCCTAAGCTTCATTATATAGAATTTGGGGGAAGACATCCCAACTATTTTCCTACTACTAGTTAACTAGTAAAGTCACTAGTCGACCGTCCTCTATGGAAAATCGATCGTTACACCTCAACAGCTCGATATCAGTCGACTGGCGCCAGGATCAATCGATTGATCCACTTCAGTTGAGAGAACATAAATATTTTATTCTCTCCCATTTAACTAACCAGTCGATTGATCACCTTGGTTGAGCAAATAGAAGTTGTTTCTCAACCACGAGTCAACTGGGACATACACTAGTCGACTAGTAAACCCTAAACCTAGGGTTTTACCCTGAGTATAATCTTTCAGCACCTATCCTCTCCCACATAACTTGACCTTGCTTTCTAACTTCCTCTATCAGCCTTGTGTCCCTTAGATGTTTCCCCATCCTTCACATTTTGCCTTCAAGATATTCTTTCGACCTTGTCCTTGTTGTCAGGTCTTCCATTGCCAAGAGGGTCCTTACCTCTGGGACTTCAACCTTGCCAAGTCACACTTGAACTTATATTGCCAAGACTACATACTTGGACTTACACCGCCAAGACTCCCACTTGGACTACTCTTGTGCCAAGAACACACTTGGACTTTGCCTTGTTGTACTTGCATCCTACACACTCACAAGCGCATATCAAATACCAAATAATCTAACTTAAACATTTACCCAAACATCAAAACCTAGGGTCACATTGATTGCTCTAACACATCCTTCAAGGTCACAGGTGCGCGGCGTGGGTGAGAGTCCGCGGTCTATTTTTCTAAGGTCACTTGCATCTTGGCCTCCTTGACTAATTCATATTCCTCGTGCATCATAGTGACGTTGATTTTACCAATGCCCTCCATTTTCGCGTTCCGGAGTAGGTGAATGTGTTCCCACAAAGAGCGTCAAATTTGATCTCATCTGAAAGTTGAGTTAGATGGGAATACTGGTGATGATGGCGAGAACGTTGACAAAGAAAGGAATCTGGGCCTGGGGATAGGATCGCTGATGGTACCAACGACCCTACAAATACCATAAACCAAGCATCCAGAAGCGTTAGAGCAAGAACTAGGGAAGAGGTCCTTAGCGCAGGCCCTCTGATGCTCAAGTCAAAAGAGAGGTCAAGCGGAAAAGAGATGAAGAATAGTAAATGTGTGTGGATTAGTAAGATTGCTCTCCAGCGCATCCTTGGCCAACGGAGATGACCTCCCTTTTTATACTATCTTTTATAACTTCTACAATCATAAGACATCCGAGAATGTCGAATGTCAGGGGTGTCGGGTGAAAGAAGATGTACGACGAGCTTCCATTAGGCAGGGAAAGGTTCCACAGTTTGTATGTGATAGAGTATTGGAATGTTCTATGGTGAATAACTATTATTTTCTGACAAGTTGTTGTGATTCCCTGACAGCGTTGTCTCCTTGGGGGTCCGACCAGCTAAGAGGCTGACCAAGAGTAAGACTAAGATGGTGCGTAGGAGAAATGAGGGGACTGAGTCCTAGGGGTCGAACGAGAGTGAGGCTAGGATGGAGCCCAGGAGAAATGAGATGACCGTCACCTTTTGACTTTTGACTTTTGACTTTTGACTGCTACGTTATCTTAACTATCATCTCCGCCTTAGCTCTAGGTCATCCGCTATTTCCCGTATCTAAGCATTAAAGCAGGTTTAATCTTTGATTATTGAAATTTAATGTCGATTATCATTATGAGAAATAAATTGTGTAAACAATGGCATAGGAGAGAGATAGGCCAAGGTTTAAAATTTTAAAACAAGAGAGTCCAAGATTGGAATACTTCATTGTGAGAGCTCAAAGCTCATAATTTATTTGATTAACATCTCTGTGTTTATATATATATATATATATATATATATACACACACGCAATTATACAATCACTAGTTGCATAGGAACAACTCAAAAGTTGTTCTAGTTGCTATTAGTCATTGAGCTTGAAGGAACTCCATGCCTTATGAGTTCTCTGAGGATGAAATTCCTACAACTGTAACACACTCCAATGAGCTCAATGATGGTGTATCCTTTGAAGCTCTGTGTAGTTCAAGTGCCTCTTCCTTTGCCTCCATGTGAGTGGCAGATTGGGTTAAGTGGTCTTTGTTCTTCCCCCATATGAGAGAGTAAAGGCCAATCACTATAATTACAGCACCAATTACCCTATACAATTTCAAAAGAGGTGACTTTTTTTTTCATGGCAATTAATCACAATGTCTACTGTTTATGTTTCTTGATTAAAATAAGCCATACCTTCCCAAGGAAATCTCTTCTGCTAAAATGACAGAGCCCAGCACAGCCACCATGATCATGCACAAAGGGTTGAAGGCAGTCACAAACACAGGGCCCCTGTCCTTCATCACCACTCCTTGCAGATAATATGCAACCCCAGAGCACATCACTCCCTGCATAAACAATCACTACCTGCCTCATCAGTTCAATCCAATCAATCTACATCAGAAACAAATGAAGTAGAGCCAATTATTACAGAGTAAACAGCAGTGAAGAGCATTGTGTCAAAGCCAATAGCCCAAGGCTTGGCTCCTCTTTCCATCACCAGAGCAACTGCACTTGCAAGCACTGTGCCCATGCCACAGATCAAGGTGGTCAGTGACAGCTCTGCAGGGTACTCCTCCAAGGTATTTGACTACAATGAGGAGATCTGTCAATCTATATGTTTGAGAATGTGTGCTGTAATGCTCATCTATTGGGAAGGGGAATAAGGAGGAGAATGGTATGTACTTGGAGAATGAAGAATGCAGACCAGCAGCAGCAGCTAACGATCATCATGAATGTGCCAATGAGCCAGCGAGTTTGGTTGTGCGCACCGGCCTCGGTGTGGTGGTTCCTTCCTTTGCTCCATGCAAAATCAACAATTGGTCCTTTGTAGAGGATCATGACTAGTGCACCGGCCACTGTTATCAAGGTTCCAATGATTTTCAATTGGCTGCGCCGGCTTTTGATTTGTATCTTCTCCATTCTGGTCATCACAGTTACGAATTGTTCAGGTAGTGGATCTTGAATAGTTGAGACATGCAACTTGTTTGTGTGGTTGGTGCCATAGGGGTTGAGATTTTTTTACCTTAGAATGATGGCAAACACGAATGTGATAGCCGGCAAGATGTTGTAGAGAGCGGAGGCAAAGCTCGCGGAGGTGAAGTTTGTGCCCATGTAGTACAAATTTTGGTCGAGAACAGGCCTAAGAGACAACAATAAGATAGTTTTTTTTTATATACCAAAGGACAATTCATTTAGGAAGGTTGCTCAAATGGGGGATAACTATTACTCGAGAATTCCAAGAGCCATGATCTTGAGGAAGATTTTGAGTGTCATCTTGGGCCTCACCTTCCTATGGTGAAACAGAAGAAAAAAATGTTACGCGACTAAAGAAAAAAAAGGAAAAATGATACATGACCAACAACCCTTCGAGCCACAAGGCGAACGGGCCAATGACTATGGTAGCCACGGCATTCCGATACACGACCAGCACATAGTGGCTCATCCCTCGCTTGAGCGAGGCAACAGAGACCACAAACATGCCTGCATACCCACACTGCAAGAACACCATGGCCAAGTAGGGCTTCAACCTCCCCCAAACCTCCCCAATGCTTCCCATAACTCCAAACCACGAATGACTGAATGCACACACTTACCTCAGTTCTCAGTAACCATTTTATAGACTGTAATTTGGCACCAATTAAAGAGAATTGTTGTGTCCTTTCTTCTTTTTTTTTTCTGTGTTCATTTTGTTTTGGTGTTTAAAAATTGTAATGGGGAGTGATGAGTGTGGTGAAAGGCATGAGTTAGTGGAGTCTGATGAGGGTTTTGTGCTGCTCTGGTGCGCTTACAATTGGACTGCAGGGTTTTGGAGCTTATCCAAGATTTGGAAAATTATGAGCACTGTTTGTTGTTAAGCCAACATCATTAGCGATGAAACCATTGGCTTAGTTGGTGTAAAGAAGGATTAGTCGTAAGCAAAGAGGTTTAAGAAATGGAAACAGAGTGTTTAGAGGATTGATTGGTCATGGACAAAGCCAAATGGTTTGGCCACTTTGGCTCCCTTTCGGGGTGTGATGACATACAAATACTATAGAACAAAAGTGATCTTGATTGATAGGATTATCTTCGCTGAATTTTTAGAATTGTCAAAAAGGGGGATTTTATTTATTTGTTTATTTTTTATTGAAAGTGCATCTTGATGTAGTGGTGGCTCAATGCGATCGGGTTGACCGATGTATCGAGTGAGGTGGCATATGTTGAGTGCGTTATGATTCGATCAAATCCTTGTAGCTCCCTTTCGGTCGATGGCAATGGGTTGGATACCATATCCGTTCTCATTTTTATTTATTATATTCGTCTTCCTCAAATCAGATATTTAATTTTTATCTTACATATTCCTACTCTATCTAAATATCTTATTATCGCATATATTTTTTATAAAAAATAAATTAATTGGATATGGATATTTATTAAATTATAAGAAAATAATAATAAAAAAATAATCAATTAAATATTATAGAAGAAATAATAAAATATTAAAAATAATTTATCCTAATACTATTATCCTATAAAATAGCATCAGCTTTATATTAATATTTTTTTTTTAGTTTCATCCAACTATCGTAATTCAACAAAAAGCATATTAGCTCCCGGAACAATGGTGCAACTTCATGGATCCTTCTCTGATGGTCGGTAAAAAATCTATATAGGATCAGACCGATCATCTTTAAAATTAGTCAACATAAGCTAGATACATGATGCCAACTAAAATTGACCCCACAGGTCATCCGAGTTGGCATGTGGTTGGATGCTTGCCACATGAGGTCGCGGGGTCGAAACTCAGGGTAGTCGGGGCGTAAATCCCCGGTCCCTGTGCAACTCACCCCACCTGTCACATGTTCACTCAGGATGCTGTGATTTACCTCCCTCGTGATGGCCTTGGGTCGGATGCGGCGGGGACGCTGAGGGCGAGCGATTTCGCCTTTTGCCACATGATGCCAACTAAAATTTAAAAAAAAAAACATTATTTGTGATGAGCTTTATGTTTGGAAGATATGTACCTCTGGGACAATGGTGTAATAGTAGGAAGACTTATCAGTTTCCCAGATATTTAAGAATTGATTCTTAACTTTGTCAAATTCACTTATGAATTTTCTTTAGTAGATGAACTATCGGCTACAAGCATTTCCTAAATTACCTTAGTGGTCGGTAAAAAATTTTCATAAGACCAGATCGATTACCTCTAAAATTAATCAATGTAAATTAGATACCTACAAAGACAAATCCACATTCAAGCTATCCTGGATTATAGTCCAGCCCAAAGATTTATTTTTCTATGGTGTAGCCGTGCAGGCAACTTTGCTCCAAACACACGAACACCAACACCAACTTCCTCCTGTGCCGACAAACCACCTCCTCTTCCTTCTAGCCATAGCATTATCTTCCAAGGTACCTTGGGCCGGAGCCGATGGTATAGGGATCTTTTGCGAAAATAATAAATATATGTAGTGAAAAAATTTATCGCTCTAGAGATCCAAGTGAATGTAGAATACATATTCTATCGAGTTGTTACCTTTGTTACGTGAACAGAATAATCCCAGCAATAACTTTGGCAGATCTCAGTATAATCAGAATGGTCGTGTCTCTTTAGTATCCACATGAATATGTCATTCGTTCGTCACACGAACTCAGCTTTCGGAGAAGAACAACCTTCATTGTGCTAGCAATGACTAAAAGGTGCTCGACTAAGGGAAGAAAAAAAAAACATTAAGTGTCTCTCGTGAAAATTTCACTTAAAAAGATTTTTTGTATTCATTCAATGAATACCGAGGGTTTACCTTTTGGTATTATTCCATTAATAACGAATTAATCTCTATTAATCTTTTCAATAGATTGGATTTTAGTATATTGGATTAATCATTAATCCAATGGATCTAACCTATTAATCCAATAAGTCTAATCCGGATTCGAATCTAATATGGATTTATTTGGATTAACCCAGTAATCTTAAGGTCCATAGTATTTTAGTCAAATTAAAATAAACCTATTTTCAAATTAACATGTTCTCTATGTGTGTGATCCAATAAGTTCTCGTAACATTGACAATATCTCTAAAATAACATTTCAGATACATAAACAATGAGTGACATCTAGCAATACATCATTGCTACCTAGCTAAGTGACAAGAATATCGAGATCCGACCTAATCTTTTTGTGTCTATTATCTTTTATAATTCGGTCCTTCTATCCTGGATATCTAGATCGATCTATGAGGCACAGACTATATCATCCTCTTATCAATCATTACGTTTCTTGATCTCCAAGTGGACTTATTTAATCAAATGAGCTCAATATCTCATATTGACTTATTTAAGCATGATTATGCATTTTAGTGGTCATACTTAATCAAGGGGTCCATAGATATCACTTTGTCATATGAAAGAGATATATCTCATCTATATCACTCACATCCCTTCGCATAACTTATTGCATACTCAGTAATCGACTTTATAGTCCACCTTATTACAGGTAACATTTACCGATATCAAAATACACAACTCCTTATATAGGAAATCGTAGTGACTTCAGGTCTAAGGACTATTGATCCTGTCCGAACCAGGAGTCAACGGACGCTGGGGATGTGGCGCTCCCTGCTGGATCCTCGAGTGCTCCGGCGAACCTGCAACAAAACCGAGGCGGGGGGTGTCCCGGCGACGGCCCTCCGACACTCAAGTTAGGCGAAGGAATGAGAGAATGGCTTAGAAAAAGTAGACTTGCGTACCTCCGGTTGAAGAAGTGGAGGCCTTATATAGACCTATCGAAGAAGCCTGGGCACACCAATCGAAGCAATCACCTGCTTTCGACCATACCTAGGTGTGGGCCTGTCAGAAGGGCATCCATAAGACCATACTGCTACTGTATCAACCTTTCCGTGACGTGATGGTGGGGCCTTTAATAGTGTCATCTTGCGTACAGTCTAATCATCATGCCTTTGCTGACATACCATATCCCGAGCCGAGCGAATAGGCCGCTCGGCTAACCACTGTTCCCTCGCCACGATTCCGGCCGAGCGGACACCTCCGCTCGGCCACTCGGCTCCGGTTCTCCTGCTTTGGCGTCGGAAACCCAAACCTTTGGCTGGGTAATCTCTGGTTCTGCTCGGACGGGACCCCATCTGTGGGTCCCCCATTCTTACCGCCGGATCAACTATTAATACTAATAGTCACTATGAGAATATTTATGACACTCATATAACAATTCATAAAATATTTTCATGATGAGTCAATTTAATATATATATCCTATTATCAATTCAACAAATTGATATATACGGTAGACAAAAACTTATTATCTTAGAAATTATTATACTTATTCATCTAATCACACTGATATGAAGTAAATATAATAACTATAAATTTTATCTTTTATTAATAAAATATGATACAATACAATATATCCCTAATCAATCACCTTATAACTGATTCTTAGGCTGATATTAACAAATGTATCTTCTCCATCAAGTCCTCGGCGACAACGACACCATCTGTGCTTCAGGATCTATTTTTTTAATTACAAAAACATAATCTGATCAATTAATCAGTAATTAAACTCTCGCAAACTGCACATAATTTATTAATTTTTTTGGTACTAGGAGTGTTGGCTGTCGCTTTTTCTCGACGACGTTTAAGGATGGTAGAGCGGTGGCGGCGGAAGGGCTAACAATGGAGGATTTAACATGGTTTATATTGGTGGCGTCAATGCCTTCCTTAGAAGCTGTGAGAGTGTATTTGTATGAAAAAAACTCTTCCATCCCTTAATCAAGTTGACAATCGACTATAAGTTAATCCCATAATTTATCTTTCTTCATCTAACTTGGGAATAAACTACAAAAGATATCTAGAATTAGCAAAATCCCCTTAAATTAAAGTGTGTTCGTATTTATTTGTTTCAGGGTGAGAAGATGATCCATGACTAGTGGTTCACCCTTCCTAAAGGACTGAACAGCTTGTGTCTTCACGGATCAAACCACTAATAAAATTTTATGTTTAATTTTATATCACTAATGTATTAGATATTCCAACTATTTTTAGTATGATTTAATATAAATTATCCATTTGGCATTTTATTTCAATATCAAATATAAAGTTATATTCTTATAGTAAGTTTGTTTTTATTGACTTAGAACATCCATATCAGATATCTTAAATATATATTTTACCTTAAACTTTATATTTTACTTGAAAAAAAATCCCTTATATCAGATACCCTACTAGTTCCCTAAATTTTAGATTTTATGAACAGTAGCTCTCTAAATTTACGGAATGAAAATGCTATCCTAAATATTAAAATATTATTCTCATTCATGTGTTTACCGTTTCTTCTTCTCTCTCAAAGGTTTGCCATTTTTTCTCTCAACGCATGTTCCTTCTTCTTGCTCAGGTTTGCCATTTCTTCTCCTCTGCTCAAAGGTTTGCAATTTCTTCTTTTCTCAACGTCTGTTTCTTCTTCTCGCTCAGGTTTGTCATTTCTTTTTTTCTGCTTAAAGGTTTGTCGTTTCTTCTTCTCACAACGTCTGCTTCTTCTTCTCCCAACCCTCAATTTTTAAAACCTCTCACACTTTTTTCTTTGAATTTTATAAATCGATAGCCATCCATGGAAGAGCACTTTGAGTTTTTATTTTCTCTCCCTAGGATTTTGGGGCATTTATTGATAGATTTCACATTCTTAGTTTGAGATCACTAGATCATTGATTGGGTGTAAGCTTTCTCACGATCTTATTTTCTTTATATTTATCTTGAATTTTTTTTTATTGTTTCATTGTTGTTTTTGTATGAATGTGTAGATTTTACGAAGGATTTTTTTTGTATAGTTTATTAACGCATCTGGTTCTTTTGTCATTTTTAGTCATTTTTGTCATGCTTTATTTTCTTCTTAGAGAAGAGTTGTGCATGCTACAGTTGTGAGGTTTTATGGAGAGTTTTGATTGTGTGATTATAAAGTGTTGGTTGCTACTCGGAAAACCTAGAGGTTCCACTGTACAAAAATTTGTACAAAGGTCTGAACATTTTCCTAGCTACCATGTGTTCTTTTAAATTAAAATTTTGGATCGCCTGCGGAACTTAACACGTTTGATCCAAAACTTAATCTATTTGTTTTTTTAGGTTTTGACTTGGATCTCCTGCGGAACTTAACACGTTCGACCCAAGTCACCTTAAGTTATTAATTCCATTAAATATTAATTTCCATAATTGGTTCCCAGTACTGACGTGGCGAGGCACATGACCTTCTTGGATATGGGAGCAACCACCACCGACTAGACAAAACCTTTTATGGAAAGCTAATATCTAATTTCCTAAAATAACTTTAGGTTAACCGAAAAGAACAATCAAATCACAAGGAAAAGAAAAACAAAAGAACACTATATCGAAAATAAATTCGAAACTCTAGAATCATATGTCTCTTGTATTTAGTATTATTTCCAAAAATAACTAGTATGATGCGGAAAGAAAAAATACTAGTTATACCTTTTAGAAAACCTCTTGATCTTCTACCGTATTCCTCTTCTAACCTCGGACGTTGTGTGGGCAACGATCTTCCGAGATGAGAAACCACCAAAGCACCTTCTCCTTTCTTCAAATTTCGGCCAAGCACAAAGCTTCCAAAAGATGAAGATCTTTTCCACCAACCAAGCTCCAAGGGATGTAGGCTCTCTCCTTCTTCCTCAAGCTAGATACGGCCACCAATTAAAACTCCATAAGCATGAAGAGGTTCGGCCACAAAGAGAAGAAGAAGAGAAGAAGGAAGGGCCGGCCACACCACCAAGGAAAAGAGGAAGAAAAATAGAATAGAGTCGTTAGCCTTGAAACCTCCTCTACCCCCTCTTTTATAATCCTTGATCCTGGCAAATAAGGAAAATTTAATAAAAATTTCCTTAATTCTTTTTCCATTGAAAAGGAAAAATTATTTAATTAAAATAATTTTCTTTCTCAATTTTATTTGGCCGGCCACATAAAAGCTACAAACAAGGAGAGTTTTAATTAATTAAAACTTCCTAATTTGTCTCCAGAAATTTATAAAATTTCTCCAATAATTTAATCCATTGGTTTATAAAAAGGAAATTTAATAAATTAAAATCTTTCTTTTAAACACGTGGATAAAAAGAAAGTTAACTCTAAAAATTAAAATCTCTTTTAATCTACAAATAAGGAAAGATTTCAAATCTTTTCTCAATTTTTGTAGAAACTAATAAAAGAGAATTATTAATTTTTAAACTTTTCTTTTAAATCATGAACATGGTTAAAAAGGAAAGTTTTCTTAAAATTTAAAATCCTCCTTTAATCAACAAATAAGGAAAGATTTCAAATTTTAAACTCTCTTTTAAACATGTAGATGATTTACAAATAAGGAAAGTTTTTACCAAAAATTAAAACCATCCTTTTAAACTACAAATAAGGAAAGAGATTAATCTCTTCTCTTAATCTTTTGTAGAAAACTATAAAAGGAAATTTTTAATTTTTAAACTCTCTTTTAAAATCATGATATCCACATAAGAAATAATTTTAATAAAAATCCCTTTTAATATTCTAGTGGCCGGCCACCTAAGCTTGGGACCCAAGCTTTGGCCGACTACCTACATGGCTCATCCACTTGGTCTTGGCCGGCCCTAGCTTGGGTTCCAAGCTAGTTTGGCCGGCCCCATTGGATGGGTAAGAAGATGGGTATGCGGTGGGTATAAATCTCTATATACTAGAGGCTACGATAGGGACCGAGAGGAGGAATTGGTTTTGGTCTCCCGATGAAATTAAGCATCCCGTGTTCGCCCCGAACACACAACTTAATTTCATCAATAATAATTCATTCCACTAAAGAACTATTATTGAACTACCGCACCAATCCCAAATTACATTTTGGGCTCCTTCTTATTATGAGTGTGTTGGTTTCCCTGTGTTTAAGATAACAAATGTCCACTAATTAAGTAAGTTACTGACAACTCACTTAATTAATATCTAGCTCCAAGAGTAGTACCACTCAACTTCATCATCATGTCGGACTAAGTCCACCTGCAGGGTTTAACATGACAATCCTTATGAGCTCCTCTTAGGGACATTCTCAACCTAGATCACTAGGACACAGTTTCCTTCTATAATCAACAACACACACTATAAGTGATATCATTTCCCAACTTATCGGGCTTATTGATTCATCGAACTAAATCTCACCCATTGATAAATTAAAGAAATAAATATCAAATATATGTGCTTGTTATTATATTAGGAGTAAGAGTACACACTTCCATAATAACTGAGGTCTTTGTTACTTCATAAAGTCAGTATAAAAGGAACTACCTCAAATGGTCCTACTCAATACACTCTAAGTGTACTAGTGTAATTATATAGTTAAGATAAACTAATACCTAATTACATTGCGACCTTCCAATGGTTTGTTCCTTTCCATCTTGGTCGTGAGCTACTGTTTATAATTTATAAGGAACCAATAACATGATCTTCTGTGTGTGACACCACACACCATGTTATCTACAATATAAATTAATTGAGCAACTACATTTATCATAAATGTAGACATTTGACCAATGTGATTCTTATTTCTAGATAAATATTTATATCAAAAGCTAGGCTTTTAGTATACACTCTAACATAAAGTTGGTCCATTGCGATTTTAATAGGTGTTTGTGAGATGACTTGATTGCCTTGGTTTGTAAATGAATTGAAGTCGTTTAATGAAAACAATTAATATTTGTTCCGCATATGCAATTCTACATGTTCGTTTGCTTTTAGTGATTTTAACTTTTTTTTTCATCTTATTCCCATGTTTATGTGTTTAATTTTGTAGTAGAGAGTTGGCTTAACTAAAAATCATGGGAATCGATCAAAGAGTTAGGTGTGTGTGAGATCTAGTATGTCGCTCGTGGTATATTTTCTTTGAAACAATGGTATTTTCATCAGTAATATCCCATGCAATGAGTGTAAGGAACAAAATGATTTTGCTCCATAGAAAGTTTAACTTAAGGGAATCGAGATCACCATCTACTATAAAATTTTTTGGTCAACATATATCTCACTATTTCTTTGGCTGGTATCTATACATGTTGATTATACGACAAATTGTTTAATTTTTTAGCACTATGAATCCTCAAAGTGGTGATGGAATCTTCACTCAACTTTTACAAGATAGAGATCCAAACCTTCTGAATGATTTCGGGACGACTATTCCGACTCCTCAAACTACCACCGAAGGCACTAGTAAAAAAACTCAGCGAGGTGTGAATTACTGAATTTCACTCATGAAGAAGACAAAATATTAGTTAGTGGTTGGCTTAGTACGAGCTTAGATGCAATTGTTGGGAACGATAAAAAATCCATTACATTTTGGAGTAGGGTACATCAATACTACCATGAATGCAAGAAGCCTAATTTTCAAGAACGAACCGTTCACTCACTAACAAATCGTTGGAGTACTATCCAAAGTTCAGTCAATAAGTTTTGTGTTTGCTTGGCTCAAATTGAAAACTTGCATCAAAGTGGTCATAGTGAGAATGATAAGGTACACATTTTTTTGGTTCAAGTTATTTTATTAGATATGCAAACACTTTTTAGATTTTTTTTGTTCAAGTTATTTTCTTTGATATGCAAACACTTTTGATCATGATAAATTTATACTCTTTACAGATTAAGCTGGCCAAAGCTAACTACAAAGAGAATGAAAACAATGAATTCACATTTGAGCATTGTTGGGAAATATTAAGATATCAACCAAAATGGATATTACAGAAAGAAGAAGTCAAAGGGGAAAAAAAAATGAAATGTCACTTGCGCTTCTCCTTCTACCCCAAACATTATAAATTTGGGAGATGAAGACTTGTCTTTAATGTCCTCTCATTGGGTCAAGAGAAGAAAAAAACCACAAAGAAGAAAAATCAAAACAACTAGAAGTAGTGGTTGAGAGAATAACCAATGACAAGAAGCAACTCCACGATGAAAAGATGGCAAAAATAGATATGCTGGTAGAAATTGAAAAGGAGAAGATTAAGCTGAAAATAGAAATTGAAAAAGAAAATGTGAAGCAGAAAGACCGTTTGATCACAATGGCTGAGGAAGAAAAAAATAAAAAGATTATGTTGATGGATATTAGTGGATTGGATGAAGTACAACCAGCGTACATTATGAAATGACGACTACAAATTCTTCAAAATATGAAGAATTGATATATTAGATTTTAGACTTTTGGTATTGTGTTGTAAATACGCTACTGTATTTTGTTTTTTGGAACAACAATCAAAATTTTATTATGGTTTGTAAATATGCTACTTCATCATACAACATTATATCAAAACCAACTTAAATTCAAATAAATAACATTGTAGAGAAATATAACATAAAAACACATATTTGGGTTGATATTAGTTCACTCTTCACCTCATAGCATCCATTGATGTTCAATAAGGTCAAATTGTAGTTGTGAATGAGTTTCTTTGTTTCTAATGCCACGATGACATTGAAGGAAATCCACAAATTGAGAAGTGGGATAACGTGAAATTGGTTCTAGGTTTGTATCATCTTCTTGGTCATAATCAAAGTCATATGCTCTAAGGTAAGAATCTCTTTCATCCTCAATGATCATGTTGTATAATATTATTCAGGCCATCATAATATCTTTCAATACAAATTGACAAAAATATCGTGTCGGTCCACGAACAATTGCAAAGCATGCCTATAGAACTCCAAACGCTTGCTTGACATCCTTCCTCGGAGATTCTTAAGTTGATGCAAACAATTACCTTTTACGACCTTGTGGTGCTGGAATGGTTTTGACAAATGCAGACCATTAAGGATAGATTCCATCTGTAAGATAGTATCCCATAGTATACTCATGGCCATTGATTGAGTAGTTAACTTTAGGAGGTATGACCTTCAGCAAGTTCTGTAAATATATTAGATCTTTCCAGCACATTGATATCATTATGTGACCTAGGTAAACCAAAAAATGCATGTCATATCCAAAGATCATAGGACACCACTACTTCTAAAATAATTGTTGGCTCATGTGCATGGCCAATATACATACATGTCCATGAAGTCAGACAATTCTTCCATTTCTAGTGCATGTAGTCAATACTCCCTAACATACTTGGAAATCCTCGTTTCTCACCAACTGCTAGCAATATAGCAATATCATTGCTATTTAGAGACTGCAAGTACTCATCTCCAAAGATGGAGATTACCACTTTGACAAAAAGTTTCATGCTCTTTATTGCTGATGTAGAAAATCGTAATTACTAATAAAATGAGACATTATTGGAAATTTTTGGGAAAATTATATGATCCTATCCGAAATCTGAGTCAGACGAAGGTCGGATGAGTTGTCGCTGGCGTTGACGGAGAGGCCACTTGAACACCCTTCTTGTATGCGCCTACCTGAACATACCCCCACGTGGTGTTGACGGACAACGAGGACTGGGCTCATGATTAGAGCTCTGCACACACTTAGACAAGTACACGGAACGTTAGAGGTCAAAAACCAGGGGAAAACTCCCCGGAGCAGGCCCTCCGACGCTCAAGTCAGGTACTTTTCCCCACAAAAGAATAATATACGAAGAAGAAAGAAAAGTAGAAGACAAGTGCGAATGTGCGAGAGAGCGTACCTGCGTAAGGGAGAGGACCTTCCTTTTTATACGATCATGCGTACTTCTAGAGCCTAGCTCCTATCAGAATATGTCGAGTGTCAGGACTTGCCGGGTGATGGAGGACACGCGACACCCTTCTACGAGACGGAAGAAGGTTCTACCCACAGAGGATGGTCGACCCTTGGAATATTCCATGACATGCAGCAATCATTCTCTAGCAAGCGGTTACGATTCCTTGACCTTGTTATCACCTAGCACCTTCTGTCCCGCTCGAGTATGTCTAGGGGCAGATCAGGATGGTCAGGAGTTGGGTTGCTGGCGGAACTAGGCCTAGATATAACTGAGCTGGAAAAACCTGACCAGTCGAAATAGGTCAGGCAGCATCCCAACTGCTTCCCGCGCCTCATACCAGGGTATCACCGATCTGGAATCCTGATATGTGAAAAACCCAACCGGGCACCATGTCCCTAATGCCCTCAATCGGCCCTACCTTTTCTTTCCCTAACTACCAAAATGCCATGTTGCTTTGATTTCTAACTGCCACGTTCCCCGGACTTTCGACTGATATGCCCCCTTGACTTTTAACTTCCACGTTCCCCTTGAATTCTGGACTGCCACATCCCCTTGAATTTTGACCGTCACATTCCCTTGACTTCTGATTACCACATCCCCTTGACTCCTGACTGCCCAACTTTATCGGACTCCACCATTATGCGTTGTCTCACAAGCCTCCCTTCCAAGTCTAGTCGAAGGAGGTCCAGGTTCGACTGACTAGACTCAAATCCAAGTCTTTTTTATTCCGTTGCTACCACTTTCACTGTTGTTCCTGTCCCCCGACTATCGATGATGCCACCGATTTAACTGCTTATGATCCTCTGACATTTTCTAGTTTGACACAACCCCAAGGTACTTAGCGGAAGCTCTGCTTGCTGATAATCTGCTTAGGGGTGAAAATATGGAAAAGTTCACCCACGAACTCGTGCTAAGGCGAGGGTCTGGAATCCCAACCGAGAGGTAGTTAGTCATGAGAGCAAACTCACTTATAACTCATGCTGGGGCGAGAGTCTGAAATCCCAACTGAGAGATCATTGTTCGTGAGAGCAAGCTCACTTAAAACGTAAGAGCATGCTCACATATAACTCACGCTGGGGCGAGAGTCTGGAGGTGTGAGAGCATGCTCACTTATAACTCGCGATGGGATGAGAGTCTGAAATTCCGACCGAGAGGTCGTTGGTCGTAAGAGCAAGCTCACTTATAACTCGCGCTGGGGCGAGAGTCTGGAGGCGTGAGAGCATGCTCACTTATAACTCACACTAGGGTGAGAGTCTGGAGGCATAAGAGCATGCTCACTTATAACTCGCGTTGGGGCGAGAGTCTGGAATCCCGACCGAGAGATCATTGGTCGTGAGAGCAAGCTCACTTATAACTCGCGCTAGGGTGAGAGTCTAGAATCTCGACCGAGAGGTTGTTGGTCGTGAGAGCAAGCTCACTTATAACTCGCATTAGGGCGAGAGTCTGGAATCTCGACCGAGAGGTCGTTGGTCATGAGAGCAAGCTCACTTATAACTCATACTGGGGCGAGAGTCTGGAGGCGTGAGAGCATGCTCACTTATAACTCGCGCTGGGGTGAGAGTCTGAAATCCCGACCGAGAGGTCATTGGTCATGAGAGCAAGCTCACTTATAACTCATGCTGGGGCGAGAGTCTGGAGGTGTGAGAGCATGCTCACTTATAACTTGTGCTAGGGCGAGAGTCTGGAATCCTGGCTGAGAGATCGTTGGTCGTGAGAGCAAGCTCACTTATAACTCGCACTTAGGCGAGAGTCTGGAGGCATGAGAGAAAGCTCACTTATAACTCGCGCTGGGGTGAGAGTCTGGAGGCGTGAGAGCATGCTTACTTATAACTCGCGTTGGGGTGAGAGTCTGGAAGCGTGAGAGCATGCTCATTTATAACTCGCGTTGGGGTGAGAGTCTAGAATCCCGACCGAGAGGTCATTGGTCGTAAGAGCAAACTAACTTATAACTCACACTAGGCCGAGAGTCTGGAATTGAGAACTACCAGGAGATGCTCTAGAGGCCTGACCAGGAAATGCTTTAGAGACCTGACCAAGAAATGCTCGGGAGACCTGACCAGGAAATGCTCTAGAGACCTGCCCAGGAAATGTTCCGGAGGTCTGACTAGGAAATGCTCTGGAGACTCGCCTAGGAAATGCTCTGGAGGTTTGACCAGGAAATGCTCTGGAGACCTAACTAAGAAATGTTTCGAAAGTCTGACCAGGAGAGAGTCCAATTGAGTAGCGTTTGTGACTTGAAGGGATCGTGCTTAGAAACTTAGCCTAATGCTCCTGCGATCACAAAGTGCAACACATGAGGCATTAGTCAAATTCAAATCTTACTCTAATTTCGAGGAGGACTGAAGTCATCGAATTTTGATCGACTCTTTCCCGTCGCCTTCTACTTCATTTCCCGATGCCACTGTATGGAATTTTCAGTCCTCGAGGTATGGTCCTTCCAAGGTAGGGCGCTCCTGCTTGCATATCCCCGCCATGATTTTCCTGTCACTTCTATCATAAATACCTTTTATCGGGAGATGACACATGCCCCGCGAACTTTACTCCTCATAATGTATGATGCACGATTTTTGCACGCAACCCCAAATCGCTTTCTCTTCTCGATCTGATGGCTGATGTGTGCTATGCCGTTTCATTTGTCCGGCTCACTTTCCAATGTGCCTCAAGGATTTTGATTTAAAACCCCTAAAGGTTGTCCGCCGCTATTCCTTAGCGCTTCGTCTTCCTTCGACCTTTCTTTCTATATTTGCTTTCATTTGCTCGTCTCCCTCTTCATGCCTCTCTCCTGTAAGCACTCCTTTTTCTTCATCTTCCATTAATTTCTTCTTCAATTCTACAATGGCCAGTGAGATGGAAGTACCTTGGTACACCTACTTTCGCTCCGACTTAGATAGAAGCGATCTTAGGTCAATTCAATCGAGTTTGCATCTTTCCGACACCTACAAGCTCCGCGCTTCAGGGCCTGACGAGCATCCTTCTTCTCCTCTTGTCGGGTTTGTGACCTTTTTCAAGGATCAACTTCTCGGTTATATATCTTTGTTTTCCTGTCCATCCATTCTTCTCTTTTGTGAGTAGGTACTTTGGCCTCCCATTATCCCAATTCTCCCCCAACACCTTTTGTGCCATATGCGGAATGATGATTCTCTACCGCTTATATTAGATTCCCTTGACTCCACAGCTTTTCCACCATTCTATGCCCTCAAACGCTCAGAACTGGGTGTCTTCATGGTGCAACCTCGGCCTGGGTATAAGTTTTTTGAGGGAATGCCCTCCTCCAACAAGAGTTGGAAGTCTCGATTTTTCTATGTCCAACTACCAGAGTCAGGGTCCTGGCCTATAGAGTGATGTTATACTCTTCCTCCTCCCTCTGAACTGCTTGATCACCAGCATCAGCTAGACTGCCCCATCGCTTCTGAAAAATTGGAGGGCATGCAGCTTCGGCTTTCCTTGTTGCTGAGAGAGAGTGTGTTATATACTTTTGGGCTCAGTCCTATCCAGACGCCTTTGGGCGCTCCTTTGGTAAGATTCAAGGTCTCCCCCTTTCAGGTCTTCACTAACTGAGGTATTTGTTGGATCGAGACGCGCTAGAGGGGGGTGAATAACGCTCGTGACTATTTCGTTCGATTTAAAACAAAGTCGAAAATACGCAGCGGAATTAAATAAAGAAAAGAGCACACGCAAACACAAGTAGTTACTTGGTTCGGAGCCTGTGTCGACTCCTACTCCAAGGCCCACGCTCGTTGAGCGTTTACGTTGGGCAACAACTATAATCTCGTGAAGATAGTTACAAATTTCAAGTACAATTAATAATGAAAATATACCAACTATATATGCTCCCTTTCTTAGAATCCCTGGACGGGGAGCTTTCGGCCATGGAGGCCTACGGTTGCTCTCTCTTATTATAGCAATCCGGACCCTTGTGGTAATAGTCTGGGCCAGGTTCATGATAGAAGGCCGGGGGAAACTCCTCAGACTGTTTCCTTTTAGATCCTCTGTCAGAAATGTGAGTCGGGTCCTTGGAAATTTTAGGCATCTTGTGTAGTCGTGAAGCAGTTGTCTATTTATCCGAAGTCGCCCGCCTCTTGGCTTCCTTGAACAACTCATATTCCCCCGTCGTCATGGTCACGTTGATCCTTCCGATCTCCTCCATCTTCATGCTCCGGAACAGGTGAAGGAAGTTCCCACTGACGACTCCAAATTGATCCTATCCGGAATCTGAGTCAGACGAAGGTCGGACGAGTTGTCGCTGGCGGTGACGGAGAGGCCATTGGAACACCCTTCTCGTATGCACCTACTTGAACGTACCCCCACGTGGTGCTGACGGACAACGATGACTGGGCTCACAACTAGAGCTCTACGCACACTTAGACAAGTACACAGAACGTTAGAGGCCAAAAATCAGAGTAAAAGTCCCTGAAGCAGGTCCTCTAACGCTTAAGTCAGGTACTTTTCCCCTAGAAGAACAATGTATGAAGAAGAAAGAAAAGTAGAAGACAAGTGCGAATGTGCAAGAGACCGTACCTACGTAAGGGAGAGGACCTCCCTTTTTATATGATCATGCGTACTTCTGGAGCCTGGCCCCTGTCAGAGGATGTCGGGTGTCAGGACTTGCCCGGTGATGGAGGGCACGTGACACCCTTCTACGGGACGGAAGAAGGTTCCACCCACAGAGGATGACCGACCTTTGAAATATTCCCTGACATGCAGTAATCATTCTCTGATAGGTGATTACGATTCCTTGACCTTGTTGTCACCTAACGTCTTCTGTCTCGCCCAAGTATATCTAGGGGCAGCTCAGGACGGTCGTGAGTTGGTTTGTTGGGGGACCAGGTCTGGATATAACTGAGCTGGAAAAACCCGACCAGTCGAAATAGGTTAGGCAGCACCCCGACTGCTTCTCGCACCTCAGACCTAGGTATTGCCGATCTGGAATCCTGATCTGTGAAAAACCCGATCGGGCACCATGTCCCTGATGTCCTTAATCGGGCCTACCTTTTCTTTCCCTTACTGTCGAAATGCCACGTCGTCTTGATTTCTGACTGCCACGTCCTCCTGACTTTCGACTGTCACGCCCCCTTGACTTCTGACTACCACGCTCACTTCTGACTGCCACATCCCATTGACTTCTGACTGCCACATCCCCTTGACTTCTGACTGGTCAGCTTTATCAGACCCTACCATTATGCGTCGTATCATTATAGTTGTATGAGATTGATGATATGAATATGTACTCATGATATTAATGTGATTTTATACTTAAAAAAATATGACCATTGGAGGAATATAGACGTTGAAATAGTGGGTGCAAAATCATTAATATAGATAATAATAAAAAAAAATATAAAGGAGAGAGAAATAGCAATAAATAAATAAAGATGTAAATTATAGAGTAGCTGAGGTGATTATATAAATTTAATAAAGTAGATGGTTTACTTTAAATTTTAAAAATTTTGATAGAGAAGTTGATATGAATATGCTCAGCATATCGGATTCATTTGACTAGATTGATTTAATCTTAGTTTCCAGTTATCTATTTCTATCATTATTATTTATCAAACTTTTTCAACAATAAAACATCTCAAGATGATACTTCATAATATAATGAAAAATCGTTTTTTACAAAAATTATTTAACATTTTATATTGAGCTAGATTTAGTTATGAATTTTATATTTTAAAATCTTGTATGACACATCTTTATTAAATTATAATGTAATAAGTTTTTAATATTAAGTTCAAGTCCCTCTAAGCCCAATTTGTAGATTCGTCCATACTAATATCAACTAAAAAAATATATTATATTAGAATCAACATTTTATTAAAAAAAATATAATTCAAACCCAAAGAAATGTGTAAAATTCTAATTAAATAGGTGATCATAGTAAGTTTTAGGAAATGAAAATGATAGAAATAGGGAATGAGAATAGAAAGATTTTATATGTCCTATTTTGCTCAGTAATGATTTATTTTTATATTGGGGGATTGGTTTCACCGGATCTATTACTAATTACTCAAATTAAGTATCATAATTTTATTATTTTCCTATTTCCCATTTTCATACCATCCAACCAAACAAATATATATATATATATAAATTTAATTAAATATTTGAGTCCATATGGATAGGATTTTATGAAATCTATTTCCATACCTAAATCTAAAAATCAACATATCCTATATATGCTCCTCCATCCCAATTGGATATCTAAATCTCTTCTTGGAAGGAAAATTACATCCTTATTCACCACCAACTCCTTCACCATTGCATCTCCTCCTCTTGAGAGGCATTTTGATAAATTTGGATTGGTTAAATCCACCTGGATCTATTACTAAAATGAATAAAATGGCCCAGCTATAATGAATGTATAGGATTTTTTTTTTTTCAAAATGGGATATGTACTTAAAGAATATTGGATTCCTGGGTTACTCGCTGCGAGTATTTTTCTATTTATCCTGATGGCCGATAGAAAATTTTTATGAGGCTGAATCAATCACTCTAAGTTCAACGTTACCCAATTTGATTAATCATTTTTATTTTTTTCAAATGAATAAAATGATCACCCCATATGTATGAGTATAGTGATAAAAAATAATAAGAGAATCCGAAAGTTAAATTTTAAATGAAATAAATATCTTGAAAATTAATTTTTAAATATGCATAAATTTTATTTTGAATTTATAGTAGGTTAATTAGGACCTTTAAGATTATTAAAAAAACTAAATTAATAAAACGAGCTAATAATTTTATCATGCGGTAGTTCTAATAATTATATATATAGTATTCTCCTCCACGATGGACCCACAACTGTAATATGAGCCCTATTGGTTAAGAGTCCTTCAGAGATAGCTGGTAACTGCTTGGGTTAGAAAATAATGTTTTGTATAATTTTCTCTTCCTCTAAGTCCAAAACGTGATGCTTATTAAGACGCCGGAACGTTTTCTCCGTCACCACGCTTCTGATTCTGGTCGTCCTCGCCTCCATCGACCGCCCGGCTTCCGTCGCCACCGCCTCCTTCTCCCCTCTGCCGCCTGCCGCAGTCTAGGTACGGTCGTTCTCGCTCCCTTGCCTGTCTCTCCCCATTCCTTGCTCTGCGATTTCTAGGGTTTCGTGCCGTTTCCGCTCGATTGCCTGGTGATGTAGTTGTCTTGGTGTCTTAGGGCTAGAAAGATTCCATCTTTGTGCCGTTGTTTGTGTCTTTGCGTCGAACATTATGTGCTCCTTGTTTTTGCTTGAGTGCCTTGTCTCCTACAATTTTGTTGGTCTTAGTTTGGGTGGAACACAATTTTTTGTGAATTTGGAAATCTTTAATTTTTGTTTTTAATGAGTTTCACCTAGGCATGCCTAAATTCTTAGAATTTTTTGTATCCCACCAAAAATGGCGACTTTTGAGTTCAAAACCTCTGCATTATGTTTGTAGACCGCGAAGATATCCATTGCCAATCAGCCAACTAATGTAGCCAAATGTTGTAAAAATAAAATGAAGATTTTTCAAGTAGGAGGATGAGAGAAAAGGAATTTAGTTTCCTAGTTCTTCAAGCAAAAGAGTAGCTTTACTTTCATGCATCCTCCAGTCATATCGTGTTACAAAGTGTTGGGATCTTCGTTTGCCTAAAATTAGCGTCTTTCATACTATCCAGAGTAAGATACTCCTAATATATTTTCTCATGATTCAATTGAATGTCTCATTATTTAATGCTCGTGGTTTCACTAGGAAAATTAATGATACTTCTCTTCAAAAATCAATCTAATTTCTGCAGGCCCACTCTTTGCTTTTCCTTCAAAGTTATTTTGTGTTACTATTCTTTATGCTGGATCCTATTATGCAGTGATTAGCACCAGACTTCATTGGTTCACATGAAGGCAACCTTTTGCTTAAAAAAGTTTTCAATTCACATGGGATCATGCTTTTTCTTGAATAACCTGTTGCCTGAAGTCTTGCTTAGGACTTACCATTTCTTCTAGGCTTATAGCTGTCCCTTGCCACTTTATTTATACATTACATTACAAAGCACCAGTTTCTGCTCGGGTCCAAGTATATTATGGACACCTAAGGAAGAATTAAACATGAGAAGCAAATTGATTTTAATTTTTTTTTTCTGTCCTGCTGGGTGTATCGGATTTGTTTTCTTAACATCCACCGATTAGTTTTTTTAGGTTCCTTGCTTATGACAAGATAAATGAGATTCCATGTAGCAGTAGTTGGATCTGCCATGTAGAGAAGGCTTGTAGACTTAAGGCACTTCTATTTAAATAGGTTCACAAATTAAGGAATTTATCTGCTTTTATTTATTATTCTTTGTCCCGAGTGTTTTAGAACTCCCTTCTCATAAGGGTAGTCTCATTTCTTTTGAATTTTAAATAAGCAATGAATCATTATCCTTATTTTTCTTTCTACAGAAAAAAAATCCATTTTGTTTGAGTAATGAGGAAGGTATCTTTAGCCATTTCCTCTGCTGTTTATGTATATGGCAATGTTTCTTGGGACAGTTAAAGACTTATATCAGTTAATTTGTTTTATACCGAATGTTTTTTTTTAAATTCTTGCAGTTTTATGAATATATGTTGAAATTTGCTACTTCTATTTGCTTATAAGGTATTGTGGATTCTAATATTACGGTGAGTTTTATGCTTGACTTTTTTTTTTTAAACCGCCAGCACACTTGTGTCCCCTAGAATATTTGAGGACTTTTAATATTATGACATCTTTGTGTTTTTATACTGTGACTAATTTTGATGATATGATTATATATATAAAATAAATTGAAAGGATAGAATACTTTTTAATTTCTCAAGAAAATAAGGATGACATTGATACTTTCTAACCTGTTTCATTTTAAATCAGAAGTTCAGCATTTGACAGTTGATACTTTCATCTTTACTGAAAACATACTTGAGACAAGCGAACCATTTTGTTGTGTTGACGTTTGTTCACTAGCTCTTAGCACCCAAGATAATTCTGGAACATGATAATCGAGATATGCAAAATGAACTCTTGGATTCTCACCGATATTCATCTGTTTTCTATGGCTGCTGAATGACTTGGTTCCATTCGATATTGTAATTATCCTAGCAAGACTTTTATTTTGAATTTGCTATTAAATATACTCTGGTTTGCAGTGATTTTTGCCTTCTAGGGGTTGATATTCTTTTTCTTTTTTTCTAAGAATGGCTAGGGGTAGGGGTATCAGAAGCCACTGCAGAAAATTTTCTTCGAAGTATATTTCAGCACGATGTTCATTACCTTCTTTTCGCCGACCTATAACGACAAGAGAAGGAAAAATGAAAAAGACACCCTTTACTTCAGAAAAAAAGGACTGGAAGGGTGTCAGCTGCCCGGTTTGCATGGAGTACCCACACAATGCTGTTCTCCTTCTCTGCTCTTCTTACAAGAAAGGCTGCCGCCCCTACATGTGTGCGACCAGTTACCGCTACTCCAACTGTTTTGAACAATTGAAGAAGGCACACACTAAGACTACTTTGGTGGTCGAAGACCAGATCCATGATCTTCTGCCTACGAGGAGGAAATCTGAAGTAACTGAGCTAGCATGCCCGTTGTGCCGTGGCCAAGTGAAGGGATGGACGGTGGTGGAACCGGCACGCAAATATCTTAACAAGAAGAGCAGAAGCTGCACTCAGGACGAGTGCTCATTTTCAGGAAACTACAAGGAGCTCCGGAAACATGTGCATGCGTCTCACCCTCATGCAAAACCTCGAGTTGTGGATCCAGTAACTGACAGTAAATGGAGAAATATGGAGTATCAGCAGGAACGGGCAGATTTGATCAGCACGATAAGGTCTTCCATGCCTAGATCAGTGATACTGGGAGACTATGTGATAGAAATGGGCGTCGATGATTCAAATTCCAATCTTTCTGATTTTCACGATCATTTATTTGATGTTGCTAGCAGGATGAGGGATCATCAGAGTATCTTTAGTACATTCCTCCGCCACGAGGCTAGAAGGAGACTCAGGGAAGCCTATGCTCGCAACCTAAGCATCATTAATCAAACTGATGACGATGATGACGATGAAGGTGAAGATTAAGTAGCTGATCGAACTTCTGATGACAATGCAGAAGAAAAACAAGACAGACCTTATGGTAGCTTAGTTATTTCTTAGACTGTTCTTTTGAACTTTTGTTTCCATGAATACTTGTCTGATAGTTTAGATATCAATGATGTTCATTAAATCTATATTATTGCATTTATATCGCTGTACAAATTTTGGGGGTGCTTGGTTGGGCGGAATGAGAGACAGGAATGGGAAAGGGAAGGGATTGAAAGTGGATATTTGATTTGGGGGATTGGTGGTGGATCCCACCAATTCAATGCTCCAAACATGGGAATGGATCATTACTTGATAAAATGGGAGGAATGAAAACCTCTCATTCCCATTCTCCACTTTTATTATTTCCATTCCGATTCCCCTGCTAACCAAGCACCCCTAAATTCTCTGAAGCTATTTTGTTCATATTGTGAATCAAGATAAATATGACAGAATTTTGCGCTTTATGAAAAAGAAAAGAGTTCGTGGATTGTTCATGTTTGTTCGTCGTCTTTCTTATTTGTTCAGGCATTTTAAGATAATTAAATTTGTATCACATTGTTTTTGGGCAAAAAAAATAAAAAATGGCGCCCCAAATGTTATAAATCGTCCTTTTTTTTTAAAAAAAATAATAATAATAAAAGGATTACCTTCAATGATTTTATTCCAAAAAAGCCACTTGACATGTTGTCAAAAAAATAAAAAATAATAAAGAAACGCAGAGATGAACGTAATCAGATTTTATATCGGAGTCACACAGACGAGTAATATGTGCAGGCTAATGCGACAAGTATAAATAACTACAATATGCAATGACATTAGTCGAAGAACTCAGAGATCAAAACCAAAAATTACCCCTCTTCTCCTAACTCCTTTGTGAATTTCTCATGGATTTCTAGGTCTGCTTTGCTAACTGTCGGTCTCTGCCGCGCCAGCACCTTATCGAAATCTGTCCTTGCGATTGGAGGTGGAAAGATCTGTTCGAACACTTGAATTTTTTTTTAATTATTTTTTAAAAGAATGACAATTCGACAAAGTTTCAAAAGGCACCTTATCGGCTAGCCCCTTCGCGGCCAGATCCTGCAATGTGGTTTGAACAGCACCGGGTTGTCTTGGCCCGCATGGCAACCACATACCTTCACTGGTCTTGTAGAAATGCATAGCGTCTTGAGCTTTTCGAACTGGTTCGAACAGCACGTCCTTAACCTGTTTGATCAAAAGCACAAAATACAGCAAAAAATTAGTCATTCCGCACACTATAGCCTCATTAGATGCCTGCAAAATTCAAATCATTCAATGCAGAAGTTGCAAAGGTAAGTTACACAAGCAGCTAATTGTTCGGCTTCAATTGATCTTCTAGAGCCAAAAGACAACTTTTATGGAACTACAGTTTAAAATGGCATGTCAGCCACCAACTCTGGACTGGTTTCTCTTAGTAACAAGACAGTTGAAATACTTTTACAGACAGCTCGGTGTACAAAACTCCCGCTATGCGGGGTTCCAAGGAAAGATCTATTATACCACGTCTTATCTTTTTTTTTTTTTTTTTTTTTGTAAGAGGTCATAAACACTTTCACTGGCAAGTACATAAAATCCTATGAGTTAAGAGTGTAATCCCCGAGTTTGTGCCCCTTTGATTGGCACAATAAACAAGTAGGTCAGTATATAAGCTATTCCAGATATTGAACTGGTGCGATTCTTTAATTAATGAAAATAAGATTCGGAGATCATAATCCAGGTCACTTTAAGCTCAAAAGACTGAGGGCAGTGGTTTCCCCACCTCACAAGTTGGAAAAGAACACCCTAGTTACAGCTGGGATATTCTTTATACATACATTTTAATGGATCACTTCTCCCTAGAATACGAAAATATACAACACCCCCTCCTTTCCTCAAAACAAAAGAACCACATAGAACTAGAAAAAAGATAACCCAATGGCCTAATTATTTTGGGTGATACTGATACATACGGTTGATATACCATAAGGCTCACAAAAAAAAAAAAAAAATTATGTACACATCCTATTTTCTAGAATTACCTGCATTTGTACAAGAAGTTCTGTCTTAATCTTCCTTGATGCTTCACTTTCAACGGCCCTCTCCACGTTGGCCATATAGAGAATCGATTTGTTTGTCTTTATTTGTTCTGTCTCAACAAAAGAAGTTCTGTCTTTATTTGTTTGTTTGTTTGTCCCTTTATTCTAAGGGTAGATTGTCATAAACTCCTCAAGTAAGGTTTCAATCAATCCAGAAAATTTATTTCACATGCCTCTGGTTCCACATGGGGGGTCTAAATTTCCGACGCACACGTATAAAGTGTGTCAAAGTCACCACTCCATCAATGCCGATGTTACCTTCATCGGTCTTTATCTGACTCAACTTCCGAACAAGGTCATATAACTTTTTCAAAATTTAAAAAGCGAATTAAAAAATTAAAAACAGAGTAAATTTTTTCTCTAAGAAAGATAAATGCATGGCCTAGAGCTGTTACTTGGCCATAATCATCACTAGTGATAGTTTTTCATTATACAACGTAACAATATCAAAGTCAAAAGCTAGAATCAATATCAGTTTGAAAAAGTATAGGCAACATTTTTAAAATTTCAATTATGCTATTCGCAGAAACAACAAATTAGAAAAAGTTAAGAGGGTGACTTTGGAAACCAAAATGTATCAAAGCCATGTTTTTATATGATTTTAGATGTGTCGATGCAAAATCCAACTCCAAATGATTCCCCAACGTATATTTACGGACATGTGAAGAAATTAATTCCAATTCCAAATCTCCTAGCTAGGAGCAGCATTTATAGGGTCATAAAAGTTATAAATTAATTTTAGTTGTATTCTAAAAAATCCAATACTTCCATCCAATACATGCGTCATTCATTTTGGTATTAGGAATATATAATTATTAGTAGAGAATCTTGTTATATTTTTGCAATTTATTGCTCTAAAAACTTATCTATTGACTTATATTTTTGATAGACTCATACTCGAAAGTGGACAAGCTAAGAGGAAGAGATTATATGATCTAAAACTTAATTGAGTTGAACTTGAAATGCTTTGAAATCTTTGATACAAATCACGAACGATTTCTCAAAATAAACTAGTTCTATCATGTGGCATTTGTATAACAAAATATTGATATTATATGAGAAGGCATATACATTTCAACTGTCTTCTAAGGTATATAATCCTTTAGATTGTTGACCCATGCTAATTTAGTGTGTTTCAGATAGATAACTGATAGTAACGTAGGTTGTCACCAAATATTTAACACTCAAAGAAAGAAATATGAACACTTACTTTCCAAGGCATGAAATATTAACTCAACCCATGTGCCTATCTCACAGACAACAAGAAATAACCAAGAAAAAACTGAGTTACTAAAAAAAATCACATCATCATAGGCGAATAAACAAAGTAATAGTTAGGCTTGTGCATTTGTAGGAAACTAACCTTGCCGGACTTTTGATCATGTAGCTTGAAGCTTAACTTAGTCTTTGCACCAGCAAACGATTCATCTACAGTAAGTTTTGTTGAGACCTGATAACAAATATAGCATGTCTCAGTGGAAATTTAGAGAATCAGCCTCTAGGTAATGCATAGCAAGCACATAAGGGATTACAAAATACCATTGGAATTCATAAAAAACATAGTTGTCAATTTGAGGAACAAGGAAATTTACAACTGGAAGTCAATTGACTTTGTAGTCGTGCACTAAAGAACATAGAGTGTGTTACCACATTAGTACAGAGTAATAACCACTTTACATTAGAATTTGTATCACCTTTGACATCAACAAGTGTTTTACCACTCCTATACTGAGAAGTTATATCACCAAGAAATTGTTCATTCACTTTAATGTCAGTAGCTGTGAGGCCCTGAACCAAGTTAAGTTCATTGAGATGCAAATGCCAAAAAAGGCCAAAAATGAAACTATCAATGGAGTACATACACATACACAACAGAATACTTATTTTCATCGGATTAAGAGTCTCCAATACTGAAGCTGGAAAATAATGAATTAACCTCCAATAAAAATTAGTATAGTATCATTTTCTCAATACTTAGGAAGGAAAATATCAAAATATAGCAGTAGCATTTAATAAACATATAATTAGTAACAAAATTGTTAAACTATTCTTGAAACTCAAAGATCAATACATTAACCGTTTTAGAGGAATTGGAAGAAATAATCAATCATGGCATAAGAAATCAACAAGAACAGTAAATCATCAAGATAGCCAATGCCTTGTAGGCAACATAACACGGAGAACATTGGTTTGGTTAAGCAAACAAGCATTAGTAATCACTATAAAAAAAGGCAGAATTACCGACGGGTTCACCGACGGAAATTTAATTTCGTCGGTAAATCATAGTCTTGCCGACGGAATCATTCATTCCATTGGCGTACCCTAGTGTTACCGACGGAATAAATATTTCCGTCGGTAAATCAAGAATTTTACCGACGGAATGAAATATTCCGTCGGCAATACTATGATTTACCGACGGAATTAAATTCCGTCGGTAACGATCCCTAATTAAACCATAACCCTTCGCTCATTTCCTCACGCACACGGCCGACATCCTCCCTTCTCCCCAATCCCGATCGCAGGTGAGTTTTCTTTCTCATTTTTTTTTGTTTTCCTGCCAGTTGCCGCCGGCCGGCCTGCGCCGACAAGCGGCGGCCCTCGGCGGGCTTCTGTTCTCGCCGGCGGCGGGCTTCTGCGGCCGCCAGAATACAATCACTGCTCAAAACCATGATGCATTTCAGAATGATGAAGTGCAGAGACATTCAGTTGATTTACAACACCAATCTACTTCTCAATTGTTAGGACCAAAAGTAGCTAGAGGGGGGGTGAATAGCTCGACGCGCTTCGCTCGTTGCTCGGCGTTGCTTGTTCCTTCAAAGATGTGCAGCGGAAAATACAGAAACAAACACACAACATTCTCCCCCTATTGGCACACATCAACCCATCGTTGGACACACATCAACCTATGCTCCAATTCTGGGCACGCTTCAACAAATCCATTTGTTGAAGACTCTCCCCCTGAAGAGTTGCTCATCGTTGTTCACAACATCACTCGTTGTGATCAACACGATAATGAAGGTCCCATACCCTTCATTTATCCTTAACTTCTCCCTCAATGTAGACAACTATCCAACCTTGAGCATTATCTACCACTTGAGTGTCCACTTGAAATAATGAGGATATCCACTCTCCATTTCTCCCCATTTCAAGTTTAAATGCTCAACCTTGAGCAAGTTCACAACAGAAGGTTAACCACCTTCCAAGGTTCATGAAAAAATAATTTTCATGTCTTTAAAGAGTCCCTCCCCCTAAAGACATGGTGGTAACTTCTGTCATTGCACCAACAATGACTTGGAATCCCTAAACCTTTAGGAAACCCAAATTTAGAAGTTTTGAGGTTCAAATATTCAAAATTTGAAACAACCTCAACCTAAACTTCTACTTAGTCTTCGTTAACCAATCCATCCTTGTTTTCAACATGAAAACACCCTTTGTATGTATACAAATGTATTTAAGGGGTTTGAAATGGTTACCTAGACTCAAAGAGGTTCAAAGATGCTGAAATCAAGCCTTCCCACCCAAAATCACATTGGATCGATGGAGTTGGGTTCCAATCGATTGAACCTTTCGAATCGATCCATTGATCGATTCAGACTCCTCGGATCGATCGGCTGATCGATCCAGCGAGCTTCCGCTCGCGGATTGCTTGAATCGATCCATGGATCGATTCAGAACTCAATCGATCCATGGATCGATCGAGCTCGATAGTTGCTGAAATTCTATTTCAGTCAACTTCGAAACCCCTAGAAAATTCTACAAAAATCCAAAATTATGAAATTTCGTGTAGACATTATTTAGGGCATACTTAATCATGGAAAAATAGCTTTCTATGAAAATACATCATATTTTCAAAGATTGACACAAACTTGAAAACTTGCAAAAACTTTAGTGTTTTTCTTCAAGTTTGTGTCTAACTATTCAATGGTGATTACTATCAAAAGATAGCCTTCACCAAGGTTTTCCAAAAACATTTTAAAAATATTTTCAAAATCAATATCTCATCACATTCCTTGGGCTTAATGCACATGACTTGTACATTAGCTTTCCCAATGATGGGAAAACACATAACTATGTGTTTTGATGAACCTAAAACTCAAAAGAATGCACTAAATCAACATCTTGAGTTTTGTTCATCATCCTAACATCTCACTTGTATATAATATGCACTAAAACACATACAAGTCACCTTATAGTCTTTGTGAGATGTAGATTTTGGTTTTTGCCCTATTCTAGGGATCATGCATATCTATCTAGGCATTTTAGAGATATTAGACATCCACCCAGGATGTCACTTGTTAATAAGTGTCGTTAAATGCCATTCGTCCTTAATTACAAGGAATTAAACTAAATGCATGATTATATTATGGCATACATCAACAGAAAATAATTTTCAAAAGAAAATATCCTATTACTACATGATGTATGAATGTCATGACATGATATTTTTGGATTTTCCATAATAAAACATGAATGCAAAAACTAGACATGATGTCATGGCATATGATGGGCAAACAATCATGGCAAGATTTAGCATAAATAAAATATACCTAGATTAACTATCTAAGTATCCTTAAAGTCTTAGCTAAACTTACACCTTAAACCTAGATTGCCCTAAAGTGCTTCAAGAGAGTGCCAAAACCTAAATTGGCATTTCTAATTTCCTTGATTTAATGTATGCCAATTGAAAGTAAACATGTCCTCAAATGTTGGCATATTCCATTTTTCCTCAAGAGTAGCACTTTTAAATTAAGGCTTAGTTTGCCTTTAATTTCCTAAGAACATACCAAAATCCCAACTTGGTAGTTCTTGTGTTTTCTCAAATTTGTGCCACTTTAAAATAAAATCAATACTTCTCCAATTTGGCACATTTTACTCTTTCAAGGAGTAAATAATAATTCCATTTCATTTTCAAAGGTTAACTAAAACCTTGAAAATGCTCCTTAAGTGTCAATTTCCTCAAAGTTGGGTTAACTACCCTTCTAATCGGAGTTGACACTCTCTAACCCATCTATGGGGTAGAGAAGATGCTCCTAGGAATCCAACACCTATTGGTGCTCCTTGGATGCTCTAGGTACTCACTAGGGATAACTTCCCTAGATACCTTCCTAGTGACCTTGTTTGGCTTCTTAGAAGCCTTGGTCACATTTTCTAGGTCAACTCTAGGGATAACCTCCCTTGTGACCTTGTTTGTGACTTTCTTAGACTTCTTAGAAGTCTTAGTCACATTTATTGCAAAAATACTCTTAGGGATGACTTCCCTAGTATTCTTGGCTTGACCACTAGACCTAGGGTTTGTTCCATAACTATATGGAACTCTATGGTAAGAGGGCACATCCTTCTTAGCCTTTGGTTTGTATCCCAAACCTCTATGGCCATTGGATGGCTTTTGTACCCCTAAACCTAGGTTATGCTCATTTTGCCCTAATAGGATATTTTCCATCCTTTTTAGGGTCTTTTCCATTTTATCAAGCCTTGATCTCAAGACTTGATTTTTTATCACTAAGTCCTTAGTTTTTGATTTTTCATTTGATCCATGAGCATTTTTATTCTTGGGCTTGTATCTATTATCCTTAGTGTTCTTGCCTAGGTTTTTACCTACATTCCTAGCCTTAGGGATAGTAGTTTTGGCATGTAGGGCCACATGCTTTTCCTTAAAGCCCTCATGCTTCCTATTCTTATGGTAAATCGCATTAAAATGATAAAAATTTGACCTAGCATGCTTTTTACCATTTTACAAGGGAATAGGCTCAATGAAAGTTACCTTCCTTTTTACCTTGGAGGCTCCCCCTTGACTAGTGTCTCCTTGAACCTTGACCATCTTCTTCCCCTTGGGGCATTGACTTCGGTAATGCCCTTTTTGTTGACACAAGAAGCACACAATGTGCTCCTTGCTCTTCTTTGTCCCGAGGGTGGTCTCCTTGGGCTTCTCCTTGCCCTTTTGTGCCACTTGGCCCTTCTTCTTGGCCAAGTTGGGACACTTGCTCTTATAGTGCCCATGTTCCCTACACTCAAAACATATTATATGATTTTTATATTTATACCTTTGCTTGTAGGGGTGTCATCTTTTTCTTTGGATCCGGAGGTAGAAGCTTCCTCTTGATCGGACCTTGATTCTCCTCCATTTGATTTTTCTTGACTTGTGGAGGTAGAAGCTTCTTCAATCTCTTCATCTCTTGACCCGGATGTAGAAGTTTCTCCTTCTTCTTGATCCGGCGTCACCAAGGATTGCTCCCCCTCAATCCTAGAGGTGGAGGCTTCATCATCTTGAATATGAAACAAGGAGTATGCTCCCTCCTTGTTCCCTTCGTTGCATTCCCCTGAGGATGAAGCTTCTTGGATTTATTCTTCTTCGGAGGTGGAACATCTCTCAACCTTGGAGTCCTCCTCTTGATCTTGCTCCAAAGAGTCACCCTCTCCGGATTCTTCATGCTCTTGTACAGTGGAGGGGATCTCTTCATGAAGCTTGGCCAATTTGCTCCATAATTCCTTTGCATCTTCAAATTCTCCAATTTTGCAAAGGATGGTGCTTGGCAATAAATTGACCAAAAGCTTAGTCACTTTGTCATTTGCCTCGCACCTTTGGACTTGCTCCGGGCTCCATTTGCTTTTCTTTAGAACTTTGCCCTTTGAATTTCTTGGAGCCTTGAAGCCTTCCATTAGAGCAAACCATTGCTCTATCTCCATCATAAGAAAATTTTCGATTCTTGATTTCCAAGAATCGAAACTCGTAGAAGTGTATGGTGGAGCCACCCTTGTGTCAAATCCAAGCCCATCTTGGAATTGCATCTTGAAGTTGAGCTTGATAAAATCTTGAACTTGAAGAATTTGCTCCAACTTCTTCACCCTCTAGCTTTTCTTGTTATACTTGACCCTTCCGGCGATGATTCCGGTGAAGAGCAACCTTGCTCTGATACCACTTGTTAGGACCAAAAGTAGCTAGAGGGGGGGGTGAATAGCTCGACGCGCTTCGCTCGTTGCTCGGCGTTGCTTGTTCCTTCAAAGATGTGCAGCGGAAAATACAGAAACAAACACACAACATCAATTACTTGTAGATGGTAATGACATTTACGAAGAGATAGATGATGGGGAGATGTCCAACAGTGAGGATGAAGTTGAACTAAGCTCATCTAGCAATGAGGACATAGAAGCTGTTAATTTTGATTAGTCAGATGTTAATGATGATTAAATATTAACATTATTATTTCCGACGGTAAGTAATGTTTCCATATTGTTTTATATTTATATTATCAGGTTTTTCGACCTTATTATGATGTGTTGTAATGTTATTTTGCAGATATCATTATGGCAGAGCAGCAGCCTGTGGCACCCCGTGGCTACAAGGTCCTTACCATTGTCGGGGACTGGTAAGTATTTTGTACTATTATGAAGCTATTTTATTATAATGAATTTGTGGTAAGTAAATTTAATATATTTGACATTCTATAATATAGTTATCATTTAAACTAAATGTTTAACTTATAATTACAGAAAAGGTATACATGGGTGGACGTGTAAGAAGAACAATTTAAAGCCACATGGAATGCTTACTGTGTCAAACTCTATAGAGATCATATGTATTACATGAGAAAGAATGACACTAGGCCTACGTATGTTTCAGAGGCGATATGGAGTGCATGGACGACCACCTGGGCTGCAGAAAGGTGGCAAGCTAATGCCGAAAAGGCAAAAGCAAATAGAAATATAGAGCCAGGTGGCCTGAGCATCGGAACCGCTCGGCATACGTCAGGATCCAGATCTATTGTTGAGCATACCATGAATCTGGTGAGTATAATTTAAAATTTTGTATTTATTACCAACCTTGTATTGTTGAGCATACTATTTTTTTCACGAATTTTTTGAATGTAGGAACGTGAGCTTGCTCGACAACCTACATGTATGGAGATTTTTCTCAAGACCCACAAGAAGAAGGATGGGTCATTTGTTGATTCTCGATCTCAAACTCTACATGTAAAATTATTAACTTTAATACATTTATTCATTTCTATCTTGATTAGTATTTAGTAAAACATATCAAATTGGATATTATATTGTTTTTATCCAGCAACAAATGACAGAAAGGGTGGCTCAGGCATCTTAACCATCAGCAGAGGGTGGAGAGTCACAGTCTTTATCCACCGACGATCTAAAAGAGATTTATTATGATGTTGTCGGTGGAAGGACAAAAAACTCCACCCTCTACGGCCTTGGCTCTCAGGCCAAAGTAGCATTTGATCGTTTGAGGAATCCAGTAGGTCGTGCTAGTTCCTCTTCTTCTGATGAGATGCAGTCTTTAAGACATGAAAATCAAGAACTACGATCTCAACTGAAATCAATGGATCAGAGGATGGCTGATATGGATCAGTGGAGAGCTGATGAGGAGAAGAAGAGAGCTGAACGTGAAAAGAGTAATGAAGATCTCATGGCCCAAATGCGGGCAATCGTGGCTTCTTTCAACCAGGCATCACAGGGTTCTGAGTCACAGGATATTCAAGATCCATCAGACAGTGATCATTAGCTTTTTTGAGGTTTGTTCAACTACACTTTAGTTTTTTATTTATTATATAGAACTTGAGCCTGTTTTGATATTATAACATGTTTATTTGTAAAGGTTTTATTACTATATGTTTCAGGAGTCACGTTCAGTCCTATTTACAAATTGGCTTTTCACTACATCATTTGCTCATTTTTGTTCAGGTATCATTTTATATAAAATTTGTTATACATATATATGCAAACTGTTTATTTATTCATCATTTTGTATTTGCCTTTCTACCGGATTTTCTTTATGATTTCGGGTTCTTGTATTATTTGGAGTACATTCTAGTTCGGTTTGTATTATGTAAAATTGACTTTAGATATTGATGTGTGCAATATATATTCTGTAGATTTGGTTAGCTATGGATTGTATGAAATATGTTTTTGTTTGTGGATTTTATTAGTGTAGATTATATTGTCATATGATATATATATATATATGTGTGTGTGTGTGTGTGTGCATTATATTTAATGTAGATTATATTGTTGTACCATCGATTGTGATGGTTTGTTTATGTATTTGGAAAATATATATGGGAACAACATGTAAACGAAATGAACCTGTGAATTTTTTTTTGATTTCCCGGCGAAATACCGACGGGATGGGATTCCGTCGGAATTTATCGAACCCATAGATTTTGATAGATTACCGACGGAACCGGTAGTTCTGTCGGTAATTACCGACGGAAAGGGTAGTTCCGTCGGTAAATATCGACGGAACCGGTTGTTCCTTCGATGTATTTCCAATTTTCCGACGGAACATTAAGTTCCGTCGGAGAATTTTCATATATTTGTTACGGGCTATACCGATGGAAAATAAATTCCGTCGGTATATATTACTTACGGAATTACATTTTCAATCGATAATCCTGGGCCGTCGGATATTTTACCGACGAAAATTATTCCGTCGAAAGTCTGTCAATATGGGCATGAACCGACGGAATACCGATGGATATTTCCGTCAGTAAAACTATTTTTTTTTGTAGTGAGTTGTTAAGTTCGTAGTTTGGCTAGCGTATCATAGATTATTAGATTATGTAATTTGGATTTGATCTAAAAATATGCGATCCCAATATGAGTTAATAATAAGTATGGGGAATTTCATTTTTATATGGATATATCGATAATAAGCTTCAGAAGTAATTAATTTAAAGAACAAATATAAAAGCAAGAAACATTGTGGAATATGAAACACAGTAGAAGCCTCCAATATTATCTCTAATCTATACAACAATTCTTGTCCATGACTAGTTCTGTAAGAAGTCTTTGGCATCTGGTATCCCGCATTGTGTGAGAGAGGAAAATTAATGCAGCTAGCAGCATTTGTTGTCCAACACTGAGAGGAAAAAAATGTGCAGTATGGCAAGCAACCAAGGGTAAAACTCATCATCACAATATGGTATCAGTCATTGTTTAAGTCTCTTTCCGTATGGTATCAGTCGTTGTTTAAGTCTCTTTCCATATAGTAAAATTTACTTATTGTTCCTTCCATGAACCAAAATGCGCATTAGTTAGCATGGGCATTGAGACATTAACATAAGCTGCTAGTCTAGTTGGTGCATTGATACCAGAATTAACTCTCCTTTTGTGGATTCAGCAAACTAGCTCCACGTTTGGAGCAATCCTAGCAAGGATTTGTAGGTATCTATCTGCATTTTAGAAAACTGGTGCACCTATGCAGTTGGGGTTGTTTGTTGTGGTATCTGGAAATATTTCCGGAATGCGATTAGAAGTAGAATGTTGAAAGCGGGACCGGAGCTTGTGAATAAATAATCTTAATTTGGTTAATTATCATGGTTCTCATTTGGAAGAGATGTCCCTGGGGCCATGGTGTCGAGATTGTCACCCAGGCATTCACGGTTTGAAGCGTATTTGTAGAAATATTTTCTCCAAATGGGGGCGTAATTAAAGGATGCTGGGTTTTGGGCTGGCCACGTGTGCTTCTCAATTTATTTTTGTGGCTGGTGGAAAACTTCCGTGGGGCTGAACCGATTACCTCCAGGGATAGCGAATGAGGCTAATTGAATTATTATTCATTTGGAAGAGGAGATGGTTTCAATAGATTCTTACGATTTAATTTTGTTCATGTCGTGCAACAGCTTCCCAACAACATGAATGAAAATAATAATTATAAGCAAAACAGCAAATTAAATAGGGTCAGACCACCCATTTCTTGATTACTAAGTCAATACCATATCCATTACTAAGTCAATATCATATCATATCACATCATATCATATCATAATCCCTTACAGTACTCAGCAAAGCCGAGGTAAATGTCTTCCTTATGTACTAGTCAGTATTCCAAAGACTAGTAGTCGACTGTGATTTATCTCCTCCGTGTTGGCCATGGGACGGATTGACGGGGGCGCTGGGAGCGAGTGTATTCGCCTTTTGCCATCATAATCCTTTACAATAGTTATTTAGGGATATAATTTCTCATTACTTCGGAGGTAGCGGTGGAACCCTTGGAATGGGTGGAATTGGAAGTACTGGAATAACGATGGCTTTACAGCATATTTTGAACTTTAGTCTGCAACACAAATTGGGCTTCGGCAGCTTCGACGGTGGAATTGGAATTATGAATTACAGCATATTTTCAATTTTAATCTGCAACACAGATTGAGTTTCGGCAGCTTCGACAACTTCGGCAGCTTCAGACCTTCCTGGGTGGGCGGCGCCTTGAGATCACCGTGGCTAGAATCGGAGGGCGGCGCCTTGAGATCACCGTGGTCGATGCCCTTGAGATCACCGGAGGGCGGCGCCTTGAGATCACCGTGGTTGATTCCCTTGAGATCACCGGAAGGCGGCACCTTGAGATCACCATGGCCAATTCCCTTGAGATCACTGTGGCCGGAATCGGAGGGCGGCGCCACAGCCATAGAGAAGACCATCAGAAGCACGAGAACGAAAGAAGTTTTCATCAGAAGGAAAGTGGTCTTCATAGTTGAAGCGTTGTGGCAAAAGCGAGCGAGATTGGAAATTTATAATGGAGGGGAAACCGTAGACATTAGGCACGGGCTGGAAAAAAATATCGTATCTAGTACTAAGTCAATATCATATCAAAATTAGGGCTGGAAAAAAATATCGAAATATCAAAATACCGAAAAATCATACCGAAAAATACCGTATATATCAAAATTTTCGGTATATTAAAAAATTCGGTACAGTATCATACTGTACCGAATTTGTCTGTAACAATAACGGTAACAATTTAAAATATTTCAGTATACCAAAATACCAAGTAACTATAGATTAAATGATTAATTTAGATTTCCCGAAAGCTTAAACCAAACCCTAAACGGTTAAATTCTTCCACAAACCACGTTCTCTCCTTGCGCAGCCGATGCACACGTCGTGACTCGCAATTCTCACCTTGCGCAGCCGACGCACACGTCGTGACTCGCGATTCTCTCCTTGCGCAACCGGCCCTCACGTCGCGATTCTTCTCCTTGACTCCTTGCGCAGCCGACGCTCACGTCACGCCGTGATTCTCTCCTTGGGCAGCCGACACTCATGCCGCGATTCTTCTGTATTTCGGTACGATTTTTCGGTATTTCGTTATTTGGATATTTTTTTCCAACCCTAACGATGTGCTGTCGATACGAAAACTTGAGTTTTCATATATTTTTTTTTATTTCTATTTACAGTTGGTGTTTATTGTTCTGAGAAATTTATTTTGTTGTATATATTTTTCTTGGTCTTTTAAAGTTTCTTGAAGGATTTATTTTGTATTGATGAATAATGATCACTGCCCTTCATTACAAGAGAATTATTTTTTATATATTATATGTAATATATATAAAACTTCGGTATGACGGTATTTTATCGATTCTATACCGATATTTCGGTATACCAAAATTTCGGTAAACTAAAATTTCGATATACCGAAATGTCGATACGGTATCGACATCATTTCTTAGAATACCAATTTTTTCGATACGTTATATGGTATTCAATTTTGGGTACGGTATACCGTACCGACCCAGGCCTAATCATAATCCCTTACAGTATTTATTTAAGGATACAATCTCTCATTACTTCGGAGGTAGCAGTGGAACCCCTGGAATGGGTGGAATTGGAAGTACTGGAATAACGATGGCTTTACAGCATATTTTAAACTTTAGTCTACAATACAGATTAGGCTTCGGCAGCTTCGACGGTGGAATTGGAATGACAGATTTACAGCATATTTTCAATTTTAATCTGCAACACAGATTGACTTTCGACAGCTTCGGCAACTTCAAACCTTCTTGGGTGGGCGGCGCCTTGAGATCACCGTGGCTGGAATCGGAGGGCGACGCCTTGACACCACCGTGGCCGATTTCCTTGAGATCACCGTGGCCGATTCCCTTGAGATCACCGAAGGCGGCACCTTGAGATCACCGTGGTCGATTCCCTTGAGACCATCATGGCCGGAATCGGAGGGCGGCGCCACAGCCATAGAGATGACTATCAGAAGCACGAGAACGAAAGAAGTTTTCATCAGAAGGAAAGTGGTCTTCATAGTTGAAGCGTTGTGGCAAAAGCGAGCGAGTGAGATTAGAAATTTATAATTGAGGGGAAATCGTAGACATTAGGCACGAGCATTAGTGAGGAGGGACAGGGCGGTTACGTTCGTGAGTGAAAAATTCTAAACTCGGCAGCTGACAAGTGACAGGGTGATTACGTCCGGGATTGAAAAATCCTAAAGTCGGCAGCTGTGCACATTGAGGCGGTTCGAGTGGAGCTAGCAATGATAAATCATACGTAGGGCTGGAAAAAATATCGAAATACCGAAAAATCGTACCGAAAAAATATCATATATATCAAAATTTTCGGTATACCAAAAAATTCGGTACGGTATCATACCATACCGAATTTGTCGTTAACGGTAACGGTAACGATTTAAAATATTTCGGTATACCGAAATACCGAGTAACTATAGATTAAATGATTAATTTAAATTCCCCTAAAGCCTACATCAAACGCTAAATGGCCCCAAACCACGTTCTCTCCTTGGGCAGCCAACGCACACGTCGCGACTCGTGATTCTCTCCTTGCGCAGCCGACGCTCACGTCACGTCGCCATTCTTCTCCTTCCACAGTCGACCACCGCACGTAGTCGCCGGAGAAGATGCACAACAACTTAGAAACTTCTTCTCCAACCCTAATATTTTTTCCCTTCATTGAATCTGAAGAAATCTGATCATCGAGCTCTATTCTGAGAGCTGTGCTTGCTCAAGTAAATCGCTCAAGTAAATTGCTCCACAACTATTTAAACTTCATGTTATTTGATTGTATATGATCCAGTGAATCCGTGCTGCCATACAATGTGCTCTCGACTCGAAAACTTGAGTTTTCATATTTTTTTTATTTCTATTCACAGTTGGTGTTTATTGTTCTGAGGAATTTATTTTGTTGTATATATCTTTCTTGGTCTCTTTGAATTTATTGAATGATTTATTTTGTATTGGTGAATAGTGATCACTGCCCTTCATTACAAGAGAATTATTTTTTATATATTATATGTAATATATATATAATTTCGGCATAACGGTATTTCACCGATATCGTACCGGCATTTCGGTATACCGAAATGCCGGTATGGTATCGGTATCATTTCTTAGAGTACCAATTTTTTTGGTACGGTATACGGTATTCGATTTTGGTTACGGTATATCATACCGACATAGGCCTAATCATGGGTGGTCTGATGTGGAGAATTTAAGTTTGTTAATGTGTGCATCTGAACTCTCAATTGGGCTCAATGTAGGAGTGATTCTTGTTGGGAGTGGGGATGTCGGTGTTAGGACCAAAAGTAGCTAGAGGGGGGGGTGAATAGCTTGTCGCGTGCTCGTTGCTCGGTGTTGCTTGTTTCTTCAAGAATACGCAGCGGAAAATACATAAACAAACACAAACACGCTAACACTAGGAGTTTACTTGGTATCCACCTCCAACGGAGATGACTAATCCAAGGATCCACACCACGCACGCACCCTCCACTATGAAAACACTCCTTTTCGGTAACTACCGAGGGCGGAGAAGCCCTACAAGACTCTCAGTACAAGAAGAAGAAAGGGTAGTAAAGAATAAGCAAAAGCTTACAAGAAATGCAGTAAAAACCCTAGCTTCTTCTTCTTCTCGTTGCAACTCGCCTCTTGACTTGGATGAACCTCCAAGAACCTTCAAGAACTGGCGGTGAGGAGCTTAGAGAGTGCTGGGGAGGAGCTGTGTTGAAACTGGAATGAATCGGTGAAGTTACGCGAAGGAATCACACCTATAAACGACGCCAACGGCCGAATCCCAATCGATTGGATTGCTCCCAATCGATCGGGAGGCTGGATCGATCCACGGATCGATCCGGGCGCTCCAACATGCGGATCGATCCACGGATCGATCCGGCGCTTATCGCGAGGCTGGTCAATCGATCCATCGATCGATTGGGACCTCTGATCGATCCACGGATCGATCCGGAGGGGTTCTCGCGAGGACTCACCGGATCGATCGGCGGATCGATCCAATCTTCTGGATCGATCCACGATCGATCCAGATCTGGATCGATCACGGATCGATCCAAACTCGGATCAATCCACGGATCAATCCAAACCTCTTGGATCAATCCACGGATCAATCCAAACCTTGGTTTTGCCCAAAACCAAGTCCAAAGCCCCCTAAACCAACATCTAGTCAACCATGACTTGTTGGTACATAAGACCTAGCATCCGGTCACCCTTGACCAGCTAGGACTCTCTCACCAAGTGTCTGGTCAATCCCTTTGACCCACTTGGACTTTTCTCTTCTTGCCAAGTATCCGGTCAGTCCCTCTGACCTACTTGGACTTTTCTTTCTCGTGCCAAGTATCCGGTCAATCCCTTTGACCTACTTGGACTCTCACCAGATGTCTGATCAACCTTGACCCATCTGGATTTCTCTTGCCTGGCTTCACTCACCAAGACTTTCCCAATTGCCTAGCTTCACTCACTAGGTCTTTCACCTGGCTTCACTCACCAGGATTTTTCTCCTGCCTAGCTTCACTCACTAGGACTTCCCAATTGCCTAGCTTCACTCACTAGGTCTTTCACCTGGCTTCACTCACCAGGATTTTTCTCCTGCCTAGCTTCACTCACTAGGACTTCCCAATTGCCTAGCTTCACTCACTAGGTCTTTCACCTGGCTTCACTCACCAGGATTTTCCTCCTGCCTAACATCCCAGTTAGGACTTCCCAGTCAAGTATCCGGTCATCCTTGACCTACTTGACTCTTCTTCAATCAACCTTGCATTGTCAAACATCGAAACCCAAACCAAGACTCAAGCTTGGTCAACTAGGTCAACCTTGACCTGAGGGATGTTGCACCAACAGTCGGTTCCCATTCACGGTGGTAGTGAGGGGCTTAGCAGATGGTAAGTGGAACACCGTGTAAAAGGAAGAGTGGAGGGACAGAAATAACTCAAGAAAGGGTAGTTAAGAGAGGAGAGGCTAGTAGTCGACCGTGATTTATCTCCTCCGTGTTGGCCATGGGACGGATTGGCGGGGGCGAGCGTATTCGCCTTTTGCCATCATAATCCTTTACAGTAGTTATTTAGGGATACAATCTCTCATCTCTCATTACTTCGGAGGTAGCGGTGGAACCCTTGGAATGGGTGGAATTAGAAGTACTGGAATAACGATGGCTTTACAGCATATATTGAACTTTAGTCTGCAACACAAATTGGGCTTCGGCAGCTGCGACGGTGGAATTGAAATTACGAATTTACAACATATTTTCAATTTTAATCTGCAACACAGATTGAGTTTCGGCAGCTTCGGCAACTTCAACAGCTTCAGACCTTCCTGGGTGGGCGGCGCCTTGAGATCACCGTGGCTAGAATCGGAGGGCGACGCCTTGAGATCACCGTGGACGATTTCCTTGAGATCACTGGAGGGCGGCGCCTTGAGATCACCGTGGTTGATTCCCTTGAGATCACCGGAAGGCGGTACCTTGAGATCACCATGGCCGATTCCCTTGAGATCACCGTGGCCGGAATCGGAGAGCGGCGCCACAGCCATAGAGACGACCATCAGAAGCACGAGAACGAAAGAAGTTTTCATCAGAAGGAAAGTGGTCTTCATAGTTGAGGCGTTGTGACAAAAGCGAGCGAGATTGGAAATTTATAATGGAGGGGAAATCGCAGACATTAGGCACGGGCTGGAAAAATATATCGTATCCAGTACTAAGTCAATATCATATCATAATTAGGGATGGAAAAAAATATCGAAAAATCAAAATACCGAAAAATCGTACCGAAAAAATACCGTTTATATCAAAATTTTCGGTATATTGAAAATTCGGTACTGTATCATACTGTACCGAATTTGTCGGTAACAATTTAAAATATTTTCAGTATACCAAAATACCGAGTAACTATAGATTAAATGATTAATTTAAATTTCCCGAAAGCCTAAACTAAACCCTAAACGGCTAAATTCTTTCACAAACCATGTTCTCTCCTTACGCAGCCGATGCACACGTCGCGACTCGCGATTCTCGCCTTGCGCAGCTGACGCACACGTCGTGACTCGCGATTCTCTCCTTGCGCAATCGGCTCTCACGTCGCGATTCTTCTCCTTGACTCTTTGCGCAGCTGACGCTCACGTCATGTCGTGATTCTCTCCTTGCGCAGCCGACACTCATGCCGCGATTCTTCGGTATTTCAGTACGATTTTTCAATATTTCGATATTTTTTTCCAGCCCTAACGATGTGCTCTCGATTCGAAAACTTGAGTTTTCATATTTTTTTTTGTATTTCTATTCACAGTTAATGTTTATTGTTCTGAGAATTTATTTTGTTATATATATCTTTCTTGGTCTCTTTAAGTTTCTTGAAGGATTTATTTTATATTGCTGAATAATGATCACTGCCCTTCATTACAAGATAATTATTTTTTATATATTATATGTAATATATATAAACTTCGGCATAACGGTATTTTACCAATTCTATACCGATATTTTGGTATACCAAAATTTCGGTATACCAAAATTTTGATATTCCGAAATGTCGGTACAGTATCGATATCATTTCTTAGAATATCAATTTTTTCGGTATGTTATACGGTATTCAATTTTGGGTACGGTATACCGTACCGACCCAGGTCTAATCATAATCCTTTACAGTATTTATTTAAGGATACAATCTCTCATCTCTCATTACTTCGGAGGTAGCAGTGGAACCCCTGAAATGGGTGGAATTGAAAGTACTGGAATAACGATGACTTTACAGCATATTTTGAACTTTAGTCTGCAACACAGATTGGGCTTCGGCAGCTTCGACGGTGGAATTGGAATGACGGATTTATAGCATATTTTCAATTTTAATCTGCAACACAGATTGACTTTCGGCAGCTTCGGCAACTTCAAACCTTCTTGGGTGGGCGACGCCTAGAGATCACCGTGGCTAAGATCGCCGTGGCTGGAATCGGAGGGCGGCGCCTTGACACCACCGTGGTCAATTTCCTTGAGACCACCGTGGCCGATTCCCTTGAGATCACCGAAGGCGGCACCTTGAGATCACCATGACCGATTCCCTTGAGATCATCATGGCCGGAATCGGAGGGCGGCGCCATAGCCATAGAGACGACCATCAGAAGCACGAGAACGAAAGAAGTTTTTATCAGAAGAAAAGTGGTCTTCATAGTTGAAGCATTGTGGCAAAAGCGAGCGAGTGAGATTGGAAATTTATAATTGAGGGGAAATTGTAGACATTAGGCACGAGCATTAGTGAGGAGGGACAGGGCGGTTACGTTTGTGAGTGAAAAATCCTAAACTCGGCAGCTGACAAGTGACAGGGTGATTACGTCCGGGATCGAAAAATCCTAAGCTCGGCAGTTGTGCACATGGAGGCGGTTCGAGTGGAGCTAGCAATTATAAATCATACGTAGGGCTGGAAAAAAATATCGATATTCCGAAAAATTGTACCGAAAAAATACCATATATATCAAATTTTCGGTATACCGAAAAATTCGGTACAGTATCATGCCATACCGAATTTGTCGTTAACGGTAACGGTAATGATTTAAAATATTTCAGTATACCGAAATACCGAGTAACTATAGATTAAATGATTAATTTAAATTCTCCTAAAGCCTAAACCAAACTCTAAATGGCCCCAAACCACGTTCTCTCCTTGCGCAGCCGACGCACACGTCGCGACTCGCGATTCTCTCCTTGCGCAGCCGACGCTCACGTCGCGATTCTTCTCCTTGGCTCCTTGCGTAGCCGACGCTCACGTCACGTCGTCATTCTTCTCCTTCCACAGTCGACCACCGCACGTAGTCGCCGGAGAAGATGCACAACAACTTAGAAACTTCTTCTCCAGCCCTAATATTTTTTCCCTTCATTGAATCTGAAGAAATCTGATCATCGAGCTCTATTCTGAGAGCTGTGCTTGCTCAAGTAAATTGCTCCACAACTATTTAAACTTCATGTTATTTGATTGTATATGATCCAGTGAATCCGTGCTGCCATACAATGTGCTCTCGACTTGAAAACTTGAGTTTTCATATTTTTTTTATTTCTATTCACAATTGGTGTTTATTGTTCTGGGGAATTTATTTTGTTGTATATATCTTTCTTGGTCTCTTTGAATTTATTGAAGGATTTATTTTGTATTGGTGAATAGTGATCACTGCCCTTCATTACAAGAGAATTATTTTTTATATATTATATGTAATATATATATAATTTCGGCATAACGGTATTTCACCGATATCGTACCGGCATTTCGGTATACCGAAATGTTGGTATGGTATCGGTATCATTTCTTAGAGTACCAATTTTTTTGGTACGGTATACGGTATTCGATTTTGGTTACGGTATATCATACCGACCCAGGCCTAATCATGGGTGGTCTGATGTGGAGAATTTAAGTTTGTTAATGTGTGCATCTGAACTCTCAATTGGGCTCAATGTAGGAGTGATTCTTGTTGCGAGTGGGGATGTTGGTTCCCATTCACGGTGGTAGTGAGGGGCTTAGCAGATGGTAAGTGGAACACCGTGTAAAAGGAAGAGTGGAGGGATAGAAATAACTCAAGAAAGGGTAGTTAAGAGAGGAGAGCATATAGATGACGTTTCGGGGAAGAGGAAGGGCAGAGTGCTGCTGTGGACCGGAAGGGCAGTGTTGGTGTGGACCTAATAGTTGAGTGTGAATGTGATGGCGTGAGCAAGCGAATGATGACTAAGATGGTAAAACGGGATGTCCTTTTGGGTATGATGGTGACAAACATTATTATCTCAATAAAATCATAGTTATCCTAATCAAATTTAATTGGTTATCTCAAAAGAAACAAAATTAAATTTAAATTATATTTAAATTTAATTAATATTATATTAAAATTAAATTAAAATTTAAATAAAAATAAAAAAATTAAATTAAATTAAATTTAAATTTAAAATAAAATAAATTTAAAATTAAATTTAAATTCAATTAAAGTAATTTATTTTAAAATTAAATTAATTTATATAAAATTAAATTAATTTACACATAAATTAAAAATAAATTAAAATAAAATAAAAATTAAATTAAAATTAAATTAAAATTAAAATTAAATTAATCAAATTTAAAATTAAATTATTTTAAAAATCCATTTTAACTTAAAATTTATTTTAAAAGTTAACTTATAAATTATTTAAAAAATTATTATTTAAAAAAAAATTATCTTAACTTAAAAATTATTTTAACTAAAAATTTATTCTTTTATTATTTTAAAAATTAATTAAATTTAAAATTATTTCAAAAATTATTTTAACTAAAAATTTATTTAAAAATTATTTAAACTTCAAAATTATTTTAACTAAAACTTATTACAAATTAAAAATAATTTTACTAATTATTTTAAATTAAAAATTCCTTTAGAAATTATTGATATTTTGAAAACTTTAAAAATCATTTTAAAAATGGTTTAAACTTAAAAATTTATTTTAACTTAAAAATTGTTATTTTGAAAAATTATTTTAAATAAAAAAATTATTTTAACATTAAAATTATTTTTAAAAAAATAGTTTAACTTTGAATTTATTATTTTAATTTAAAAAATTATCTTAAAATTATTTTAACTCAAAAATTATTTTAAAATTATTTTTTTTGAAAAAAAATATTTTAAAATAACTTAAAATTTTATTTTCGAAATTAACTTAAAAATCTATTTAAAAAAATTATTTTTAGAATTAACTTAAAAATTTATTTAAAAAAATTATTTTAAATTTAAATTAAAAATATATTTTAAAAATTATTTTAAAATTAACCTAAAAATTTATTTTTAAAATAGCTTAAAAATTTATTTTAAAATTATAAAAAAATTTATATTAAAAATTATTTTAAAATTATTAAAAAATTTATTTTAAAATTTAATTTAATATTAACTTAAAAATTTATTTTAAAAATTATTTTAAAATTAATATAAAAATTTATATTAAAAATTATTTTAAAATTAACTTATAAATTTATATTTAAAATTATTTTAAAATTAACTTATAAATTTATTTTAAAAAATATTTTAAAATTAACTTAAATATTTATTTTTGAAATAACTTATTAAATTAACTTAAATTTAAAATTAATTTAACTAAAACTTAACATAAATTAAAAATTAAATTAAACTTCAAATTAAATTAAAATTCAAGTACGTTAAAATTAAAAATAAAATTAAACTTAAAATTAAACATTATGTTATACTTAAAATTAAACTAAATTAAAATCAAACAAAAAAAAACTATTTAAATAATTGCTTTAAAAAAACTTTAAAAATCATTTTAAAAATTATTTTAATAAATATTTTAAAAAACTTTTAAAATCATTTTAAAAACTTTTAAAATCATTTTAAAAATTCTTTTAAAAATTTTTAAAATTCTTTTAAAAACTAAAAAATCATTTTAAAATTTTTACAAATATTATTTTAAAAATTATTTCAAAAAAAAAATAAAAATAAATCATTTAAAAAATATCTTTAAAAACTTTATAAATATATTTTTATTTTTAAAAAATATTTTTTTAATATATATATATATATAAATGAACATTTAATCTCAATTTAACTTAATATACTTTAATTTCTACATTAATCAAAATCTTAATCATAATTTATAAAAATTAAAAATTGACTTAAATTGAACTTTAACTTTACTTAACTTTGTTTACAAAGTGTAATTTTGAGTCAATTCAAAAATTAACTTAAAAATCTTTTTTAAAAAATTATTTTAAAATTATCTTAAAAATTTATTTTAAAAATTATTTTAAACTTAACTAAAAAAATTATTTTAAAAGTAACTTAAAAAATTATTTTAAAATTAACTTTAAAAACTTATATTAAAAATTATTTTAAAATTAACTTAAAAATTTATATTAAAAATTATTTTAAAGTTAACTTAAAAAATTATTTTAAAATTAACTTTAAATTTTATTTTAAAATTATTTTAGAATTAACTTTAAAAATTATCTTAAATTTAAAATTAACTTTTTTTAAAAAATTCTTTCAAAAACAAAAAAATAAATCATTTAAAAAATCTTTAAAAACTTTAATGAATAATTTGTCTTAAGTTAAACCTAATTAAAACTTAAAATTAAAAATACTCCTAATTAGTCAATTAACTCATCAGTTAATATAAATCAAATAAATATTAAATTATTGAACTAAGTCATGTAAAGGTCAATGATTAATTATTATTGAATTAGTACCAAATTATTTCATTCAACTTAAATTAAAAGTAAATTTCATATACCTAAATCTAAAATTAATTATTTAATCAAACTTAAGTGAATAATCATAATAAGATATAAATAATTTTGATGAACATTAATGTAACGAACAATAAATTTCTTAGGCACGAAGGTCCCAAGGCACTAAAGGTTGAAATCTTTGTTGCTAACAAAGATAACTAGTAGGTGCTAAATTAAGGGAGAGTATTAAATCAGGGGGAACATCAAAATCAGGAGAAGTATCGAATTCAAGGAAATATCGAATTCCGGGGAGTATCAATTCAAATTCAATTCAACTTATTAACAAAATTATTTTTTCTTCTTTAAACTAAGCCAATTGTTTTGGATATTTAATAAACATATCCAAATCTGGATTTCTAATGAGGAATAAAACGAAATAACTACTTAAATATGCCTAGGCCATTGAAGTTGCCCATTTCTTGATTGCTCAAGGATCGAGGGCTAGAGCCAGACCAAATCTGGAAGGTGCACTTGCTGCCTTCGGATCAAACTCGGCGGAAACCGTTAAGAGAAATATTAGCCTCCAGTGGAGGTGCTGACACAGACAGCACTGCGGATTTTCTGCTGTCGTTAAATCAAGTCTTTATCGTAGTCAATGGATTGAGATTGTGCGAGCTTCCGATGGCAAATCCGTTCTCATATGTGTTGAACTTATGAACCATTTCATCAGTGATTACTTGGCCATAATCATTACTAGTGATAGTTTTTCATTATACAACGTAACAATATCAAAGTCAAAAGCTAAGAAGAAAATAAATTTGAAAAAATATAGGCAACATTTTTAGAATTTTAGAATTCTCTTAGATTCATTAAAATATAGGAAGTTTTCAGGGTCTCTCACTTGTCAGTTCTACTTCTACATGGTGCATTTAAAAGAGATTAGTTGGGAATAGAAATGATCTAGATTCGAAGAAAGTGCCAGCCGTTCACTATCTTGATACTGTAACTATAAAATGCTGGAAATGCAACAAATATTTCTACAAAAAAAATCACATTATATGCAATGATATTATATATTATCAATAATAGTAATTAGGGAGAGTACTTACAATATAAAAGCAACAGAAAAATCATGCTTGTTAAAGCCTATCCCTGCATTGTATTTAGTGAAAGAAGCAGATGCACTATCAAATCAAATCTCAGCTCCAAGACTAAGTTCCCTGTTGCCAATTGCTGCAGCAAACTCTAGAGGAAAAAATTGAAAGTAACTAACTACTGATGAAGGTACTGGACGTGCATCAAGCTGCAACAAGAGGGGACATGATCAGATTCTAACTTCGGGTGCCAAATGAGAGGGTGAGCTTGTGGGATGATCTACTAGAGGCGATTAAGTATGCAAATTTATTGACTGTTACTTGGGGAAAACTACATTAGGTTGAGAGGAAAAAATGGTATGGTCTCGCAAAATTTAAGGGAAAGTATAACTTTTTCAAAACTTGAAAAGTGAATTAAAAATTTAGAAACAGAGTAAATATTTTTCTCTAAGAAAGATATATGCATGGCCTAAGACTATTACTTGGCCATAATCATTACTAGTGATAGATTTTTCATTATACAAGGTAACAATATCAAAGTCAAAAGCTAAGAACAATATAAATTTGAAAAAGTATAGGCAACATTTTTAGAATTTTAGAATTCTCTTAGATTCATTTAAAAAATATATATATAGACAAATTGTGATATATACAGAAATCAGTAAATATGGGGGAGCTGAAACAACAAATTAGAATTGTTAAGAGGGTGACACCAAAGTCAAAGAAACCAAAATATATCAAAGCCATGTTTTTATACGATTTTAGATGTGCCAATGTAAAATCCAACTCCAAATGATTCCCCAACGTATATTTATGGGCATGTGGAAAATTAATTCCAATACCAAATCTCTTAAGAGCATCATTTAATAGGGGTCATAAAAGTTATAGATTAATTTTAGTAGTATTCTACAAAATCCAATACTTCCATCCAATACATGCGTCACTCATTTTGGTATTAGGAATATATACAGAGAATCTTATTATATTTTTGCAATTTATTGCTCTAAGAACTTATCTATTGACTTATATTTTTGCAATTTATTGCTCTAAAAATGATACGCCAAACAACAACTTAAATAAGGCTAGACCACTTATTGCTAGTAAATCTTTTATCCCTTACAGTAGTCATTTAGGATAAAAAGATATGATAAGCGAAACAACATAAATAGGGCTAAACCACCCATTTCTTAATTGATAGTAAATCTTTTATCCCTTACAGTAGTCATTTAGGATAAAAGGATATGATAAGCGAACCAATTTAAATAGGGCTAAACCACCCATTTCTTAATTGCTAGTAAATCTCTGATCCCTTGTAGTTATTTAGGATAAAAGGGATGTAGTCTTCGATCTCTCGTTACTTCGGAGGAGGAGGAGGTGGAATCCTTGGAATTGGTGGAACTGGAGCTATTGGAATCGGATTCGGAATCGGAATCGGAACGACAGATTTGCAGCATATTTTCAGCCCTATTTTGCAACACAAACCGGGCTTCGGCGGGTTCGGCTTCGCAACACCCTGGGCGGGCGGATTGAGATCAGCTTGGCCGGAAACAGAGAGTGGCTTCGGCTTCGGCTTCGCACCACCCTGGGAGGGCAGATTGAGATTAGCTTGGCCGGAATCAGAGGGTAGCTTCGGCTTCGCACCACCCTGGGTGGGCGGATTGAGATCACTAGAGGGCGGCTTCGGCTTCGCACCACCCTGGGTGGGCGGATTGAGATTACCATGGCCGGAATCGGAGGCACCCTGGGCGGAATCAGTCGGCGCCACAGCCATCGAGACTGTCAGAAGCATGAGAAAGAAAGTATTCTTCATCAGAAGAACGAGAAGGGAAGTGGTTTTCATTGAAACGTCGTGGCGAGGGAGAGCGAGCGAGATTGAAATTTATAGAGGAGAAGAAATCACAGCGCACATGGACATTAGGCACAGGCATTCATGAGGAGGGACATGAAGGTTATCGTTCGGCAGCTGAGGGACAGGACGGTTAGGTCTGGGACTGAAAAATCTTAAAGTCAACAGCTGTGATTCGACTGGAACCGGTGATGACAAATTCGTCTGATGTGGAGAATGGAAGTTTGTGAATATGAGAATCTGGACTCTCAATTGGGCACAAGGTAGGAGGCATTCTTGTTACGAATGGGGGTGCCGGTTCCCATTCACGGTGGTAGTGGGGGGCTTAGCAGATGGTAAGTGAAAAACCGTGCAGAAGAAAGAGTGGAGAGACAGAAATAATTAAAGAAAGGGTAGTTGAGGGAGGAGGACATATAGTTGATGTCTCGAGGAAGAGGAAGGACAGAGTGCTGGTGTGGATCTGATAGTTGAGTGTGATGGAGCGAGCGAAATGATGGCAGGGTGTCCTCGTGGGCACACATTATTATTCTCTGGATAAGAAACCAAATAATTCTTTTTGTCAAATATTATTATTATTTTTTAAATAAAATCATAGTTATCCTGATCAAATTTAATTGATTCTATCAAAAGAAATAAAATATTTTTAAAAAATCTAATAAATTATTAAAAATAATAATTTGGACAACTTTAAATAATTGTAAATAAAATAAAAATTTTAATTTTATTATTATTTTTCTAAGGTTAATTTATTTCTTAAACTATTATATTTTTTTATTACATTAAAAACTTATTACAAATTAGAAGCCAAGCACGTGTATATACACGTAGGGTTGCAAAGAAGCCATGTCGAACTAAGATTTAGGATGTTTTAAGTTTATTTGATAAGGTAACTGAGTCGAGTCGAGCTAAGTCAAGTCGAACCTAAAATGAACTAAGTTTTTGAAATGATTGTTCAAGTTTGACTTGGTTTATTTTTGATGAGTTTGAGCTTGGCTTGAGTTTGACTTGAGCTTCTTTCGTTTAGATGTTATCGAGCTTTTAATTCAATCTTGGCTTGAACTTGATTCTTTTAGATAATATGGAGCTCTCAATTAAAACTTGTTAATTTTTTGAAACTTTTACTTGTTTGATTAATCATTAATGAACTTGTAAATTTTAAACTTATTTATTTATTTTTTAAAAAATATTTTATTTAGCATATTAATAAGAGCTTTATTAAGGAACATAGTTCACCAATATTGTTCACGAACATTATTCGCAAATATTATTTATGAACCTTAACGAGTCGAACACATATGCATTCAAATTTGTTTGTTTAGTTTAACAAGCTGTTCAAACTTGTTTATTTAATCAATCTTGTGTATAATTGAACGAATATAAACAAGCTCTTATCAAGCCGAATACTAAATTTGTTCACGAACGTTCAATTCGTTTACAACCCTATATACACGTACAACTTTATAAATTTAAATATTAATTTTTATAAATGTCACTTAAACACACTCCACTCCGCCAAGGTTTGCCTCTGCCACAATATATACACAAATATACACCCTACCAAAATATATCAAATTATTTTCAAGTATTGCGATCGAGCTAAGTAGGTGCGTATATATAATGGATTCAATCAAGAAAACCCTGTGCTCATGATTTCTGAATGAACACCGGTCGTATTCTTCTACGTGCGTAATCGATCGGACGAAAGCATCGCGAGAGCCAAGAGGAAGTGTTGTAGATCGTGATATCTGGATCAACGTTTGTCGTATATATTCTTCTGCGTAAACGAAGCAAAGCACCACAATCTAGAAGCAGTGCATGTTACCTTACGATGCCTACCCTTAGCGACACATCATGAAGCTTGTTGACCGCGTGTTACGAGTGACCCGAGGATAATGTCAGCCCGATCTGACCAACAGACTATAAATAGAGCCTTGGTCTCAGTAGTTCAGTACAACACTTGAAAATGATCTTCTTTCTGTTCTATTTTGTAATCTAGTATTTAAACTGTTGTAAGAGGCTTCTCCGTCAAAAGGAGATTTGATTGTGAGCTTTCAACGTCTTAGACTAGCAATCTTCTAATTGTAAACCAAGTAAAAAGATTTGCCTCTTCTTTCTTTTTTGTTAATTAGTTTATTATTATTCAAGTGTTTCTTAATCCAGTTTGAAAAATCGAGAAAGGTTTGATTTTTATTTTCAGGGCAATTCACCCCCTGCCCCTCCTACCGACCTCAAGGGGACTAACACCCTCGACCCAGAAAGATGAAATCCAGGAGACAAGAAGAAGACCCAGATTGACTCGAAGGCGTTGAACACAATCCAGTGTACACTTATAAAAGAAGAACTCAACCGAGTCAACTCACACAAGAACACAAAGGAGCTATAGGACAAGTTCATCGAACTACACGAAGGAACCAACGATGCTAAGGTAACTAAACGAGACATGCTTCTAAATTCTTTATTTAATATTAAAATGCAGGACGCAGAAATCGTAAGCCAACTACATGTAAGGATCAAGGATATCCTCAATGGTCTGCACATGATCAGACATCAACTGGAGAATCGTGACATTATCAGGTATGCTCTGAACTCATTTCCTCGAACTACACTGTGGGCATCAATTATAAATGCCTATAAGGTTTTAAGGAACCTGTCAAAGTTGAAATTAGATGAGTTGTTTTGTGAATTAGAGCTACATGAACAAACTAACTCCGCAAAGGTCGAGAAAGGAATTGCGTTTTTTACAAGTACCTCGAATGGAGCTAAACCCGAGCCGAAAACTGAGTCCGACTCAGAATCCGATGAAGAAAAGCAGCTAGTGAACATAGTAAGGAAAATATTCACTAGACACAATAGAAACTTCTCCAAGCACGACATGAAGAAGATGTCCAAGTCCACGTCCAACAACTCAAAGGCAAACATCATGTGCTACGGCTACAACAAAAAAAGTCACTTCAAACACGAATGCCCTAATGAACATAAGACAAGGAAGACAATGCAAAAGAAGACACTCAAAGTGACTTGGGACGAGTCTTCCTCGGATGGATCGGAAGGAGACGAACCAAAGCGAGCAAGTTACCTCGCACTGATGGCAACCGGAGGCAAATCATATCAAGAAGACAGGTCTGAATACGAGTCGAGCTATGGATCCGCATCCAATTTAGTAATTTAGGAGGATGCTCCAAATTAGTTAACACTTCCAAAAATAATAGTCTACCCAGTTGGGTAATTAGGACTAGTTAAATTAGGGACAAAAGTTAACTTGACAAACAGTACTGGAAAAGTTTTGGATGATAGTAGATTAGGGAAGTTTTATCTATGCATGTCTAGGAAGATATGACTTCAACCTGTTACATTTGACTTAGTGGAACTAATTGAAGCTACTCCTTACTAATCCTAGTTGGTTAGACCAAAATTTTGTATTAAGTTCAGTCGACAGGACTATTTAGAAAATTTTGAAGGCATGGTTACTCTAATGATCATTACAATAAATTTGACTTTCCGCAGCGCACAATTATGCTATCCGCAGCGCGTATCACACGCTGCACAACTACAAGTTGTTGGAAGTTATAAGACATCGACAGCACGCGCCACGCGTTGCGATTAAGAGGATTCGTAGCACGCGGCATGCGCTGCGGTTAATAGCATTCGTGGCACACAAGCGCGCGATGCGGTTAATAGCATTCGCAGTGCACAGGCGCGCGCTGCGATTAATAGCATTCGCAGCACATGCCTACGTGTTATAGTTAAGAGCATTCACAACGCGCACTACATACTACGGTTAAGAGTCTTTAGGCAACCAATGGGCCACCACAGTTGTCTTTCATAACTATAATTCTATTAAATCATTTTTAATTATTCACAATGTTTGTTTCTTAATTCAAGATCATCATGTAGATAAAACAAGAGAGTAAGGCAATGAGACATTTAGACAAATAACACTTTCAATAATGCCACGTACTATTTTATTGAGTAAGCGTGGATATAGGAACTTAATCAACTCCTCAATCAATTTAGTAAACTTACAAAAAAAAAAAATCTTGCAATTAAGAACAAAACAAGAAGATCATCACACATAGCAAAAACTCAGCTAGTAGAACTGGGAGCTTAAATGATATAATTTCCATCTGCACGAGAATGGCGACTCTAGGAGAAGAGGATAGTGATCAATGCTCTCTCCTATCTTTAACATCATCAAGGGATGCACTGAAGATTATAATAAATAGGGATGTTGGAGTCAATAAAGAGGGTTTTGCCTTCCATGAATGAACTTTCACACTCCTCTTTTGCGTCTCTGATCACAAGGAATTCGACATGAGCTGAAAAGTAATAAAAAACAATATTAGGTTCAACTGTCGGAACATAAATTATAAATTAGCATATGTTTATTTTCTTTCTCTATAACGTAAATGGGTTTTAAAATTTATTTCCTTAGCGAACTCATATATAGATTCCAACAAAATCAATTTTATAGTTCAGTGCCAAAGAAAATTAGGTTCAAGTAAAACAAGCAATTGACTTTGGTTCTAATTTAGCAAATTAGGTTAATTTATTTGATTCATCCTCCCTACTTTGGAATAAATTTTCCATTTATTCAATAGGAGCAAATATGGATATAAAACCAATGATGATCGAATTTACATACTATTATAAGCAGAGATTGCAACGTTGACTCATTGAGAAATACTTGATGAAAATTGGAATTAGACATCCTAAAGTAACCAAGGCATTGATATTTTCTGGTACCAAATAGAGATGGAATCAAGTATAATATCAACAATCTATGATACTAATAGACAAGGTTGTGTTTCTGTAGTTTGTTTCAGTAGAGAATACCCTGCAACAAACAAACAAACAAAAAATTCTATAACCTTGTCCACAAGAAGAAGAATAAATATTGTAAGCATCTTGGAGTATGCATCAAAAACAGTGGACGTATCTGTACTTGCTGTTAGGATGGAGTCTGAAGAAGCTTCAAGCCAAACAACAGGATTCCTTGAGCCTTTAAGTTCTGCAGAAGTCAAGCATAAGTTCTACATTTATATCTTAGATCAGCATGAAGACATCCAAGTATTGCATACATGATATTTATTATTGCTCATCATTTCAAATAGAAGATAAGATGGTTTGTTGATTGTTAACAATGTCCAGAAAGAGAATATAAAGACATTAAAAAGTATATCTAAATAGCAAGAAAAAAAAACAAATCACTATTTATAAGAAAGGTACTAGTTAGCAAGCAAAAAAGAAATAACCCCTCATTATAGAAAAGGAACACCAATGGTTCTGGCATCTATTTGCAAGGATAACTAAAAATAATTAGATTTATTACATTCAGAGTCAGATTGTTATTTTAAATGCTCAATAAGATACTAAGGAATTTCCAATAGAATCATTGTTAATTGAAGCATTAGAAGCTGCTAATTGAAGCAACTCTGCTATGTACAAAATAACCAACCTCAATACTTAAATCATTCAAAACAAGATCTACTTGTCCACAGAAAAAAAAAATATTAGCAAGCTTCAGTAAATCAAAAGCTATAAAGGAATCACCGAGATCATCTTGCATTATTCTATATGGAGCATAATATTAACACAAGCAACAATCTAACACTATAAGTCCTATCTTGACTATGAACTTGAAGAAAAACATTCAAACCATTCCTTTTCATTACATAATCCAATAACTTTAGTGCAACACTCTTCTTTTTCATTAAGAAACGCTTCCACTCACTATTTTGTCTATTCGAGAAAAATACATGGATTCTTAACTTGTTATCAATGTTGTCAACCATGAGAATTGACTCGGACTTGTACCTGCTCATGATCAGATACTTGTGTACCAAGTAAAAACGGTTGTGGATATGCAAACCGGAGGGAATTCATGTAGACTATGAAACATTTGGGCAAACTCAGGTTGGCTCAAGCACAGAGCATGAGTCAACTCATTTTCATTTCTTTCACCTACATCTAAGTAAGTTTATTCTCTTGTCTTCTCTTGACCTTTGCCACCTGAAAAACTAAATATCTGAAGCAACAACATACTATGCATTATAGAATTTCATGATGCAGAAGATGATCATCCCAAGCACAGATACCCCACTTTAGATTTAGAAATGAAAAGGAAAAGAGCAAAATAAATTCAAAGAAAATGACCAAGAAAGGAAAAAAAAAATACCTAGAGCTTTTGTAGATTGAGGTTGGCGAGTTGCTAAGACCCATCGAGGGATTGGACCCTAGGCGGATTGAACCCTTGGAGGAGGGGACAATGCGCAGCGAGAGCGCCGAGAAGAAGGATACCGTCAAGGAGAGGAAGCGAGAGGAAAGATACCGCTATCGAGTGCGCCGAGAGGAAAGAATGACGGGCTCGACCGCTAAGGAGAGGATACCAACGTCTCGACCATTGCGTCCTTCTCACTTCATCAGTGGACTCTTCCACAGCTTCTCGTCCCTCAGATGCACTGAACCCGTTAACTCGATTCCCATGTCATCCTTCTCGTTTGTTGCATTTTTCATTCAACTTGTTGTGTTCCTGAGCTCCTACACATTTAGACATAAGGATCAAAACATAACATGACCCAATTTGACTTGGTTGACCACATCAAAATCAACCCAATGTACTTATACTATCTTTTTATACCGTCTCTCATAACCTCCGCAATAATGAAGCGATTAAAGAATATTTGGTGTCAGAATATATCGGGTGATGGGGTATGTATGACAGACTCCCATTGAGTGAAGGAAGGTTCTGTGGTTTACATGTGACATAGTATCAGAATATTCCACTAACGAATAGCCGCTATTCTTTGGCAAATTGTTATGATTCTCTGACAATGTTGTCCCCTGACGAAAGTCCGTCCGGCTTAGATTCGGCCTTGAGAAGACTAGGAGTCGTGCCCATGAGAAATGAGGGGACTAAGCCCAAGGGGTTCAACTGGCGTATAGCCGGCCGAGAGTAAACTGAGAGCATGCCCATGAAAAATTAGGGGGGCTAAGCCCTGGGGTCCAATCGACGTAGGGCTGGCTGAAATAGACTAGGAGTCATGCCCATAAGAAATGAAGGATTGAGCCCGGGGTCCAACTAGCATAGAGTCAACCGGGAGTAAACTGAGAGTCATGCCCATAAGAAATGAGGGGACTGAACTCTGGGGCCCGATCGACGTAAAATCGATCGAGAATAAACTGGGAACCATGCTCTTGAAAAATAAGGGGACTGAGCCCTAGATCCGACCAGTGTAGAGTCGACAGGGAGTAGACTGGGAGTCATGCCCATGCAAAATGAAGGGGCTGAGCCTTGGGGGCTACCGACGTAGATCTGACCGGGAATAAACTGAGAATCATGCGTATAAAAAATTAAGAGAACCAAGTCCTGAGGAATAGCCTACTTGCACACACAGTTCTCGCACCTTCTTTTAACTTTTGACTATCACATCTCTACGTCACCTTCAATATTATCCCCACACTATCCCCAAGTCACCTAGTATTCCCGTATAAGTCACCTAGTATTCCCATATCAGTGACCATATTATTCCCCGTATCAGTCACCATGGCATTAAAGCAAAATATTAAGCAAAAGACAGACCAGCAGCCAACACGGTTAGGTGCAAAGACAAAGGAAATGCTTGGACTTCTTGGGAAAAATCCCAAGAACTCTTTACAAAACACTGCAAATTTTCAGATTTTAGAAGGCCCAAGAACTCTTCGGCCAACCCTTTATTTCGATAGAATGTTTATTCTTTTTGATCTTCTAGTGATATAGCAGATGGTAGAAATAGTACATGTAGAGTTGCAGTAATGGCGAATAGCAGAAACTATGCTGCAAAATTTTCAACTCCAATTGATTCGAAGTCCAACCATTGGGAGAGAGTACTGAGCCTAAGAAAGTCGTTGTCTTCCAAGAGCTCGGAATTGATGTGGCCCGTAAGGAAGAGGTTTGGATCGAAGGCAGAGTCTGCCTCCAGCACCAGCAACTCCGCCGCGGCGGCGGCTGACTGGTTGAGGTCGAAAACGGAGGAGGGGGATGGCGGCTGCTTGGCTGCGTCGGAAGGCGTCATGGAAGCGGAGGAAGCTGCGGCGGGTTGGTTCTTCAATTTTTCGGCTTCGAAGCAGCGAGCGGCGGCCTTGTAGGCGGCTGCGGCGGCCTCGGCGGTGTCGTAGGTGCCGAGCCAGAGCCTTGCGCGGCGGATGGGGTCGCGGATCTCCGCCGCCCATTTCCCCTACGGCCGTTGCCTCACCCCCCTAAACCTGGTGGCCGACGACGAGGTCGAGGAGCCGTGTGCTTTGTCCTTGGGCCTGCTCAGGGTTTTTGGGGCTCTGCGATTCCTCCCGCTCCTCTCTCGCGATGAAGCTGGCGAGACAACTGAGAGGGACGGCGAAGGCACCGTGAACTCGTGAATCGCCCTCTTCTTGCGCCAGGAGTAGCTCACGCCTTCGCCCTCGCTCGATTCGGTAGCATCGGCGTCATCGAACACGATGCGGATTGTTTTCGCGTGGAGTTTGGACTCGAGATGCGAACTCGAATCAAATCGATGGACTTGCTGCTTCTCGACTCTCTTCTTAGTGATCTTCTCTCGGTTCTTCCCGAGTGGGTAGTACTGAAGCACAGTCATCTGTCTCGATCCCAAAACTGAATTCAAGTAAAACAAAAGGGGAAAATGCAAGCAAAACTGTTGGGTTTTTTTCTTCTCGTAATCTCTTCGTCAAATCAGTGCTCCTCTGGAGAACAACAGAGATCTATCTGCTTAAATTCAAAATACTTCACTCCATAACCAACTCTGCAACAACGGAACAGGAAAGCGAGATGGATACGTACCTAGTATGTCGCATCGAATCCGTCTTCTTCGATCCCTCCGTCGTTGTTCGAATGCGAAGAGAATAAGCGAGGCGCTTCCGATTCAAGTTTGGAAAGTTTCCGTCGACTAACAAAAATAGATCGAGGGCACCAGACGACATATATATAAAAAAAATCCGAATCCAGACTTCGATCTGTGGCTCCGTAGATCGATGGCGATCGCCGCCGGCGTCCTCCTCGACCTCGCTTCGCTTGCTCGATCTGGTCGCCCGCTAAAACCCCAAAGCGAGGAGGAGGACGATGAAGTTTGGCGAATTAATAGTGAGCGGAAACGGAAAGTGATGAGGATCCGACGGGCGATGTTTGCCGAAGAATTCTCTCACGAATCTTGATGTTTGATCCTGTAATGAACTGCTCTGATGATACTGAGAAACACACAATTTCACTTTGCCCACCAACGTTTAACACTTCTCAATCGCTTCCCATAACTTGAAAATCATTTCATAATTGATGAAGATTTTAGGGGTTATTTGTAAAATATGAAAGGTAGCTAAAATGTAATGCAGTTTGACTTTTATGGAACATGTTGACTTTAAATTAATTATTCCTATATATTTTATTTTATTTTATTCATTCTTTTTCCTCAAATTAATTGGCCATGTTTAAATTGAAAAATGAATTCACATTTAAATAATACACTCTATATATATATATGGCCATATATATACCTAAACCTACCCAAAAAATTATGAATAATTTAATATTTATCACTAAATTTTAACTTAATAGTAGCCATCCGTATCGTCTTTCATTTGAGAAAACATCAGCCCGAATCTAATTGAGGTCAACGGATACAACGGTCAATGCCCCAAGATTCCACCGTGAATCTATTGTCCACCTGGTCCACCTATTTTTATATCTTTATGCGAGCGAAAAAAAAATGCAGCAACTTTGTAGTTCAATTATGCTATCAGTCATCTCATCTTGTTGAATTTTCAAGAACAAATTATCTAAATCCACATAAGAATTTTCTTAAATAAAAAAATATTTTGTGCCTTTAAATAGAACTTGGATGAGGGCCTTATTTTTTTGAGTGCGCCAGCAGATAACAACTCATTCATTCATTGCGCTCCACTCTCTGTCACCAATGCCTTTGAATTGGTCCACAGGTTCTGCTCGAGCAGATGTGAATTTGGGAGAGCACTTGCTTGCTTTTGTTCTTCAACAAATGGTGGCATCAGAGCAGCACGGGCAAATGCAAACAAAGAACATTGAACAGGAGTCAAGGAGGAGAACGCAAGGGCAAATAGCACAAAAGAAAGATAGATTATATGCTTCAAGCATATATATTTATACATGGTGAATATTTACACTCCTCAGGAGCAAAGCTAAGATTTTTTTACAACAATAATCCTTAAAACTGAATCAGAAAAGATAGATTTGGTTTTTTCTTCTCCTTCATCTTCTTCTCTTCGTATGCACATAAGAACTTAAATTACAAACAGAAAGATTGGTGCTAGAAAAAATGTGATGTTGCAGAGGAAAAGCTCAAGGCCATGCGAAGTACCTCAGAGCTCCATCCATGGCGACTTCAAAATTTCTTAGGATTCTGTGTTGATGCTATGTTAAGAAGCTAATTTTAGGGGGATTGATTGGTTGGTTGGTGTTATTTGGTAGAGTAGAGCTCCAAAAGGAGATCGGGAGTTTGGCTTAGGCCACGGCGGTGATGCTGCTGCAGCTCCTCCGGCGGCCACGGTCGAGGCAGTCAAAGCCCTCGACGCGGATGGCCGCTGGGACCAAGCCAAACTTGGCGATGGTGAAGCCGTAGTTGGGGGATATTGGCGAGTTAGATTGGATTAAAGGTGAGGAGGCGAAGGGTGCCGGTGGGCGGTCGCCGCAGAAACGGGAGTCATGAACGACGGGGTTCGACGCCCGGCTCGGCGGAGAGCCGGAGAAGAAGGGTGGCGACGAAGCTACTTGATTCTGGTCTCCGCCCTGCGACCAAATATCTAGATTTGATGAGCTAAAAAAACAAAGTCTGAGATCGCCGGAAAGAAATTTTCCGTTAGAATTTGTTCTAGAAATCGATCTGACAAAAGATAGGGAAAAAAAGGCTTACCGTCAATTGAAATATGTCAAGGAGATCTGCCCCAGCCTTCGAATCGGAGAAGTCTATCTGATAACTGAACAAGGAAGAAACGGCAGAGAGACGGACTTAGGCGAGGAAGAACGCACGAAGAAAAAGCTAGGGTTCAGAAGAAAGGGGAAAAAAGGTACCTCGAGTGCCACCAAAGAGGTCTCACAGGATCAGCGACAGCAGATAACGGGCTCAACCGCCGGGGTTTGGGGCAAAAGACCGGCGGTCTCCGCTCGGCGACAGCGAAGGTTGCCCTATTCTCTTCGCAGGCGGCGAAGGCGTGCGGCTGTTGCATCGCGCAGCGATTCATGCTTACTCCGATCCCTTCGAGATCCGCGATTGCAACGCCTGTAAACGCAGAGATCCACAGAATGAATTCACCGATCAAGTGGATAAGCTAAGAAAACAAGGATTCCTCAACCACATCTGGAACGAAACCAGGATAAGATCCAAAACCAGCCAAATTCCTGAGAAATGGCTCCGATCGAAGCTAGATATTCGAAATTCCGACACCGAAAATCCAAAACCCACTCCATTTGTCAGGAAAAAATAGCCAAAAATCCCTCGAAAGTCCGGAAAAAGCTCAATGTTTCTCATATGTAAGATCTCAGAACTCCGCGACAGGTTCAAAACCCTCCGATTTTAAGATCTAAAAGCCGGAAAACACGGTAGATCAAAATTTCACCATCAATTACCTTTTTCGCCTTCTCCCTACTCGCGACAAGAAACCGATAGAGGCGACGAAGGGGATAGATTGGAACAGATTTATAATACGACGGAAACGAAGAACAAATCGGAATAAATGAATTAAATAACAAGCTGGAAACAAAAAGAAGAACGAAGGAGCGCGGAGAGCGGATGACCGGGAACCGGCAACGACCCGTAATAATAGCCACATGAAATGTGAAATCTAATATTTTAATTTATCTAATTTATATTTTCAATATTACTATTAATATTCCTCGTCATCTGTAAATTGCACCTTTTATTTTATTTTTTATTTTTTTTTATTTCATTAGATTCGAATTTTAAAAAACAATAATAAAAAAGGCGACTTATTTATGAAATCGGTTATACGAGCTATCCTTTTTCAGGAAAAAGTAAAAGGATGCTCCATTACATTTGTTTATCTCAAAAATATCATATAACTGCTATAATATGTTTAAAATTTAGATTTTAATTAATAGAACTGATCCTGTTCGAACCAAGAGTCAACGAACGTTGGGGATGCGGCGCTCCCTGCTGGATCCTCGAGTGCTCCGGTGAACCTGCAGCAAAACCGAGCCGGGAGGGGTGTCCCGGCGACGGCCCTCCGACGCTCAAGTCAGGTAAGCTACGATGAACAAAGTGGCTTCCAAAATCTCAGAATACGTACCTCACCGGCGAAACTTGAGGTTCTTTATATAGAGCTATGAAGGGTCTGGGCACGCGTACCTAGGTGCATACGTGTCCTCTGTCCTTTCCTAGGTATGCGGCTGTCAGAAAGTTTACCTGTCCTTTCCTAGGTATGTGGCTATCAGAAAACTTACCTGACCCATATCGCTACAGTCAAAGCATGCCCTCGATGGGACAGCAGAATCCCCTGTCACAAGATTTGGAGCATGACACACACGTGAAACCTACCGGTTGTCAGAGGAGAAATCTTCGGGTCTTTTTCCTTGCTCCAAACTTGTCGTCCGAGCGGACAACTCCCTCAACATCCGACCGGACATATGGTTTACATGCTTTGTGGAGACTAATAAGCAGGCGCTTTATGATTTGGCCGGTCAAAAGGTCAGCTCTGTTCAATTGAGCGTCGGAACCCCGATTTGACGGTGTCTTCCAACCATAAGTGCGAGCCGTAGGACCCATCCGAGTATTCGATTCCATCGGTACCGGTCCGGTCGGGCCGTCTGATCGTCCGTCGGTCGGACCACTCGCCTCGGATGGGGTGACTTTCTTGGCGTTGACTTTGCAGGGGGGCCCGCTCTTACTACCGGATCACTTGCCTCCCCTTCAAGTCTAGTCGAAGGAGGCGAATAGTCCGACTGACTGGACTGTGAGTCTAGCCGAACGGCTCATCAATGCTAATACTCTCCACTCGGTCAGTCGTAGAAATATCCTTGAATGAATCAACGATGGCCTTCACCGGATCTCCTCGCGTTCTGCGCCAATCTTCGCCATCAAGGCCGATCATACCTTCATTAAATGCTCCGAATGATTGACTGCCACGTGGAGCAAGGCCACCAGAGTACGGAGGCGGTTGCATGATATTGTGATGTGATCGAAGCAATTTGAAATAAACGGCTAGATGTGTGCTTTGATTCCCGTGACCTGGATCCGACGGTGGAGGCCGCCCGGCCCTCACCCTATAAATTCTTCGTTTCCTTTTCACCTTCACACGCCTCCATTACCTCTACTGCTGCTCTCTGCGCTTTGGAGCTCCGGCGATCTTGTTGCTGCCCTCTGACGCTCTCCGGCGCCTCTCCTCGATCCATCTCCCTTCAGTAAGGTTTTAGAGCTTTCCTCCTTCCTTTTCGGTATCGAATTCATCTTTCTTCCCCCAGCTCCAGTCTTTGAAATTCCATTTATTCGTCTTTGGAACTTCCTTTTGTGATTTCTCCTATCCGGATCATGGCCAGTTCCTCTCATCCCGAAGAACAATCCCTAGGCCCATGGTATACTACCATGCGGTCCCGTTTCGAACAACGGGATTTTGATATTTTGGCTGACAATTTCGAAATACCCGAGGATATCGAAGTTCGTCTAGCTGGTCCCGCCGCTCGGCCACACAGCGGTTTCTGTGTCTTCCGCGACCAATTTACCGCCGGTCTGCGGTTTCCCGTGCATCCCTTTATAGCAGATGTCTGTAATTATTTTGGCGTGCCGCTCGGAAGTTTAGTACCAAATACCTTCCGTCTCCTCTGTGGCGTTGTCGTTTTGTTTAAGATTCACAACATTACCCTCCGCCCGGAGGTCTTTTTTTATTTCTATTATCCTAAACAAGCCGAGCCGGGCACCTTTATGTTCCAAGCTCGGCCCGGTCTGGTCTTCTTCAATAAACTACCCACTTCCAATAAACATTGGAAGGACTATTATTTCTACATCTGCATGCCCAGTCAGCCAAACTTTCCGACCCAGTGGCAGGTCAGTCTACCTCCTCCTCCCGAGTTGAAGAAATTTAAGACCCGACCGGATTATCTACTAGCCGGTCTGCGGCTTGACATCAACAAACTTCTTCACGAGGGAGTGATGTACATTTTTGGGCTGAGTCCTATACGGACCCCACTTCCGGAAGAATTTTGCTTGGGCACTTACTTTAATTGCTAACCGATTTCTTCTTCTTTTCATGCAGCTGAAATCGTCATGGACTCGGTGATGGCCGGCGTTCTAAGCCAAGGAAATGGAGGCGCTGGGCATTCAGTCGGTCGGTTCTCACGAAGGAGAGAGCGGCACCCAGGCTGAATCGGCCGCTCAGGCCTCTCAACAGGAACCAACGGCCCCCGAGGAAGGGCCCGTTCGAGAGGAGGAACAGCCACTGCAAAAGAGGCGCCGGGTGGAGACTCCACTGCGCTCGGCTACCTCCGCGGTCCAACCCTCCGACCGGGCCGCCGTGACTGCTAAAGGCAAGGCGCCTGTGCCCGAGACCATTTCGTCCGACCGGACGCCGTCTGATTGGGACGAGCTGACTGCTCCGGTTGAGGCCACTCCGGTCGACACTCTCCCCCTGCTCACCGTTCAGCCCAACGCTCGACCATCCATTCGCGGTTTTCTGCGCCAACTTCTGATCCCGGTCGGGCGATCCCTAGTCACGGCCGCACAATACGGGTTACTCTTCATCTTCCAACACCATTACTTTGAAAGGGCCCCTCGCCGAGATGTGGGCCGACGCTCGGGCGCGAGTAGCAATGATCCCTCTCCAGAACTTAGCCAACAGCCATATGCAAGCGGCTACGGGGATAAGTTTGTTGCTTTTTGAAGTTTTGTCTGAATATTTCCGCCCGGCTTTTAACAAATGCGTCTTGCTTCAGAGATGGGTGGAAGAGATAGCAGTTTCCAACCGCCTGGCTATGGCGGACGAGGAGATAAGGCAACTGAGGGCGGCAAGCAGTCCGAGCGGCTCCCAAGGCCCTTCCTACTCCGAGCTGCAAAAAGAGTTGAAGAAAGCTCAAACTCTGCTGGCTGCTGAGCAGAAGAAAACAGCTGACCAGGCCCACGCCCTAGCCGAGTCCGAGCGACAAGTCAAGTCGCTTGACACGAAGATAACTCTGGCCACCACTCGGAAGAACACAGCCATCTCCGATCTGGAGAAGAAAAACGTGGAGGCCCGGGGCCTGGAGTTGAAGATAAAGGAGCTGACAGAGCAGCTCGACCGGGAGAAGGCAGGCCGCTCGACCGATGCGGAGAAGATTGAAAGTCTGAATGAGGCCCTCACAAGCTCCCAGGCGACCTTCAAAGAATACCAGGATGCTGAGCCGAGCCGAGTCGCCGCTCTCCGACAAAGCCACATCCGATCGCCTGAGTTCTCAGAGAAAATTTGCGAGCGGATGTACTCGGCTTTCGACTTGGCCATTACGGCTACTATGACCTATCTGAAGTCGAAGGGCCTTCTTCCGGAGTCCACCAATATTCCGGCCGGCGATCAAGTGGAGCTCTTGAGCAACATTCCGAGGGACCTCTACGACTACATCGAGTAATTCTTGTAATTTCGCCGCTCGGCTGAACATGAATCTTTTTGTACTTAGGCCACTCGGCCTAAGGTTTTTAATTTTAATGAAATGTTTTCCTTTCGTGTACTCTATCTTATTGCACTGTCCACTTGCTAATACCTGTGCTGTCCGCTCGTCCGCTATCACCCCTTTGGCATTCGAGGTGCATTCTTGCAAGTGTTTTCCCCAGCCCTTCCGTACGGCAAAATATCATTCTGTGTTGCTAGCAAGACTCGCTCGTTATAGGCCGACCAGAACCTTTTATACCTCGAGTCTGAGCGGAACTTAGCGTCGGTCTAACAATATCGGCTGCGGGTAATTGCCGTGTCGACGATATTCCTCTCGGATTATTTTTAGACGCCGACGCGTCTCTTGATGTTTAACATCGGAGCTCGTCGGCACGGATATTTATAGCCGGTCGGCGAGGCTTTCGATCTTTGACGACGGAGCTCGTCGGCCTTCCGCTCGGAGGGTTTATAGACGCCGGCTCGTCTCTTGATCTTTAACGACGGAGCTCGTCGGCGCGGATATTTATAGCCGGTCGGCACGGCTATAAATATCCGCGCCGACGAGCTTAAGCCGTCGGCGCGGCTCTCGATCTTTAACGACGGGGCTCATCGGCGCGGATATTTATAGCCGGTCGGCGCGGCTCTCGATCTTTAACGACGGGGCTCGTCGGTCTTCCGCTCGGAGGGTTTATAGACGCCGGCTCGTCTCTTGATCTTTAACGACGGAGCTCGTCGGCGCGGATATTTATAGCCGGTCGGCGCGGCTCTCGATCTTTAACGACGGAGCTCGTCGGCGCGGATATTTATAGCCGGTCGGCGCGGCTCTCGATCTTTAACGACGGAGCTCGTCGGCCTTCCGCTCGGATGGTTTATAGACGCCGGCTCGTCTCTTGATCTTTAACGACGGAGCTCGTCGGCGCGGATATTTATAGCCGGTCGGCGCGGCTCTCGATCTTTAACGACGGAGCTCGTCGGCGCGGATATTTATAGCCGGTCGGCGCGGCTCTACGGTTTAACGTCTGGGCTAGACGGCTTTAAGGCTAACTCCTTGCCAGGTCGAGCGACCTTGGCCTTCCTTTCAGCAGAGAATACTCAATGTGCTTTCCTCTTTCTACTTCCTGCATCGCAAGTACATAGGCGACCAAAAAGTATATAAATTTGTATTTAGCGCACCTTTCGCCCGACTTGGAGAACATACGCTTAGCCGAACGGCTCAGGATCTGCTTCGTCGAGCACTTTGGCTCGGATAATTTCCCTCCGTCCAGACGGTACGGGGCCTTCGATACTCGCGCGCTCGGTTCGACCCTTTTACCTCCGGCCGAGCGGCGCGGGGCCTTCATTTCTTGATAACGATGCCTTATATTCGTTCTTTTGACTTTTCATTTCTGCATTTCAAGTATTCAGTCGAAAGACGTACACAGGATGATTTACATAGGCACACCTTTCACCCCGCCCGGTAAGGCTGGAGGTGGTTTGCGCTCCACGGCCTATCTAGCTGCCGACCGTCCTCATCTTCCAAATAATACGCGCCCGAGCGGAGCTTTTCGATGATTTTGAAGGGACCCGCCCATGCCGACGTCGCCTACCGGCTTGACTTTCTTCTAGAGAAGGTCGCCGACCTGGAATGATCGGGGAATGACGCGCCGGTTGTAGTTTTTCTTCATTCGTTGACGGTACGCCATCAGCCGAACGGATGCTTTGGCACGCTCTTCGTCAACCATATCCAGCTCCATATTCCTCCGCTCGGCGTTGACTTCATCATAACACTGGACCCGGACGGACTCTACGCCGACTTCAACTGGAATGACCGCTTCACCGCCGTACACCAGATGAAAAGGTGTAACGCCCGTTCCTTCCTTAGGAGTCGTCCGGATGGCCCATAAAACACCCGGCACTTCATCCGGCCAACTTCCTCCCACGTGGTCGAGCCGAGCGCGCAGAATACGGAGAATTTCCCGATTGGCTACTTCGGCTTGGCCGTTGCTTTGGGGATAAGCCACGGACGTGAAGTGTTGCTCGATGCCGTAGCTTTTGCACCAATCTTCCAGCACCTTCCCTGTGAATTGCCGCCCATTGTCGGAAACCAATCGGCGAGGGATACCGAACCTACAGATGATGTGTTGCCATATGAATTTTTTGACTATCTGTTCGGTGATCCTGGATAGTGGCTCGGCTTCTACCCATTTGGAGAAATAATCGACCGCTACCAGCAAAAATTTCCTCTGCCCGGTCGCCATTGGAAATGGACCCACAATATCCATTCCCCATTGATCGAACGGACATGAAACGGTTGATGCTTTCATCTCCTCTGCCGGTCGGTGAGAGAAGTTGTGATACTTCTGGCATGAAAGGCACGTAGATACTGTCCGAGCGGCGTCCATTTGTAAGGTCGGCCAAAAGTATCCAGCTAGCAAAATCTTCTTGGCTAGTGATCGTCCGCCCGGATGTCCTCCGCACGATCCTTGATGTACCTCCTGGAGGATGTAAGCCGAATCTTCCGAGCTCACACATTTCAACAATGGGCGAGAGAAAGCCTTCTTGTAGAGCTGATCGCCGATAAGTGTGAACCGACCGGCCCTCCTCCTGAGCAGCTGGGCTTCATCCCGATCGGCCGGTGTGACTCCCGAGCGAAGGAACTCTATGATGGGTGTCCTCCAGTCGCTGGGAAACGTAAGGCTTTCCATCCGGTCGACGTGCGCTACCAGCAGTACTTTTTCAATAGGTTGTTGAATGGTGACCAGCACTATAGAACTTGCTAGCTTGGCCAAGTCATCCGCTGCCTGGTTCTCCGTTTGGGGAATTTTTTGAATAAGGACCTCTCGGAAAGTGGCTTTGAGTTTTTCAAAGGCTTCAGCATAGAGCTTAAGCCGAGCGCTGTTAATTTCAAAGTGAGCGGCCAACTGTGAATCCGAATAGAGAGTCACCCGATCGGCACCCACATGCCGGGCTGCCTGCAATCCGGCTATGAGGGCCTCATATTCTGCTTCGTTGTTGGTAGCTTTGTAATCCAGCCGGACGGATAGGTGCATCTTCTCTTCTTGAGGTGAGAGCAGCAATATTCCAATCCCACATCCGAGCCGAGTGGAAGACCCATCCACATATATTCTCCACATAGCTTCCGGCTCTAGCCTTTGCACTTCGGTCACAAAATCAGCCAAGGATTGGGCTTTGATCGCCGAGCGGGGCTGATACTGGATGTCAAATTCACTTAATTCTGTCGTCCACTTGATGAGCCGTCCGGACGCTTCTGGATTTAACAGTACTCTTCCGAGTGGACTGTTCGTCTGGACAATGATGGTGTGAGCCAAGAAATACGGTCGAAGGCGCCGAGCGGCTAGAACCAAAGCAAAGGCCAACTTCTCGAGCCCGGTGTACCGAAATTCAACATCTTTTAAAATGTGACTTAGAAAATACACCGGCTGCTCTTCGCCGCTTGCCCTCACAAGTGCTGAGCCTACAGCATACTCAGTTGACGACAAATAAATATAAAGTGACTCACCCCCGATCGGCTTGGCTAACACTGGCAGAGAATTAAGATATGTCTTTAATTCTCCGAACGCTCGATCGCATTCTTCATCCCACTGGAACTTAGTAGCCTTGCGCAGAATCTTGAAGAATGGAAGGCTCCGGTCGGCGGTTTTGGAGATGAATCTGGACAAAGCAGTTATCCGACCGGTCAACCTTTGCACTTCTCTTGTATTTCTTGGGGGCGGCATGTCTTGCAGAGCCTTCACCTTGCTGGGATTTGCTTCGATTCCCCGCTCGGTCACTATGTACCCCAAGAAACGCCCTCCTTTGGCTCCGAACAGGCACTTCTGGGGATTTAGCTTGATTCCATATTTGCGTTCGGAAGGTTTCTTCCATATCCTTGAAAAGATCGGCCGCTCGGGCGGATTTAATAAGAATGTCGTCCACATAGACTTCCAGATTCCGCCCGATTTGCTCCCTGAACACTTTGTTCATCAAGCGTTGATAGGTGGCCCCAGCATTCTTTAATCCGAACGGCATCACATTGTAGCAATACGTGTCGTCGGCAGTCACAAAGCTAACCTTTTCTTGATCTTCGCGGGCGAGCGGCACCTGATGATAGCCTTGGTATGCGTCGAGCATGCAAATCAATTCACAACCGGCTGTAGAGTCCACCAGCTGATCTATCCGGGGCAAGGGATAAAAATCCTTGGGGCATGCTTTGTTTAAGTCCCGAAAGTCGATGCAGACTCTCCACTTGCCGCCCGGCTTGGAGACCAATACCACGTTGGCCAGCCAGCTCGGGAACTGCACCTCGCGTATGTGGCCGGCCTCCAGAAGTTTTTCTACTTCCGCCCGGATGATGGTATTCTGCTTGGCGCTGAAGTCCCTTTTTCTCTGCTTCACTGGCCGAGCATCCGGTCAGACATGCAACTCATGCTGGGCTAGGCTTGGCGAAATTCCGGGCAACTCATGTGTCGACCAGACGAAAACATCATGATTTCGTTGGAGGCATTGGATCAGCTCCTCCTTCTGCTCCTCCTCCAGATCAGAAGCGATAAAAGTCGTGGCCTCCGATCAGGTCGGATGGATCTGAACTTCCTCCTTTTCATCGTAAATTAAAGCAGGAGGTTTCTCGGTTATGGCGTGTACCTCAATTCGGGGCGCCTTCCGAGCGGAAGAAGCCTCTGCTCGGACCATCTCTATATAGCACCGCCGAGCTGCTAGCTGATCTCCACGTACTTCTCCTACTTTGTCCTCCACGGGGGAACTTTATCTTCTGGTGGAAAGTTGAGACAACTGCTCGGAATTCGCCGAGCGCCGGTCGTCCCAAAATGACGTTGTAGGATGAGGGAGAGTCGACCACCACGAAGTTTATTGTCCTGGTCCTCCTGAGCGGCTCCTCTCCCAGCGAGGTAGCCAGCCGGATCTGTCCGACCGGCTGAACTTCGTTGCCCGTAAACCTGTAGAGGGGGGTCGTCATGGGCTGCAGCTCGGCTTGATCAATTTGCAGCTGATCGAACGCCTTCTTGAATATGATGTTGACTGAGCTCCCTGTGTCAACAAATATGCGGTGAATAGTATAATTTGCTATTACCGCTTTAATGAGCAGAGCGTCGTCGTGGGGCACTTCTACTCCTTCTAAGTCTCCGGGCCCGAAAGTGATTTCCGGTCAACTTGCCTTGGCTGCATCCTATTGCGTGGATCTCCAGTCGCCTAGCATACGGCTCGGTTGGAGTCTCCTCCGGTCGGCCCTCCGGCAATAACGTTGATCTCGCCCCGAGTGACATTGCTTCGATTTTCCTCCTCCCGAGCGGAGTGCCCGACTCGCCCGCGTGAGGCTGGGGCGCGGTCGTCACTCCTTACTTGATGATGGTGTTGCCGCTCGGGTGACCTTCTGGTCTCCTCTCGTCGTTCGGTACTCGGCCGCCTATATCATAGTTCAGGGGAAGGCGATCAACGGTGATAACTCCTGGGAGTTGGTTGGGCGACTGCAGGGACTCCGCGGCAGTCTCAGGTGTTGTGGGTGGCGGATTGATGGAAGACACAGAACATAGGAGTCTATACCTTTCCCTTGGGCCTTGGTCGTTCGGCCGCCACGTGTTGAACGGCGTGTGACCTTACTTCCTGATGTGGTCATGCCACATCGGCTCAGGGCCCTCTTGGAAGCTGATGGCTGGTTGGCGCCCGCTCGGTGGGAGTTTCCTTTTCGGCGGCTTGTGCTTCTTCCACGTTTATGTATTCGTTGGCCCGATGTAGCATATGATCATAATCTCGGGGCGGCTTTCGGATGAGCGACCGGAAGAAGTCCCCATCCACAAGGCCCTGAGTGAATGCATTCATCATCGTCTCCGATGTGGCCGTTGGGATATCCATCGCCACTTGGTTGAATCGCTGGATGTAGGCTCGAAGCGATTCTCTTGACTCTTGCTTGATGGCAAACAAGCTGACACTTGTCTTCTGATAACGCCGACTGCTAGCGAAGTGGTGGAGGAAGGCCGTTCGGAAGTCCTTGAAGCTAGTGATGGACCCGTCCGGCAACCTCCGAAACCACCGTTGAGCCGATCCCGAGAGAGTTGTAAGGAAGACGCGACATTTTACTCCATCTGTATATTGATGGAGTGTAGCTGTGTTATCAAACTTACCCAGATGATCATCCGGGTCCGTTGTTCCGTTGTACTCGCCGATCGTCGGAGGCACGTAGTGCTTGGGCAGAGGGTCTTGTAGAATAGCCTCCGAAAATTGGTGATTGATCCGCTCGGGGGAGGAGTCCGCTCGGGGAGCTTTCCCCTTCCTGTCATCCCGCCTTGGCATTTCATCTGAAGAAGATCCTCTATCTCTTCGGGCTGGTATGGCTTCAGGGGTGCGAAATAAGGCCCGGTGGAATGCGACGGTGGCCTGAGGTGCTTCCGCCCGGCCACCTAACGCAGATGTTGCTTGTTGCTCCGGCCGCTCGGCCGCGACTTTCTGTTTTTGCTTCACAAGTTTGGCGGCCCTCATCTCGACCAGAGCGTCGAGTTCTTCTGTTGAAAGCGTCACCGTGTGTTGTCGTCCAGCCTCGTCCATTGTTCCTGTTCGAATGCAGGTGCGTTCCCACAGGCGACGCCAAATTGATCCTGTTCGAACCAAGAGTCAACGAACGCTGGGGATGCGGCGCTCCCTGCTGGATCCTCGAGTGCTCCGGTGAACCTGCAGCAAAACCGAGCGGGGAGGGGTGTCCCGGCGACGGTCCTCCGACGCTCAAGTCAGGTAAGCTACGATGAACAAAGTGGCTTCCAAAATCTCAGAATACGTACCTCACCGGCGAAACCTGAGGTTCTTTATATAGAGCTATGAAGGGTCTGGGCACGCGTACCTAGGTGCATACGTGTCCTCTGTCCTTTCCTAGGTATGCGGCTGTCAGAAAGCTTACCTGTCCTTTCCTAGGTATGTGGCTGTCAGAAAACTTACTTTACCCATATCGCTACAGTCAAAGCATGCCCTCGATGGGACAGCAGAATCCCCTGTCACAAGATTTGGAGAATGACACACACGTGAAACCTACCGGTTGTCAGAGGAGAAATCCTCGGGTCTTTTTCCTTGCTCCAAACTTGTCGTCCGAGCGGACAGCTCCCTCAACATCCGACCGGACATACGCAGTGCTTTGTGGAGACTAATAAACAGGGGCGCTTTATGACTGTGGCCGGTCAAAAGGTCAGCTCGGTCCGTGACCTTTTTAACTGAGCGTCGGAACCCCGATTTGACAGGGTGTCTTCCAACCATAAGTGCGAGCCGGCCGGACCCATCCGGGTATTCGCCGGCCGGCAGTCCGGTCGGGCCGGCCGTCTACGGTCGTCCGTCCGGTCGGACCACACTCGCCTCGGATGGGCGGCTGCTCCGGTGACTTTCACTTGGCGTTGACTTTGCAAGAAGGGGGGGCCCGCTCTTACTACCGGATCAAGAACCAATAATTATTATACATTATAATTAAAATCATAAATTTTAAATTTTAAATTTTAAAATTTAAATATTATTATATCAAAATAATCTTAATTATAAAAAAATAAATTCCAATAAAATTATTTTAAAATAATTATAAAAATTACTATATCTGTCAGTATTATATTACATGTTATACTTACAGCAATTAAAGAATAGTTTATATCCAATCCTAACTGTTACGTTGAAAATAAAGAATGACATTCTAGAATTGTTATAATAACATTGAAATAAGAGATCTATTAGAGATAAAATATCAGTATTCCATTTGATATATATATATATATATATATATATATATATATATATATATATATATATATATATAATTGGGACTTTTTTTGTTTTTTCTATTTAATAATTACAATTTTGTAAAGTACAGAAAATTAATTTAAAAATTACTCAATCAACTATCCAATTTTAATTTTTCCCAAACGATTGCTACCAGGTAGCAATTAATTCAAAATGTGTACAATGCCGTAGCTATTGATTAATTTTTTTAAAATATAATTTATTTATTTTTATAAATTATGGCTCTTCATAGACTAAGTCAATTTAATTTTTTAGGACATGTATATAATCAAAAGAATTAGATCGACACATAGAATATGATTTTACAAGTTCATCAACTAATTTTGATCGAAATCGGTTGATGAATTTAGAGAGTTTGGAATGACATGAAACTAAGTTCTATATGTTCATTTAGTTACCCTGATTATATGCATGTCCTTAAACATTAATTTGACTCAATATATTGAGATCGATGATTTTTAAATACGAATTATAATTTTTAGATACATTCGTGTTTAAAAAATTACTGTTCACAATATAGTGTGTTCAATTAATATTTAAGGGTATGAATATAATTTGAAGAACAAAACAAACACATAAAACATAGTTTTATGTCATTTCGAGTTTTGTAGGTTCATCAATCAATTTTCGTCAAAATTGATTGATGGATCTAGAGATATTAGAATGATACGAAATCAAGTTCTACAGTACGTCTAGTTCATTTAATTATATTCATATTTTAAAAAATTAATTTAATTTACTATATTAAGAAAAATAATTTTTTGAATATATATTATTTTTTGAATCGATTGTTTTATTGTACTAATGAATTAGGAATCGTAATGGAGATAAAAAAAAATAAAATTCGATATGGTTTAATAATTTTAAAGTTAAGATGTATGTTTTAAATATTTTGAAAATTTTTCAAGTTATATGGTTCGGTAAAAAGATAAAATATTATATTTAAAATGCTTTTTTTATTTTTTTATATTAAAAAATGATAAATTAGAGAAAAATCTCCAATCACAATTTTAACTTTGCATGCAGTTCTTATGTCTAAAAAACTTTGTTTTCACTCTCTGCATGGAAAGTTTCATTTGCTTCAACTCCCTCATGTAAATTTCATTACTTAATTGTCCTTCAAATATTTTAAGTATAAAAAGTCTAAAAATAAGTATAATTCCTCTTAAATTCAGTACTTTAAACTAGAATCTAGTATATTTCTATCAAAATTCGGCACTTTAAATAAGAATCCAGTATATTTTTTTTTATCAAAATTGACCCCTCATATTTTTTAGGTATAAAAAATCTAAAAATAAGTATAATTGCTCTTAAATTCGACACTTTAAAGTAGATTCCAGTATATTTTCTATCAAATTGAACATGATTTTTTTCCTACTTAATATAATTCCTTCTAAATTTAGCACAATTCAAAGAAAATCTAGTATATTTTCTATCTAATTAAGTATCATTTAAAAAAAATCTAGTATATTTTTCATCTAATTAAAGTGGAAAAAGAGTCGTGCTCAATTTGATAGAAAATATACTGAATTATAGTTTAATGTGCTGAATTTAAGAAAAATTATACTAATTTTTGGACTTTTTATACCTGAAAATATCAGGGACAATTAGGTAAATTAGTGTCTATTATTTTGGATTAGGGAGTGGAAACAAAGATTTTGGTCAATGGAGACTGCATGTAAAATTGAATTTATGATTGGGGGTTGTATGCAAATTTATCCTAAAAAAATAGAAAAGGTAACGGGAATCACGTGAGTGGCCACGTCGCGTCAGTCACCTCAAGGAAGTTAAGGTGGCGTTTGGTTTAGAGGTTTGGGAATAAGAGAATGGATTCATTTTTAAATCTTGTGTTTGGTTGATGGGAATGAAATCAAGATTTTGAAATAAAATCCAAAAATTTGGGTATGGATGAAACTCACCCCCCTCCCTTGGGTTTTGATGGAATGGGAATAAGAATTAAGTTTGGACGAAAATACCATTAGTATATTTGTTCAATTGTTCTTTTATTTCACTCTCTCTCCTTGTTCTCTCTCATCATGCTTTCTCTCTCCTCATTCTATCATCACATTTTCTCTCTCAACATATTTTCTCTATATCTCCTCATTCTCTCTCATCACACATTGTCTACCATTTTCTCTCTCATTATTTTCTCTCTCTTCATTATCTTTTTTTTTCATCATACTTTCTCTCTCCTCAATCTCTCTTACCATACTCTCTCTCTCTCCATATTTTCTCTCATAACACTTTCTCTCTCTTCATTCTCTTTCACCACACTCTCTCTCCTCATTATCTCTCATCACAGATTCTCTACCATTTTCTCTCTGTATTCTCTCTCATCATACACTCTCTCATTATTTTCTCTCTCTTCATTCTCTTTTTATTTTTCATCATACTTTCTCTCTCATCATACTTGCTCTCTCCTCAATCTCTCTTACCATACTCTCTCTCCATATTTTATCTCATCATACTTTCTCTCTCTTCATTCTCTTCCATCACACTCTCTCTCCTTATTTTCTCTCATCACACTTTCCCTCTCTTCATTTTTTCCCATCATACTTTCTCTCTCATCACATTTTCTCATCATACTTTCTCTCCTCAATCTCTCATTTTTTTTCATCACACTTTCTCTCTCATCATACTTTTTCTTTTCTCAATCTCTCCTATCACACTCTCTCTCCTCATTTTCTCTCATCACACTTTCACGCTCTTCATTTTTTTTCCATCATACTTTCTCTTTCATCATTCTCTCTCATCATATGTTTCTCTCACATTCAACTTTCTCTTCCATCTAATTTTTTCTCTTATTTTCCTCTAAGGGTAAAAAAGAAAATTTAGGTTTATTCTGATTAAAAATATTCGACTAACCAAATATTATTTTTAAGAATGATATTCAAGCTCATACCCATTCCCATTCCACAATACTATGATATCCATTCTCATTCTGATTCCTAGGAGAGAACCAAACGCCACTTAAATCTACTTCATTTTTTTGTTAACTCATATATCCATGGTGTAAATAATTAGTATTCAATGGATAGAGTTGGGCTTATAGTTGTAAAACCTAATATAAAAATTTAGCACAAATATAAAGAGACTTGATCTTAGGATGTTAGAATGATTACAAAATAACTCTCCTTTCAAATGGAAATGAAATGTTAAGTTTGTTGGTACAGTGATACTCTCAAGTGGTCAAGTTTAATTTAACTAAATTATTTATTTTAATGTGTTTTATAAAGGCTCTTGTTTCTGCTTGAACTTATACGCTTGAACTTGTGTTGTTATAATTAGTATTGTTGTTTCTTTAAGTACCATAATTTTTGTAATGACCACCCTTCTCCCTACTATACTACTCTCTAAGGGTGACCGTTACTTAACTACTAACTCTACTTAACTGGTATGATCGAAATCACGAGAAGTCTCTACCGAAAAATTTCGGCAGAGTCTCCCCTGTACCGGTGACCTTAAAATGAGATACAAACATAATATACATCAGCCACAGGTGGTTGGAACATATATCAAACACACAAAAGAAATAACATCACCACGCAGTTTAATAAAATCAAATCATGCAAGTAATGAATAGCGGAAACAAAATAAAATACAGCTTCTTACTCCAACACTTTCTTATCAACCTATATACAGAATTAATCTAACAAATTTTTAAACTAAGTCCCAAGACTTCCATAGTCCTGGCATCACACACCATCCGCGCCACCTTGTCGCCTTCCTTTGCTAAATCTTTTCCTTTCCTTTATCTGCAGTAAGAGGAAATGCAAACTATAAGCGAATGCTTAGTAAGCGCTATTTAACTCACAAAATCTCGATATGCATGTGAATATACTGAAAACTAAAACTGAATGCTCAAAAGGAAAACTACTCATGCTCATCTACATGTAAAAGAAACAAACATACTGAAATGCTAAACATGTAAAGCTACTCATGCTCTTCTAATAGCAAAGAACAGTAAGCTAATCTAAATAATATGCTAGCATAAAAGAAAACTAAACTTACTGATTTTAAAACAAAGTGAAACTTAATTCATTTGTTCTAAACTTATTCTTTTATCTCACTTGTTTAAAACTTATCCTTTAATACTTTTATACTTATGTGAAACTTATTTTACTTGTTCAAAAACTTATACTTATAATACTTCAAAATAATAATCAACTTTCTTCTTGGGCCTGACAACTGTACTTGCTATGCGCGCATCCCTAACTAGACCCGAGATAGTTGGTCCCGAATCTAGTAGGGTTTACTAGGTTATCTAAACCTAGGGACAACTATGGGAGCCCAACCCAAGGACAACTGAGAGTCCAGTACAGTGCCACTGATAAAAATAAAATACTTGTTATCTTTTAATACTTCTAATATATAATGCCTCGGCATTTTCTTTAGCACCTTGTGTGCCAAAATCCCTAAAGTCTTGACTTTGGGATCTACTTAAGGCCTTGGCCTTTTTCTTTCTTTTCTTTATCTTTCTTATACTTGTTAATACTTCTAAAAGAATGCTTCTTTAAAAAGAAACTGAAATGTTTAAGCAGATTCTAACTTTGAAATGCTTAAACCAAAAATCTACCTACTATGCTAATAAAATTCTGCATATTAAGCTTAATAAAAATCTGTTCTAAGTTTGGAGTTCTGCATGCAATACTTATCAAAATCTGCAAGCAATACTTATGAAAGTCTGCATATCATACAAGCTTAAACTAAATCTAAAACTTGTGGGAATTAAAACCTTAAATCTTGCTACAACAGAGATAAAAGAAAGAGGGCAAAGAAATTCATTCTACTCTTAATCCTCTAGCTATTCCAATGCTGTACAGTATAATTCGAAAGCAAAGGAGGTAAAGAACACTTGCTACAAGTGGAAAATCTGCATTTGCTAAAAAAAACTGCAAATTGAAAGGGCTAGTCTAAGCTCCAAAGATAACTGTTCGGTGCTTGCAAAAATGGACAGAAAAATTGGGCTGGAATAAGCTCCAAAGGGCTGTTCCAACTCATTACGGCAAGGAAAAATCAAACTAAGGTGCTAGACAAAACTAAATCTGTAGAACGTAAAATTGCATACTTTAAGAACTAAAACTAAACTATCTGTTTATAACACATGCACCCAAACTAAGGCATAAAACTCATGACATGCCAATCCAAATTTGCATACATAAAAAAAACATAATGCACAGCAAACCCGAATGCATTTATACTAGCATAAACATGCACGAAAACTAAATTTGAAACTTTATGCACAAAACTAAACCTGAAACTGAATGCCACGGCAGAAAATCATAAAGAACAGGATGCTCAACGTGCTCAACCCCTACATGCTCCTTCTTT